>NC_139145.1:120462958-121177947 GCF_964270905.1 Leucopleurus acutus | reverse complement strand
CCAAAGAAAACCAAAGAACTACATTCTCCACTACGGTCCCATAAACAAAGTACAGCCCAAGCTACACGCGGACTCACATTTTCATTTAGGCTCCAATTTCTGCCTTCGCAAGACACACACATGCAAGGAGGTTGGATGCATTCAGGTAAAGAGAATATAGAACATAAAGCAACAGGAAGTGCAGAGGTTTGAGGTACAAGTCCTAGGTTTAAATCCCAGCCCCACCTCTTGCTGGAAACACACCTTCTGAAAGAAATGGATGTCGGTAAGTACATCAATACAGTTCCAAAACCTTGATTGCCTATTGCACATGTATAGCACCCTGGGACAAGTTCTTTTCATTATTTAGAAATAAATGTTAAAAGGATACATACAGTCACTTTGGAGAACGATTTGTCAATATCTAGAAAAGTTTAAAATGTGCATTTCCCATGACTGAGCCGTTTCATGCCAGGATATATACCTTAGAGAAACTCACACACTTACATGAGGAGACACAAGATTGCTCGTGACAGTATTGTCTGTGGTAGCAAAAACTGAAAACAATCTAATTATCCATCAGAAAGAGATTTAATGTACACATTGTGATATATTCATAATGGAATATGAGACAGCTATGAGAATGAATAAACTATAGCTACATGCATTCATATGAATGACTTTTACAAAACTGAGTGAAAAACCATGACAGAAAAACACATATGATTTCACAAACATATTGTTTAAAAGCATTACCATATCTTGCTGAGGATACATAAATATATCATAAAGGTACAAAAAGTGGGCATGGGAACCAAATTCAGAAGAGCAGTTACCTCTTGGAAGGAGATACAATCAGGAAGAGACATTAAAATGCTTGACAAGAGAAGTAAGGGTAGGGACTTTCCTGGAGGTCCAGTGGTTAGGACTCTGCGCAGGGGGGCCAGGTTCAATCCCTGATTGGGGAACTAAGATCCCACAAGCCACGTGGCACAGCCCCCAAAAAAAACTAGGAAAAAAAAAGTAGTAAGGGTAAAGATATACAAGTATATAGGGCCTTTATACTTATTTTTATTTATTAAATCAAAGTGTAGGAACACATGTTTGTGGCATTATTCTTCATAAATGACATACGTTTTTGTGTGTCTTAAATATTACCTAATTATTAATTGCCTAATTTTCAAACAAAACTATCTACATATATACAAATATATGCATAGAAAATTTCTGGACAGAATCAATGGAAACTATTAATAGTATCTGCCTTTGGAGAGTGGAACTGGGGGTCTGAGGGGAGGGCAATGTTCACCTTTCACAACTGTACAATTTCATTATTGCACAGTTTGAATTGTACTGTTTGAACTGGTACCATGTGAAAATGCTGCTCTCATAACAATTTTTCTAACAACTTAGCAAACATGGGTTATTTGATACTATCTACACACAGCTTTTGCATTACCGCTTGTCTAACTCATTGCCACGTGTATTTAAGCAGTAGACGAGCTCAGCTCCCCTTCTCAGGAAATGTGACCTTAACTCTGTAGAGTGATAATGGCCACAGGTGTCATGAATTCAAGCCACACCATTACGGATTTCATTCTATGGGTAATGTTTTGTAACCCCTCCATAAAACCCCATGTGTGTGATCTTATGAACCTTCAGGATACTGGAAAAAACAGTCTCAGTATATTACTTTGTGATAATGACAGTTGATAATTTGGGCCATGAAATAGAGCCTAGTGCCATTTCAAATTCAGTTCAACTCAATTCAACAAATGTTTATTGAATTCCTACCATGTCAGAGGCTACAGTAGAAATAGGAAGAACACATAAGTTCACACTGTTGAGGATAGAAACTTATATTCTAATGAAGTACAACTGGCCTTACTTTATCTTTAAAAACTAATCATCTAGATGTCTTGGGTTTGGGAGCAGATACTAATCCTCATTGCTTACTTTCTCTCTTCCCTCAACCCATCAGAATAGCAAGTGTCTTACAGTGTTACCGCCATTGTTCTCAAGGTGTGAGGAAACGTCCATACCATGCAAGCAACCCACAAAGACTCAGCAGATGCGCACACTGATTAGTACTGCAGTCAAGTGAGTCTTACAACCAGGTTGATCCGGCACTTCTTTGATGATACGCATAATCATTATCATGCAGCCTGGTAATTAAGGATAACTGGTAAATAATTCACGGAACGTATTGTAATCGATACAGCTCTGCCGGTAAGCCAAGATTCCTAGGGTCAGCTAAGTGGAGTAAGAAGAAGTTAGCTGGGCTTCCCTGGTGGCGCAGTGGTTGAGAATCCGCCTGCCAATGCAGCGGACACGGGTTCGTGCCCCGGTCCGGGAAGATCCCACATGCCGCTGAGCGGCTGGGCCCGTGAGCCATGGCCGCTGAGCCTGCGCGTCTGGAGCCTGTGCTCCACAATGGGAGAGGCCACAACAGTGAGAGGCCCGCGTACAGCAAAAAAAAAAAAAAAAAAGAAAAGAAGAAGTTAGTTGGCCCAACTGAAAACCCCTAGTCAGCTAACACAGAGGAACCCAAGCCTTTTCTTGCCCTCTCAGAGGCGCCCACTGTCTTGTGTTTCCCAGGAGCCCCAGCAGACAGCCACGCCCACCCACGCCCCCTGGTAAGGATTCCAACTCTGACACTGCTGAGGTTTACAGTTGTGCTTGGTTTCCTTCACGGAATGGGGTCTTCTGCCATTTGCAGAGGGAAAAAAAAAAAGTCAACGAAATTAGCTCAGACCTCAGGCTTTGGACCAGAGCTTGTAAAAGAAGAGGAAGGAAGCAGGACTAACTCTTCCCACCAGCACTGAAGGGGCCACAAGTGGGTTTGCGAAGGGCTGTGGCTTCAGCTTTCCTGTACCACTCCCTTCTTAAGGCCAGACCCACACTGAGGGAAAAGATCAAGGGATGTGATTCCAAAAAAAGCCTCCTGCCTAAAGTTTCTCCCCTGAAATTCTCCCAATTAGAGAGGCACGCAGACTAGCTCCCTGAGAGTGCAATGGGGGCCCTGAATCCTCGTCATCTCCCATCTCTGCATGGTTTTGTTTACTCAGCTTGGTTTCCCTTCCGCAGCTGAGGGCACAACAGCGGTGGAAACTCTGATGGGGTGGGAATCATATGTGGGAAATCATAAGTGGAGCAAGAGAATATGGCAGAAAACAGGACCCAGGATAGGGCAATTGGCCCCTGGGTACCTTAGCAGTGGAGAAGCAGAGAACACAAAAGAGAGAAGAGGAACTAAAACACACAAGCCCTCTTAAAAGAATATACTGGAACACACGGGCAGTCATAGAGCATGACTTCTGTCTTAACCTTGTGGCCCAAGCTTGTCTCCCTTCTCAGCTCATCGTATATATAATGAAAAGTCCCATGACTATCCTGTTTACTGAACTTAGAGCCTCAGGCCTTGTCTTCCAGCACTGCTGAGGCTACTGTAGGTCTTTTAGGCCTATCTTAGTACTCATCTGCTAATCTTGGTTATTATCCCAGACTTGGTCAAGCTCTCTGTATGGGTATGACATCCATGTGCTTAGACAAGGTGTGTGTGTATTCTAGGAATAGACTTCAAGTGCCTAGCGCCTCTGGGCTCGTTGCATTGATAATACCAAGTAATTTGCCTGTGTTCTTGATGCCTAATGGAAGTGCCAGTCACCTAGAAGTCCATGGGAAGGCTACGGAAAGGATAACCATGCCAGGAATGTTGCAAGGCACAGTGCTAGAACAGCAGAAAGGCAGTGGGGAGTGGACCCAGAAGAGTTAAGTTCTATAGGACAGAAATCAGAATGGTCCCTCCGTGAGAAGTCATCAGAACTTGTTCCTAGGGTCTCCTGGGCATGGACAATAATGGGTCCACACAGAGCTACTAAAGATTTCCTCAAGAGCATCGCCAGAACACGAGCTCTGCGGGATGTTCAGAGTCAGTATACATTTTGGAGCCTTTGCTTTAAATAGATGTAAACACATTTTCCCATTACAGGACTTCTCAGAGCCTTTGATACGTTACTATAAACTGTGGAAACCCAAGAAAGGACAGGATACTCAATGTTTCCCAAACTTACAATTTTGTAAAATGCAAGTTCATATTTTCTCGCTCTCTTTTCTGTTTTCCCTTCCACGTTACAGGGAAAAGCAGAGTCTACTCCTTCCTGCCTCAGGAGAGAGGCGTAGCAAGGTTTCTTGATTTCTATTTTTAAATCCAACAGGTTTAGAGGAAAGAGAGGTTTGGGGATCCCAAGAGCAGGGACACATGCTCACTATTCCCTCCCAGCTCCCAGCGTCAGATATTTGAGTTTCCGACCTCACCAAAGACGCTGTGTCCCAAGCACAGTTCAGCAGCAGGAGGGACCCCATCTGAAGGGACTGTGTAGGTTAGGATAGTGGGCACCTTCGCATAAAGCAGTGTGGATAGACATCACCCCAATGCCTAGGCATCTGTAAGACCAAAGAATCCTGATACAACTCCTTGAAGGGAAAAAATCAAAAACTCCAAGTACGTCCAAGTTAAAATTTCCCATCAATCTGGAGGGATGGCAGATAAGAGTTAAAATCAAACTGATTCACAGAAAATATGGAATTGCAATATTTCCCCGCACAACTAAGTTTACATACTAAATCCCTATCTGCAACATGCATTTGCCCACGGAGCCCCTTTTTTGTCGAGTATCTCAGAGGACTAGTTTTTGCAGAACACACGTAAGAAAATACTGGCGGAGATTATCCCATTTTAGAAGAGACAAGCCCTGATCCATACTCCTGACTCAAGCACTGTTGCCTCTGTTGAAAAGCTGTGGTCTTCGCGTACATCTGGAAGAGAATCTCCAGATTCCTTCAGTTAATATCCAGGATGCTCAGAGAGAGCTGTAAGCCCTTCCAAGAAATATATTTGCTAGAATGGTGATGTTCGAAACTCCATTCTTTGAAAAAAGTAAGTCTGAATGTCTAGTGAACAGTTAGAATTTTTAACAAAAATCCTAGGGAACACCAAAAAGGTGCACACTGGAAGAGAAGGAAACCGTCAAGGGCAAAAGTTGTTTTTCCTAACAGCCTCCTGAGCCAGTTCCCCTTAAGTCTACGAGCGCCAACACACGGAACAGAACTCGCTCCCTGCATGCACTGGGGGCCTTGGCTTTGACCTCTCCCTCACTCATGAGTGTGAAAAGATTAAAGGAGACAAATCTCAGAAGGCATTTAGCAGAGGACCTGGCCTGCGGTAAACACATCTGGCAGCGGTGGTCGTAGTGGTGATAGTGGAACCATATAAAACCAAAAGGTAGATGAACTTTCGCTTGAAGTAAAGTCCCTGGGGGAGCCCAGTTGTAGTTTAGGTACATTGAAACTGCAGTGTTGTTAAAGTTATAGGAAGAGAAGCAAGGCTGGCAGTCCACCGGCCCAATTCAGTCCCTAACTATAGATGGGAGAGCATCTAATTAAATTTCTATCTTCCAAGGAATGTTTCAGGGTGTTAGACTATCATTGCTAATGACTTTAGATATTATCACTCATTTGTCAGAAATAAATCTTCTTCGGGCACCTAGAAACTGCAAATGGAGAAGAGATTCTAATAAGATGAATTCCTATGTTTTTGGATGACCTCTCAAGCCTGCATGAGATATGAGAGCATAAACATCTCTGACCCAGGGGCTACAGAGCTGATACTTTTTTAAAATTAATTTCTTGATCTTTGGAATCTCTCAAAAGTACAGCAATGCCTTTCCCTTTTCCAGATTCAAATTACTCCTAGAAAATAACCCTTCTATGACTATAGAACCACTGAGTGTTAATATTATTTCTTAATAGACATGATCCTCTTTTTTCCACCTTCAGTTGCTCCCCCCAACTTTTCTTGCGTGTTTGTTTTTTTGCCGTATGGGCCACCATTACCTGCTCATTTCCATACAATGCAGCCATCATCTGGAATGGAGTAGTGAAGAAAGGTATTGTTCTTTCAGAAATCTCCCTCCCACACGAGGTATGTGAAATGCAGAATTGGTATTTTTAGCTTTTAAGTCTTTTTTATCAGAAATCTCTCATTATCTAACTCATCTGTTCTGAGGAACATGCAGTCACATCAATAATTTTATGGCTTCCCCTGGAATCCAAAATTAGTTTAAAACCCATACATTTTCTTCTATGACCACCTCTCCTCAAAGTTGACAGCCTCGGAGTCCCGCACAAATTGTCTACAAAGTTGTTCAACTAGTGACTCTTTGTGCAGCATCTCAGCTACAGTACTGGCTTTAATATTATCTAGTATTTGTTCCCTTGAACGATGGTTAACTTGGTTGAAAATCAAACATGTAAGTAGGTATCAGATGATCCTTTACCAAGAGGATGTAAAACACTGTGGTCAAGAAATCAGACCAAGTCTGGTCATATCCCAGCTCTCCCACCTACAAACTGGAAGATCTGATCAAGTTATCTTACTTCTCTGTGCTTTACTTTCCTTATCTATAAAGTAGGAATATCAAAGGAGTCACCTCAAAGAATTACTACGTAGAGTAAACGTGTGCTAAGTAAAACACTTAGAACAGTGCGTGGCACGTATCAAGCACTCAAATTTTAGCTCAAGTAACATTAATATTAATAATATTGATTGCAGCTATAATATTAATCATAATATTAGTATTATTCCTGAATGCACACAGCCAACGTTATTCCGTGGATGACTGTATAAATTACTGTTCTTTATACAAACAGTTGCTAATTTTCATTATGTGGGTTGTTGCTGCACCACTGCATTGATTCTGTCTAGAAATGCCAGCACTTTAAATCTCTCCATCTTTACCTATTTGCTTCTTGGTTTCCATCCACATACACATGCACGTGTGAACAGCAAATGCCAAAAACCCACACCTAGTACTGAGAAGGCAGCTTTACAATCATTCGGCACAGGTTTTGGAGAGAGGATTCTACCTGTCATTGGCTTTAGGAACTATTCCCTGAGGATGCATTGCCCCTCATAGCAGAGTTACTGTGTTTATTATTAATACAACATAGCAATCCACGTAATGGATGCACCTCTGCAATCTTCTTTCACTCTGAGGCTGTCTAGTAGATTGCTTAGCATAATGCAAAGGAAGCCAAGCTCAGTAGAGTTGACCCACTAATCCTACTTCTGAGAATAAGAAAATACTTCAGATTGGGGGAGGGGGGTAAATATATATATATATACACACACACATATATATACATACATATATATATATAAAATAAACATTTGTTGCCTATGCAACAAGCAATAGGAAGATGATTAGATAAATGATGATACATCAACTTAATAGAACAGTATGGTGCAATTTTAAAATAGTTATGACTGTGCAACAACTAGAGGTCAGTGACAAAAAACAGAACACAAAATTTTATCTAGTTCATTACTGCCTGGTTTGTGAAAGGAACGATGGGAAATCTAAATGTCATTGATAGTTAAATACGTTATGATACATACATGCTAGCAAAATTGTGCGGCCCCATTAAAAAGAATAAGGAAGTTCTAAATGTACTGACATGAGAAGGTCTCCAAGATATACTCTCAGGTAGCAAATACAAGTCCTAGATCCAATATGTGAAATAATACCCCATTAAATCCAGCTGGAGGGGCTTCCGTGGTGGCGCAGTGGTTGGGAGTCCAGCTGCCAATGCAGGGGACGCAGGTTCGTGCCCCGGTCCGGGAGGATCCCACGTGCCACGGAGCGGCTGGGCCCGTGGGCCATGGCCGCTGGGCCTGCGCGTCCGGAGCCTGTGCTCCACAACGGAAGAGGCCACAACAGTGAGAGGCCCGCGTACCGGAAAAAAAAAAAAAAAAAATCCAGCTGGAGTACGTGCGTATGTGTGCACGTGTGAGTCTATACAGAGTGTGTGTATGGAGTCAACGGTCTGTAAGGTTACATACTTAACGTGGATAGGGGTCCTGTCTGGGAAGGCTAAGGAAAACTAACGTCCATTCTACATTCTTCTATGCTGTTGGAACTTTTCATAATTAGCACTATTACTTTTATATTTTCAATAATTTTAAGACTTTATACTATTATTATACCTAGGTTAAAAAAAATGGTCACACATGGATCAGAGAAAGGCAATTTGTATGTTGGAGTGTGAGACTGTCGACAATTTTGGTATTCTGGTTTATTTCCTTTATAGTTAGTATATTTTGGGGTGGGAAATAAATCAAAAATTGAGAATAGTAATGGCTGCTAGTTATTAATTGCCTACTGCAAGGGATGCTCTTGACGCACCAATGCTCCCATCCCCTGGCTGCTGTGAGTGTCAGCAGATAACTCACAGCTGCCCCTTCTCCAGGGAGCTACTTCACTGTCCCCACACCACCCTAGGAGCAGAGCTCATGAACTGACTAATGGGAATATAAAGGCCAGCCCCTGGCCTCAAGGTGGGGCAACACTGTGGTATAATTATACTCCAGGGCTCCCTATGGGATCAGGCTGAACTGACATCCACTGAGACTACATCCTTGCTTAGCTTTCCCCCCTGCTGTATTAGTCAGGGTTCTCCAGGGAGCAGAGAGAGAGAGATTTTTTTTATCATAAGGACTTGGCTTACACAATTGTGAAGGCTGAGAAGTCCCAAGCTCTGCAGTCACCAAGCTGCAAACCCAGGAGATACAAT
The DNA here is from genome assembly GCF_964270905.1 of Leucopleurus acutus. Lineage (NCBI taxonomy): Eukaryota > Metazoa > Chordata > Mammalia > Artiodactyla > Delphinidae > Leucopleurus > Leucopleurus acutus. The sequence goes on along the minus strand of NC_139145.1, from coordinate 121,169,334 downwards.
GGTACAGGTCCATTCCAAGTTTGAGTCTGAAGGCAGAAGACTGGTGTCCCAACTCAAAGACAGTAAGGCAGAAAAAGCAAATTCTCTCTTACTCAGTCTTTTAATTCTATTTAGGCCTTCAACAGATCGGATGAGGCCCAGCCCCATTGGGGAGGGCAATCTGCTTTAACTCAATTACCCGTTCAGATGTTAATCTCATCCAGAAACACCCTCACAGACACACTCAGAATAATGATGAACCAAATATCATGTCGCCCTGTGGCCTTCTCAAGTTGACACATATGATTCACCATTACACCTGTCTTATTCTTTCTTCTCTCATATGCCTTCTCCTGAGAACACTCCCCCAGTAAATCCCTTAAACAAGAATCCCCATCTCAGGTTCTACTTCTAGGGAATGTGACTTAAATTACCTACTATGTGCCAAGAACTTGAAACACCAGTCTTCATTCCTCAGTCCTCATGGCATAAGGCAGTAAGGTGGGAGGTTAGCTATCATAACAATTAGCAGAATGGACTTTGAAATGAGATATACTTTATCTCAACTTGTGGGTTTAAAAAATATATATTAGCAGGATAACTTTAGGCCAGTTACATAACCTCCCTTGAGCTCAGTTTCTTCATCTGTAAAATGGAGCTAATTATGGTCCTCCAAGACTTGTTGGGAGGACTCAACTGGCCCCTCCATAAGTGTCTATTGAGTGAATGGAAGGAGATAATGCACCACAATGTTCATATATCACCCTCGGGTACAGACTAATATCTTAATAAATATTGTCTACCAATACTCAGGTACCAGTTAAAGCCTATCCCCTTGAAGTCTAGGTCAGCTTGGATAGAACCACCAAGACCTATGAAAATCCAAAGTTCTCACCAGCTTTCTGCAAATTCCCAAGGGCTCCCATTCTCATCTGTCTCCTGGGCACCTGTGTCATCTCCTTGATCCAGACCCCCTCCACTTGTATAATATACCCACACCCTAACTTCCATGAAACATTAGTGAGCATAACCAACTTTATCAAAAACTGAGCCAGGAGGAGCAGAAGGCAAGTAGACCAGCTGAGGACATGGAAAACGGAGACCATCACAGCCACACACACACAACTTTAATGAATCAGGGAGCATCGTGGTTCTTAACACACCTCTGGCCCTCCACCACCAGCACCGGCACCATCTTGCCATTTCCCCAGCCTCATTGCCTTTCTCCCTCCTCCTTATTGGCTCCTCTCACCTCTCTCCTCCCTTCTCTCCTTGCCCCATTCTTTTCCCTCTTCCGAAATCAATGCCATTCTCCCAGTACCCACCTACTCCCCCCAACTCCCATTCCCAGACTTTGACAACCCAAGGCACCAGCAAAACAGGGGCCTTCCCTTTAACCAGACCCACTCTCTTTGGAAAGGAGCTTTCATTTTAAAGATGAAATTTTGGTTCCTATAACACTATGTGTACAAATCCCAATGAGGGTGAATTTTAGCTTCATTTTACATAGGAAGGAATTGAGACTGAAAGAGCCTGGATCCCTTGCCCAAGCCAAAGGGTAAAGTGAGGATTTGAACCCAGGTCTGCTTTAATTCCATGGCCAGTCCTCTCAAATGCTGCACTACCAAAAATATTCCAGGAGGCTACTTGGCGATATTCAAGTCTGTGACAACAGTCTGTACCTTAACTTTTAGCCAGCTGTCCCTTGAAGATATGCCAGTGCTTTCAAGGGGCTTGGGCAAAATTGCATGAATTATTCAGCACAAACTATCAGTCCCATTACAGAAACAACACAATAAACGTAATCCACCATCTTCTATGAAGAGTGATTTTCATATTCATTTGAGATGCCCTATTCTTTTCATTTCACTTCTTCTGACAAGTTGTTTGTGCATACAAGCTCTTAAAGTCTCTTTTACTTGGAATTACAGAATGTAATAACCGAGTGCATAACAAAATATGTGTTCATTGCATATTTGATGATTAAATGAATGGCAATGACAATGTTTCAAGAGTGTGCAGCAGAGGCTGGGACGCTGAAGGGATTTTAATCCCAATTTCTGAGCCCCAAAAAAGTGAATTCATTCTTCATTACTTAATAATGGTCCTATAGACCCAGAGTCAAGCTCATCTCACCATACCTCTGCAAGGATTAATTTATTCCAACAGATAAAATATTTTCCTTTCCTTTTTTTTTTCAGTGAAAATTCTTAGTCACTGAGTTATTTCATGCCCTAACCAAAAAGGAAAAAAAAAAAAAAAGGATTGTTCAAGTGGCAGCACGCTGAAGGCTTCAACAGTGTTAATCTAAAATAAGATCTGAAAAAATGAGATCTGAGGGTCCACATCAATTTTTACTTCACATCTGTGTTGTGTTTCAAAGCAAACACCACAATTCTGCAAACATGTGCAAAGGGAGAGATACTCAGTGGCCAAATTTTTAATTTCGAAACTCCACAGTGAAAAATTTGCAAAGGGACTTCCCCATAAGGCCACTGTTCCCTAAAATGTCCTCACAGCCCATCAGTCCCTTTGGCTAATTTCCTGAGAATTACAAGAACCTTTCAGATAGTTACTGGCTTTAAAGAATTTTCCCATGACATTCAGCCAATTTTCATCCCCAACGTGCCACAGATCAGCACTGCGGCTTTAAATAAGTCGTTAAATGGCTGTAAGCCTTAGTCTCCTCCTGGGTAAAATGAGAGGCTGGCGCTCGTGCTCTCTAGAGCTCCTAATGCTGATATTTCATGATCCAATCAAGCTCAAAGAGAAGGAGATGCAAACTGCAACACCTAGGATTGGCATTAGGTATAAAGGCACATTTCTGGAAGCTAGAACTGCTGGTGGTGGGGTCACCAGACCCCATCTCTAGACTCAGGTTTCCTCCTGAGCTGTAGAGGGTGGGTCCCATACAGGAAGGGCCGAGGCTGCCATCCAGTCCCTGTGCGTGCACAGATGGTGCAGCCTCCCCCCAGAAGGGTGGCCTCTTCTTAATGCACTCAAAGGAACCTTCTGGGTTCCTTTGAAAGGAAAAGCCAAGTTTAATAAAAAATGTACCTTTGGGCACCAGCCTATCTGCTCAGAGAATGTCAAGCCCAGATGCAAGAGGGTCTATAATTTCCTATTCATCTCTCACACTTAAACGGTAACAGCAAAGCCAACTTCAGAAAAATGAAAGAACTGCCCCCTTAGAGAGATTTTGTGAGAAAAATCAGTGCAGGATATAAAGGACATTTATTGGTGAACAGGACTCAGAAGATACTGAGAATTGGATTCAGATATGCATCCATAATTTCAAAGGCTATTCTGATGTGTGTCAGGCCTCCTGAATACCCAGCCTCCCCCACCAGTCAGGCTATCACCCTTTTCTCCTGTTTTAAGCCTGGTTTCTTAACCCTGGTGCCTCAGATAAACCCAGGAACACTGAGGAGAAGTCCACACCACACAGTGAATGAGCCGAGCCTGACACACCTTAGACTGGGGGTGTGGAGAAGCCAGGTGACCAAAGAGAGACTATGAGTGGGGGCAGGACGTGGCCATCACATCCACCACTCACACCGTTGTGCATCTCACACTGTTTGGGGCCACGTCCAGGAGAGCCCCGAACCCTGTTCCAGGAGCTCCAGCTGCTTTCTGGGATATCAGGGAAGACCTCTTGAGGAGGTAACATTGAAGTTGAAGTCTAAGCAATGAAGAACCAGGCCTAGGAAATGTAGGACCGCGCACACAAAGAAGGCCAGAATGTTTAGGAAACGTAAAGAAGAGCCATGTGGCTAGAAAACGGTTCATGAGGTATACCGGCTCTAGATGAAGTTGAAGCGGTGGGCAGAGGCCAGATCAAACAAGACTTTGGCTTATGTTGGGTTCCCCTGAATCAGGCCATGAGCAAGGATTTTAAATGCAAGGAATCATATTCAGGGAGCAGGAAAGTCAGATAGGAAGGGAAGAGCAGCAGTATGGGCGCGTGAGTGAGCTGTGGGCAATGGGGCTCAATCCCGGGGTTGGGGGACTGGGGGGAAGATCCTCTGAAGACTGCAGAGCACACCTCAGATTTCCATCAGCTGAGGGCCAGGAGAGTCGGGGTATTTATCCACCCACTCTTGTCCATCACTGGTTGGGACCTGCTCCTGGGGCATTAACTCCCAGGGGCGTTCTGCCTAGCCAGCTGCAGTCAGAAATCTCAAGCACAGAGTTGCAGGTGACTGCAGTAGAAAACTGCCCCAGTACACAGGTACAGTGAGTCCCAAGGAGGTGTGGGCATGGCACCAACAGCACCTGCTACAGCCTTGCTGACAAAGGTGAGGGCTTTGGATTTTATTCTTTTTTAAAAAAATAATTTGTATTGGAGTATAGTTGCTTTACAATGTTGTGTTAGTTTCTACTGTACAGCAAGATGAATCAGCTATACGTATACATATATCCCCTCTTTCTTGGATTTCCTTCCCGTTTAGGTCACCACAGAGCATTAAGTAGAGTTCCCTGTGCTACATAGTATGTTCTCATTAGTTATCTATTTTATACATAGTATCAATAGTTGCACTGTAGGTGGGAATGTAAATTGATACAGCCACTATGGAGAACAGTATGGAGGTTCCCTAAAAAACTAAAAATAGAACTACCATATGACCCAGCAATCCCACTACTGGGCATATACACTGAGAAAATCATAATTCAAAAACAGACATGTGGGGCTTCCCTGGCGGTGCAGTGGTTGAGAGTCGGCCTGCTGATGCAGGGGACACGGGTTCGTGCTCCGGTCCGAGAAGATCCCACATGCCGCGGAGCGGCTACGCCCGTGAGCCATGACCGCTGAGCCTGTGCGTCCGGAGCCTGTGCTCTGCAATGGGAGAGGCCACAACAGTGAGAAGCCCGCATACCGCCAAAAAAAAAAAAAAATTGACATGTACCACAACGTTCATTGCAGCTCTATTTACAATTGGCAGGATATGGAAGCAACCTAAGTGAATGGATAAAGAAGATGTGGCACATATACACAATGGAATATTACTCAGCCATAAAAATAAAAAAAATTGAGTTATTGGTAGTGAGGTGGATGGACCTATAGTCTGTCATACAGAGTGAAGTAAGTCAGAAAGAGAAAAACAAATACTGTATGCTAACACATACATATGGAATCTAAAAAAAAAAAATGGTTCTGAAGAACCTAGGGGCAGGACAGGAATAAAGACGAAGATGTAGAGAATGGACTTGAAGACATGGGGAAGGGGAAGGGGAAGCTGGGACGAAGTGAGAGAGTGGCATGAACATATATACACTACCAAATGTAAAACAGATAGCTAGTGGGAAGCAGCCTCATAGCACAGGGAGATTAGCTCTGTGCTCTGTGACCACCTAGAGGGGCGGGATAGGGAGGGTGGGAGGGAGACGCAAGAGGGAGGAGATATAGGGATATATGTATATGTATAGCTGATTCACTTTGTTATAAGGCAGAAACTAACACACCATTGTAAAGCAATAATACTCCAATAAAGATGTTAAAAAAAATAGTGTATATATGTCAATCCCAATCTCCCAATTCCTCCCACCGACACCCCTTTCCCCCTTGGGATTTTATTCTAAGTGTAATAGGAAGCCACTGGAAGGGGTTAGAGCCAGGCATCACCACTTCCCAAGGTACACTGAAGATGGCTGTTCTTGCTGCTGTGGAGAACCATGGGAGGGAGGGTGCAGCACAGTGTGGAGGAGTCACTGGTTCTAAAGGCCAGTGTAGTTCAAGGTTAAGTAGTTCTCTCACAGCTTCCTCACAGAGGCTGACCCCAAGCATCTCCTGACCTTACCCACCCTTTCAGCTGTCCCTTCCTAAAATCTCCCTCCTATTTTCTTTCCCATGGATGCTTAATCTCCTCACCTCTGACCATTCAAATTTAGGCTCTTCCAGAAAGACACTGGCCCAAGCTTTTCCCTCACTTAACTGACCCACAATTTGTCATTTACACAAGGATTAGGTCCTACCTTACCTCGTGGCAACACTCTACATCCACTAGCATATGAGAACAGAGGGCAAAAATTCGACTCTCAAAAAGCAGGTGGAACAGTATTAAGCCAGACAGTCTGGGTTCGAAGTCCGTCTCTCCCACTTACTGCCCACATGACCTGTGACAAACTACTTAACTTCACTGACGCTGTAAAATGGAGATAACATGTCTTCCACCGAAAGCGGTGAGAAATACATGAGATATTACAGGTACAAGTACCTGGTACGTAATAAGTGATCAATAAGTAAGTGTCCGTTATTATCATTATGTTACCGTGTAATGAACATTCAAGTGTGTCCTTACCACAGTCAGAAAGAAAATAAAGGTGAAATACACACACACACACACACACACACACACCTTTTTTATTCTGATGATCTGTCTGGTTTGGAGGAATCCAGGCCAAGGTTTTCACCCATTATCCTGAAAAAGTATGCACTGGCTGTATGCACTGTTCCCTGAACATCTAAGAAATCACTTGACTCATTGCCTGGGCACTTCAGAATGTCAGCATGAAGAACACCAAGCAAAATGTAAGGAATATTAAGTAAACACCTGATGTTCCTAGTGCTGAAGGAGAAAAGCAGCAATTTGTTCCTATTTTAAAACTATTTCAGAGGGAGAAAATACTGATTGGGCCTGGAAATTCAAGTTTTATGAGCAAAAACTATTAATATGATGTGAAGGGTTGGGTCCCACCCACTCTTCCCCCATGGAAGTGAAGAACATATGACTCTGGCAGCAATTAAAATCTAAGGGCTTTTGCCAATGATGAGTTCTTCCATCAAAAAGATAAATTAGAGACTATTTGAGACTTGTTTGGTTTTGACTTCCACCCATTCCCCAGTGACCACAATTAAAAATGGGCCAAACATCATGTTCCTCAATTATACAAATGAAGGTTGAAAATTACGTATAAGTTGAAAATGTTAACAGGTATGCTATTTGAAAAACTAGGAGTGGGGACAGAACTTCTTACTCAACGACTCCCCTTTTCCCTGCTATACCCCATGATTACTAAGCTTGCAGACTACGTGAAGACCCTTCCATTAGGGAGTAGTTTAAAGAGCCTTAAACTTGGAGCCAGGAGATTCCATCTTTGGACCTCAGTTTTGTCATCCGTAAAATGAAAATGTTGTATTACGAGTGATAAGAGGTCTTTAAATATCTTTGGATTTAAGTATTTTATGCTGTCAGGTGCTGCTAAGAGAACTCAACCAATGTTTCCCTCCTAAAAGGTAAGGAGGGCTTCTAAACTTTTCCAGAAAGGAATAAAAGTGATGGAGAAGGAGTAGAGGCAGGGCACGGAGGGAGACGGGCACAGTAGCCATTCTTACTACGAGGCTCTCTGGAAGCCACTATGAAGGAACTATACTCAACATTTTATTGGAAAGGAAAAAGAAGAATCTGAATCACTTTGCTGTACACCTGAAACTAACACAACATTGTAAGTCACCTATACTTCAATTTATTTTAAAAAGTCCAAAAAAATTTTTAATAAATAAGTAAAAGAAGTTACACGGAATAAATGAGGAGTCGCTCAGGTGACACAGCCTCCTACCCTCTACAGGAGAAATGAAGAGAAAGGCTCAGCTTCTCCACAACTCTAAAATATCCAAGCTTTACATCACATACTCAAGTTTCAAAGTATTTTCGAAGTCGTTTCGATACTTGTCAACACTCTAAGCCTCCTTCTGAATATCTAATAAATTTTAGCATCTTCCCCCCAGAGTTTATATGTCAGAGCACAACACTTCCCTTAGTGTTTTATTTCAAGGAGTGTTCTGCGTCCGCACACTCCAACATTACAAGGACTGTGGGGGGTTTGGATTGCCTTTGACAATTTCTTCTACCAGCCCCGTGTTCATGCAGACCCATCACCAAATTGTCAATTCCATCCCCTGCACCAAAAAAAGGCAGAATGTCTTAAAAGTTCAGAAGGATGGTCACCATGAGCAAATACCCTTTTCTCTTCTCTTCTCTCAACAGATGGCCACAGAGAGGACAGATATAGAGATATAAGCAATATACGCCTGAGCTGAAGTAGTCAGCTACATCGCAGCAATGATTATGCCTGTTGCCCCACAGGAGTTTTGTTCCTGCCATCATGATGCTAATATAGGGCATCGGTCCTCAAACTTGAGTATGCAACAGAATCACAAGGAAGATTTCTTAAAACATAGATTGCAGCCCTCCACCCACTCTCCCCAAGGTTTCTGATTCAGTCACTATAGGATTGCGCCTGAGAATGTGCGTTCTCACAGGTCCATCTGCGCCTCTGATGCTAGCGGTCCAGAAACCACACTTTGAGAATCACAGGCATGGGGAAACCTGTGAGCCTCCAGTGAAGCTGGAGCCTGCTCATCCCTGAGATCAAAAGAAGTCAGGGAAGGAAATCTGGGCTCATTTTATTTCTTCTTTAAGTTCAGATCCAATTAGCATTTACTGAGTTATGTAAGGCACTGGGTCAAATGCTTTCAAACACTTAATTCTCCCAATGGCCTGTGCTATAGCTATTGTCATCCTCATTTTAAAGAGAAGCAAATTGAGAGATTTGCTTCAGAGGGATTAAGAAACTTGCCCAAGACCACAGAGCTAGTAAGGAGAAGAGCCAGAATTCAAGCTCAGGTCTTCTGACTCCAAGTCTGTCAGGTGACCTCAACAATGCTGTGTACTCCCAGTCTCTAGGAGGCTGCCCAAGGACTCAGGGCAGAGGTCGTAAATGGCATTGATGGAGGATGGGGAAGCACTGCGGAGGGACATTAAAGGGACTCTTCGCATGCACGTCTGGCTCAGCGGGCTGACAGACCAACTCCTTTCCCTGTACCTCAGCTCTGCCAACTGAGAAAGCGAAGACTGAAATAGTTACCACCTACCCCCCAGCTTGTTCCCAAGAATGAGATAAGAGCTCCCGGCTATTACATAAGCAGCATTTTTCTTTCCAATCCCTCTGCTTGCTGAGTAGCCCGAAAGGCTCCAGACCTTATAAATGATGGGATTCACCTTTACTCTCTTGAACCCTTTGCAATGGTCACCCTGTTCTCCCATCCTGATTCCTACCTCCCCTGTGGCCCTAATGTCTGCAAGCTGGGAACTCCAAGTGCAAAGCGTGTGCCTAAAATGACGTGAGCATTTCAGAAACTCCGTTTGCTCCTGCTGAGTGACTGATGGAGAGTTGTTCTGACAGCTCGGTTGGGCACATTTTTAGGTGTTCCTCAGAGTCCGCCCTCACTCTGTACCTCGTGGGCCCCTAAGGCATATGCCGTAGGCTCTGCCTGCCGAGTAGCTGGCAGGAGGCATGTTGCACCTATTCTGTCAGCTTAGAAGGGCTGTGGCAAGAGCCTCATCCTCTTAGAATTAAGACTCTTTTGTCGTGCTTCACTGGTCTCATCTAATGAACTGAGAGAAATGCCCGGATTCCACGTTAGTCAAAGACTGAACATTCCAGAGAATACATAAGGATTCTGGAGTCCAAGTGACCAAATAAAAGGTTGATTTCTTTTCGTTTCATTTTCTTGGCTTTGTGTCTCGAAGGGATGGCCAGCCTCCCTTTTCCCCAGTCTCTCCTTGTGGATGTTTGTTTATTAGTGGAGGAGAGTGAGATCCTGAAAGCCTTCCCCTTGCTCTGAAGTTCTGATTGTAATGGAAACAGTCACCAGGGGGTGAAGTGTCACTGTGGTTATCTAATGATCGAGGACAGCACCGCCTGAGAGACAGCAAGGAGCCAGGGTCTCTGGCTGTCACCACATGGCTTATTCTGCCTCTACTCTCTCTGTCCCGCCAGTGACTAATTGATTTGTGAAAGCGCTTGGAGGTACTCTGAGGGGGAAAGACACTTTATATCTCCTTATGACAAATCCTCAGAGGAACAAAAAATCCATTTCATGCACAAATTTCCCTGCTTGACTCTTTCCTCCATTCAATTCCCAGTTAGCTAAATCTTCAGCACCCAAAGAACTCAGAGACAAAAAAAAAAAATCTTCTGATGGCTGGTTCCTGCCAAACAAAGAGATTTGCACATGAAGGAAAAAAAAAAAAAAAAACAGAATCGATAGTAAAAATGAGAAACAGAAAAGTAGGCAGTAAAGAAGGAAAGTAGTTCTGTGGTCCTTAAGGAACTAATTTAAGACAATTACCAGATCCCAAAGTCAACAAGTTCTGTTTCTAACACTGGCCACTAGTGAGGAGAACTCATGAAAAGCCAGAATCTTATAGTGCAGCCTCCTGGCAACTTCATTTTATCACAAGTAAATTCTAATAGACTTTTTTTTTTTTTTTTTACCTCTGGCGACCAATCTAATGTTTCTATACATAGACTCAAAAGCGCTGTCAGCCTTTTGTAAATCCACCCCCCAAAATGTACCGAAGGGTTGATTCGGGATGTCTTGCTGCCCAGCTGGGGCTGAAACTTGCATTCTGACTTACTGATTCAGCTTCTGCCTACAGTGCATTTGCTTTTTAAAAAGAGTTTGCCAGGGCTGCAGAAAGAGTTGAAGGAATATTGACAAGAGAACTGAGCTTTTATCAAAAGCAGCTTCTTGTAAGTGAACTTGGCCCAAATTCAGAGTTCTCCCCCTGTTGCTGACTGATCCCAGGGTACCCTTGGGTAAAAGCCAGTAAAGTCATTCCTGGGCCTTTTTTCCATGCAAATGTTAAGCTCCTTGGACAGCTGGGATAAGGAGGCTAAATTCATTCATTTATTCACTCAGTATTTATTAAGTACCTGAAATGTGCCTGACTCATAAGTAGAACTTATTTTTTAATCACTAATTGTAATGTTTGATCTGCAGAAATAACTTGTCCGTTGTTTGGAAGCAGTCAGTACACCATGAGACAGTGGATGGGAAGAGAAAATAGAGGAAACTACTTTTCTCCCTTCTTCACAGCCCCTCAGATAAGTTCCATGGGGAGGAGAGTTTTGAAGCATTGAGCCACTTTCAGGTTGCAAACTACAGTGAATTACTTTGGCAAGTCCTATTCCATCAGTTTAAATCTGACAAAGAATAACACATAGCTTTCCAGAACCATCTATGTCCAGAACCCATGTTAATTGCTTAGGACATTTTCTAAAATACCTACCTACACAGAAGAGAATTTTTTAAATGAATTTTAAAGACACTCAAAGGTTATCCTCCCCCCATTGCTGGGCTCTCTCAATGGCCACAGGTGATCAAGCAGCCCCCAAATCAGACACTAGTCAAAATAATATGGCTGATCTTTTAATCTTTTGCAAATTCAGTCAAACAGCCTGTTCTATAAAATGGATAAGTATTTTTTGTCCAGGTTAACAGGATTCAAATCTATCCTTCATTGCTGCATAGACAAAATAATGCAATTATAATAAAAAGAAGTTGTATTTGAACAGTCTTTACTAGTTTATAAAACACTGTATAGTTTATAAAAGCATTTAATCAAATAACTTTAATATTCAGTCAACAAACAATTATTGGCCTAATAGATCTCCCTGGTGCCTAGCTTAGGGCTTAGTGGATGAAGAATAAGATATGGTCTCTGCTGTTAAGAAATCCAGAGTCTAGTGGGTGAGAAAGACAAGTTAGCAATAACCACAATATAAGTGCAATAGAGAAATATAAAGGTGCAGGGGTAGACAGAAGAAAGATAACAGACATAGTATTCAAAATTTGAATTGGTATTTGGGGGAGTTCTGTTTACTTATAAGCTCCTAGACACCAGGTCCATCTAGGTTTATGTGCATACACAGAAACATAATAAAGTTTTTTTGTTTGTTTGTTTTGCGGTACGCGGGCCTCTCACCGTCGCGTCCTCTCCCGCTGCGGAGCACAGGCTCCGGACGCGCAGGCTCAGCGGCCATGGCTCACGGGCCCAGCCGTTCCGCGGCACGTGGGATCCTCCCGGACCAGGGCACGAACCCGCGTCCCCGCATCGGCAGGCGGACTCCCAACCACTGCGTCACCAGGGAAGCCCTCAATAAAGTATTTTTGATGGGAGTGCAAGACTGAGGGTGGCAGCTATTATAGTGGAAGAACTGGTGGTGGAAGAAGTGGCGATGATGGTAGGTTTTGGAAGACTTGGGCATTTCTTGGTTCATCAGAATTGATGTCCTTTCCTGGTATAGTACCAATTCCCAGCCATCCCAGAAACATCTCCCTTCCTAGCCTGACAGTCCATTGGTTCACTGTGAGCCAATATACACACAACCACAGCAAACAACCACCACAAAATATTAGCAGTAACCAACTATGTGGTAACAAATCACGTGCTAAAGAACTGACAGCCAGGGCTTCCCTGGTGGCGCAGTGGTTGAGAGTCCGCCTGCCGATGCAGGGGACACGGGTTCGTGCCCCGGTCCGGGCAGATCCCGCATGCCGCGGAGCGGCTGGGCCCGTGAGCCATGGCCGCTGGGCCTGTGCGTCCGGAGCCTGTGCTCCGTAACGGGAGAGACCACAACAGTGAGAGGCTTGAGTACAGAAAAAAAAAAAAAGAACTGACAGCCAGTGGCCACTTAAAGATGTACCTAGATACCAGGAGAGCAAAAAGGAAACCCTCCGCTCAAACCTGCCTTAGATTAGTTGAGCACCATTTGCATGAACAGAAGAAGCAACAATCATTTTGAGGAGAGGGTGAAAAAGCCAGGCAGGGGAGGAAGAAACCAAACACGAATTGAAAGCACATGACACAAGCCCCTGGCTCGTGGGGCCTCACAAGGAAGAGCATGAAATAAGTTTCTTGCAGAAGGGCGACTATCAGAAAGAAAAAACGGTTGTAATAAATCCTAACAAAAGCCAACAAAAGAAAATGTTGGACAACTTGTTAGATAAATATTCAGTAAGGCTGATCCACCTCACTGGGTTGTTGTAAAGAACAGCTAATAAAAAAAAGATTGTCAAGGACACTGCAAACACAGAAGAACTAACCAGTAATAAGAACATTAATAATAAGGGAGGGCCTAGGAATGAAACCAGTTCATCGAGACCAAAGATGTTGAGCAACCAGCACAGAAATAAAGAAAACAGATACAATTGCCTGGAGGTAGTCCAAACAAACAAGAACCAAATACTTTTTTACTCTTAAGTTTGCAAAAGAAGGCAAGTTTACAGGGTATAAGACTATAAATAAATATTGGCCAGTGGGGTCTTGCTTTTTCCCTGGCGGCAGCTCCCTTTGAAATGACTTCCTGGATGGAGGGGGCTGAGGGAGTTGAAGGCTCCTATCCTCCTCCCTAGAACTCACGGTCGGCAACAGGAAGCCTTCCCTCCCTAGTCTTGATGATTTGGGGTTGCAAAAAACACTGGAAGGAATCCAAAGCTGTGGTTCATTTCATTCTTTCATTTCCTGCCTTTGCCAAATACTGACAATTACAAACAAATGTTGTCTTCACGACTTTCTTCTAGATGAACATCCTGCTCATTTCGGTTGCTTTTGTGTATGTGACTCGAGAAACACTTTCTAAATCCCCAAGGTGACAGGATTTCCACGTAATGATAATGATTATTTAATGTCATCATCACGATGGGCTGCCTGGGCAAATGAAACGCTTGCTGGGTCTAAAGCATTCACTCAAGTGAGGTAAATTAATGCTTTCCAGGGTACCAGATTTCCCACTGGGACCCTAAAGAAGGCAATTCATTACCCAGGCATTCTCCACCCCCAACATTGCCTTCTACCAGCAAGTTCTTCAGTTGCTTAAACTGTCAGACCTCTGGGCCAGTGTGGGAAAGTCCAGGAGACAGAAGAATATGCTGAGAAGGTCCAGGCTGGGTGGACATTTTTAGTCATCTGAAGATAGTCCAGAGGTCATCATCATCATCACAACCCATGCGAATGCAGTCCATCTTAGTTTCAAAGCACCTACATCGCATAAATCATTCCCTTTGGTCCTCACAATAATCCCCAAGGTACGCAAAGCAGGTCTTACTACAGTCAGCACCTGGCCATGGCAGTAAGAAGGGCACAAATGGTATGGAGGTAACCCTAGAAGACACAGGGAAGAAAGAAAGGGTGCAGTAGAAAGAGGGGGCAAACCCCCAAACCAGTAGCCTCAAAAGCCTTGAGGGTCTGGGACCAGGGGCCATGTAGAGTGAGGACACACATGGCATATGGAGGCAGAATGGGAAGAGGTGTGGGTGTCTGATTAGATAGACCAGGTTTAAAAAGATTCCTGATTATCTGCTGTGTGAATGATTGGTATTCCTAAGTCCAAAAATCAAGAAACATGGACACTAAAATGAACCAAGTGTCTACTCTTTGCCAAGTGTTTTCCTGTAAGATCTTAACGGACTTAATCTTCACAAATAATCTATCAAGGCAGATATTATCAACCCATTTTTTACAGATGAGAAAACTGAGGCTCAAAGCAGTGATGTTATTTGCCCAAGATTACAGAGCTGTTAACTGGAAAAGATGAGATTCAGGGACTAGGAGAGAGACAGAGCAAGAGAAGGCTGGGGGCCCTGGCCCGGAATGACTAGCGACAAGCTTAGGGCAGCAACAGTAAGAGCATCACAAGAAGAGTTTAAGAATGAGGAACAAAAGTTTCCTGAGCCCTGGCTTCCCTGTGTCCTTTCTGCCCTGGAGGCTGGGCTCACAGTGCCCGAACGAGGTGGAAGAGGTGGGGTGACAAGCAAGATGGTTCCTGGCAGTTATCCCTCTTTTACACATGTGGAAACTAAGTTCCAGAGAGGAAAGGTCACAAAGCGGTCAGGGAGAACCTGCTCTTCTTTTGCAGGAGCAAGAGGAAGATACAATGTCTAAAAACACAGAAGTCTTGGAGGATCATGGCAGCTGGCATGAGTTGGCCTAAAGGATTGGTGAAGGGCAGGTGAAGGGCAGAGATGGTGGAAGCAGAACGGTCAGAGCCAGCGAAACCTAAGAGGGGCCTGGGGTAGTGGAAAGGAACACTCCACAACCTCTTTGCTGTGGCACCTTGGACAAGACACTTCTCTAAGTTTCATCTGTAAAACAGAGAAAATAAAGTCCACCTCACGGTAATTTTATGAGTATTAAATTTTTACGTGTGTGTGTGTAGACACACACACACACACACATATATTGTTATTAAGCATTTTGAAAGAAGTTTTCACGTTGAGATAGATGGTCTCTGGGGAGAGTAATGCAACAGGCAAGAATAGCATTTGGATTTGGAGCAATCCCTTCTTTGCATGTAATAAAATATTTCTATTGAAAACCTACCTTCCCCAATCCTTGTGAATTCAACCTATGTCATTAGCAAGACTTTTTTTTTTAATTTATTTTATTTACGTTTTTTAATTTTTGGCTGCATTGGGTCTTTGTTACTGCATGCAGGCTTTCTCTAGTTGCAGCGAGCAGGGGCTACTCTTCTTTGAGGTGCATGGGCTTCTCATTGCGGTGGCTTCTCTTCTTGTGGAGCACGGGCTCTAGGTGCGCGGGCTTCAGTAGTTGTGGCACACAGGCTCTAGAGCGCAGCCTCAGTAGTTGTGACGCACGGGCTTAGTTGCTCCGCGGCACGGGGGATCTTCCCGGACCATGGCTCGAACCCGTGTCCCCTGTATTGGCAGGCGGATTCTTAACCACTGCGCCACCAGGGAAGCCCAGCAAAACTTTTTGACTCTAAGAAGCACATAGAAAGCCATTTCCGTGACTTTTTCCTTCTGCAAGACTTATTTGTCATGTTTCTTCTGACAAACTATGAACCATTCTGCTTTAAATAAAGAAGATTCCTCCTGGCGGGAGAATGAATCAAGGGCAGTAACATTCTGCCTGACCCTTAATAGCATGTCAGGGTCACATCCAGTAACAGTACATAAAGCCTTCAACCAAATTGCCTCCAGCTTCTCTGAAAGATTTGCCCAACAGAGCCCATCCACGTTCATTTCTGCAGTGACTCCAGGCACCAAAGAGAGCCATTCCCAAGGAGGAGGGGTGGCAATTGTGAGCAATGTCATTTGTAGAATTGCCTGCAAAAGAGCTTTGAAAGTTTTAGCTTACAAGTCCTGAATAATTCAGAGAAACTTAGAGTTTGCAAGAAACTCCTTGCCCACCTGATCTAACCCCCAATTCTAACACCCCTGGTCAGTGTTCTCCCAGAGCTAACGAGGGGCTTCTTCATACAGACCTGGGTCTGGGGAAGTCATTTCTAGGAAGTGCCCATAGTACAGCTGGATATAAATAATATAGTACCAAGAACCCACTAAGTGACTCATTCGAAATGTCTTCAATTTCTCTAATCCTCTTATTCTATTATGACTTGTGAATGTCCATATTTTATATTAATGTATTCTTATAATATGCACACAACCAGCCAGCACCGTGACAAGCCACTTAGCTCCCTGAATAGTCCCAGCATACCCTCTTTCCCATCTCCCTCTCCACCAGGCCCCCCCTCCTCAGGCCACAGCACCAGCTCACCTTCCAAACACAAACCCAGTGTGGGCTGAGGACACTGGCCTCAGAGATGACCTCCTTTCCATGTCCTCCCCACTTGCCAAGTGAGGACAGGGCAGGGCTGAAGTCTAAAACCAGACCAGCTGGACCTGAACTTAGCCCTGGCCCTCCCCTTCAGTCCCATCACCCCATCTGGCAGCATCGCTCTGTCACTGGGCATTGCAAGTAGACATTAGTTGACTTTAGATTTGAAGTGGTAGGCTGTCCAGCTGCCAGGATCTGAGAGGAAAGAGGACCCTTAGCAGGTCATAACCAGCCTGCAGCAAAGCCTGAGAACCGGGCTTCCCTAGTAGTGCAGTGGTTAAGAATCCACCTGCCAATATAGGGGACATGGGTTCCATCCCTGGTCCGGGAAGATCCCACATGCCACAGAGCAACTAAGCCCGTGCACCACAACTACTGAGTCTGCACTCTAGAGCCCACGAGCCACAACTACTGAGCCCATGTGCCACAACTACTGAAGCCCGCGCACCTAGAACCCGTGCTCTGCAACAAGTGAAGCCACTGCATTGAGAAGCCTGTGCACCGCAACGAAGAGCAGCCCCTGCTCGCCGCAACTAGAGAAAGCCCATGCGCAGCAACAAAGACCCAACACAGCCATAAATTAATTAATTAATTAAATTTATTTTTTTAAAAAAAGCCTGAGAACCTACAGGGGCTACAGAATGAAACTTTGACCTCCCGGCTTTCCAGTCGGATGTGTGATGCCTTGTGCTCCCGTCCTGAAGTTAGGCAAGGCTGGGTGATTCTGTAAAAGTGGGAAGCCAGCCTTGTGCTCTAATTCCAACTGATAGGTTAGCCAGGAAAATGTCACTAAAAACATTCAGTGGAATTTGTTTGCAGATTCCCAGTCAGCACAAGCTATTAAAATGAAACCAAGTCATAGCTTGCTCTTCAGTGCGTCTTATCTTTCTGTCCTCTCAGGATTTCCCATGATAGGAGGATAAGGCTTAGGTAACACTGGCTTCGGGTGGCTTAGTCATCATCAGGAGAGAAGTAGGGGGAAAACCTCACTGGGTTATCTCTGCCTAACTGCCCCAAAGCAGCCACCGCTTGGCTGGGCTTAACTCTCAGACAACTAGAACAGTGTTTTCGTTCCTCCCCGGAGGAGCGGCTCTCCACACTAGAAATGTGGAGGGGCTGCTAGAGAGTAGGTGGTACCACTGAAGTAGCTGAGAACTCTGTAGCAGAAACCATCCTCCTGGATTTCACCACAAAAGAGCAGAGGCAACTGTCCGAACACAGCCTTACACAGAATAAACCGTGTGGGACATAAAGGTTGCAGGGAGCCGGAGAGCCCGTCTGGAGCTCTCCCCAGCAGCCTGAGCAGAGGCTGCATTGGTAACCAGCAGTTCTCTCCAGCAGTTCTCTCCTGCCCCCCAGTGCCCTTGGCTGCCCACAGTCCCCACTGCGCCCCAGACTCCAGGTCTTTCCTCCAAGTCAGCTTCTTCTGTGTCTCCCTCCCTCAGGGCAAAGCACTGCATTTTCCAAGGTAACACCTAGCTAATCTAATATAATCTAATCTGAAAGCGTTAGTGAGTATTATTGGATTAATACGCTATTACTCGTAGAAATACCATTTGCATTCCAGAGACACAGGGCCTCAAATTGAAGGAGTGGGAATTTCCATTACCCTGGCAGGCTAGGAAGGAGGCAATTTTGCGAGGGGTGGGAATTTCAAGACCAAATTTAAAGACTTAAAAACAGCCTTGCCTATTCCTACAGCTGGGAAGGTTTTGAGTTTCATTTTTTAAAAGCTACCACGTAATCTTCTTTCTAACTTTTTCCCCACTTCCCCACTTCCCCACTTACTGATGTGCTCAGAGGCCTCGAACTTTCCTTTAACGTCAGGTGATAACAATGGTTGGTATTGCCTGTGCTCTACTTTATGAGTGGGGATTTCAGTGCTTAAAAAAAAAGAAAGAAAGAAACATACCTCCCCAATTATTTAAAGTAATCATGCCTATAGTTCATTCTTTTTACTTTGGTCTATTCTTCATAAACCTAATAAGCTACTTCAGAGATATGCAAGAACTCTTAGAAAGAGAGCTACCATGTAGTGTGTACATGCTACCGTACACATATTGATATATTAATATATAATGTAATATACGTTCTAAACCAATTATATACATTGTCTCCCTCCTCATAACAACCCAATGAATTGGAAGCTATCATCCTCATTTTTTAAATGAGAAAACCGAGGTACTGAAAAGTTAAATAAATTAGCCAAGCTCACATAGTTGCAAGTGTTGAAGGAGGAATCCCAACACGATTTCTGAGTCCAAAGCTCACCCTCTCAACCATTACCTTCTCCTACCAGATATAAAGCAACAATATTTCTACCATTTTGAGTTTTTCCACCTTACAGTGCTGAGTCAGTAATTCTCAAGGTACGGCCCCTGAACCAACAGCATCAGTATCCCTCAGGAAACTTGCTAAAAATTGCAAAATTGGGGGCCCACTCCAGACTTAAAGAATCAGAAACTCAGGAGGGTAGGGCCCAGCAATTTATGTTTTAACAAGCCTTCCATGTGATTCTGGTGCACACTCAATATTGAGAACCACTGGACCAAGTCATCAGTGCAGATTCTTAAAGATTTGGGACTGGGTCAGCAGTAACTCCTTTTTAACGTTCATTCCTGGAATAATTCCTTTTCAGTTAGAAACGTCCACGTAATTTTATTGTAATTCTAGGGAGACTGGAACAAATGAACATTGTTGGCACATGCTTGACAGGTGTGCAACGTTGTGAATGCAAGTGAGGTAATCGATGCAAAAAATAGTTTCTCAAAATCCTGTAAGGTAGTCTAACACGACTGAGTGTAAAAGCAATATAACGAGTATTCTTGAGTTCAAAAGGCGGGGAGGGGAAGGTTACCTAAATAGGCTATACCTAATCAGCGGCCATTAGTCTGCTCCCTACTTGTGCAAAATTACATGGAATGTCACAAAGAGTACCTGGAGGATTCACCTGATTGCCATCTAAACAGCTTGTTTCCCCCTTTCTCTTCATTCTGTGCTGCTGCTCTCTTAAACCAAAATAAGACTGAGGCACCCACCTTGGCCTGTAAAAAGCCCACCAGGCTGAGGCCGTCCCACTCCCAGCAGCTGGAAAACCTCTGACTGGCGGGCAGGAACACACCTGTGTGCACACCTGTGCTCTGTGACTCGGGGCTGAGAATAGGCCGTTTTCCAGGAAGCAAGTTCTATACTCCGTTTCTCACACCCCACATGTCTTGGAGCTTGTTCAATATTAGCCTAGGTGTGCCCTACATAAAAGAGTATAGAAATTCACAGCCATCACAGCCTTGATCTGAAAAAGAAAAATGATTTGAGTTGGTTCTCAAACAGGGCCAGAGGTTAGAAGCAGGGGGAACTTTCCTCACCGAAGCTGAGTCAGTGACCTCAACCTTCTCAAACCAGAGGGAAGTTGTTCCTGCCTGGCAGGGAGGGGGTCTTTCTGGTAAAAGAATGTTTGGATTCTGTAGTCACGTTGGCCACTGGTGCAGTCCCAGCTGGGGAACTTGCTAGCTCCTAAGTGGCAGTTCCCAGCTGTGTGAGTCTGGGAAATACGCTTCACTGTCTTGAGCCTGGCGTTCCGGGACTGCTTCAGGAAGCGGAGTGCGGGGAGCACAAGGGTCAGGAATAATATCCATCAGACAAGAATGAAGAGAACAGGGCATATTGGCCTAACCAGTCCAGACCCACTTCAGGAGCTACACAGTTCACGCCGGCTCTCTTCCTCTTCCCCCTCTGCCGTGCCCAGGTGGATTTTCACCTGCCTCAGTGGGAGCTGCAGCCTCAAAGAGCTGTCACCAGGGGTTATATAAACAGGGCTTGATAAACAGGGGTCAAGGGCCCTGCTAACTGGTCTCACAAGCTAGCCGAGGGATGCTGGTATAGGAGTGAGTGGTTTCTAATCTTGAAATACAGAACAAGGCCGGGATGCCTCACATCTTACAGGGAAAAGCTGTAATCCCCTAGTCCGGGTCAGATCACAGGTCTTCCCCTAAAACCCCTGGGAACCCACTTCCTCCCCAGAAGTCCTCACACATAAACACACCCTAAAAACTGACAAAGGCAGCATTTAGTTAATCCCTAAATATTCAGGGGAATGGCACACCAACCAGCTTCAGAGAAGAGAAACACCCCGGTGTTAATTACGTTTAAAAACGTCCCCAGAATACAGTGGAGGAAAGACAGCCTCTTCAATAAGTGGTGTTGGGAAATTGGACAGCTACATGTAAAAGAATGAAATTAGAACACTACCTAACACCATACACAAAAATAAACTCAAAATGCATTAAAGGGGGCTTCCCTGGTGGCGCAGTGGTTGAGAGTCCGCCTGCCGATGCAGGGGACACGGGTTCGTGCCCCAGTCTGGGAGGATCCCACATGCCGCAGAGCGGCTGGGCCCGTGAGCCATGGCCGCTGAGCCTGAGCGTCCGGACCCTGTGCTCCGCAACAGGAGAGGCCACAACAGTGAGAGGCCCGTGTAACGCAAAAAAAAAAAAAAAAAGGGTCATGTACCAAAATGTTCACTGCAGCTCTATTTACAATAGCCAGGACATGGAAGCAGCCTAAGTGTCCATCAACAGATGAATGGATAAAGAAGATGTGGCACATATACACAGTGGAACGTTACTCAGCCATAAAAAGAAACGAAACTGAGTTATTTGTAGTGAGGTGGATGGACCTAGAGTCTGTCATACAGAGTGAAGTAAGTCAGAAAGAGAAAAACAAATACAGTATGCTAACACATATATATGGAATCTAAAAAAAAAAAAAAAAAAAAAAAACGGTCATGAAGAACCTAGGGGCAAGACGGGAGGGAATAAAGACCCAGACCTACTAGAGAATGGACTTGAGGATATGGGGAGGGGGGAGGGTAAGCTGGGACAAAGTGAGAGAGTGGCATGGACTTATATACACTACCAAACGTAAAATAGATAGCTAGTGGGAAGCAGCTGCATAGCACAGGGAGATCAGCTCGGTGCTTTGTGACCACCTAGAGGGGTGGGATAGGGAGGGTGGGAGGGAGGGAGACGCAAGAGGGAAGAGATATGGGGATATATGTATATGTATAACTGATTCACTTTGTTATAAAGCAGAAACTAACAAACCATTGTAAAGGAATTATACTCCAATAAAGATGTTAAAAAATAATAATAATTTGCACCCACAAAATGAAGAATTTTTACAGTTGAAAGCATATAAGTAATGTCTTTAGAAAACCTCCAAGAAAAGAGCCCAAAACTCTTTTGAATAATAGCAACATAATTAGAATGGGTCAGAGCTGCTAGAATCTCTACTATGAAAGAATCTTTTCTGAATACGTCATTTCTATGTTATTTTAAAGATACTCATTTACAATAGCACCTAAAATTCCCTAGGACCCTGCCACTGTTAGCACAGACAGGCAGTGTTCTAGTGGGACACATCCTTGACAAAACCCACGTTGGCTCTCTCTCTCTCTGTGTAACTCTGACCCCTTTGGTTATCACTGAAATGTAACCAGAGACCAGCTCTCTCCCTTCCTCCCTTGACTTTTTTCAAGGTCCTTATAACAAAGTAAGATATTCTTAATCAGTACCCACTCCCAACTATCGTTTGGTTTGAATAACTTAAGGCAAGACTTTGGCAGTTCTTTGAATTATTGTGTTAGGAAGTTATTATGTGATTACATGAGATAATATGTATGAAAGCAAGGGGCAGAGTATCTGGCATATAGTGGGAACTCAATAACAAATTGAGTTTATTATTCCTATAATAAGGAATTTGTGTCTATAACAGCTTAAAGTCATAGCATGGCTCACTGGTGTCTACCTGTTAGGGCCTTAGAATCCAGCACCGTGGCCAAGGACGCTTTAAGATCAAGATGAGGGCACCTTAAGACCAAGAGGGTTGTTGAATTTCTGGCTGTCCCTGACACATCATCACCACCACCCCATATCTGTCTCCTATTTCTCCTACTTCCTGTCCCCTATTTTCTCCTCTTTTCACCACTCCCCGTCTACAATTTCACATTGTGCTTCTATTGCATGTGAGCATTCTCTCTGACCGTATTTGTCTCCTATGTCTTTCTCTGCTTTCCCTTCCCTTTCCCCCTCTCCTCCCCACAAACACACAAACATGCGTGCAGGCGCGCGCGCGCGCGCACACACACACACACACACACACACACAAACAAAACAAAACTTTCCCAGAGACGTTTATTTTTCCCAAAAGGAGAGAGCCCTCTGCTGGCAAATTAGCATTCTGCTGGGAAAGGGCATCTGCGTTAGTAAATATTAGGGGCTGTTTCCTCCTTTTAGGGCAGCAAACGTGTAAGTTATTTTCAAACGGCTAGGTTTTTATCCATGCTAGGAACAGATACGGTATGAAATAATGAAGGTTGATGGTATAAAACCCAAATCCCCTAAAACCCTCTCCACTGGCCTGGTTACAATTTACGAGAGCAAACAGAGGGGATAAAAAGAGATACAAGAACCTTTTCCCCTCTCCTCCTTAATACATGGATAATCTTCTAGAAATGTTTCATGCAGAGAGAGGGCTCTGCCCAGTATTTAGGCTGTAAAGGCATCACATCAGACAGTTTGAAAGAGACTGCAAACAACCTAAACAGCCATCAAGAGCAGATGAGAAAATAAATTATCACACATTTAAATAATGGAATAGTACGCAGCTTAAAAAAGAGTGAGCTTATTCTATGCCTACATAGAAAGAGCTCCACAACTTTAACTTTAAAAGAGCAAAGTACATAAACTATATATAATACACTATCATTTGTGTAAAAATTAAAATATATTTGTATTTGCTTCTACATGCAAAAAAGTAAAATATTTATAGAAGTTTGAACAAGAAACTAGTAACAGTGGTTAAATTTTATAGGAATTTGGGAACTATAGGAATGGTGGACAGGGGTGAGGAGAAACTTTCACTTTGTTATATAGTTCGACCTTTGATGTGTTATATATTTCGACCTTCGATGTGAATGTTTTAACTAGTCAAAACATTAAGTGGGGGCTTCCCTGGTGGCGCAACAGTTGAGAGTCCGCCTGCCGATGCAGGGGACACGGGTTTGTGCCCCGGTCCGGGAAGATCCCACATGCCGCGGAGCGGCTGGGCCCGTGAGCCATGGCCGCTGAGCCTGCGGGTCCGGAGCCTGTGCTCCACAACGGGAGAGGACACAGCAGTGAGAGTCCCGCGTACCGCAAAAAAGAAAAAAAGAAAAAAATATTAAGTGGATGGTTTTTCAAACAATAGCGTGAATGGGCATGAAGATTTCCTTTACTCCAAATTTTAATAATGGTTACCTTTTATTTAATGCTTATTATGTGCCATGCATTGTACTAATTGCCTTACATGTATTTTTTTTGAATTTTTGAATTTTATTTATTTTTTATACAGCAGGTTCTTATTAGTTACCCATTTTATACATATTAGTGTATATATGCCAACCCCAATCTCCAATTCATCACACCACCACCCACCCCCACCACTTTTCCCTCCTTGGTGTCCATACATTTGTGCTCTACACCTGTGTCTCTATTTCTGCCCTGCAAACCAGTTCATCTGTACCATTTTTCCAGGTTCCACATATATGCATTAATATACGATATTTGTTTTTCTCTTTCTGACTTATTTCACTCTGTATGACAGTCTCTAGATCCATCCATGTCTCTACAAATGACCCAATTTCATTCCTTTTTATGGCTGAGTAATATTCCATCGTGCATGTGTACCACATCTTCTTTATCCATTTGTCTGTCAATGGGCATTTAGGTTGCTTCCATAAACTGGGTATTGTAAATAATGCTGCAATGAACATTGGGGTGCATGTGTCCTTTTTGAATTATGGTTTTCTCTGGGTATATGCCCAGTAGTGCGATTGCTGGGTCATATGGTAATTCTACTTTTAGTTTTTTAAGGAACCTCCAAACTGTTCTCCATAGTGGCGGTATCAATTTACATTCCCACCAGCAGTGCAAGAGGGTTCCCTTTCTTCACACCCTCTACAGCATTTGTTGTCTGTAGATTTTCTGATGATGTCCATTCTAACTGGTGTGAGGTGATTCCTCATTGTCGTTTTGATTTGCATTTCTCTAATAATTAGTGATGTTGAGCAGCTTTTCATGTGCTTCTTGGCCATCTGTATGTCTTCTTTGGAGAAATGTCTATTTAGGTCTTCTGCCCATTTTTTGATTGGGTTGTTTTTTTAATATTGAGCTGCATGAGCTGTTTATATATTTTGGAGATTAATCCTTTGTCCATTGATTCATTTGCAAATATTCTTCTCCCATTCTGAGGGTTGTCTTTTCGTCTTGTTTGTAGTTTCCTTTGCTTTGCAAAAGCTTTTAAGTTTCATTAGGTCCCATTTGTTTATCTTTGTTTTTATTTCCATTACTCTACGATGTGGATCAAAAAAGATCTTGCTGTGATTTATGTCAAAGAGTGTTCTTCCCATGTTTTCCTCTAAGAGTTTTATAATGTCCAGTCTTATATTTAGGTCATTAATCCATTTTGAGTTTATGTTTGTGTATGGTGCTAGGGAATGTTCTAATTTCATTCTTTTACATGTAGCTGTCCAGTTTTCCCAGCACCACTTATTGAAGAGACTGTCTTTTCTCCACTGTATATCTTTGCCTCCTTTGTCATAGATTAGTTGACCATAGGTGCGTGGGTTTGTCTCTGGGCTTTCTATCCTGTTCCATTGATCTATATTTCTGTTTTTGAGCCAGTACCATATCATCTTGATTACTCTAGCTTTTGCCTTACATGTATTAACTCATTTATTTAACCCTCCTAATCACTCAGTGAGGTGGGAACTATTCTTGTCATCCACATTCTAGAGACAAGGAAACTAAGGAACTGAGAGGTTAAGTTACTTGCCCAGGTTTACACAGACAAGGCTCCAGGAAGGCTGATACCAAAGTTCTTTTGCTTAACACCATGCTACTCGGCTGCCCCAGAGAAAGTTTCTTCAACACAGGAAAACGGACACAGAAGGTGTTCTGTGTTCTAAGTTAAAAACCCAGGGGCCCCAGTTAAAAGTTTGGAGAAGTCCTTTACTAGTGCTCTCAAACATGAGATTCTGACCGGACGAACACACACACTCTTACACACACACATACATTCACATATACACTCCTATCCTCACCTTCACATATACTCATACATTCTCACACACTCCTACACACACACTCTTCCACTCTCAGACACACTCACACACATAGATTCTCACACACTGATATACATTTTCACACATACTTGCACACTCACACACACATTAATAGCCTTCTCTGGCTCCAGCCTAACCTCTCCTCTGTGCTACCTTGCAAAGGCCCAGAATGTCAGCCCTGTGACACTCCAGCCCAAGGATCCCTGGACTTCTCTCAGGCCCTCCCTCCCATGCCATTCTCAGGACCTCCTCTCTATGCATAAACCTTTCCCAGATGAAATATGGGGACCCATATTTCTATCTCACCCGACCCATTTATGCTCCTAAACATGCTCCCGGCAGTCCAACCCAATCTTTCATCTAGTACCCCTGACAATGAAGATTTTCTCTTCCTCCAGACCTTAAGAAGGAAAGATTGTTTTTCCATTCTGCTTATGCTTCCAGTTTCTCTGCTTGCCCCGTGAATGAAGAATCTCATGCAATTTGATTTCTAACAAGAAAGAAGTACAACCCTCCATCTATCTAGGAGAGCACGCATCCTCTTAGGATGAGCATAAGCGTATTTCCTTACCAGCCCTGGACGACACAGAACCACTGTGAGACCAGCATTTGGGGCTGCCAACAAGCCACTTAGTGTCCCTGGAGCTCTGACCTGCAAATGTTCTAGATACAGGGGGCTTCCCTGGTGGCACAGTGGTTAAGAATCTGCTTGCCAATGCAGGGGACATGGGTTCGAGCCCTGGTCCGGGAAGATCCCACATGCCATGGAGCAACTAAGCCCATGCGCCACAACTACTGAGCCTGTGGTCTAGACCCCACGAGCCACAACTACTGAGACTGCATGTCTAGATCCCATGCTCCGCAACAAGAGAAGCCACCACAGTGAGAAGCCTGTGCACTGCAAGAAAGAATAGCCCCCACTCACCGCAACTATGAGAAAGCCCGCACGCAGCAACAGAGACCCAACACCCTCAAAAATAAATTTTTAAAAAAAGAGAATGAGATATAGTATTTGACATGTACTCTTTTAATTCCTTTTTGGGGTTGCCCCCACTTAGAAC
The DNA here is from genome assembly GCF_964270905.1 of Leucopleurus acutus. Classification (NCBI taxonomy): domain Eukaryota; kingdom Metazoa; phylum Chordata; class Mammalia; order Artiodactyla; family Delphinidae; genus Leucopleurus; species Leucopleurus acutus. The sequence continues at coordinate 121,142,710 of NC_139145.1, read as the reverse complement.
ACAACAGATTTTAAACATTTTACTGGTGCCCCCAAACCCCTTGTTGCTGTAATGTTTCAAATACTAGGGGGGCAAGATACTTTCTATCTGTGTGGTAAACTTATCATACAGTAACTGTAAAATGATATCAAAATTCCAGTCACTCTTCTGAAATGTTTCCACTTGTAATAATTAATAACATTAGAAAGTCCTTAATAGTCATTATTCTATTTAATCCTCGGTGACAGTGATATTATTATTCTTCCCATTTTGCAGATGAGAAAACTGGGGTCATAAGAGGGCAAGTAACTGGTCCAAGTTATATTGCTAGGAATTAGCAGAACTAGGAGCTGAAGACAGATCTGTTTTGTTACAAATCCACACCACATTTAACTGCCCTTGGGGGCCCAACTCAAGTTCTACATCCTCACTGGTCCAAACTCCCAGCTCTTGCAAACTAGAACAAAGCAATCGACATTTTTAGAATCAACTGTCTGCACAGCATGACAGTGTGTGCTGCTGTTCATTCCGTGCCTTTGGGGTTGATTATTGGCTGGTATTATTATCTTTCATGTATACTCATATAAACTCTAAGTATTAATCAAATTGTTAACTCTTTACAGGGTATTCCTTTTCCACCTTTGTGCCCCCATGCCTAGAAGAGTCTTCTGCACATTTCAGGTTTGTCAATGGTGGCTTTCTACTCTCTAGGTTTTCTAGACAATACCTGCCTCTCTGCCTATAAAATATGTAGACTAAAATAAAATAAGTGGACATATATGTTTCTCACAGCATCCTTTATAAGAGCAGAAAGGAAGCCACCCAAATATCCCACGAGGGAGGAGTGGTTACATAAACTATGGGGCATCTGTACGAGGGAATGTTACACAACTCATAAAAACCATGTTTTCAGAGACTATTGAATAGCATAAGAAAATGTTTACCAAATATTATGATATATTTTACATTTATAGCAAAGAGAAAAAACCTTAGAGCAGATACACCAAAATGTCAACTTTTTTTTTAATCTCTGGGAAGGGAGATGAAACTACAGAAAACTTTTCTCTTCTCTTTCAGAACATTAACTCCTTTTCTGGTAACCCTTGGGGCCACTCATTTGGATCCTGTGAGCTTCATGTTTCTTTATCTCTAAAACAGGAGCAATATTAGTTTCCTCACAAGGCTCTTATAAATAGTTAAAACTTTTCCAATAAGAAGTGCTTTGTAAATGAATAACAATGGTATTAAATTATACAATAACGATTATATGCTCTTTATGCAGTTTTCATAACAAAGATTTTAGAGGGAATGATGCCCTGTCAACTAATAGTGGAAATCTTAGTGGAATTTATATCTTTTAAAACTCTAAAGATCTCTTCTTTCTTTTAAAAATTAATCCTGTATTTAATCTTATATTCGGTGAATTATTATGAAATGGTTCTCCATGGATGATTCAAGAAAAAAAGGAACCTATCTATAGCAATAACCTAAATAGTCAAGCTTTCTTTTTTTTTTTATTTATTTTTTTTGTGAAATGAGAACTAGGCTTATCAAAATAAAACCTCAGGGCTCCTCTTGCTTTGCTAGTCACTCAGTCACTGTGGCCCAGAAGGGCCAGGCATGACAAAGAACTCCTGACCCGGCTGCTGAGGTACCACTCAGGCCCTACACAGAGCAGGGTCAGGCCACACAGGCACGGCTATGAAACCAGCCAGACTTCTCGCCTGGTGGGAGCACCTCTAGGGTCAAAATGCCATACAAAACAGCCCTACAAGGGCAGCATGGGCTCCCACAAGCAGGTTCCATTTCAGGAACCCTTAGCTTGGAACCCGGTCCTGCCCAAGTTCCCCAGGCTGAATTGTCCCCCTCCACCCTCAACCATCCTCCATCACACTGAGCTCCAGGTGTGACACCCAAAGCACAGGGTGAGAGTCTGTCTTAAAAGAAGCTCCCTTCACTTCTACACATATGTATTCAGCACCCATTCCGTGCCCAGCACCAGGCATCTCCACGCTTCCTTTCAAATAGGAGTAATTTTTACACCTGCTTTCCCTACTCTCCATTTCATCTCCTGTCCACTCAACCGAGTCATATATATGAAGTCACTGTCAGTGACCAATATCCCCATATCTCACCAAACACTTAGTGGTTTAAGCTCTATAAACCAGGAGAAGAAACAATCTCAATCACCTGGTAACACTTCAGCCATTCAGAATCCCTTAAAAAAAGCCAAACTTGCTACATGACTGCAATTCCTACACGTTTAAGCTTCAGAACTTTTAGGACATTCATGGTTTTGAATGGAAATCCTTCTCCGTTATAATCTATGTTCTCTGCTTTCTTAAACAGATTACACTGAATTGAACATCTTCTTGATGACCCATCCTCATGCACAGCAGTAACAGCCTCCATGGGGACTGTTGCATTGGGTAACACTCTTCGCCTGTAGATTTCATTAGCCCCACACTTCCTTCTTCTGAGGTTTTAGTTTTTCTGTTTCTGTGTGCATGCCACAACTACTGAGGCCCGCGTGCCTAGAGCCCATGCTCCGTAACAAGAGAAGACACCACAGTGAGAAGCCTGCAAACTACAATGAAGAGTAGCCCCTGCTCACTGCAACTGGAGAAAACCCACACGCAGCAACGAAGACCCAACACAGCCAAAAATAAATTAAAATTAAAATAATTTATAAAAAAAAAAAAGAAAAGTAGGTCCAACAAAACATAGCTGACTTCTGCCTAGAGCTATAACAATGTTTGTCAACTTTTTTTTCATTATTATCCCCCTAATGAGAAAATTTTAATTTAAATTTTCCCTAAAGAGAGAGATTAAATGCCAAGGAATACGAGTAGAGCTTTGAAGGGGCACTATAATATCTAAGATTTTTCACCCTCCAAGAATCAGTTTTCACCTTACTGGGGGAAAATGCATGAGCTGTAGCTTTAAAACCCACCACCTTACCAATCACCTTACCAATAAGAACTGAGCCATGCTGCTTACTGACCACCTGACTGGCTCTTGGTACTCCACCATCACTATGTGGCAGGAACCCCAAGTAGCAATTTAAAGCCTGATTATAGCTTAGGGATCTGAATAACTGTTGCAGGGGAGGGGACTGCAAAAATGCTTGACAGAGGCAGATGGAGAAAAATGGGAGAAAGAAAAATGAAAAACAAAAAAGTCTTATCTAAAATTACTGGTAAACCAAAATTCCAAAACAATAATTGTTTGCTAAGAAAGAAAATTAACAAAATTAACAATCATGTATTCACACTGGAAAATTAATTTCATAGACAGCTTAGCAAAGACTTTAAATTAGAAACATTGAGATCTTCAAAAAAAAAAAAGAATCCTCCTGGCAACGTAGGGGACATGGGCTCGAGCCCTGGTCCAGGAAGATCCCACATGCCGTGGACCAACTAAGCTCATGAGCCGCAACTACTGAGCCTGCACTCCAGAGCCCGCGAGCCACAACTATTGAGCATACATGCCACAACTACTGAAGCCCGCACACCTAGAGCGCGTGCTCCACAACAAGAGAGGCCACTGCAATAAGAAGCCCGAGCACCGCAACGAAGAGTAGCCCCCACTGGCCACAACCAGAGAAAGCCCGCACGCAGCAACGAAGACCCAACACAGCCAAAAATTAATTAATTAATTAATTAAAAAATAAAGTGGAAGAATACAAAATTTTGCAACAAAAACATGTAAAAAGAATGAAACAAGAATAGGTGGATATTTAAACAAGCAGTTAGAAATTAAGAAAGGAAATAGAGTGATTGAGTTGAAATAAAATAAACAGGACTGGATTGTTCTCCCTTCTAGATAGAGATAACTAGATAGATAGATAGATAGATAGATAGACAGACTGATTGATTTAAATGAGCAGTTATGAAACATGGAAGATGGACTGAGAGATTCCAACATTTTAATGAATAGGAATAAATTGAAGAATAGTTTTCCAGAAAAATTCCATTATTCCAGAAGAATAAACTGAAATGAATGATAGTAAAGCAATATTGAAAGGAATTGTTGTTGATAATTTTCCAGAATTAAAGAAAGAAAATCTAATGAATAGTCAGATCAGTAGAATCCAAATACTAAGCAGAATAAATACAAATAAAACCAAAATTGGACACACTGACGTAAAACTGTAGAATGAAGAGTAAAGAGACAGTCTCGAAACTTACCAGAGAGAAAAGACAAATAATCTAAAATGGAATGATAATAGTACTGACAGCAGATTTCTTGTTAGCAAACATAGATATCATAAGTTAATGAAATATATCTTTAAAGTGCAGAGAGGTGGTCATCTAAAATGTTAACATAAGGGAGAAAATGGGTGAGAAAGATATAAAAACTCTTATCTTTGCAAATTTTCTGTAAATCTAAAATAATCCCCCCCAAAAGATTTATTTTTTAAGTGCAGAGAAAGAAAAAAAAATGTTAAGCTCGAATTTTACAGCCAGCTAATCCATTTGCGAAAGACATGAAAGTAAATATTAAAAGATATACATCAGCAAGAAGTACACTGGACAGAGAGAAAAGTTATAAATTACAAAAAAAATAATGAGCCTAGAAATGAAATCAATTTCATTCCTGTCTTCCCTCCTTCCTTCCTGAACAATTCAGTCCAAAATACATTAGGTGAGGCCAAGCAAGGGAGGAATCCAGCAGCTGTGGGGAAGGGAGTAGCAGCAGATGAGCACAGGGTATCAAAGCTTGAACAAAATGAGATCATCTGGGCAACCTAGTATGGGTTGTCCAAACTGAAACAAGGGAAGGTGTTCACTCGGGACAGAGATGGTACTAGCCCAGCACAAGTGTCAAAGCCCAAGTAGAGTGAGGACATCATCTATGCGGGGGGACAGTGGTGATGGAGAATACTGATTACAATAAATAAATATACTGAGAAAAATAAAAGCCAGGCTTTTCACTGTCAGAGAGTTACAAATAAACAGAGTCACATATAAAGAAAGAGAACTAGAGGGAACTCTGATAGTTTGTTACTGGAAGTATTGATGTTAACTCATGGTTTTCAATACAGGTGTGTGGGTATATGTGTACATAGCTCTGTCTACTGAAGGGGCCTAAGAGCATCAACACCCTAAAAGCAATAAGCACACCTAGTGCCCAAATCTTGGTTTCTGAATACTATTCTTCACTAAAAGGAAACAGGGCTTCTTGGAGAAATGGCTAATTTCAGGACAAGGGCAGGGAAAGCCTGGAATAAATAAATACTTGTGTTAGTCTAGAAATTAAGAAGTGCTTGCATTGGTGGGAATGTAAATTGGTGTAGCCACTACAGAAAACAGTATGGAGGTTCCTCAAAAAATTAAAAATAGAAATACTTATTTTAAAAATTAAAAATAGTACAACATGGTGACTATTACAACATGGTTAATAGTACTGTACTGTGTACTTGAAATTTGCTAGGAAAGTAATTCTTAAGTGTTCTAGCCACACACACACACACACACACACACACACACACACACACACAAAGTAACCATGTGAGGTGATAGATGTTTTGATTAACTTGATTGTGGTAGTCCTTCATAATGTACACATATATCAAATCATAAAATCATACACCTTAAATATATACAATTTTATTTGTCAGTTATACCTCAAAATAAAGCTTGGAAAAAAACAACAAAAAAAGACAAAACTACCTGCAAAGAAATATTAAACTCTGTCTATATACTTTACTGAAAAGTAAAGCTATAGTATGTTGGAAACAAAAAAATTCATATAAATGAAAAACAAGGTTTTATACATAAGAAAAAATAAATACAAATATAAAACCAAAGAATCTGAATAAAACTCTAAAGCCTAAAAATGTGATGGAGTGGGAGAACAGTCTCTTCAACAAATGGTGCTTTCAAAAACAGAAATATAGATCACTGGAACAGGATAGAAAGCCCAGAGATAAATCCACACACCTACGGTCAATTAATCTATGACAAAGGAGGTAAGGATATACCATGGAGAAAGACAGCCTCTTCAATAAGTGGTGCTGGGAAAACTGGACAGCTACATGTAAAAGAATGAAATTAGAACACTCCCTAACACCATACACAAAAATAAACTCAAAATGGATTAGAGACCTAAATGTAAGACCCGACACTATTAAACTCTTAGAGGAAAACATAGGAAGAACACTCTTTGACATAAATCACAGCAAGATCTTTTTTGATCCACCTCCTAGAGTAATGGAAATAAAAACAAAAATAAACAAATGGGACCCAATGAAACTTCAAAGCTTTTGCAAAGTAAACGAAACTACAAACAAGATGAAAAGACAACCCTCAGAATGGGAGAAGAATATTTGCAAACAAATCAACGGACAAAGGATTAATCTCCCAAATATATAAACAGCTCATGCAGCTCAATATTAAAAAAACAAACAACCCAGTCAAAAAATGGGAAGAAGACCTAAATACATATTTCTCCAAAGACATGCAGATGGCCAAGAAGTACATGAAAAGCTGCTCAACATAACTAATTATTAGAGAAATGCAAATCAAAACTACAATGAGGTATCACCTCAAACCAATTAGAATGGGCATCATCAGAAAATCTACAAACAACAAATGCTGGAAAGGGTGTGGAGATAAGGGAACCCTCTTGCACTGTTAGTGGGAATGTAAATTGATACAGCCACTATGGAGAACAGTATGGAGGTTCCTTAAAAAACTAAAAATAGAATTACCATATGACCCAGTAATCGCACGACTGGGCATACACCCAGAGAAAACCATAATTCAAAAAGACACATGCACCCCAATGTTCACTGCAGCACTATTTACAATAGCCAGGTCATGGAAGCAACCTAAATGCCCATCAGCAGATGAATGGATAAAGAAGATGTGGTACATATATACAATGGAATATTACTCAGCCATAAAAAGGAATGAAATTGGGTCATTTGTAGAGACATGGTTGGATCTAGAGATTGTCACACAGAGTGTAGTAAGTCAGAAAGAGAAAAACAAATATTGTATATTAATGCATATACGTAGAACCTAGAAAAATGGTACAGATGAGCTGGTTTGCAGGGCAGAAATAGAGACACAGATGTAGAGAACAAACATATGGACACCAAGAGGGGAAAGGAGCTGTGGGTCGGGGGTCGTGGTGGCATGAATTGGGAGATTAGGGTTGACACATATACACTAATATGTATAAAAGGGGTAACTAATAAGAACCTGCTGTATAAAAAATAAAATAAAATTCAAAAATTAAAACTAACCAAATGGTGCTTAGGAGAACTGAATATCTGCATGCAGAGGAATGGAATCAAACCCCTACCTCACATCATATATAAAAAATTAACACGGGCTTCCCTGGTGGCGCAGTGGTTGAGAGTCTGCCTGCCGATGCAGGGGACACGGGTTTGTGCCCCAGTCCGGGAAGATCCCACATGCCGCGGAGCGGCTGGGCCCGTGAGCCATGGCCGCTGAGCCTGCGCGTCCGGAGCCTGTGCTCCGCAACGGCAGAGGCCACAACGAGAGGCCCGCGTACCGCAAAAAAAAAAAAGTTAACACAAAATGGAACAAAGACCTAAATGTGAGAGCTAAAACTATAAAACTCTTAGGAGAAAACATAAGGGTAAATATTCATGACGTTGGCAATGGTTTCTTTTTTTTTTTTGGCAACGGTTTCTTAGACATGACACCAAAAGCATAGCAACAAAAGGAAAAAACAGATAAATTGGATTTCATCAAAATTTTAAATATTTTGTGCATCAAAGAGAGTATCTGTCAAGAATGAAAATACAGCTGGCAGAATGGAACAAGATATTTGAAAATCATAAATCTGATAAGGGTCTAGTATCCAGAAAATGTAAAGAACTGCTGCAACTCAACAACAAAAAAGATAAATAACCCAATTTAAAAATGGACTGGGGCTTCCCTGGTGGCGCAGTGGTTGGGAGTCCGCCTGCCAATGCAGGGGACACGGGTTCGTGCCCCGGTCCGGGAAGATCCCACATGCCGCGGAGAGGCTGGGCCCGTGAGCCACGGCCGATGGGCCTGTGCGTCCGGAGCCTGTGCTCCGCAACGGGAGAGGCCACAACAGTAAGAGGCCCGCATACCGCAAAAAAAAAAAAAAAAAGTAAATAAAAACGGACTGAATAGTCATTTCTCCGTATAAGATATATAAAGGGCCAAACAAGCACAGCAAAAGATGCTTAACATCATTAGTCATTAGGGAAATGCAAATCGAACTGTAATTAGATACCACTTCACATTCACTAGGATGGCTATAATCAAAAGAGGGAAAATAAGTATTGGCAAGGATATGAAGAAATTGGAAGCCTCATATACTGCTGATGGAAATGCAAAATTGTACAGCCACTGTGGAAAACAGTTTGGAGGTTCATCAACATGTTAAACATATAATTACCAGGCTTCCCTGGTGGCGCAGTGGTTGAGAGTCCGCCTGCCGATGCAGAGGACACGGGTTCATGCCCCGGTCCGGGAAGATCCCACATGCCGCAGAGCGGCTGAGCCCGTGAGCCATGGCCTTTGAGCCTGCACGTCCGGAGCCTGTGCTCCGCGACAGGAAAGGCCACAGCAGTGAGAGGCCCGCGTACCGCAAAAAAAAAATTTTTAAAACATATAATTACCATATGATCCAGCAATTCTACTGGTAGTATACACCTAAAATAATTAAAAACAAGTTCTCAAACAAAAACTTGTATAAGAATTTTCATAGTAGCACTATTTATATTAGCCTAAAGGTGAAAACAACACAAATGTTCATCAAGAGATGAACGAATAAACAAAATGGCATATCCATACAATGGAATATTATTCAACCATAAAAAATGAAGTACTGAGCATTCCCTGGACATCCAGTGGTTAGGTCTCAGACATCCAGTGGTTAGGTCTCAGCACTTTCACTGCTTTGGCCTGGGGTTCAATCCCTGGTCGGAGAACTAAGATCCCACAAGCCATGTAGTGCAGCCAAAAAAAAAAAAAAATGAAGTACTGATACATGATACAACATAAATGAATCTTGAAGACCTTATGCTAAATGGAAGAAGCTAGACATAAAAGACCACATGTTGTATGATTTCATTAATTGAAATATCCAGAATATCCAAATCCATTGAGACAGACAGCAGATTTTTGGTTGCAGGGACTAGAGGGATGGGGGAGTGGAGAGTGAATGCTTTAATGGGTATGGGTTTCCATTTGGGATGATGCAAATATTCTGCAACTAGAGAGTGGCGATGGTTGCACAACATCATGAATGTACTTAATGCCCCTGAATGGCACACTTTAAAAACTGTTAAAATGGTAAATTTGATGTTTTATGTATTTTGCCACAATTTAAAACTTAAATGAAGAAGATAAAATGATAGAGACACGTCAAAAAGACACAGAAACCAGCTTGATGTACCTCCCCCTGGCCTATCTGGGACAATTCAGATATCAAAATAAGTAGTAATAGAAATAGATTATAGGCCATTGAATAAAAAAGAAATCCATGAGTCAAAGAAATATAGGAATCCAAATGGGGAAAGAGAAAACTTTTCTTTACAGTAATCTTACTTAATAGAACTAATGCCAACTAATCTTAATAGAAGGAATGATAGAATTTTAAAAATCACCATTTGGTACCCATCATAGTAATAATTAATTCAGTCACAAAACATCAATGGATAATACTGGTAAAAGCGTATGTAGATCAATGGAACAGAATAGAGAGCCCAGACACTTATGGTCAATTAGTCTACATCAAAAGAGGCAAGAATATACAATGCAGAAAAGACAGTCTCTTCAATAAGTGGTGCTGGGAAAACTAGACAGCTTCATGTAAAAGAATGAAATTAGAACACTTTTTCACACCATATACAAAAATAAACTCAAAATGGATTAAAGATGCCATGGAGCAACTAAGCCCTTGTGCCCCAACTACTGAACCTGCACTCTAGAGATCCCACGATCCACAACTACTGAGCCCATGTGCCACAACTACTGATGCCTGCGCGCCTAGAGCCCGTGTTCCACAACAAGAAAAGCCACCGCAATGAGAAGCCCATGCACCTCAACAAAGAGTAGCCCCCACTCACCGCAACTAGAGAAAGCCCATGCGCAGCAACAAAGACCCAACACAGCCAAAAGACAGATAAATAAATAAATTTATTTAAAAATTTTAAAAAAATTTTAATGGATTAAAGGCCTAAATGTAAGACATGAAACCATAAAACTCCTAGAAGAAATCATAGGCAGAACATTCTTTGGCATAAATCATAGCGATATTTTTTTAGATCTGTCTCCTAAGGCAAAGGAAATAAAAGCAAAATAAGCAAATGGGGCCTAATTAAACTTAAAAGCTTTTGCACAGCAAAGGAAACCATCAACAAAATGAAAAAACCTACTGAATGGGAGAAATATATGCAAATGATATGATCGATAAGAGGTTAATACCCAAAATATATAAACAGCTCATACAAATCAATATCAAAACACAAACAAACAACCCGGTTAAAAAATGGGCAGAAGACATGAATAGACATTTTTCCAAACAGGAAATGCAGGTGGCCGACAGGCACATGAAAAGATTCTCAGCATCACTAATCATCAGAGAAATGCAAATCAAAGCCACAATGAGATATCATCCTACACCTGTCAGAATGGCTATTATCAAAAAGAACACAAATAATAAATGTTGGTGAGGATGTGGAGAAAAGGGAACCCTTGTACACTGTTGGTGGGAATGTAACTCGGTGAAGCCACTGTGGGAAACAGTATTCAGGTTCCTCGAAAAACTAAACATAGAACTGCCATACGACCGAGCAATTCCACTCCTAGGTATATCTAAAGAAAATGAAAACACTAATTCAAAAAGATACATGTACCCCAATGTTATAGCAGCATTATTTACAATAGCCAAGATATGGAAGCAACCTAAGTGTCCATTAACAGATGAATAGATAAAGAAGGTGTGGTACATATATACAATGTAATACTACTCAGCCATAAAAAAGTAACAACATTTTGCCATTTGCAACAACATGGATGGACCTGGAGGGTATTATGCTTAGTGATATAAGGCAGATAGAGAAAGACAAATACTGTATGTTATCACTCACATGTGGAATCTAAAAAATAAAACAAACCAGTGACTATAACAAAAAAGAAACAGACCCACAAACATGGAGAACAAACTAGTGGTTACCCGTGGGGAGAGGGAAGAGGGAGGAACAAAATAGGGGTAGGGGATTAAGAGGTAAAAACTATGTATAAAATAAATAGGCTACAGGATATATTGTACAGCACAGGGAATATAGCCAATATTTTATAAATGGAGTATAATCTTTAAAAACTGTGAATCACTATGTTGTATACCTAAAACTTATATAGCACTGTAAATCAATGATACCTCAATAAATAAAATTTTTAAATAGCTAACAAAAGTTTGATGAGGAAAGAAATATATTCATAGTCTCAATGTAACTCCCAAAAAAATACTTAATTAGAAAAAGAAAGTTAATAACTTTATAATAGAAAAACCAGACAGACACCACCTTTATCAAATGATCAAAGTTAACATCACTAGTAACAAGACAAACCGAAATCATGTGCCACCTGATAAGATGCAGTGAGACCACAGCACCTCTGTCATCTGTGAAGTGTATGAACTTGACTAAATAACTTCACCTCTTTTCCTCCATCTGAAAAAGGAAGGAAGCAGACAAGATAATATCTAATTTCCATTCCAGCTCTAAATTCCTACTATTCTAATACCTATTGAACTAATCTAAATATATGGCATCATGTTCAGAACTTGGCAAGAAGAGATAAAAACTCTTCTCTCAATTTAAGTGGCTGATGTTCTTATATAAGCAAGTCAGGCGTAAAGCGCACAAAATGACATATATAGTAAAACGTATGACCTTGGACTGATTTCATAGGCAGTACCAGAGAAGTCAAAATTTGAGAGTTTTTTAAAGCAATAACATTCATTCCTTATTTGAACGTGAGTTCAAAGTAGGATTAGGAAAGCAATTATATGTAAATGAGTGCTTATATAAATAAGTGCTTGAAAGAGTTTTTACCTTAAGAAAGTTGAACATACCTCCTGCCACTTCACGAATACCATCCAGGCGCCTAGCACAGGCTCTGAAGGGTAGAAAAAGCTGCAGGCCTTTCAGGCATGGCACTCACACAAGCCCAATCACTGAGAGCATCTTCCATATAAGACAGAAATCTCTGTTTGGCCAGAAGTCAGTGCTTTCGGAGAGGTAAGATTAATGCCATTTAGTTAAGCAGGAGAGAATGGTTTTGCAAAACAACTCAGGCCCTCACAGGGCAATTCAAATTATCAGCAACCTCATAAAGAAATACAGTCGTATCAATATTCAACTGGCAAACCATCAAAAAGGGATGTCTGAACTGATCTTATTATACTGTTTGGCTTCGGCTCTCAGCTTTATGCAAACAGAAACACATTAATTGGTTAATTAGTAATCTTTTAAGGATGGAAGAGACAATTTGCTATAATTATTTTTACTAAATTTTTATCATCCCTTCAATATACAAAAACAACTATATAAATTCAAACTATGAGTTACTAATGGTTCTGATAAAGAAAATGAGTTACTAGCTCATGTTGGCTTTTTTTTTAATTACTCTTCCTTCCTACAGTTAAAAACATATCTAATTATTGCACCCTTGAATCAGTTGGGCCTCTTTCCTCTCCCTCATCACCTATAACCAGTTATTTAAGTCATAAAATCCTGCCACCAGTTCTTTTTCAAATGTCTCTAGACTCCAATCCTCCACTCTCAAGGCTGCCATTCTAGGCCAGCACCTCAACAGGCCATGCTTGGTTCAGCACAACAGACACAGAGCATCTACTATGGCTCACAGTGTCTTTCAAAACCTACAAGTCACCTCACTACTATTACTATTGAACAACTCAATTTCGTTTCTTTTTATGGCTGAGTAATATTCCATTGTATATATGTGCCACATCTTCTTTATCCCTTCACCTAGAGTCTGTCATACAGAGTGAAGTAAGTCAGAAAGAGAAAAACAAATACCGTATGCTAACACATATATATGGAATCTAAAAACAAAAAATGGGTTCTGAAGAACCTAGGGGCAGGACAGGAATAAAGACACAGATGTAGAGAATGGACTTGAGGACACGGGAAGGGGGAAGGGTAAGCTGGAACGAAGTGATAGAGTGGGATGGACATATACACACTACCAAATGTAAAAGAGATAGCTAGTGGGAAGCAGCCGCATAGCACAGGGAGATCAGCTCAGTGCTTTGTGACCACCTAGAGGGGTGGCATAGGGAGGGTGGGAGGAAGGGAGATGCAAGAGGGAGGAGGTATGGGGATATATGTATACATATAACTGATTCACTTTGTTATACAGCTGAAACTAACACAATATTGTAAAGCAATTACACTCCAATAAAGATGTAAAAAAAAAAAACACCTACTAATCAATCTGATGTGATAACTATCTCTCCATCTTTGTATCACTGCAAGTCTGACCCAAATTCTTTCTACTTGAGAGGTTTTTTCTAACCAGGTTCATGAGACAGGAGCAAGACCTGAGGTCCTCTCCTACAGATCTTCTTCAAGTTTCCACTGGTTCGTTGTTTGACACTACTTTGGTACACACAGTCCTAACCCACCTATCTGTACCTCAATCCAGCCCACATTCTTCCATATTCCATTCTTCCCTTAGAAACGATTCTATTAAACTACTAGCTAAGGAATTTCCTGACAGTCCAGTGGTTAAGACTTCAAGCTTCCACTGCAGGGAGCACGGGTCCAATTCCTGGTTGGGGAACTAAGATCCCGCATGCACCACAGCCAAAAAGAAAATTTTTAATTAAAAAAAAAAAAAAAAAAAACAGGACTTCCCCAGTGTCACAGTGGTTGAGAATTGCCTGCCAATACAGGGGACACGGGTTCGAGCCCTGGTCCAGGAATATCCCACATGCCACAGAGCAACTAAGCCCGTGCACCACAACTACTGAGCCTACGCTCTAGAGCCCGCGAGCCACAACTACTGAGCCCGTGTGCCACAACTACCAAAGCCCGTGCGCCTGGAGCCCGTGCTTCGCAACAAGAGAAGCCACTGCAATGAGAAGCCCGCACACCGCAACAGAGTAGGCCCCGCTCACCACAACTGGAGATAGCCCAGGGGCAGCAACGAAGACCCAATGCAGCCAAAAATAAATATAAATAAATAAATTAATTAAAAAAAAAACAAAACTACTAGCTAAGACTCATGTAACCCATATCTTTAGCACTTCCTGCACTAATTACTCCTGGGTCTCGTGTGCTAGCCCCTTCCTCTGCTGCCCCTCTAAAAGATGAAGTACTCTAGACTCAGCGTTCTTCTCCTTTCTACAGTCATTCCATCTACGGATGATCTCATCCAGGCCCATAAATAGCTTTATACTGACAACTCCCAAATTTATATCTTCAGCCTTGATCTCTGTGGAGCTCCTGACTCAAATAGCCAACTGTGCACTCAGAATTTTTCCTGGGAAATCAAATATAGCACGTCCAAAGGCTTACCCCATCTCAGTAAATGGTTAGCACCATCTGTCTAATTATTCGAGTCAAAAACTTTGGACTCATTCTTTACCCTTCCATTCCTTTCCTCCCATCATCCAATCCAACAATATGTATCTCTGTCTCTCTGACATATATCCCAAATCCAACCTCTGGAACCATCTCTATCACTGCCACCCTAGTTCATGTCATTATTATTTCTCATCTGGATTATTGCCATAGACTCCCAACTGGTAATGAGATTCTCTGATTCACCCAGACATTCATTTAGAATGACAGACCTCATCAAAGAAGAAAAGAAGTTTAGTTTAGCTCGACATGATGTACATTTAACGAAACTATTGCTGTTGGAAGTAACCACCTTGTTTCTTCCTTTCCTCATTCTCTCTCTGTGCTTTCCTCTATGTGAATCTCCCTCCCTTCTCTAACTCCTTTTCCTTCTCTCTCTCTCTTCTCAATATCTTCTTTCTCTCTTCCTCTCCCTCTTGTTTTACTGAACAACTAGGCACACAGTATAGTGGAAAATGGTAGTGTTAGACTTAGAAGGGTCTCTTCCTATGGTCTCTCATGGTGAAGGAGGGTGATTATGACATAGTCAGTTTATATTTCTGGCCCTCAACTGTCTCATCTATTAAATAAAGAGATTATACCGATGGTCTCTGAGGTCCCTTAAATTTCTAGAAATCTGTTCTCAGGTTATTTATTGAGTAAAGAGCTATGTTCCCTGTTCTTAAAAGTAGGTGGATTCAATATTTTTTATTGCCCTGAGGGGAAGAAAGCAAATTCGTTTTTTAACAAGGCCTTCAATTGAGCCTTTCCTATCAGGGGTCATTGTCTCTCAATAGAAAAAAACGCACCTCTCCCTTAGTATAGTCTAAATGTTCTATATCTCTGTAGTTATTTCTGTCTTTGGGCCCTCCTTGGGACAAGTAGATTCCAAGGAGAGGCCAGTAGCCCACTTTATATGAAGGCTATCATTTATTAGGCACTTACTGTGTTCCAGGCTCTGTGCTAGGCCTTTTTTAAATCTAATCCTCAACACAAGTCTACATGAGGCAAGTATTACATTATCACTCCTCTTTTACAAAATAAGAAACTAAGGTGTGAAGAGGTTAAGAAATTTGTCTAAGGGCACACAGCTAACAGATGGTGGAGCCAAAATTTGGACCCAGGTCTATCTGACTTGAAAGTCTATGCTCTGAAAGATTACACTATATACCTCCCTCCTGAAATGCTGGACCTCTGCAGCCTATCTTGGAGGTCTCTGTGTACGCTTGAACTGACAAAACCTGTGACCTCTGATGTCCTGGGGGCCACATTCTAGCCTGTACCTGAACCAACAGGGTCAACTCCATTACAAGGGTTTTAAGAGCAGAGACTCAATTTCTTATGGTATTGGTCCCGGCCACATGGATACTCAATAAATGCTCTTGACTGAGGAAGCCCATGGTGAAAAGCACTGACACAGCTAGGATGGCCTAATGCAAGTTCTGGTGATGCAGAGTAAAAGGTTAAGATGAAGGAGAGATTGTGCTAGGACTAGAGATATGATCAGGTTTCCCATAAAGTCCAATTTCCATGACTTCATTATCATTTGCAGAAAATAGAGAGGGCAGGACTTCCCTGGTGGTCCAGTGGGTAAGACTCCGTGCTCCCAAAGCTGGGGACCTGGGTTCAATCCCTGGTCTGGGAACTAGATCCCTCATGCATGCCACAACTAAGAGTCCACATGCCACAACTAAGAAGTCCATATGCTGCAACTAAAAAAAAAAAAAAGAAAAAGAAAATAGGGAGAGCTATTGATATCCCTGGAGAATTGCTTTAGAAAATGGCTGAAAAATTGGTTTAATTAAGACTCCAGGTATTTAAGTGGAATATCAGGTCAGCACATTTGTGGAAGAATTTCCTTTTTTAAAATGCTTCTGAAGATCTTCAGAAGTGGGACTGAATTTGCATGACCACCTCCTAAGCAACATCAGAGCAGACTCAGCTCTCAGGGAGTCTTTTGTACCTGAGGAATTTATGGATTTCCTGGCCAAGAGGACTAATTGGCAGAGTCTCTAAAACTCTGCCTCCATCCCTACCCCCATCTCTAAGAGAACTGTGTTCGGTAGATAACCCCCCTTCCTGAAGCAGGAGGTTAATGTGGCACCTAGATGTCTTCCTGGGTCACTGGTTTGGTGCTAATAAAAAAGGTGAAATTCTGTAGCACTGTTTGGTGCCATTAAAATGTCCTCAACCCATCCTTGGGATTGGTTGTCTAAACCTCCTTAAAACCAAGAGTATTAGAAGGACAGAAAGATCTAGACTACCCCTCGGGATGTTCCTCACTTAGGGAACTGTAACATGGGCGAGGAAACAGAGTGAAAAGGATCAGTAGGTAGGCACAAGGTCATGAAGTTGGTGGGCAGGAACTCCCAGGGGAGGCCAACCAGCTCCAAAACAAAGATCAGCACTGACACTAGCAGGACAGACATTTGAGAGGGTGAGAGTCTCCACAGAGACTATGGGCATCAACCAGGACCAGGCCAAAGAAAGGGAGAGAGCTTGGAGAGTAGAAGAGAGATGAAAAGGTTGAGGTCCTAATAATTCTGCCTGGTAAGTGCTCAGGCTTAAAATTATTTGTGACCATCACCCTCACCTTAGTTTTCCAAGCCTCTCCCCTCAGACTGATGTAACCTGGAAAAAGAGAGTTAAAAAAACATTGTCAAGGGACCTCCCTGGTGGTCCAGTGGTTAAGAATCTGCCTTCCAATGCAGAGGACACGGGTTCGATCCCTGGTGGGGGAACTAAGATCCAACATGCCACGGGGCAACTGAGCCCGCGTGCCGCAAATATGGAGCCCGCGTGCCACAACTAGAGAGAAGCCCGCGCGCCGCAACAAAATATCCCGCGTGCCTCAACTAAGACCCAACGCAGCCAAAAATAAATAAATATATATATTTTTTTTAAGTATCAAAAGAGTCAGACTGGAGTCAGACTGATAATCCAGGCAGTCTGTGTTTAAAAAAAAAAAAATTATCAAGTATCAGTACCATATCTGCAGATGAAATATTGATTCTGGATATTTCTTCCTTTTCTTATACTTCCTTGGTAAAGAACATTTTTCCAGCCTATCTAAGAAATGGCACTAATTGAGCCTATTTCTGATTTATTTTATCTAGTCAACGGCAACACACAACTAAAATAAAATAACTCAGCCAAAAAAAAAAGCAATGACAACAGACATGAAATTCAGGTAAACATAGTTTTTCTCTTTACTCAGGAAAGGTAATATTATTGACTCTACCCACCAAAAGAACATTAAGCACTTTATCCATCCCACAGAACTCTCATTTTTTCTTCTGCCTTCTTTTCAAAACGAATTTTTAAATTCCAATTTTCTTGAAAGTATATCAAGACGTGACATTCTAAGCAATCACTGAGAAGTGTAAGGGAGAGTATAATAGCTGTAATTAACTCTGTTTACATACCAGACAGACTTACATTTCACTATAAATATTCCACACGAAAAATCTTTGAAAGAGGACCAATTATGCTGAGAGGTTTAACTACATGGCATTTGTCAAAAGAGAAAAAAATATGCTTCAGTTCCTATCTGAAAAAAATATTTCCTGGGATAATATAAGATGGTACACTTAGCAAAGGAAAAAAAAATGAGGAGGAGTTTTGAGCTAAATGATAAAGTGCATCTACTGTAAGCTGTAGGCCTCTGCCCCTGAACCCCTGTCCTATCAAGAAACACAGAGCACATACAAGAGGATACTGGTTCCTATCATCTTAATTCCAACACCAGCGCTGGTCCCTGAGGGATTCTCAGCCAAAACAGAAAATCTCCCTAATGTCCTTATGGGGTGGCTGTGAGAAAATAAAATACCACCACCACAGGGGGGAAAAAAAAAAGGTGCAACGGACAAGAACAGACATTTCACAGAACAAATGCAAAGGGTCAATTTGTTGGGAAACGTGCTCAGCTCTTACTAATCAAGGAAATATAAATTAAAACAACTAAGTCATTCCTCTTCATCCACCACATGGGTAAAAATTAACAAGATTGATAATATATACAGAGTTGTCAAGGATATGGGAAAAATGAATACTCTCATACACTGATGATGGGAATGAAAATCAGTATTCTTTTAGGAAAGCAATTTGGCAACATCTGTCAATGTGATAAATACACATAAAATTCTACCCAGAAATTTCACCAGTAAGCCTCTCTTCTGGAGAAATGCTTGCATCTGTGCACAAAGAAGCATAAACAAGGATATTCACTGCAGTACTGTTTATAGTAGAGAACGCTAAATGTCCACCTAAGGGAGAATGACACTACATTTTAAAAGAATTTAGGTTATCTATTTATATTCTCTAAGACATATCGCTAAGTGACAGGACAATGTTTATAATATTCCATTTACTTAAAAAAACCATACGCACTTGAATACATACATATACTTGGGTATAAAAGGTTTACACACTGAAAAAAAAACAGTGGCTACCTCTGGGGAGGGGAGTAAAAATCAGAAGAGATGAGAAGTTAGGATGTATCATTTTATTCTATATTCTTTTAGACTGTTTGAACATTTTGGAACCAGGATAAAAGGAAGTGGGGCACATTCTTAAGGGAAATGTTCTGTCATATTACCCAATTTCCTCATTCATTCTGGCCTCTGGAATATCTCACAGTTTTGCCTAATGTCTGCTGCTCACAAACACTTCATGTAGTCCACAAATTGTATGCTCTCTCCTAGTCGACACCAGCGTCTGTGGGTCCATGTGGGCGACCATCACCAGCCTTGCCTCACGGGGGCGGGAGCCTCATTACTCACCAAATGCAAAGTCACGGCAGCATCATATAGAAAGAGGAGACCTTGACCCTGTGTTCTGTTTATGCCATTTATTTTGTTCTCTTTGAGGATTTTGCAGAGGGAACCGTGATTCTGTATAAATGGGTAGTGTTCAACGACAGGTCTATATTTGGCGGTAAGTTAAATGACATTGCTTTCAGAACTTAGTGTGTGGGCTGTGAAAGATGTAAGTTTATGAGAATGTTCTCATAACCAAATGGGAAATAGAAATGATAAAATAAACCAAATTGCTGCTAGTAGAGATCACTATGGTAATCTGCCCTTAGTCTCTCCGCCTCACAGGAATGAGCCATTAATTTCCCCTCTGGAATTCCTCAGGATAATCAGTTTCAAATCCATAGAGTTCTTTTCCTCTCACTTCTATTGCCATGTTGCGTTTGTAGCTCTTGGAGGCATTTTACTGACAATGCTTTAAATGCCTAGAGAAGTGTCAGCCTCCTGGTTCACCCCAGCCAGTATTCTGTTAATACTGTGGCCTCTTAATAAATTTTTTAAAATAATAAATACACGTGCTAACTATTTCTGAGCTACTGTTCAATCAGCCAGATTTCCCTAAATATTAACTCTTCTACTAAGAAAATATGATTAAAATCCTTATTATTTTCAAAAACCTGGATACATGTCATGGAAACAAGAACTATTGCAATCATATATGTGGGGATTATATCTCAGCATTAAGGGTACCATCAGTGTTAGCACCTCCTTTTATGAGGAGAAAACAGAGATGGGCAAAGGCTTAGGTTCCCGGAAATTACAGCAAAATCTGAACCCGGAAATATTAGCAGGTTCATTTTCCCCCTTCCTATGTACAAAACTGATGCCCACACATGGCTCTAGTATATTCCCATAGTAATCACCACAGACAGTCCACAGGCTCAAGCCCGTCCCGGCACTAATGCTCACCAAAATATTCACTGGGTGTTGGCAAAGTATAGCAAATGGCCCAGGCAAGGAAGAATATAGAACTCTAGGCCTTTCACCTTTGTTTCCCCTCCTGGACCCAAGCCTTTTCAGGACCGGACATTGGAGGTGAGTGCATGAATGTAAAGGCAAAGAGAAATATCCCTTTCTCCACATTTAATGCTAACAGATGGTTTGTTTTCCTAGTCTACCCCATAAACAGCTAAACTGTGCCCTGCCCAAGAGGCACCTAGGAGGAGGATGAGAGTCCCATGTCATGTTTACCCAGGCTGCTCAGGCTACAGTGATTCTAGTGAAACAGGAGCCAGTTTGCCTTGTGCAGTTTTATGCCTGACTCATTTACACAGGCCACTCCGTGCGGTATGTTACTGTAAGTAACGCACCCACACGCCACAGATTTTAATGCATCCCAGAAAGTAAATTACTGTCAGTGATAAGTTATATGACCTTCCAGACCAAATCAGTTATTCATCTAAAGACCAGCAAACTCAGCTTCTACTGAACTGTGAAGGTAAGGGAAAAGCATCAAACGATTACACAGACGTTCTACAACGAGGGGTTGGCAAATGACTATATTGAAATCCTTTCCTCAGCACGGCTAAGCTGTGAAAGGCCTGGAGAGGTCAGTCAGTGCACCTCCTGCCTCAGCCCGCTGCAGACTCCGGGGATCCATTAGCATAGTCCAACAGAAGGGAAAAGATATATACCAAGAAGATGCATGCCTTGTTACACATTTGACAGCTACGTATTTCCCAAGGCTACTCTACTGGAAGTAGAACAAGGTGTCAAGAATAACTTAGAAGTTTAGAAAAAAGTCCTAGGGATATGTAAGAAAGTTGGCTATGACATGAATAAATGAAGCAGGAAAAAGACAGAAGGGCGGCCCTCAGTGAGCTCAGATCACACCTCACCTGCCCAGCACAGGCTACTCACCAGCTGATTCCAATGCAGTAGCTGGCAGATGAAGGAGAAAACAGGACTTGGGAGCTTTTTTCCTATTTTCCATACTTCTAATTGTTCTTTAAGCCACACTCCCTAGATGGCTTAAACATTAATAGGCTGAAGCCATGCTCTAGCATTACACTGGGCTAATTATGCTCTTTGGGTTGGAAAGGACAGAAATAACTTCACTTAGGCTACCTCAAGACGTGAGGGTTCACTGTTCAGTTACACAGGGTAACGTGCAGCTTCTCCTTTCTCTACCTATCCGCTCCCACTCTCACCCCTAAGCCCCAAACCAACTGGCTGATCCTCTCCATATTTCTCAGATCAAACTCCAGAGTCTGTTTCCCATTGTAATTACTTAACTCGTATTGGTCAGAAGCTTTTCCTGTCAGCCACCTTACAAGCTACTCACCAGCCTATGAATTGGCTGCGCTCGGGTCAGGTGTCTACGTCTGGTCCAATCATCGGGTGCCCATTGCACAAGATAAGGTTTAGGGCAGCTTCTTTAGCCAGGGGCTATGGACCAAAGCATCTTTCTCCAGAAAAGAACT
The DNA here is from genome assembly GCF_964270905.1 of Leucopleurus acutus. Taxonomy (NCBI): domain Eukaryota; kingdom Metazoa; phylum Chordata; class Mammalia; order Artiodactyla; family Delphinidae; genus Leucopleurus; species Leucopleurus acutus. The sequence continues at coordinate 121,120,886 of NC_139145.1, read as the reverse complement.
GGGGGCTGGGGGGTGGGGGGCATGTATCAAGCACATGTCTTTGTCAAACTGCCACCAAAAGCTTAAGCCTAAGTAAACCACTGATTTGACGGCAGGATCTTGAAAGGAGCAGGACAAGCTTCGTGGGCTTATGCGCAGGTGCACAGGGTCCCTGTGCTTACAAGAGCCCACACTTAGCTTAATGCTCCATTGTGGCTGTGTTGACATTCTTAATAATTTTTGAATAGGGGGTCCTACATTTTCATTTTGCATGGGGCCTTGCAAATTATATAGCTCTATATTATATTCCTCTATAGGAGTTTTTAATATGTTATAAAATGTGAAGGGAGTTCCATAGAACTAAATAATTTTGGATCCAAAGATTCTTCAGATCATTCACTCATAATACTCATTTGACAAACAAGAAAACTGAGGTCAAAGAAAGGCTGACAGGGCTTCCCTGGTGGCACAGTGGTTGAGAGTCCACCTGCCGATGCAGGGGATGCAGGTTCGTGCCCCGGTCCGGGAAGATTCCACATGAGGCGGACCGGCTGGGCCCGTAAGCCATGGCCGCTGAGCCTGTGCTCCGAGGCCACAACAGTAACAGTGAGAGGCCCGCGTACCGCAAAAAAAAAAAAAAAAAAAAAAGAAAGGCTGACAGGCTTAATCAAGACCTCACAGTGAGCACTGGCAATGTCGAACTGGAAACAGATTCTTATCAGAGAGGCCAATCTTCTCATTACTCCATGTGGCAGGCTTCCTAGCAGAGAGGACTGCCTGATACTTGGTCTATTTTGCCAAAATATTTGGTAAACCACTTAGAAATCTCATTTTATGAGGATGATATAAAAGCACAAGTGTAGATCTTTCCTTGTTCAATCTTACCTCCTATTTCCTCACCTAAGACCTCCTCATAACAGATTCCACTGACAATCCCCAGAATCTAAAATGAAAGCTGGGTAGAGGAATATAAACTAATAGAAACACCTGGAGGATTATTTGGTAATAGATATAAAAATTACAGTGTTCACACCCCTCACTCCACAATTCCATTTCTACATATAGTCTCACATATGCACAAATATTATTGCATGCTGAAGACTATTCATTGTGGTGTTGCTTATAATAGATGATATAAATAGAATATAAAAGATTGGCCACAACCTAAATATTCATCAACAGGAGACTAGTTTACAGTAATACACAGATAGATATAGATATGATACTATGTTCATGCAACAAAATATCATATAGCTCTTAGGAAAAAAGAAGTTCATTTACAGTTACTAATATGGGACAATTTCTAACATATTGTTGCATGAAAAAGCAAGGTACAAAACACTATACAGCATGCTTCTCTTTGTGGAGGGAAAGGACACAGGAGTCCCCCCCATATCTGTGGGAGATAAGTTCCAAGACCCCCCAGTGATGCCTGAAACCACAGATACTACAAAACCCTTTATATACTATATTTTTTCTTATATATTCACACCATGCATACCATGGGTATGTATGTATAGGAACCATGATAAAGTTTAATTTATAAATTAGGCACAGTAAGAGATTAACAACAATAACTAGTAATAAAATAGAATAATTATAACGATATATTGAAATAAGTTATGTGAATGCGGTCCCCCCCTTCTTTCTCTCTCTCTCAAAATATATTATTGCACAAGTGTAATGCCTTTTCCATCTTAACTAAGCACTTTGTTACGCGTGACCATAACTTTTGCAGTTTGAGGCAGGACAGTAAAACTTGCATGAATTTCTTTTTCCCTCTTCACAATTTCAAAATAGAAGATTCGTTCTTACCTAGATCTTAGCAAACTCAGCATCCAGTTTTTTTTTTCCTTTCCTTATTAAGTCGAGAACTTTCACCTTTTCACTTAAAGGAAGCACTTTATGGCATATCCGAGTTGCCAGCATCACTACCTTTGCACTTTGGGGCCATTATTAAGTAAAATAAGAGCGACTTGAGCACTGCGATCCAGCGACAGTCATCTGATAATCAAGACGGCCACTACGGCGGGATACGATTCACATCCCAGGCGGGACAGAGCGGGACAGGGAGAGATTTTATCACGGTACTCAGAACAGCGCACAATTTAAAACTTATGAACTCTTTATTTCTGAAATTTTCCATTTAATATTTTCGGACCTCAGTTGACCGCAGGGAACTAAACGCAGAAAGCAAAACCATGGATAAGGGAGGAACCACTGTATTTAATTATATAATCCCATAATTACACACACACGTGTTGGGGTATTTGTACATGCACAGAATTTGTCTAGAAGTACATACAAAAAAGAATGACTGCCTCCGAGGAAGGGACATGACGGACTCACGGATAGCAATGTGGAGGAGATTTTTATTCTATGCCTTTTGTTCCCTTAAAGTTTGTACTGGGACTTCCCTGGTGGCGCAGTGGTTAAGAATCCACCTGCAAATGCGGGGAACACAGGTTCGAGCCCTGGTCCAGGAAGATCCCACATGCCGCGGAGCAACTAAGCCCGTGCGCCACAACTACTGAACCTGTGCTCTAGGGCCCACGAGCCACAACTACTGAAGCCCGTGTGCCTAGAGACCATGCTCCACAACAAGAGAAGCCACTGCAATGAGAAGCCCGTGCACCGCAATGAAGAGTAGCCCCCGCTCGCTGCAACTAGAGAAAGCCTGCACGCAGCAACAAAGACCCAAAGCAGTCAAAATAAATAAATAATTTTTTTTTAATTTGTACTATGTGCATATCTTTTCAAAAACTAATCAGTTATAAATTAGGAGGTTGGGATTAACCCATACACACTATTATATATAAAACAGATAACCAACAATGATCTACTGTATAGGACCAGGAACTATACTCAATTTTTTGTAATAACCTGTAAGGGAAAAGGATCTGAGAAAGAATATATATATATTTTTTTCAGTTATTATGTATAACTCAGTCACTGTGCTGTACATCTGAAACTAACACGACATTGTAAATCAACTATACTTCAATAAAATAAAATAAAATAATTAAATTAAATGAATGTCTGAAAGAGGACCCCAGGACACTGCCAGTATTGTATCATATCTATAATAGTGAAAAACATACTATTGTTGTCTTTTTGACTAAGACTTTTTCTAGGATCTTGTATTGAACTTATAGACAAAGGAAATTATAAGTAGTTACATTAGGCTGAAAAAAAATTCTCTTTTTCCCCTCCTCTACTCTATATAAAAAAGAAAAATCTGAAAACCTGCTTAATCCATTGCTTGTTTAGTCATTGGCACAGCTGTGTGAAACGGCAGAGAAAATGAGAAATGTTACAACTCTTCCTTTGGAAACGTGCCAAGATCATCTCCAAAGTTCCTTCAGACATTACCCGCTTATGTTTTTCCAGTGCACCTACCATCAGTGCTGCTAAGCACTTTAACAAGAGCTTTGCTTTGAACCAAAAGCACAAAGGGGGACACAAACCTCAGTACTGCCCTCATTCAGCAGAAGTACATTTTCCTCAGGTAGCAGCAGAAAAGGTGACCTTAGTCTTCCCAATGAACCCAATACCCTTGGAAAAACTATAATTCCTAGTTAGGAAGCAAAGACAAGGGAGAGTCCCCCCTCATCCCCATATTCTCTGTTCCTCCACTTCCACATGGTCTATATTTATGCAACCCACATGTGGTAGATCAAAGACGGCCACAGGGCTTCCCTGGTGGTGCAGTGGTTGAGAGTCCGCCTGCCGATGCAGAGGACACGGCTTCGTGCCCCGGTCCGGGAAGATCCCACATGCTGCGGAGCGGCTGGGCCCGTGAGCCATGGCCACTGAGCCTGCGCGTCCGGAGCCTGTGCTCCGCAACGGGAGAGGCCGCAACAGTGAGAGGCCCACATACTGCAAAAAAAAAAAAAAGATGGCCACAAATTCTTGACACGCCTCTCCTTGGGAGGTGGGATCTGTTTCCATTCTTCTAGATTCTGGGTTGCCCTGTGACTCCTTTGACCAGTGGAGTATGGCACAATTGGTGCTATGTCAATTCCTACTCCAGTCGTTAAGAGAACTGGTGGCTTTCTCCGTGTTCTTCTAGAGTCCTAAGCAAGGCACTGTGTAAAAATTTAACTGCCCTCCTAGGGACAGCATGTGGAGATGCCCTAAAACTGCATGGAGAGGGAAAAAGGGCCAAAGCCATTCCTATCAAGACATCAAGCATGTGGGTAAAATCATCTTGAACTCTCAGCCCAAACCAGCCACCAACTGAAGAGCACCAAGTAACCTCTGTCAATGCCAGGTGGAGCAGAAGAGCCACCCAGCCAAGCACTGCCCAAATTCCTGACCCACAAAATGAGATATAATTAAATGTTGTTGCTTTATGATGCTAAGTTTTGGGGTTGCACGTCACGTATGCATGTATGTCCAGGCTACCACACTATCAACTATCCAACACTGACATCTTCAAACATTTCATACTCAAAATTCAGTCTTTCCTAAATTGCCTTAGAATAATGATAGAATTATCTCATGTCAGGCAGCCGCAGCTACTGGGAGGAGGGGCCAGGTCCAAGTTGAGACAACAGAAGAATCTCCTCCCCTAGCACTTCTTCCCCATAATGCTATAGATGAGTCTACACGGCCAAGTTGAAGGGCCATCCTCTGCCACTGAGGACTGCAGAGATCATGGGCCACAGAGTCTGGAGTTTGCCAGCTCACGCAGGATCCCCAACCCTGAGGGTACCCTTTGACCAACCCCGTCCATGTCACTGCTCCACTAAATCCTTGTCCAGCACCTCAGAGGGGTCACATGTGGTTAGTCTTGGGAGTGGGGTGAGAACCAGATCCTCTCACTGCAGCCCTTGCCCTTCCAAGCTGAGCTGAGAGAAGGAAAGCTAAGTCTTGGAAGGAGAGATTCCTGGATCAACTTCCCCAGCCCACAATGACTGGCAGCTGCCACCCACTCCAGCCCATGTGCCTGTTCTTACCCACTCACAGGGTTGCCAAGACCTGAGGGAGGTGGCACTGGCAGAAGCCATAATTAGGGATTTCATCAAATACTTTAGCTCCCTGAGAACAAATTCTTCCTGACAACATGCAAATCTATTGTTCAACTTTCAAACATCCAACTGACTTGCAAACACATTGTTGGGAATGCATTAGGTAGAAAAGTAAAGACACCACGTCTTCTGAATTGTAGACATGGCCTTGAAATACAGGAAAGGGCATTTCTAAGGTTAAAGCAAGAATGAAAGATTTTTAAAAACATGATGAAGGAATACAATGAGGCTGGCAAACATGATTTAGCAGGGTCCAGGTTGTACAGAGGGGAGCATGCTCAGAGAAGCTATGAGAGAGGAGAAAGGGGAGGTGCAAAGAGGGTCTTCTCCCCTCCTGGTTCCTGCCTTCAAAGGAATGAAGTCCCATTCAATGTCACTGAAGACCTTTCACCATTGTCTGTCTAGGCAAATTTAAACGGTGAGCTGCTCAACTGAATAATCTATTGTGATAGATCAGAAAGTCTGGATACAACTAGGGGAGAAAGGTGTTGGTTTAGAGGAAACCTCTTTTTCCTCCAAAGCCAAAGGAAGAAATGTTAGGATTTACCTACATCATCTCAATAATTTTCTCAATCTCTTACTTCAGACAAAATATTTAAGGAAAAATTCTTTCCCAAGCATTCTTGGGTCAGGTCTATAGAGGCAGCGGAGGGAAGAGGGAAGGGTAGAGTCACCCAGATTACCTGTCTGGTTGCTTAGACTGGTCCAATTTCACTAAGAATCACACAAACCTCTTCATTCCTTCTGCTGTGTTCACCTGACCTTTTTCAATTTCTTTTTCCTTTCTCCGTTACCCTAAGGGAATTATCTAGCCACTCTGGCTTTCTTTGCATGCAAAATCTAACAGTTCTTTCTTTCTTCTTTCAGATAAAGGCAGTCTTGGGGAGAAGAAAAGAGCCTGGCTTCTTCAAATGAGCTCTGAAATAAAAGTCACTGCCAGATGTTATATAAAAGGTGACGTAATCCTAAAGTACTTCATTACATATGCAGCTCTGCTCTTCAGCCCAGGAGGAGTTTATTACATTTTGTCGATCCCATTTTCTGTACCCACATCATTTTTACATAATTTTTCCTGCCTGACAGACATCTTCACATTTTCACAGCAACCCATCAAGATAGTGTTACAACAGCACAGGGAACCAGGTTAGCCGCTTACAAATAACCACGCTAATAAGCCAGATTTGTCCCTGAGATACAAATAAAAGGTAAATGGTCTATCCATGCGTGTAAGAAGCACATCTATTTTAGAATAATAGGGAAGAAAGCAGAGCATCATTCGAGTTGACACCGTGTTCTTTCAGAATAGGTACCGAATCTATTCTATAACTAGGAAAATGGGGAAATGCCAGTCTAAACTTATTCTTTCAATTCTCTTCGTTTTCCTAATAAATTCCTGGCTCCTAGTGAAATAGATAGCCATGGCAAATGCATTAAAATCAAACTTCCTGACTTTTTGGATTGGCACAAAATTTAGAAGAAAACGCACCATTTCTGCCAATGCAATATCTAGCTACCAACATGCTTTAAGTGCAAACACTGTGAGACACTTCGTCCTACTCTCCAGGTGCTAAGCATCTTTCCCCCTCCTTCCCTGGGCACTTGAGGCCCTACTGCCCTCTGACGGTGAAAAGCAGCAGTGCAGGCTGGACGCTTCCCTCCAGGAGGATTAAGGACAGGCTGGGGTCAAAGACTGAGAGGGCCTCTGCCTTAAGATCACTGTAAGAGGCCAAGTACACTCAGCTCTCAGCTACTAGTCAGAAATGAATCTGACTCAGAATTCCAGTGGGATAAGAAAGTGCCTGTAGGGACTTCCCCGGTGGCGCAGTGGTTAAGAATCCGCCTGCCAATGCAGGAGACACGGGTTCAAGCCCTGGTCCTGGAAGATCCCACGTGCCGCGGAGCAACTGTGCCCGTGCACCACAACTACTGAGCCTGCACTCTAGAGCCCGCGAGCCACAACTACTGAGCACACATGCCACAACTACTGAAGCCCACGCACCTAGAGCCCATGCTCCACAAGAGAAGCTCGTGCACCGCAACGAAGACCCAATACAGACATAAATAAATTTTTTTGAAGTGCCTGTAACTCCCACTCCCAGGAAACATATACGTATACCATTCACCTTGAGAACCTCCTTCAGCTTTAAGGAAAGATCCCCGTTAAAATGAACTTTATGGTTTTAGACTGTAATTAGAAACTCAAGGTAACAGAAGTTCTCATTTCTATATAAAAGCAGGACTTGAATATGGGACAAAGGGAGACGTGAAGGATTTATAAAAGAACTCTGACCCTCCCCTGTGCCCTCCTCCCCCACTGCTCAGGAAACAGATGTAGATCAATGGATAACTAGCCCCCAAAATAAATGTATTCTATTTTCTACTTTTGTCTAAGGTCAGCACATTCCTTAGTTCTACAAGTAATTTGCTTCATAGATTCAATTTTTCCTTTCCTTTTTTAAGTAGCTTTTCTTTATATGAAAGTTATTCGTACACATAGCTTAAAGAGTCAAATAGTTCTGTCTCATTCCAAAAACACAGCAGTCCCAGCAGTGCCCACCTCCTGTTTCCTGCTCCCAAGAGGCAGTGACTTTCAGCTCTTTTAACTGAATCATTTACCCTTTACCTTCATGTTTCTGAATAATATGTGTATGTTGCTACTTCCTGACACTTCAGTTTAGGCATTTTATATTGACTTTGCACTGTGAAAGATGATTTCATAAACACACACACACACACACACAGACCCCACCACACATATATACTTTCCAGTATATTATAATTTTGGTAAGATTAAAAATCAATATTTATAGTACTCTATTAAATTCTTAACAGTTAAGTCACGTGGTTACTTTCCCTTTTCCGGAACAAGTTTTTATTTTCCTTGGAGTTTAAAAAAAAAAGTCTTTCTTCACATGCTAAGTTTTCTGTACACTTAACTGTATTCATTTCACAGGGCTGCCATAACAAAGTACCACAATCTCGGTGGCTTTAAACAAGAGAAATTTATTGTCTCACAGTTCTGGAAATTGATTGTTTCACAGTCTGAAATCAAAGTGTCAGCAAGGCCACGCTCCCTCTGAAGCCTCTAGGGGAGGATCCTTCTTTGCCCCTTCCTAACCTTCTACTGCTTGCCAGCAACCTTGGCATTTCTTGTCTTGTAGTAACATCTCTACCTTGATGGTCACATGGCCATTTTTCCTGTGTATGTCTGTGTCCTCATATGGCATACTCCTCGCTTTGTATGTCTCTCTGTATCACTCCTTCTCTTGTTATCAGGACACCAATCATCTTGGATTAAGGGCCTACCCTGTTACCGTATGACCTCACCTTAACTTACATCTTCATTACATCTGCAAAGACCTTATTTCTGAATAAGATCACATTCTCAGGTATCAAGTGTTGGGACCTCAATCTATCTTTGGGGGGTCACTATTCTACCCACATTTATCTTCATGAATTTATCCCCAAACTGTCCAATTGTCTAAATCTCCTCTGAATACATGCAAACATTTTCTGTTTCCTATCAGGTTTCACCTTCTGTGTTGGTTCACACTCAAATAGGCTTTCCCTTTATGCCTGTCTATAGCTACAGCCCATGTCCTTTCAAGTTAAAATGCAAAAACGGTGCATCTTCTTCCCTCAACAGTCTCATTGGCTGTACAGGGTCATACGCCAATCTCAGACCAACAGTTATAGGCAGGAGTATACCATGTGCACAATGGCTTAAGTCTGGGTCATATGTTCCACCCCTAGAGCTGGGAGTGGGACCAGCTTCATTTAACTACAAGATCTGAGCATGGGAAAGAGGTGATTCCTTTATAACAGCAGGATTTGAATATGAGACAAAAGGGAGATGGGAATATGGGACAAAGGGTGAATAGATGCTGAGCACCAAAAAAGAAACCAAAACAACAAAACTAATATCCACTATAGCCTCTTAACAAGCCCTTTAAGAGGTGTCATTTTCCCTAAGCCAGAACATAGACTTTGGCCCCCTAGACAATTTTATGATAATCTATTCACTCCAGGAAGGTTAAGAAAACAGAAAAGAAATTGAACAAAAATACATTCAGATCTACATTTTATCTTTTTTCTGCTTTTATAGGAATTGGTTTGGTAAGATCTAAGGGGAAAATACATGTCACTTTAATACATTTTGACATCCTAAAATGTTTGAGAAAAAGGTATTATCCCAAATACAAAATGTCCTACAAATGGAAAGAAATATCCTCTGGTCAAATCCTCATGATTTCAAATAGAATGATGCAGAATATAAAAATTCCAACCAGGCAGGCAATAACCATCCCGTTGATAAAAATGTTCTCCTACTGAGATGCCACAAGAAGCTTTTTTCAAATGAGTTTTCACTCTGGTTGTCTAAAATCATCTGTTCCCATCTATGAAGAGTTTTGAGAACACCAGCCTCACTCCCCCTCCATCTTACAGCATCTGCCTCTGTGAAGGAGTTCAGAATTTTTAACTTTGGGTTTCCTTTTTATTGGTTTCCCTATTAATTTTTCCTACTTTTCACCTAATTTTTTGTACTTTAGAACTATAGATCACAAACTAACAGTCACTGTATTCACTTAAACGGATTCTTCAAGCCTAAGAATTAACAATCTTTTCCAGCCTGAGCGCCTCAGTCAAGGCAAAACACAGGCTTAAAGTCATAAGACCCAAGACAACAAAAACAAAATGAAAAATGAAGGAAACAGGAGAAGATGGTGTCATGGTTAGTTTTATGGGTCAATTTGACTGGGCCACAGGATACCCCGATGCGTGGTTAGGCATTATTTCTGGGTGTGTCTGTGAGGGTGGTTCAGGAAGTGATTAGCATTTGAATTGGTGGACTGAGTAAAGCAGATGGTCGTTCCCAATGTGGGTGAGCACCATCCAGTCCACTGAGGGCACAGACAGTACAAAAAGGCAGAGGAAGGTTGAATTCTCTCTCTGCCTGAATGCCTGAAGTGAGACATCCATAAATAGATAGATAGATAGGTAGATAGAGTTTTTTTATGCTCACAATGAACATTTCCATTTACTTCGTATTATATGTCATTATAAATATTATTACAAATAAGACTTAAAAAGGACACCTTTGGGTAGGTCAGATGAAAGTACAAAAATTGTGTGTGGGGCTACAGTTTAAGGATGGTTTCTGCAGTCATCACATGATAGCAAAACAGTGGTAAGCAGTGCATGAATCTGTGTCAAAGACAGCAGGTATATATAAAGAGATATCTTATATATCCTATTGATTCTGTTCCTCTGGAAAACCTTAACTAATACAGATGGAGTCAGGGGGAAAAGAGAAAAAAAACCTAGGAAAACAGAAAGGCCAGGAAAAAAAAAACAGAATAAAGAAAACAGAAGGGGGCAGAATCAAGATGATGGTGTGGGAAGACACTGAGTTAGCAACTCCCCACAAATAGGGCACGTGCTGGTGGGGTACCCTGACGCCCAAGGAGATGGGAGGAACCCCCAAGTGAACCAGTAGGATGTGGGGGGACTGAAGGGGGAGGAGAAATGGAGGCCAGACAAGATCAGCACCTCTAAGGCCGGGGAGATCAGGAGAGGCAGGTGGGAGGGACCCTCCCGCAAAAGCAGGAGAGGAGCAGAGGGCGACTGCCTGGCCCAGTTGGGCCGGGGATCCTGCTGAGTTTCCAGGCCTGTACTCCCACTCCAAAGCCCTGTCCAGGCTGTATGGGTCCTGGGGGCATAGAAGGGAGGCAGGGGAGATCAGGAGAGGCAGGTGGGACGGGCCCTCCGGGGACCAGAGGAGCAGGAGAGGAGAGGAGGGCATCTGCCCCACCCACTCGAGCCCAGGAAGCTTGCTGGGCTCCCAGGTGAGGTCCCTCGTCCTCTGAGACCAGGGGTTGGGCACACACCTGGGCCCCTTCTGTTCCTTGAGCCTAAGCTCCACCCCCTACAGCCCCCAGGGCCTTTTCCAGCCCTGTGGGTCCTGAGCATAGGCCCCGCCCACCGTCCAAACCACGCCCTTGCTTAGGCCCCACCCTCCACAGCCAAGGACTTTTCCCCCTTTTTTTTCTTTTTTTTTTTTCTTTCTTTCTTTTTTTTTTTTCCTCCTCCTCCTCCTCCTCCTTTTTACTATTGTGGTACTGTTGTACCTTCCGGTTGTTGATTCATCTATGTTTTTATTTTTATATTTTAACATATCTGTTAGTTTCTTAGTCTAATTTTATTTTTTACTTTGCTATTGTTCTCTTTTTTTTTTTCCTTTTTCTTTTTTTTTTTTTTTTTTGCCACCACACAGTTTGTGGGATCTTGGTTCACAAGCCAGGGGTCGGGCCAAAGCTCCTGCAGTGGGAGCTCCGAGTCCGAACCACTGGACTGAGAACCTCAGGGCCCAGGGAATATTCATCAGAGTGAGGTCTCAGGGAGGTCCTCATCTCAGCACCAAGACCCAGCTCTACCCAACAGCCTACAAACTCCAGGGCTGGAAGCCTCAGGCCAAACAACCAGTAAGACAGGAACACAATCCCACTCATTAAAAAAAAAAAAAAAAGAGAAACAACAAAAATAATATGTCACAGATGAAGGAGCAAGGTAAAAACCTATAAAACCAAATAAATGAAGAGGAAATAGGCAATCTACCTGAAAAAGAATTCAGAGTAATGATAGTAAAAATGATCCAAAATCTCAGAAACACAATGGAGGATTGGATTAAGAAACTACAAGAAATGTTTAACAAAGATCCAGAAGAACTAAAGAACAAACAGAGATGAACAACACAATAACTGAAATGAAAAATACACTAGAAGGAATCAATAACAGAATAACTGAGGCAGAAGAACGAATAAATGACCTGGAAGACAAAATGGTGGAAATAACTGCCGAGGAGCAGAATAAAGAAAAAAGAATGAAGAGAATTGAAGACAATCTCAGAGCCCTCTGGGACAACACTAAACACACCAACATTTGAATTATAAGGGTCCCAGAAGAAGAAGAGAAAAAGGGTCTGAGAAAATATTTGAAGAGATTATAGCTGAAAAATTCCCTAAAATGGGAAAGGAAATAATCACCCAAGTCCAGGAAGCATAAAGAGTCTCATACAGGATAAACCCTAGGAAAAACACACCAAGACACATATTAATCAAACTAACAAAAATTAAATTCAAAGAAAAAATATTAAAAGCAGCAAAAAAATAAAAAAAATAAAAATATTAAAAGCAGCAAAAAATAACACACAAAGGAATTCCCATAAGGTTATCAGCTGATTTTTCAGCAGAAATTCTGCAGGGCAGAAGGGAGTGGCAGGATATACTTAAAGTGAAGAAAGAGAAAAACCTACAACCAAGATTACTCTACCCAGCAAGGATCTCATTCAGATTCGATGGAGAAATCAAAAGCTTTTCAGACAAGCAAAAGCTAAGAGAATTCAGCACCACCAAACCAGCTTTACAACAAATACTAAAGAAACTTCTCTAGGTGGGAAACACAAAATAAGAAAAAGACCTACAAAAATAAACCCAAAACAATTAAGAAAATGGTAATAGGAATATACATATCGATAATATCCTTGAATGTAAATGGATTAAATGCCCCAACCAAAAGATACAGACTGGCTCAATGGATACAAAAACAAGACCCATATATATGCTGTCTACAAAAGACCCACTTCAGACCTAGGGACACATACAGACTGAAAGTGAAGGGATGGAAAAAGATATTCCATGAAAACGGAAATCAAAAGAAAGCTGGAGTAGCAGTACTCATATCAAGTAAAATAGACTTTAAAATAAAGACTGTTACAAGAGATAAGACGGGACACTACATAATGATCAAAGGATCAATCCAAGAAGAAGACATAACAATTATAAATGTTTATGCACCCAACATAGGAGCATCTCAATACGTAAGACAAATGCTAACAACCATGAAAGGAGAAACTGACAGTAACACAATAATAGTAGGGGACTTTAACACCCCACTTACACCAATGGACAGATCATCCAAACAGAAAATAAACAAGGAAACACAAGCTTTAAATGACACAATTGACCAGATAGATTTAATTGAAATTTATAGAACATTCCCCCTGAAAGTGGCAGAATACACTTTCTTCTCAAGTGCACATGGAACTTTCTCCAGGACGTATCAGATCTTGGGTCACAAATCAAGCCTTCAGAAAACTTAAGAAAGTTGAAATTGTACCAAGCATCTTTTCTGACCACAACACTATGAGATTGGAAATCAATACAGGAAAAAAAAACTGTAAAAAACACAAATACATGGAGGCTCAACAGTACACTGCTAAATAACCAAGAGATCACTGAAGAAATCAAAGAAGAAATTAAGAAAATACATAGAAACAAGTGACAATGAAAACACAACAGCCCAAAACCTATGGGACACAGCAAAAACAGTTCTAAGAGGGAAGTTTATAGCAAATCAATCTCACCTCAAGAAACAAGAAAATCTCAAATAAACAATCTAACCCTACACTTAAAACAACAAGAGAAAGAAGAACAAAGAAAATCCAAAGGCAGTAGAAGGAAAGAAATCATAAAGATCAGAGCAGAAACAAATGAAACAGAAACAAAGAAAACAACAGTAAAGATCAATAAAACTAAAAGCTGGTTGTTTGAGAAGCTAAATAAAATTGATAAACCCTTAGCCAGACTCATCAAGAAAAAAGGGAGATGACACAAATCAATAAAATTAGAAATGAAAAAGGAGAAATCACAACTGACATTACAGAAATACAAAGGATTATAAGAGACTACTACAAACAACTATATGACAATAAAATGGATAACCATGAAGAAATCGACAAATTCTTGGAAAGGTACAATTTTCCAAAACTGAACCAGCAAGAATTAGAAAACATAAACAGACCTATCACAAGTAATGAAAATGAAACCGTAATTAAAAATCTTCCAAGAAACAAAAGTCCAGGACCAGATGGCTTCACAGGCTAATTCTATCAAACACTTAGAGAAGAGCTAACACTGATCCTTCTCAAACTCTTCCAAAATATAGCAGAGGGAGAAACACTCCTAAATTCATTCTATAAAGCCACCATCACCCTGATACCCAAACCAGAAAAAGATATCACAAAAAAAGAAAATTACAGACCAATATCACTGATGAACATAGATGCAAATATCCTGAACAAAATACTAGCAAACAGAATCCAACAGCACATTAAAAGGACCATACACCACGATCAAGTGGGATTTATCCCAGGGATGCAAGGGTTCTTCAATATACACAAACCAATCAAGGTGGTACACCACATTTACAAATTAAGGAATAAAAACCATATGATCATCTCAATAGATGCAGAGAAAGCTTTTGACAAAATTCAACACCAATTTATGGTAAAAACTCTCCAGAAAATGGATATAGAGAGAACCTACCTCAACATAATAAAGGCCATATATGACAAACCCACAGCAAGCATCATACTCAATGGTGAAAAACTGAAAGCATTTCCTCTAAGATCAGGAACAAGACAAGGATGTCCACTCTCGCCACTCTTATTCAACTTAGTTTTGGATGTCCTAGCCATGGCAATCAGAGAAGAAAAAGAAATAAAAGAAAAAGAAAAGAAGAAGTAAAACTATCACTGTTTGCAGATGACATGATACAATACATAGAAAATCCTAAAGATGCCACCAGAAAACTACTAGAGCTAATCAATGAATTTGGTAAGGTTGCAGGATACAAAATTAATGCACACAAATCTCTTGCATTCCTATACACCAACAATGAAAAATCAGAAAGAGAAATCGAGGAAACACTCCCATTTACCATTGCAACAAAAAGAATAAAATACCTAGGAATAAACTTGCCTAAGGAGACAAAAGACTTGTACTCAGAAAACTATAAAACACTGATGAAAGAAATCAAAGATGACATAAACAGATGGAGAAATATACCATGTTCTTGGATTGGAAGAATCAACAATGTGATAATGACTATACTACCCAAAGCAATCTACAGAATCAATGTAATCTCTATCAAACTACCAGTGGCATTCTTCACAGAATTAGAACAAAAACTTTTACAATTTGTATGGAAACACAAAAGACCTCGAATAGCCAAAGTAATCTTGAGAAAGAAAAACAGAGTTGAAGGAATCAGGCTCCCTGACTTCAAACTATACCACAAAGCTACAGTAATCAAGACAGTATGGTACTGGCACAAAAACAGAAATATAAATCAATGGTACAGGATAGAATACCCAGAGATAAACCCACGCACATATAGGCACCTAATTTACAATAAAGGAGGCAAGAACATACACTGGAGAAAAAACAGCCACTTCTATAAGTGAGGTTGGGAAAACTGGACAGCTACATGTAAAAGAATGAAATTAGAACACTACCTAACACCATACACAAAAATAAACTCAAAATGGATTAAAGACTTAAATTAAAACCAGACACTATAGGGACTTCCCTGGTGGCGCAGTGGTTGGGAGTCCACCTGCCGATGCAGGGGACACGAGTTCATGCCCCGGTCTGGGAATATCCCACATGCCGCAAAGCGGCTGGGCCCATGAGCCATGGCCACTGAGCCTGCGCGTCCAGAGCCTGTGCTCCGCAACAGGAGAGGCCACAACAGTGAGAGACCCGCGTACCACAAAAAAAAAAAAAAAAAAAAAACAGACACTATAAAACTCTTGGAGGAAAACATAGGAAGAACACTCTTTGAAATAAATCACAGCAAGATCTTTTTTGACCCACCTCCTAGAGTAATGGAAATAAAAACAAAAATAAACAAATGGGACTTAATTAAACTTAAAAGCTTTTGCACAGCAAAGGAAACCATAAACAAGACAAAAAGACAACCCTCAGAATGGGAGAAAATATTTGCAAATGAAACAACAGACAGAGGATTAATCTCCAAAATATACAAATAGCTCACAGAGCTCAATATCAAAAAAACGAACAATCCAGTTAAAAAATGGGCAGAAAACCTAAATAGACATTTCACCAAGGAAGACATACAAATGGCCAAGAGGCACATGAAAAGATGCTCAACATCACTAATTATTAGAGAAATGCAACTCAAAACTACAGTGAGGTATCACCTCACACCAGTCAGAATGGCCATCATCAAAACATCTACAAACAATAAATGGTGGAAAGGGTGTGGTGAAAAGAGAACCCTCCTGCACTCTTGGTGGGAATGTAAATTGATACAACCACTATGGAGAACACTATGGAGGTTCCTTAAAAAACTAAAAATAGGGCTTCCCTGGTGGTGCAGTGGTTGAGAGTCCGCCTGCCGATGCAGGGGACGCGGGTTCGTGCCCTGGTCCGGGAGGAACCCCCATGCCGCGGAGCAGCTGGGCCCGTGAGCCACCGCCGCTGAGCCTGCGCGTCCGGAGCCTGTGCTCTGCAGCGGGAGAGGCTACAGCAGTGAGAGGCCCATGCACCGCAAAAAAAAAAAAAAAAAACTAAAAATAGAACTACCATATGACCCAGCAATCCCACTACTGGGCATATACCCTGAGAAAACCAAAATTCAAGAAGAGCCATGTACCAAAATGTTCATTGCAGCTCTATTTACAATAGCCAGGAGATGGAAACAACCTAAGTGCCCATCATCGGATGAATGGATAAAGAAGATGTGGCACATATATACAATGGAATATTACTCCGCCATAAAAAGAAACAAAATTGAGCTATTTGTAATGAGGTGGATAGACCTAGAGTCTGTCATACAGAGTGAAGTAAGTCAGAAAGAAAAAGACAAATACCGTATGCTAACACATATATATGGAATTTAAGAAAAAAACAAATGTCATGAAGAACCTAGGGGTAAGACAGTAATAAAGACACAGACCTACTGGAGAACGGACTTGAGGATATGGGGAGGGGGAAGGGTGAGCTGTGACAGGGCGAGAGAGAGTCATGGACATATACACACTAACAAACGTAAGGTAGATAGCTAGTGGGAAGCAGCCGCATGGCACAGGGATATCGGCTCGGTGCTTTGTGACCGCCTGGAGGGGTGGGATAGGGAGGGTGGGAGGCAGGGAGACGCAAGAGGGAAGAGATATGGGAACATATGTATATGTATAACTGATTCACTTTGTTATAAAGCAGAAACTAACACACCATTGTAAAGCAATTATACCCCAATAAAGATGTTAAAAAAAAAAAAAAACTAAAAATAGGGCTTCCCTGGTGGTGCAGTGGTTGAGAGTCTGCCTGCCGATGCAGGGGACGCAGGTTCGTGCCCCGGTCCGGGAGGAACCCCAGTGCCGCAGAGCGGCTGGGCCCGTGAGCTACCACCGCTGAGCCTGCACGTCCGGAGCCTGTGCTCCGCAGCGGGAGAGGCTACAGCAGTGAGAGGCCCGCATACCACAAAAAAAAAAAAAAAAAAAACTAAAAGTAGAACTACCATATGACCCAGCAATTCCACTACCGGGCACATACCGTGAGAAAACCATAATTCAAAAAGAGTCATGTACCATAATGTTCATTGCAGCTCTATTTACAATAGCCAGGAGATGGAAACAATGTAAGTGTCCATCATCAGATGAATGCATAAAGAAGATGTGGTACATATATACAATGGAATATTACTCATCCATAAAAAGAAACGAAATTGAGCTATTTGTAATGAGGTGGATGGACCTAGAGAGAGACAAATACTGTATGCTAACACATATAGATGGAATTTAAGAAAAAAAATATCATGAAGAACCTAGGGGTAAGACAGGAAAAAAGACACAGACCTACTAGAGAATGGACTTGAGGATATGGGGAAAGGGAAGGGGAAGCTATGACAAAGTGAGAGAGAGGCATGGACATATATACACTACCAAATGTAAAATAGATAGCTAGTGGGAAGCAGCCACATAGCACAGGGAGATCAGCTTGGTGCTTTGTGACCACCTAGAGGTGTGGGATAGGGAGGGTGGGAGGGAGGGCGACGCAAGAGGGAAGAGATATGGGAACATATGTATATGTATAACTAATTCACTTTGTTATAAAGCAGAAACTGACACACCATTGTAAAGCAATTATACTCCAATAAAGATATAAAAAAAAAGTCATGTATCACAGTGTTCACTGCAGCACTATTTACAATAGCCAGGACATGGAACCAACCTAAATGTCCATTGACAGATGAATGGATAAAGAAGATGTGGCACATATATACAATGGAATATTACTCAGCCATAAAAAGAAACGAAATTGAACTATCTCTAGTGAGGTGGATGGACCTAGAGTCTGTCATACCGAGTGTAGTAAGTCAGAAAGAGAAAAACAAATACCGTATGCTAACACATATATGGAATCTAAAAGAAAAAATAAGGTACTGATGAACCTAGTCGCAGGGCAGGAATAAAGATGTAGATATAGAGAATGGACTTGAGGTCACGGGGTGCTAAGGGGAAGCTGGGGCGAAGTGAGAGTAGCATCAACATATATACACTACCGAATGTAAAATAGTTGGCTGGTGGGAAGCAGCCGCGTAGCACAGGGAGATCAGCTTGGTGCTTTGTGATGACCTAGAGGGGTGGGATAGGGAGGAGAGGAGGGAGGCTCAAGAGGGAGGGGATGTGGGGACATATGTATGCATATGGCTGATTCACTTTGCTGTACACCAGAAACTAATGCAGTATTGTGAAGCAATTATACTCCAATAAATATCTATTTTTTTAAAAAATGGAGAGAAGAATATAAGATGATAAATGGTAAGATGGGAAAAGCCGTATCCTGGGTATGTGGATCTGCTCTTCATAATTCACTGCCTAGCCCTGTGCACCTGTCTGGGGTTACCTCTCTGGGCCCCAATCTCCCCACTAAGAGGAGCAACCCAACCCATCTCTTGAGTCCCTCCGGTCCTAGCACTCTCTAATTGTGATTTCCCCATGGGTACCACCCCCTCAGTTAACACTCATGTGACGGGTGTCTACCTGGCAGAGTCCTCACCTGGGTGGGGTCGACCATTAAGCAGCTCATTGTAGAGACTGGTTTTAAATGCTGCCTTTGTCAATAAAGCCGTTTTCAGCATTCTGAGATCAGAGGGAGGATCCCAGTGGGATGGGCAGCTAAGTGCTGGATGTAAAGCTGCCAAACCATCAGGCCCAAGGGAGGCACTCTGAGACGAGCATTTCCTAAAAACTCACCATTTAAAATGACACATCTTGACATCCCATTCCCAGAACCTATCACTTCACCTCCTATGGGGTTTTAATGCTTGAAAAAAACAATAAGCTCTCTATTCCAGGTGATGTTAGCAAAAGACCTATTTCTCGGATCAATGCCCTCAACCAAACACCAAAGCAAAGATACACGATCTTTTAGGTCTTATTCACCCTTCCATTTGCTGCTGCTGCTGCTGCTGTCCTCCATATAAGCAGATGAGATTTGACCGTGTGATTAGTACTGAGAGATTTGGGCCAGCAGTGATCTTCAACCTGAGGACATTCAAATCACCTAGAGAGACTGTTTTCAAACATGGGTGTTTGGGCCCCTTTCCTAAAAAGTTTCATTTAATTGGCCTAATGGAGGAATCCAGGCATCAGTCTTTTTTTTAAACACTCCCCAGGTGATTCTAATGTGAGGCCAGGATGAGAACTACTGGGCTGAGGGACTGCAGTGTTTCCAGAGGGTTCAGAGCAGCAGGGAGCACCTCAGACACACGTGCTTACATTTCCAAATTTTTTAGCCAAGAATGCTTAACAGAAGGAACGTTCTACCCACAACAGCTGTAGATGCTGTGTGTTTTGGTCTGGCTTTTCTCTTTCCCCTATAGAGCTTGCAGCTAGTACAGACATACCTCAAGCAAGCAAGGGTCCTACCGAGGGCAAGAAAACCACCGAATTTTTGCCATATTAGTACCCTTCTAAATTTGGGGCTGACATCACCATTTCAGAACTTAAAGGAACAACTGATATACCTCCATCTAAGGGAATGAATTCCAATGCCAAGCAATTTGGGTTCTATAATATATTCATCATCAAAGCCATGTCTTGGGTACTAAAGAAATAGAGTCAGTGGCCATATGTTCCTAAATCTTAAACTTTGTCCAGTATTCTGAAACGTCTGTCCCTCCAAGGAGTTTAAAAATGTTATATCCATAGTTTGAGCGCTATCTCAGTTTGTTGTGGATTTCAAAGTAAATTATCTTATTTCACTTTTTGAAAGTTGGCAATAGTAATCCTCCCTATGATGTACCATGTATTTAGCCCTTACAGTGTATCAGGCACTAAAATATAGTATATCTAATTCACAGGACAACTCTGAAAAACAAGCATTATTTTTCCAAGTTTACAGATGAGGAGGCCTCATGGCTGGTAACTGTTAAACCTGAGAGTCAAATTCAGTTCTGTCTGGCTCCAAAAATAATAATCTTTTCACAGTGCTCTACTGCCCACAGAAAACCTGTCGGAAGGTCAGTCGTTGTAACAAAACAATAAAAGTCGACATTTGTATAGCAAAGAGCAGAATTACCCCAATGTTCTCTCCTTACTCTCCGAACCCTAGAAAGGCACTCTCAGGCCCCAGATTTCCCATCCTCAACTACATTAAAGAGCCTCCAAATCCTTTGAGAATGGAAATACTTCTTCAGTAATTTTTGAGATGCATTATAAGGTCACTTCTAAACTGTGTATAATCAGGTCCTATAGATGTTTAATCAGTGTGGCTGGTTGAGTGGGAACTGGAAGGTCCAAGGGACAGACAGACATCTGTTTGAGTCAACTAGGAAAAAGACTTTCTAACAAGGATGCAAGTTATTACACAGGTCGGGCTCCTTGAGAGAGAAAGGCAACTTTGGGCAGACACCAGGAATACTTAGTCAACCACATTCAAAGCACAGTCGTAAAGAAAAACCACACATTCACTAGTCCCTGCCCCGATAAAGCTTTCAGTCTAACGCTGGGAAACAGGTATTAATCAAATAATCCCACAAACATGATCACGCGACAAGTATTATGAAGGAAAAGCACAGGGTTCTTTAACAACATATAGATTAGGGACCTGATCTAATTGGGGGCAGAGAGGAGTCATATACAGTGAAGAAAGACTTCACTGAGGAGTTCTTTTTCCAGTACGAGTTTACTGTTCCCAGGTTAGCTGATGGCATGTTCTAGACTATGAATCGATGACAGCTAGATATGTTCTACTTGGCAAACTCCATCTTCAAAGCCACCAACCAAGCCCAAGAGATGATGGATGTGAGCCATTAAAATTGTAGGTATCTGCTGATTCTCTTGGTCATGTTCTCTAGGTTTCAGTCCTAGCAGCATGGATCCAATTACCTCCCTTTTCCTCCCCACTGTTCTTCTCTTCCCCACTCTTTACACTCAGCCAAACAACTATAAAACCAGGGGCTAATGGTAATCCTCCCATATCTTCAAAGACAAGGAAATTAGGATTCTTGCCAGGCTTTTTCGAACAAAGGCAGGCCCCACTCTCCAACCTCTGGCACTCTATAAGCCAAGTGAATTGACTGCGATCCTAACATGTTTGGCCAGCTACATTCCCCCAGGATTGTCTTAAGGAAGCTAGGAAGAGCAGAACCATAATAGAAAAGGCCCTACCTCACTCAGCAGGTCATGCAAAAGTTGGAAGGATGGAATAGTTTGAATATTTAGATCCCATCAGAGTTGGCCCTTCTCATTGAGACAATCTAGTCTTAAAGAAGGACTATCCCTTCTTCTCTGCTATTAGTAGGCAGCAGCCACCTCGCCATCCCCTTCAAAGTCCCGAAAGGCTATTATCTATCTCCTGGATTTAGTGAAGCAAATAGAAGTTTGATTTCTTTTCAGATAAAAGAGATGATGCAAATGAGAATTTTGTCCTGCATGGAGGAGTGACAAAGTAGGAGAATGAATCCTACTTGATTACAATCTTCCATCATTCTGATTTTATAATTACTGAATGGAATCAATCAGCTTTCAATTGTTACCTTGGTGAAAGATTAAAACATCATTACTTGTCCTACATATTTCACACTTTATCAAACTTTAATAAACTGAATGCATGAGAAATGGTTATATTATCTCTCATGATATTGGGATGCTAATGACATTTCTATTGATTTTAATACGCATTTGTTGGTCAAAAAGAGTCAGATTCCAACGAGGCATGGCATCCTATAATCAACACTAACAAATGAAGACTAATGAACACTGAAATGGCCCAAATGAAATCATTAATCAGAAATATGATAAAATAATTGCAAAAAAACTAGGGAGGTCTTATCTTCCTAATGAACACCTTTTATGGTATACTGATTCATTTATAACTCTTACACATTGGTGATTTCTCTATTAAAATATTTTTAAGTAAGTATCTGAAAAGCACTTTGAAAAGGCAACATTGGGAGAGAACTAATTTCTCAATAAAGGGGCTCATAGGTACCTCCCCCAAAAGGTGAAAAAGACTCCTGAAGATCACAGAATACGTACAACTCTTCCTTAAAACAATTCAAGTCTGAAAATTTCTTAGCCCAATAGTGGGAAAGACCCCACAGAGTTATCAATAACATAGAACAGAATAATAGTTAAAGGTGAAGTTTCTGTAGTTAGACACCACAGCTTCAAATAACTTTGGCTGCTTTATTTCTTTGTACCTCAGTCCCCTCATCTATAAGATGGGACATAATAATAGTACTCACTTCAGCAGGCTTGCCTCAAGATGAAATGAAATACTAGTGTATACTAGTGTATACACTGTATCCACTGTGTATACAGTGCATACACTGTATCCTCCAGTCAAACTGCATTTCCCCAGTTAAAACAGCATTAAATTTCATACATGTGAAGATCTTGCTTTGTTTCCCCCAAATTCTCTCAGTTTAATTTTTTTATTATTTCTTATTCTCTATAGCTGGTAAACTGGACCATGCCTCCTAGGGGCCTCATCAAGTCTGGGAGGGTCTGGAAGCTGGAGTTCAGACTTGCAGGTAATAAAGAGTGAGGGGCTGACGAGGAAGCAAAAGAACAGGGTCTTAAATGCTTCACAATGTGAAACTTTCCCACACAGTTACAGTCTCTAATAGACCTCTAAGAATCGTGATAAATGTCTTCTGTGGGATTCCATTTCTTGTAAAACCTGGAAAAGGCAATGTTTTGCTCCAAGAAAATATAGAAGATAAAATATAGACGGCCCTGGAAAGACATGCGAGTGGAGACTGGGGATCCCAGCCTTATAAGCACCAGGAAATGCAAAGAAAGAGTCACAGGAAGGGTGCTGGATGTGTCTGAGCGGAGTTCACCTGAATCTCCAAGAGACAGGAGGTAGAAGAATGGAAATGGGGGTCCTAGGTGATACCACTGGGGATTTCAAAATAAAATCAACTCTTCCAAAGCCCCATTTTCTCAATTTAAGATTCACTGGCCTTCCTTTCCATTTTGGTTTTTCAAAAACCTCACTGACACCACTTCAACATACTATTCTTCAAATCCATTTAAATTCATCTACCACCCTTTTTAATCAGCTTTTTATTTCCCCACATCTTCCTTTAAGGTTACTTGAAATTTTAAAATAATGTGATAATAAGTTTTTGGGTTTTTTTCATCAAAGCACTAGATCAAGACACCCCTTGTATCTGCTGTGGAAAAAAAATTCTATAGGCCACTTATGCCTTGATGACAATGATGACAACAGTAGCAGTTATTGTTTACGGAGTGCTCACCATGAACCAGGCATCATATTAATTGTTTTACTTGCATTAATGTGTTTAATTCTCACAACATCCCAACGAAAGTAGGCTCTGTTATTACAGATGAGGAAACGTAAATCAAGAAAGATCACTTGCGGGCTTCCCTGGTGGCGCAGTGGTTGAGAGTCTGCCTGCCGATGCAGGGGACGCGGGTTCGTGCCCTGGTCCGGGAAGATCCCACATGCCGCGGAGCGGCTGGGCCCGTAAGCCATGGTCGCTGAGCCTGTGCGTCCGGAGCCTGTGCCCCGCAACGGGAGAGGCCACAACAGTGAGAGACCCGCGTACCGCAAAAAAAAAAAAAAAAAAAAAAAAGAAAGATCACTTGTCCAAAGTCATAAAGTTGGTGGTGAAACCAGGATTAGTTCATTCTTTCAGCAACTATTCACTAGCGGTAAAATAAATCAAATAAGCTACACTTTTAAATCTAGATTAAAGAAAAGAGGGGTGCAGTTATATTTTTTTAAGTACATTTTTTCAAAAGGGCTATAAAAGCAAACTGAGAGCAATCACAGATAGAGAGCTTTATTTCAAAGACCTTGAAAAAAGGTGTTATTTAGTCATAACAGTAAGTCCCATCCTACATATCTTCGATGTGATTTTTAACTCTCCTTACATCAAGATCTGGGGGGTCTGGGTTCCTTCCCTTGAATCTGGGAGGCCTTATGACTAACAGTGGAGGTGACACTATGTATTTCCAAGACAAGTTCACAAATGGTTCACAACTTCTGCCTGGTTCTGTCGAGATGCTTGGTTTTGGAACCCAGCTACCACAGACCCTCATCTCAAAGGCACAAGAGAAATACCAATTCCTTCCAGAGAGCTAGCTTAACCAATTACAAAAGGCTCACTTTGATACAAGATCCATTAGAGGCCATTGGTCCCCAGATCTCTTGGCAGCCCCCATTCAGCAAGGACGGCCACCACAGAGCCCCACATTCTAGTAGACAGCCAGCGAGGGAGTTCCCGCGCAACTTTCGGGGCCCACGTGCTAGTGGACGTCCCCTGCAGCTTTCCATTTTCCGCCCTGTATTTCTCTACATCTCGGTATTAACGGGAGTTTCCTCGGTCTCCAGGCTGCTCCGCCCATTGTTGGGCTGCACCCCGCAAACCTACGAGGCCTGTGCTTGCCCAGCTTCAAGACCGAAGAAAGAGCCCGGAGTCAGCAACAGAGACATCAGTGGTTTAACGGATAGAGGGAATCTTACATGTCTGAAGCGAGGTCCTGGAGCAACACCTCACCGTGTGCAGCAGACAGCAGGCAAGACATGGCGGCAGGCTTTGCTTGGGGGTGGGGGGGCGGGGGGATTTCCAGTTATAGGGGAATTGCTGTCAGGTGGAGCTCATTAGTTACCAGGGAAACCAGCAGAGGAGCTCCTCCTCACCGCCCCTTTGATGAGAATAATCACCAGCTGGGGCCTGGGGCAAGTGCATAGGAAGGTCAGTCCTGAGCTTAAGATAAAGGTGAAGCAGGCACTGGTCAGGTAGGGAACGTACAGAGAGCAAGAGAACAGCCATCTTGAGTGGCCTGACCATACAGAGTTTAAGGGGGTCAGCAGGGTGGGTTCCTTCTGCCAGCTATGAGGAAGAACCTGTCTCAGCCCTCTCCCCGGCTTCTGGTAGTTTGCAGGCAATCTTTGGCGTGCCTTGTCTTGTAGACATATCGCCCTGACCTCTGCCTTGATGTTCACATGGTGTTCTCCTTGTGTGCATATCTCTGTGTCCAAATTTCCCCTTTTTATAAGGCCACAAGTCATATTGAATTAGGACCCACTCTAATGACCTCATTTTAACTTGATTATCCCTGTAAAACCCTATCTCCAAATAAGGTCACATTCTGAGGTTCTGGGGGTCAGGATTTCAACATATAATTTTGGAGTGGGGGAGAGGGACACAATTCAACCCATAACATCAATGAAAAAATGAAGACCTAAAATAGGTAGTTCACTCATTTTAAAAGAGGAAGACATAAATCCAGCAGACAGTGACAGTTTGCTTGATGTGTATATAAAGAAATGAGCAAAACACTTCTTTTGAAATCCCAGACAAAAGCAACTCTGGCTGGGTGTTTTTAACCTCAAATTCAGCCCAGATTCATAAATCCTTGTAGAAAACCCAAGCCAATTTTGAAGTTTCCAACAAGTTCCGGAGGCTGAATGGATCAGACAGAATTTCACTTGGTATTTAGGATTATTGAGTCTAACCTGAAACTTAAGGCACATTCATAGAACACAAACTCCTTACAAATTGAATAGAAGCAAATACTAAGTGCTCATGAGCCACCTGGAATGCACATGCTGAATGTTGAGGTTTTCCCATCCCAATAATGGGGGAAGGTCCCCACCATGAGCCACAGCCAACCCCCGAGCATCTGCAGGAGGCCCCCCAACACCAGCAGGAGGCCCCCCAACACCGGCAGGAGGAGTCATTAATGAATTAATGTACCAAGTGAATCTCAGATATGTGGAGTGAAAAATATCTGTACTGCCGCCCTCCGGCAACCTACACGCAGAGGCGGGGCCAAATCCAAAGCTGAGCCCCGGGAGCTGTGAGAACAAAGAAGAGAAAGGGAAATCTCTCCCAGCAGCCTCAGGAGCAGCGGATTAAAGCTCCACAATCAACTTGATGTACCCTGCATCTGTGGAATATATGAATAGACAATGAATCATCCCAAATTAAGGAGGTGGACTTTGAGAGCAAGATTTATGATTTTCTCCCCTTTTCCTCTTTTTGTGAGTGTGTATGTGTATGCTTCTCTGTGAGATTTTGTCTGTATAGCTTTGCTTCGACCATATGTCCTAGGGTTCTATCCGTCCGGTTTTTTTTTTCTTCTTTTTAAAAAAAATTTTTTTTCTTAATAATTATTTTTTATTTTAATAACTTTATTTTATTTTATCTTTATTTTATCTTCTTTCTTCCTTTCCTTCCCTCCTTCCTTCCTTCCTTCCTCCCTCCTTCCATCCCTCCCTTCTTTCTTTCTTTCTTTCTTTCTTTCTTTCTTTCTACTTTTTCTCCCCTTCATTCTGAGCCATGTGGATGAAAGGCTATTGGTACTGCAGCCAAGAGTCAGGACTGTGCCTCTGAGGTGGGAGAGCCAACTTCAGGACACTGGTCCACAAGATACCTCCCAGCTCCACATAATATCAAATGGCAAAAATCTCCCAGAGATCTCCATCTCAACGCCAGCACCCAGCTTCACTCAACGACCAGCAAGCTACAGTGCTGGACACCCTTTGCCAAACAACTAGCAAGACAGGAACACAGCCCCACCCATTAGCAGAGAGGCTGCCTAAAATCATAATAAGTCCACAGACACCCCAAAACACACCACCAGACGTGGACCTGCCCACCAGAGAGACAAGATCCAGCCTCATCCACCAGAACACAGGCACTAGTCCCCTCCACCAGGAAGCCTACACAACCCACTGAACCAACTTTAGCCACTGGGGACAGACACCAAAAACAACGGGAAGGGCTTCCCTGGTGGCGCAGTGGTTGAGAGTCCGCCTGCAGATGCAGGGGACACGGGTTCGTGCCCCGGTCCGGGAAGATCCCACATGCCACGGAGCAGCTGGGCCCGTGAGCCATGGCCTGTGCTCCGCAATGGGAGAGGCCACAGCAGTGAGAGGCCCATGTACCGCAAAAACAAACAAACAAACAAAAAAAAAAAAAAACAACGGGAACTACGAACCTGCAGCCTACAAAAAGGAGACACCAAACACAGTAAGATAAGCAAAATGAGAAGACAGAAAAACACACAGCAGATGAAGGAGCAAGATAAAAACCCACCAGACCTAACAAATGAAGAGGAAATAGGCAGTCTACCTGAAAAAGAATTCAGAGTAATGATAGTAAAGATGATCCAAAATCTTGGAAATAGAATAGGCAAAATGCAAGGAACATTTAACAAGGACCTAGAAGAACTAAAGATGAAAAAAGCAACGATGGACAACACAATAAATGAAATTAAAAATACTCTAGATGGGATCAATAGCAGAATAACTGAGGCAGAAGAACGGATAAGTGACCTGGAAGATAAAATAGTGGAAATAACTACTGCAGAGCAGAATAAAGAAAAAAGAATGAAAAGAACTGAGGACAGTTTCAGAGACCTCTGGGACAACATTAAATGCACCAACATTCGAATTACAGGGGTTCCAGAAGAATAAGAGAAAAAGAAAGGGACTGAGAAAATATTTGAAGAGATTATAGTCGAAAACTTCGCTAAAATGGGAAAGGAAATAGTTAATCAAGTCCAGGAAGCACAGAGAGTCCCATACAGGATACATCCAAGGAGAAATACGCCAATACACATATTAATCAAACTGTCAAAAATTAAGTACAAAGAAAACATATTAAAAGCAGCAAGGGAAAAACAACAAATAACACACAAGGGAATCCCCATAAGGTTAAGAGCTGATCTTTCAGCAGAAATTCTGCAAGCCAGAAGGGACTGGCAGGACATATTTAAAGTGATGAAGGAGAAAAGCCTGCAACGAAGATTACTCTACCCAGCAAGGATCTCATTCAGAATTTATGGAGAAATTAAAACCTTTACAGACAAGCAAAAGCTGAAACAGTTCAGCACCACCAAACCACCTTTACAACAAATGCTAAAGGAACTTCTCTAGGCAAGAAACACAAGAGAATGAAAAGACCTACAATAACAAACCCAAAACAATTAAGAAAATGGGAATAGGAACATACATATCGATACTTACCTTAAATGTAAATGGACTAAATGCTGCCACCAAAAGACACAGATTGGCTGAATGGATACAAAAGCAAGACCCATATATATGCTGTCTACAAGAGACCCACTTCAGACCTAGAGACACATATAGACTGAAAGTAAGGGGATGGAAAAAGATATTCCATGCAAATGGAAACCAAAAGAAAGCTGGAGTAGCAATTCTCATATCAGACAAAATAGACTTTAAAATAAAGACTATTAGAAGAGACAGAGAAGGACACTACATAATGATCAAGGGATTGATCCATGAAGAAGATATAACAATTGTAAATATTTATGCACCCAACAAAGGAGCACCTCAATAAATAAGGCAAATACTAACAGCCATAAAAGGGGAAATCAACAGTAATACATTCATAGTAGGGGACTTTAAGACCTCACTTTCACCAAAGGACAGATCATCCAAAATGAAAATAAATAAGGAACCACAAGCTTTAAATGATACATTAAACGAGATGGATTTAATTGATATTTATAGGACATTCCATCCAAAAACAACAGAATACACATTTTTCTCAAGTGCTCATGGAACATTCTCCAGGATAGATCATACCTTGGGTCACAAATCAAGCCTTGGTAAATTTAAGAAAATTGAAATTGTATCAAGTATCTTTTCCGACCACAATGCTATGAGACTAGATATCAATTACAGGAAAAGATCTGTAAAAAATACAAACACATGGAGGCTAAACAATACACTACTTAATAACGAAGTGATCACTGAAGAAATCAAAGAGGAAATCACAAAATACCTAGAAACAAATGACAATGGAGACATAACAACCCAAAACCTATGGGATGCAGCAAAAGCAGTTCTAAGAGGGAAGTGTATAGCAATACAATCCTACCTTAAGAAACAGGAAACATCTTGAATAAACAATCTAACCTTGCACCTAAAGCAATTAGAGAAAGAAGAACAAAAAAACCCTAAAGTTAGCAGAAGGAAAGAAATCATAAAGATCAGATCAGAAATAAATGAAAAAGAAATGAAGGAAATGATAGCAAAGATCAATAAAACTGAAAGCTGGTTCTTTGAGAAGATAAACAAAATTGATAAACCATTAGCCAGACTCATCAAGAAAAAAAGGGAGAAGACTCAGATCAATAGAATTAGAAATGAAAAAGGAGAAGTAACAACTGACACTGCAGAAATACATAAATGATCATGAGAGATTACTACAAGCAACTCTATGCCAATAAAATGGACAACCTGGAAGAAATGGAGAAATTCTTAGAAAAGCAAACCTTCTGAGACTGAACTAGGAAGAAATAGAAAATATGAACACACCAATCACAAGCACTGAAATTGAAACTGTGATGAAAAATCTTCCAACAAATAAAAAGCCCAGGACCAGATGGCTTCACAGGCGAATTCTGTCAAACATTTAGAGAAGAGCTAACACCTATCCTTCTCAAACTCTTCCAAAATATAGCAGAGGGAGGAACATTCCAAAACTCATTCTACGAGGCCACCAGCACCTTGATATCAAAACCAGACATGGATGTCACAAAGAAAGAACACTACAGGCCAATATCACTGATGAACATAGATGCAAAAGTCCTCAACAAAATACTAGCAAACAGAATCCAACAGCACATTAAAAGGATCATACACCATGATCAAGTGGGGTTTATTCCAGGAATGCAAGGATTCTTCAATATACGCAAATCAATCAACATGATACACCATATTAACAAATTGAAGGAGAAAAACCATATGATCATCTCAATAGATGCAGAGAACGCTTTCGACAAAATTCAACACCCATTTATGATAAAAACCCTGCAGAAAGTAGGCATAAAGGGAACTTTCCTCAACATACTAAAGGCCATATATGACAAACCCACAGCCAGCATCGTCCTCAATGGTGAAAAACTGAAAGCATTTCCAATAAGATCAGGAACAAGACAAGGATGTCCACTCTCACCATTCCTATTCAACATAGTTTTGGAAGTTTTAGCCACAGCAATCAGAGAAGAAAAGGAAATAAAAGGAATCCAAATCAGAAAAGAAGAAGTAAAGCTGTCACTGTTTGCAGATGACATGATACTATAAATAGACAATCCTAAAGATGCTACCAGAAAACTACCAGAGCTAATCAATGAATTTGGTCAAGTAGCAGGATACAAAATTAATGCACAGAAATCTCTGGCATTCCTATACACTAATGATGAAAAATCTGAAAGAGAAATCAAGAAAACACTCCCATTTACCACTTCAACAAAAAGAATAAAATATCTAGGAATAAACCTACCTAAGGAGACAAAAGACCTATATGCAGAAAATTATAAGACAATGATGAAAGAAATTAAAGATGATACAAATAGATGGAGAGATATTCCATGTTCTTGGATTGGAAGAATCAACACTGTGAAAATGACTCTATTACCCAAAGCAATCTACAGATTCAATGCAATCACTATCAAACTACCACTGGCATTTTTCACAGCACTAGAACAAAAAAATTGACAATTTGTATGGAAACACAAAAGACCCCGAATAGCCAAAGCCATCTTGAGAACAAAAAACGGAGCTGGAGGAATCAGGCTCCCTGACTTCAGATTATACTACAAAGCTACAGTAATCAAGACAGTATGGCACTGGCACAAAAACAGAAAGATAGATCAATGGAACAGGATAGAAAGCCCAGAGATAAACCCACACACATATGGTCACCTTATCTTTGATAAAGGAGGCAGGAAGGTACAGTGGAGAAAGGACAGCCTCTTCAATAAGTGGTGCTGGGAAAACTGGACAGGTACATGCAAAAGTATGAGATTAGATCACTCCCTAACACCATACACAAAAATAAGCTCAAAATGGATTAAAGACCTAAATGTAAGGCCAGAAACTATTAAACTCTTAGAGGAAAACATAGGCAGAACACTCTATGACATAAATCACAGCAAGATCCTTTCTGACCCACCTCCTAGAGTAATGGAAATAAAAACAAAAATAAACAAATGGGACCTAATGAAACTTCAAAGCTTTTGCACAGCAAAGGAAACCATAAACAGGACCAAAAGACAACCCTCAGAATGGGAGAAAATATTTGCAAATGAAGCAACCGACAAAGGATTAATCTCCAAAATTTACAAGCAGCTCATGCAGCTCAATAACAAGAAAACAAACAACCCAATCCAAAAATGGGCAGAAGACCTAAATAGACATTTCTCCAAAGAAGATATACAGACTGCCAACAAACACATGAAAGAATGCTCAACATCATTAATCATTAGAGAAATGCAAATCAAAACTACAATGAGATATCATCTCACAACAGTCAGAATGGCCATCATCAAAAAATCTAGAAACAATAAATGCTGGAGAGGGTGTGGAGAAAAGGGAACACTCTTGCACTGCTGGTGGGAATGTGAATTGGTTCAGCCACTATGGAGAACAGTATGGAGGTTCCTTAAAAAACTAAAAATAGAACTACCATATGACCCAGCAATCCCACTACTGGGCATATACCCTGAGAAAACCAAAATTCAAAAAGAGTCATGTACCAAAATGTTCATTGCAGCTCTATTTACAATAGCCCGGAGATGGAAACAACCTAAGTGCCCATCATCGGATGAATGGATAAAGAAGATGTGGCACATATATACAATGGAATATTACTCAGCCATAAAAAGAAACGAAATTGAGCTATTTGTAATGAGGTGGATAGACCTAGAGTCTGTCATACAGAGTGAAGTAAGTCAGAAAGAAAAAGACAAATACCGTATGCTAACACATATATATGGAATTTAAGAAAAAAAATGTCATGAAGAACCTAGGGGTAAAGCAGGAATAAAGACGCAGACCTCCTAGAGAACGGACTTGAGGTTATGGGGAGGGGGAAGGGTGAGCTGTGACAGGGCGAGAGAGAGTCATGGGCATATACACACTAACAAACGTAGTAAGGTAGATAGCTAGTGGGAAGCAGCCGCATGGCACAGGGATATTGGCTCGGTGCTTTGTGACAGCCTGGAGGGGTGGGATAGGGAGGGTGGGAGGGAGGGAGACGCAACAGGGAAGACATATGGGAACATATGTTTATGTATGACTGATTCACTTTGTTATAAAGCAGAAACTAACACACCATTGTAAAGCAATTATACCCCAATAAAGATGTTAAAAAAAAAAAAAGATGATACAAGTAGATGGAGAGATATTCCATGTTCTTGGATTGGAAGAATCAACACTGTGAAAATGACTCTATTACCCAAAGCAATCTACAGATTCAATGCAATCACTATCAAACTACCACTGGCATTTTTCACAGCACTAGAACAAAAAAATTGACAATTTGTATGGAAACACAAAAGACCCCAAATAGCCAAAGCCATCTTGAGAACAAAAAACGGAGCTGGAGGAATCAGGCTCCCTGACTTCAGATTATACTACAAAGCTACAGTAATCAAGACAGTATGGCACTGGCACAAAAACAGAAAGATAGATCAATGGAACAGGATAGAAAGCCCAGAGATAAACCCACGCACATATGGTCACCTTATCTTTGATAAAAGAGGCAGGAATGTACAGTGGAGAAAGGACAGCCTCTTCAATAAGTGGTGCTGGGAAAACTGGACAGGTACATGCAAAAGTATGAGATTAGATCACTCCTTAACACCATACACAAAAAAAAGCTCAAAATGGATTAAAGACCTAAATGTTAGGCCAGGAACTGTCAAACTCTTAGAGGAAAGCATAGGCAGAACACTCTATGACATAAGTCACAGCAAGATCCTTTTTGACCCACCTCCTAGAGTAATGGAAATAAAACAAAAATAAACAAATGGGACCTAATGAGACTTCAAATCTTCTGCACAGCAAAGGAAACCATAAGTAAGACCAAAAGACAACCCTCAGAATGGGAGAAAATATTTGCAAATGAAGCAACTGACAAGGGATTAATCTCCAAAATTTATAAGCAGCTCATGCAGCTCAATAACAAAAATACAAACAACCCAATCCAAAAATGGGCAGAAAGCCTAAATAGCCATTTCTCCAAAGAAGATATACAGACTGCCAACAAACACATGAAAGAATGCTCAACGTCATTCATCATTAGAGAAATGCAAATCAAAACTACAATGAGATATCATCTCACAACAGTCAGAATGGCCATCATCATAAAATCTAGAAACAATAAATGCTGGAGAGGGTATGGAGAAAAGGGAACACTCTTGCACTGCTGGTGGGAATGTGAATTGGTACAGCCACTATGGAGAACCAGTATGGAGCCAGTATGGAGGTTCCTTAAAAATCTACAGATAGAACTACCACATGACCCAGCAATCCCAATACTGGGCATATACCCTGAGAAAACCATAATTCAAAAATAGTCAGGTACCAAAATGTTCATTGCAGCTCTATTTACAATAGCCAGGAGATGGAAACAACCTAAGTGTCCATCATTGGATGAATGGATAAAGAAGTGTGGCACATATATACAATGGAATATTACTCAGCCATAAAAAGAAACAAAATTGAGCTATTTGTAATGAGGTGGATGGACCTAGAGTCTGTCATACAGAGTGAAGTAAGTCAGAAAGAGAAAGACAAATACTGTATGTTAACACATATATATGGAATTTAAGAAAAAAAAAATGTCATGAAGTACCTAGGGATAAGACAGAAATAAAGACACAGACCTACTAGAGAATGGACTTGAGAATATGGGGAGGGGGAAGGGTAAGCTGTGACAAAGTGAGAGAGTGGCATGGACATATATACACTACCAAACGTAAAATAGATAGCTAGTGGGAATCAGCCGCATAGCAGAGGGAGATCAGCTCGGTGCTTTGTGACCACCTAGAGGGGTGGGATAGGGAGGGTGGGAGGGAGGGCGACGCAAGAGGGAAGAGATATGGGAACATATGTATATGTATAACTGATTCACTTTGTTATAAAGCAGAAACTAGCACACCATTGTAAAGCAATTATATGCCAATAAAGATGTAAAAAAATAATTATGCGGGGAAGGGGAAGGCCGGGCTGGCAATGTATCACTGTCACCAACTCTATAACAGTGTTGCATCTCATGTGCATTTGAATTGTTTTAAATAGTGCAGATACACAAACAATAATAAAGTCTTTCTTTGTGAGCAAAATTTAAAACAATATGAATCTCCTTAAATGTAAAAATTTGTCAAAACTTGCAAAATTTCAAGATGGGCAGGCTGGGTGACTTGCACACTGTGCTTTTATTAATGCCATAGGAAGGTATCACTTTAACTGCTTGTCACAAATATCTGCCCTCTTTGACCACCTAGCACTATTATGCATGTACATCTAAACTTCCACCAGTGGTTTCAGTAGCCATTGTGATCTCATTTTAAATTTGACAGTTGTGAAGATTAAAATCTTTGGAATAACAATGTCATCCAGGGGTTCATTTAAGTGATTGCTCTACTACTGAAAACCACACTGGAAAATCAGTAGCTTGGGACTAGAAGTTAGATTTGATAAAAAGCTATGGAGGGGGCTTCCCTTCCCTGGTGGTGCAGTGGTTAAGAATCCGCCTGCCAATGCAGGGGACATGGGTTCGAGCCCTGGTCTGGGAAGATCCCACATGCCACGGAACAACTCAGCCCGTGCGCCACAACTACTGAGCCTGCGCTCTAGAGCCCGGAAGCCACAACTACTGAAGCCCACGTGCCTAGAGCCCGTGCTCTGCAACAAGAGAAGCCACCACAATGGGAAGCCCGCGCACCTCAACGAAGACCCAATGCAGCCAAAAATAAATAAATAAAACTTTTAAAAAAGCTATGGAGGCAGTCAAGATACCAACCTCAATATGCCCTATTGTGAATTTAGAAGAGAGAATTGTGTAAAAGACAGAAGACCAAGAAAACAAAAAGCAGTCCAAAGCAAAACTAGGCCTCAATATGTGTGAGGTTCACGCTTTGAAAATACATTCCCTCCACTGTATACTTATTCCCGTGGGAAAATTAACCTTAAATTGTGAAGATTTGAATTGTGCAAGGCCTTTAGGAATATGTCTCTTGAATTACAGGCCACCATCCTGTATTTCCTCAACAATTTTATTGAAATATAATTTATATATCATGAGATTCACTCCCTTAAGTGTACAATTCAATGATTTTTAGTAAATTTACTGAATTGTGTAACCCTCATCATAATCTAGTTTTAGAGCATTTTTATCACCCCAGTAAGACTTCTCATGCCCATTGATAATTAATCCCCATTCTCACCTCCAGCCCCAGACAACCACTGATCTACTTTTTGCCTCCTTAGTGTTGCCTTTTCTGGACATTTCATATAAATGGAGTCATCCATATGTATATAATCATACGATATGTAGTCATTGTGTCTGGCTTCTTTCATTTAACATGATGTTTTTGAGGTTTTTATCCATGTTGTAGCATGTATCAGTATTCCACTCCTCTTTATTGCTGAGTAATATTCTCTTGTATGGATCTTGTAGTTGTTTTTATTTTATTTATTTATTTATTTGTTTGTTTGTTCATTTATTTATTTTTGGCCGTGCTGTGCAGCTTGCGGGATCTTAGTTCCCCAACCAGGGATCGAACCCAGGCCCATGGTAGTGAAAACTCCGAGCCCTAACCACTGGACCACCAGGGAATTCCCCTGTAGTTGTTTTCAGACTTAAGTTTAGATGTCCCAAAGGTATAGCCACCTCTTACTGTGTATGCCAGATGTGACTATGAGTATGTATGGTAGAAAGTACCCAAATACAGTCACCAACAATGTCTCCCCTCCCTGTACCCACTCCTTACATTGAGGGGTGGACTCTGTTTCCCCTCCTCCTCTCCGTAGAATCTGGGCTGGCCCTGTCACTTGTCCAATAGATGTAGCAGAAGTAACATCCTGGGACATCTAAGCCCAGTTAAGAGAACTGGCAGCTTCTGCTTCCTTCTCTGAGAAGCCTGGCATCGTGCTGTAATGAAGTTAGGGCTAGACTACTGAATGATGAGACAGCACAAGGAGAGAGGCTTTCAACCACAAGAGGCCATCTCAGATGTTCCAGCCCCAGCCAAGCTCTCAGGTGAATGCAGCTGCATGAATGACTGCTGTTACATCATGTGGAGCTGAGAAAACACCCAGCTTAGCCCAGGCGACCCATACAAGTAGAGATAATAAATGATTGTCGTTTTAAGCCGCTCAATTCTGGAGCCATATTTTATGCAGCGAATCTCGGTTACCTAACCTAAACATAGTGATTTAACCAAACTCTTTCTCTTCCATTTTAATTCTTATTGATTTTGTTCTTTCTGAGTGTGTATAGTTGTATTGTATTCTACAGAGACTTCTAATGGGGCTTGGCTTTAATATCACTTCCTGGCTATTTGTGGTACATTGAAGAGTTTTATGTCAGTCAACCTGCTTCCTGATATTCACGTGCTGAAATACTGAGACAAAAATTTTTAAATGCTCTGAAGAGAACCACCTAGAGAGCTTTATAAAAATGGATTCTCCAGGGCTTCCCTGGTGGCGCAGTGGTTAAGAATCCACCTGCCGATGCAGGGGACACAGGTTTGAGCCCTGGGCCGGGAGGATCCCACATGTCACAGAGCAACTAAGCCCGTGCGCCACAACTGCTAAGCCTGCTCTCTGGAGCCCGTGAGGCACAACTACTGAAACCCACACGCCTAGAGCCCATGCTCCGCAACAAGAGAAGCCACCGCAATGAGCAGCCCAGGCACCGCAACGAAGGGTAGCCCCCGCTCACGGCAACTAGAGAAAGCCTGAGCGCAGCAACACCCAATGCTGCCAAAAATAAAATAAATAAATAGATCTATTTTGGGGTTTTTTGTTGGTTTTTTTTTGCGGTACGCGGGCCTCTCACTGCTGTGGCCTCTCCCGTTGTGGAGCACAGGCTCCGGACGCGCAGGCTCAGCGGCCATGGCTCACGGGCCCAGCTGCTCTGCGGCATGTGGGATCCTCCCGGACAGGGGCACGAACCCGTGTCCCCTGCATCAGCAGGCGGAATCTCAACCACTGCGCCACCAGGGAAGCCCAATAGATCTATTTTTAAAAAATGGAATCTCCATCCTCCTCTCCAGTCCCTCATTGTGATGGATAAGGAAACAGTTTCCAGCTGCTCCCATAACAGTGTACAAGTTAATTTAATAATCTTACCAGGAAAGCTATTTCAATAACTCAATTACTTCCTGAATTTTGATTAAGGGAAAATCAGCACGTTAAACACTGTGTATAAGGACACAAAATGTATCAAAATATAACCCTTACCCTCAAAAAGTCTAGACTCTGGTTGCAAAAAAAAAAAAAAAAAAAAACATGTCAATATCAGATTAACATTAAATCAGCCTGCTCTCTAAGTTGCACAACTCTAAGGGGCACCATTCACAGACAAAATGATGTGGATGATGTCTCTTTGAAGCTGTTTAACAGACTGCACAGGAGACACAAAACTCAGTAATTGTTACATATAAATTATATCTCAATAAAATGAGGAAAGGGAATGCCCCCCTTCACCTGTGGAGAGCCATCTCTGCCCACTCCCCATGAATTAAGTCCATGAGTTATTGTCTCAAAGCTGGCTAATTCGAGGACCATATCCTTCTGGCTGTCACTGAGTCCAAGCCCATACTGCTCACCACACAACAGGCCAATAAATCAAGAGACGAGTTGTTGGGACAAGGAATAGCCACTGTGTTTGGAAAGCCAGCAGACCAAGAACACGGTGGACTAGTGTTCCAGAGAACCATCACACCTGAGTTAGAGTTCAGGCTTCTTTTATACTATATAATTGCTTTACAATGGTGTGTTAGTTTCTGCTGTATAACAAAGTGAATCAGTTATACTTATATATATATATATACCCCTTATATCCTCCCTCTTGCGTCTCCCTCCCACCCTCCCTATCCCTTACGTTGTCACAAAGCACCAAGCTGATCTCCCTGTGCGATGCAGCTGCTTCCCACTAGCTAGCTGTTTTACACTTGGTAGTGTATATATGTCAATGCTACTCTCTCACTTTGTCCCAGCTTACCCTTCCCCCTCCCCGTGTCTTCAAGTCCATTCTCTGTGTCTGCGTCTTTATTCCTGTCCTGCCCTTACGTTCATCAGAACCACTTTTTCTTTTCTTTTTTTTTTTTTTTAGATTCCTCATATATGTGTTAGCATACCGTATTTGTTTTTCTCTTTCTGAATTACTTCACTCTGTATGACAGACTCTACGTCCAACCACCTCACTACCAATAACTCAATTTTGTTTATTTTTATGGCTGAGTAATATTCCATTGTATATACGTGCCACATCTTCTTTATCCATTCGTCTGTCAATGGACACTTAGGTTGCTTCCATGTCCTGGCAACTGTAAATAGTGCTGCAGTGAACACTGTGGTACATGACTCTTTTTGAATTATGGTTTTCTCAGGGTATATGCCCAGTAGTGGGATTGCTGGGTCATATGGTAGTTCTATTTTTAGTTTTTTAAGGAACCTCCATACTGTTCTCCATAGTGGCTGTATCAATTTACATTCCCACCGACAGTGCAAGAGGGTTCCCTTTTCTCCACACCCTCTCCAGCATTTATTGTTTGCAGACTTTTTGATGATGGCCATTCTTACCAGTGTGAGGTGATACCTCATTGTAGTTTTTTTTTTATTTTTTTGCTGTACGCGGGTCTCTCACTGTCGTGGCCTCTCCCATTGTGGAGCACAGGCCCCGGACGCGCAGGCCCAGTGGCCATGGCTCACGGGCCCAGCCGCTCCGCGGCATGCAGGATCCTCCCGGACTGGGGCACGAACCCGCGTCCCCTGCATCGGCAGGCAGACCCCCAACCACTGCGCCACCAGGGAAGCCCTCATTGTAGTTTTGATTTGCATTTCTCTAATGATTAGTGACAACAAGACAAATATTATTCTCTGTTCTGCAACTTTTTATCTGTGTATGAATGGAAGAGAGTTATACCTTTAAAGGTCAGAGCCTTGAGAATGGGTTGTCCGGTATATTTTAGGCTATAAGCAACACTCTTAACTTGTAGCAAAAGCAATAGAATACAAAGGTTAAAGTAAAAGAAACAGAACCAATGTGGAGTCAAATCTGTTCTTCTCTATTACATGGTCACAGTGACTGGCTAAGGAATGGACAGGTGATGCAATCAGAGCCAGTGAGACACAATGTCTAGACTTTTACTGGGACTGTGAGAAAGAGAAACTCTATTTTGGCCACCTGGATTTAGACTGAGAGTATAAGCTTAGAGCTGTTAACAGCCATCTTGCCACCTCACAGGGAAACCCCATCTGAGAAGAAAACAACATATTAGAGAAAACAAACTGGGAACTGTCAAGAGAAATTGGACCCTTGACATTGGATGTCATCAACTGAACATTGGTATGTTGGTAAATTGGATGTTATCAACTGAACATCTCTTTCAAGACACACTTAAAGCTAGTTCCTGTTCTGGACTTCTCTTTCTTTTTTTCTTTATTAATTTTTATCGGAGTGTAGTTGCTTTACTGCACTTTTCAATTCCGTGAGCCAAAACACACACACATACAACACACACAGACGCACACACACACACAAAGACATACCTTTTACTGTTTAAGCCAGTTTAAGTTGGATTTTCTGTCACTTATAACACATCTTTCTCTCTTTTTATTTATTTATTTATTTATTTACTTTTGGCTACATTGGGTCTTCATTGCTGCACACGGTCTTTCTCTAGTTGTGGCGAGCGGGGGCTACTCTTCGTTGCAGTGTGTGGGCTTCTCATCGCGGTGGCTTCTCTTGTTGCAGAGCACAAGCTATAGGAGCGTGGTCTTCAGTAGTTGTGGCATGCAGGCTCAGTAATTGTGGCTCACGGGCTTAGTTGCTCCGTGGCATGTGGGACCTTCCTGGACCAGGGCTCAAACCCATGTCCCCTGTGTTGGCAGGCAGATTCTTAACCACTGCGCCACCAGGGAAGTTCCTAATACATCTTTCTTAGAAGCATGTTTTTCACCAATAAAAGGAGGATAATACTTGCTACTGGGCTTTGGTGGGGTCTGAGTATTTTGGAAAGCATAAAGCCTATTCACCTATAAAGTATTATTCCTAATTCCTCTTTTCTGCTCCTGCCTGAGTTCCTCGCATACTAATACTTTTGAACATAAAACATAATGCTATACCAAAAGAATATTTTCATTACCGAATATGCCTGTTCTCTGTTCAGGGACTTCTGATCCCATCTGTTCCACGGAATTTTTCATATCATAGAATTCTTTGAAACCAGATCAGCAAAGTTCTGTTTCAATGAACCGTTTGTTCCCTAGGTCATGAAAATAGCTTCTGCAAATAAGATCCTATGTTAAAAATGATATTTCTGAAAACATTTTACCTGTGATATATGCCAACACGCTTTGGATATGAAATTGCCTAGTAAATTTTTTGCTGATGTTTAGTAAATTTTCATTACTGCTAATTAGTTAAAGTCTAAAATCTAAAGTCTATTTCTGGTTTCTTGATCTTGGGACGTGCTGCTCAAAAAAGACACAGCCATGTGGGAAACTGACAATGAAAGCCCTTTGGTCTTTATTCAAACAGCAGAAGATTTTCTTTTCAATAATCAACTGCTCATTTTACTTTTGTACTTCTCTTTTTCCCTCATTTCTGCTTCTCCTTTTTTCCATGACTCTTAATCCAGCTTTGAAATTTGATTCTTTGATTTGATCCATCTGCAATATTTATTCCTCAAAGCCATCATCAATGCCTTTGCAGAAATTCATCTGATGCCTGTGAACATTAGAAGACAGAGAGATATTAGAAGACAAGGAGATATTAGATGACAGGGAGATTTTAAAAATTAGCAAATAGAAACAATATTTTGGTCTGTGAATTCTATCTCAATAAAGCTGTTTATTAAAAAGGAAAAAAAAAAAGCAATGAGTTAATACTGACCCTGTCCCCCAAAGAACCAATACACAATCACATACTGCTTCTCCCCAGAAGAAAACTGTGTCTGGGGTTCACCAGCATAAAGGATGGTGACATTCGTCTCTCGGTATCCAAGTAAAAACCAGCAAACCCTCCTTCAAGTGTTACCAGTGAGGCATGTGGACTCACAGTGAGTGGATTGAAATGATAAAGGCGTTTCATCTACCAGGATTTAAATGTGCCCTTTAAAAACTAAAATCAATTCCAGTGTCCCTCTTTATACTCTGGTGGTACCCGTGTATATACAGAAAACCAGCCATTAGGAAAGAAGTTTTGCATCTTTCCACATAATCCAAAATGATGGCAAATTATGATGTGGTAATTAAATCAAAACCTTACAAAAGAAAAAAATATCTATGGACTGGATATATTCAAAGCTACCTTCTTTTTAATTTTGTTTTCCATTTTTTATGTTTTATCCCGCTTTGCCAGTATTCTCTCCTTGTAATTAATTCTCTAGCTAGGCTGAACTTACTGCTACTTAGAATGGCAGATATGACAGTAAAAAGATGATGTCACCCTTTAGCCAAATTGCACTATTATTACAGAATCCCTTATACTCTCAGTCATTTATCTCTGCCAACATGCTCCACGGGAAGGTTTTCCAGGGCAGATGTGAGCTCCCTCGGCAACAAAAGTGGTGGAGAGTGCACATTCATTTTAAAATCCTGAGAGGTAGAATTCAGTAAATCTTGAGATTTGGGAAATATATCGGGGAAAGGAGGCATCTAATGGCCTTAAATCTGTCCTGATTGAAAACCTCAAAGAATCTTGAGTTTGAAACAATCCCCCAATTTTTTTCTCCTTACAGAAATATTTTCACCTAAAAGCATGCTTTTGACCCATGAAAATATTGTGCAGACTAGTCTCTTTTGTAAATATATGCATAGATGCTAAGAAATGATTTTACATTTTAGTTGTCATTTGATTAGGCGTTGGGCAATAATTAGTAAAGGATAACTATGCAAGGTTCCATCAAGTGCACAAAAACAGCTCAAGATCAAATGCAGGCATCAGAGATAAAGGAAGGACTTTTTGAAGAGGAAAGCAAGCAATCAGAGAAACGGTATAAAACAGAAAAAACAACCCAGGA
Source organism: Leucopleurus acutus (assembly GCF_964270905.1). Classification (NCBI taxonomy): domain Eukaryota; kingdom Metazoa; phylum Chordata; class Mammalia; order Artiodactyla; family Delphinidae; genus Leucopleurus; species Leucopleurus acutus. The sequence continues at coordinate 121,078,448 of NC_139145.1, read as the reverse complement.
AATGAGAGTAAAAGAGAACCCAGAACAAACTGGGTTCATTTGAGGGACACTTTCCCCATATCTGCTCTTCCTCTCTTCTTCCCCAATTCTTTGGAGCAGTAGGTTACTTTTTAAAATACATTTTCTGTTTCCTCTTATCTTATTAAAATATAATACACACACACAGCAAAAATTCCAATAGTATCAATACAAAAAGGGATACAAGGAATGGAAAATTTCTCTCCCATTCCTGACCCCAGCTCCCTAGTATCTGCCTCTCTGTCACCTCAAGAGGGCAGATACTGTTACCCCCTTCCTGAATCTCTTTATCTGTGTGTGTACCATGGATCCCTTAGCCCTCTGCGGAAAACTATGGATGCCCTTCTCAGAATAATGTTTGAAAATAGGTAAAATGAAGTACAGAGGATTACAAAGGAAACCAATTACATTGAAATATGATTCTACCCAGGAAGGCCCTAGGGATCCCTGGGCTCTAGGATAAGAGCTTCTGCTCTTACGGTTCTTGTGCATGTGCAATCATGTATATGTCCATATCTATCCTTTCCCACAAATGGCATCGGGCCTTCTGCAGTGGGTGCTGCTGGAGCTCTGCCCACATCCCCTGTACAGCCAGTGCATCCATCTTCTGGCTGCTGTGAGTGTTGGCGGTTAATGGTTCACAGCTGCCCCCTTCTACAGGGAGTCGTCCTCCCCATGCCCACACTGTGTCATGCCCAGCCAACATCGGGGTACCAATGGTTGGCTGACTCCTAGTGCAATTCAAGCTCCAGAGCTCCACGTGGGATCAGGCTAAAGATGATATCCATTAAGACCATCCCCTTAGGGCTTCCCTGGTGGCGCAGTGGTTAAGAATCCGCCTGCCAATGCAGGAGACACGGGTTCGAGCCCTGGTCCGGGAAGATCCCACGTGCCACAGAGCAACTAAGCCTGTGCGCCACAACTACTGAGCCTGCGTTCTAGAGCCCACAAGCCACAACTACTGAGCCCATGTGCCACAACTACTGAAGCCCGCTTGCCTAGAGCCCGTGCTCTGCAACAAGAGAAGCCACCACAATAAGAAGCCTGTGCACCGCAACGAAAAGTAGCCCCTGCTCGCCGCAACTAGAGAAAGCCCGTGTGCAGCAACAAAGACCCAATGCAGCCAAAAATAAATTTATTTATTTGTTTGCTTGTTTGTTTGTTTTAAAAAAGACCATCCCCTTAGCTTTTTCCCCTGCACTACCCCATCCCTCGTGCCCCTGGGAGCAATCCCCCTAAAGCCCAGGAATCCCTGTCTCAGTCTCTGCTTTCAGAAACCCTGGCTCAAGGCACTCACTCACCATCCCTCACCTTGACTTTTCTATTTATCGATTTTTTGCTTTTTTAAAAATATATATTTATTTGTTTGTTTGTTTTTGGCTGTACACTCGAGATCTTCGTTGCAGTGTGTGGGATCTAGTTCCCTGACCAGGGATGAAAGCCAGGCCCCCTGCATTGGGAGCATGAAGTCTTAACCACTGGACCACCAGGGAAGTCTCATATGGATTTTTTTTCCATATCGATTTTTTTGAAAGACATTCCATATCAGTATACACGGATCTGTATACATGGATTCTTTTAACAGCCACATACTAATCCATTCAATGGATTTACCATAATTAATTTAGCATATTTCCAGCACAGTCATTTCCAATAGTTCCTCTCCGAGAACTTAAAAATCTAATTTTTAGGGCTTCCCTGGTGGCGCAGTGGTTGAGAGTCCGCCTGCCGATGCAGGGGACACGGGTTCGTGCCCCGGTCCGGGAGGATCCCACATGCTGCGGAACGGCTGGGCCCGTGAGCCATGGCCGCTGAGCCTGCGCGTCCGGAGCCTGTGCTCCGCAACGGGAGAGGCCACAACAGTGACAGGCCCGTGTACTGCAAAAAAAAAAATTAAAAAAAATCTAATTTTTACATGTTTAAATGTAGTTACTGACTTACCACATTTTAAGCACAAACGGTCCACGACTTAGGATTTTTCAACTTTACGATGGTGAGCAAGAGATACACCATTCAGTAGAAACTGATTGGGAGTTTTGAATTTTGATCTTTTCCGGGGCTAGAGATATATGGCTCGATGCTCTCTAGTGATGCTGGGCAGCGGCAGCAAGCTCAGTGCCCAGTCAGCCCCTGATCACAATCGATACACTTACAACCATGCTGTACCCATAAACCCATTCTGTTTTTCACTTTCAGTGCAGTATTCAATAAATTACATGAGATATTTAACACTTTATTATAAGAGAGATTAGAAGATTTTGCCCGACTACAGGCTAATGTTAAGTGTTCTGAGCACCTTTGAGGTAGTCTAGGCTAAGCTGTGCTGTTGAAAATGCATTTTCAACGAACGATATTTTCAACATAACCCCATTGTAAGTTGAGGAAGATCCGTATCCAATTAGTTGTTGAGGAGTCTTTCTTCGACTTCATTAGCCACAAAACTTTAGAACCTTGCTATCTTTTTGGAAGAAAGTTTTATTCTCAAAGCAATTTATATTTCAATTTGACAAACTGTAGAGACTCCGTTAGCTCCTAACCCTTGCATCTCTCAACGACCCCCACAGCACCGGCCTCTAGCACCAGATCAAGGAACACTCTCCGTTCTAAACAGGAGAAAAAACAGGCCCCGCAAATGCGTCACTTGGACCCGCGAATCTTTGGACCTCAGGTGCTTACCTCCCCACCAGCAAGAGGAGTAGATGCTTCTCTGGAATCTGGTAAGAAACTGCTGGATCCCCGTGCTGTCACACACCACCCCACCAAGGAACCTGTTCCCAAGGACAGCACCGCCTAATCTCCCAGGGGGAAGGGAAGCGGTTCCTCTCTGCCCCTCCCATTGAAATGTGGTTCTCCTCCCCCCTCCCAGGGTAGCACTTGGGGGCGTTTATTTGAGGCTGACCCTCACCTTTCAAACAGCCTTCCCATGTGTAGGAATTTCCCCCGGTGTAAATTCCCCTTCCCCAGGACAGAAACCAGGACTCACTCTTCCCGCCCAGCAGCTGCTCTTAGTGTGCAGGATGATAAACCCAGAATAGAGCAACGCAAGGAAGCAGGCGCTGCTCAGAATGCTAGTTCTGAGCAGAATGGAAGAGAGCCCTGAAGATCCCCAGGTGGGCAGTGGCAGTAGGGTCTCTGCTGGCTTCATTCCATGGGGTAAGTTCTGTTGCTCACGTCTAAGAATTAAGACTGATAATTTAATTCACGTTTGTTTTTCTTTCCCTCAGAGGCTCCCCTCTCCTCCAACCATGAAAAGATGCTTGATTTCACTCAAAATCAGAGAAATGCAAAACAAATCAAGGGAAATACTGTTTTCTACCTACCAGAGTGACAAAGATGAAAAAGTTCAATGAACTATCAATACCTTGGTGTGAACATGGGAAAACGTGCTGCCAGTGGGAGAATAATCCAGTACAACCTTTACAAAGAGAACTGGGCTATGAGCTATCAAGTGTGAATGCAAAACCCTTGACCCAGCAATGTCACCAACAGGAATTTATCTAATAGAGGCAAGCAAACTTTTTCTTTAAAGGAACAGGTAGTAAGTAGTTTAGGCCTCCAGGCCGGGTATCACTGCTGCAATTACTCAGCTCTGCTGCTGTAGTCTGAAGGCAGCCAACAGACATTATGTAAACAAGTAGGCATGTCTGTGTTGCAATAAAACTTTATTTAAAAAAACAAATGGCACGTTGAATTTGGCCCGCAGGTTATAGATTGCCAAGCCCTGCTAGGTACCCTTGAACAAAAAACAAAAACATATATACTGTATTCTTCATAGCAATAGCCTAAGAATGGAAACCACCTTGATGTCCATCAAGAGAGGACTAGATAAGTAAATTATAGCACAGCCATTCAACAGAATACTTGCAGCTACTAAAAAGAAGGAGGCAGCTCTATGTGTACTGATAAGGATTAATATCCAAAATTTATCAGATTTTTTAATAAATTAAAACAATTTTTTTTTACAATTCTTTGCATTGGGTTTATTGGATAACACCATATTGAATAGCTTTAATCCCAGAATCTGCTTATTCTTTTTTTAATTGAAATATAGTTTCTGTACAATATTATACAAGTCACAGGTGTACAATATAGTGATTCACAATTTTTAAAGGTTATACTCCATTTATAGTTATTATAAAATATTGGCTATATTCCCCATGTTGTACAATATATCCTTGTTACTTATTTTATACCTGATAGTTTGTACCTCTTACTCCCCTACCCCCATGTTGCCCTTCCCCTTCAAATTTTTTAAAATGCAAGGTGGAGAGCAGGGTAGAATATAATTCCATTTTTTGTAAAAATTATATATATATAATTAATATTTACACATATATATATTTGCTTATCCAGGCATAGCACATATCTGATGGACACAAATGAGACTGGGGAGGGAAACTAGATGGCTGGGGGACAGGAGCATGAGGGAGACCTTTTTTCACCATATGCCCTTTTGTGCCCTTTGAATTTTATACCATGTGCTTTACCAATAAAGAACAAATAAATGCAATTTAACTTTTTTAATGCATATACTTTTTTAGTAGTGTTCTGGATCACCAGGTATAAACAGGAAAATAAAGCAGGGCTCTGGACAGCAGACCTTGCTATTTCCAAAGTCCCCTCCCATGCCCAGGGGCTGCATTGTGTCCATCAAAGAGCATCACAGAGGGAATCAGGAGACTTGGCTTCAAGTCCAGCCTCTGTTACCAACCCTCTGTGCTGCCCTGGACCAGTCACCTCATCTCTCTGATCATCCCTTTCCTCTTTGGTAAAATGGAGGCAATGGTACTTTTGAGCTATGTGATATAAAATAATGTTATTGTTATTGGGGAAATCTATTAATGTCTCTGGGTCTCTTTCCTAATCTGCAAAATCAGAAAGTTGGATAAAATGAGACTTTAACTCTCAAATACATTATTCTGTTAATAAACAAAGTTGTCATTTACAAGAATTCAGGCAGGGTCATGAGCTTGGCAAACAAATGAGGATCTCTTTTTGCTTATCTCAAGAGAGTGACCTCCAAGTCCAAAAAGAAAACAAGATATATGTTTATACTTAGAGATCTAGGAGGTGGGAAAGGGCTGCCTCCTTCCAAGGATACCACTTCTTCTTTCCTTGGCCCAGCTAACCCAGCAGTTGTCAGCCAGGCAACTTCACTTTTTTTTTTTATTTTTTTTTTTAAGCTGCCACTGGATACAGAACAAGCTCTGTTGGAAAAAAAAAAAAAATTAGGAAATGTCACTCACAAAGAGGGATGGATACATTAACAGTGTCAAATAATAGACTCGAGGGCTGACCAAGAAATGGAGGGGCCACGCAGGGAGGGCCCCCTGCCCCATCCTGACCTCTGGCCTTTGCTAAGAGCTATCATTTGTATTGTTTCAGGAACTCCAGGGAAATGACAGGGTGGTGATAAGGAAGAGCAGCTTTGCAGTATCCTCCTATTTCTGAGAAGTTCTGGTTATTGTTAAACAAAAGTTTGGAGAAGTTAAACTGACAGGAAATAACACACGTGTTGAGTTATAAGGTGGCAAATGTTGTGAAATCCGTCTTCAGAAAAGTTCAGCTGGACGAGAGTGTGCTGATGTGATAAGGAGCAGAGCTCCCGACACCATCTCAGCTGGTGGAAGACTCTTTTCCTTTCCTTCCTCATTTCCGTGGGCTTGGGATAACCACCCAGCCACTCTGAAAAGAATGTTGCAAAGGCTCTTCATGTCCCTGGCTTCAAAGAACGTTTTACTCCTGAATAAACCATGTTTGTCCTCTCAATCTTAGAACAAAGGCAGCCAATCCAATCTCAGACATTTTAACAAATCACTGACTCTCCCTGGACATGCAGAGAGCATGGCGGGGATACACATCCAAAAATGATGGGCTGAGACATGAGAGAAGGGATGTGGGCCTCAAAGCTGCAGAGGAAAAAGAGGGTGGGATTTCAAATGTGAATTAAAGGATTACACTTTCTCTATGAGAGGTGGGAGGAAATGGTTATTACCTAAATGATGCAGGACATAAGGGTTTGCTAAAAAATTTTGGTGGACTATGGGACAAGCAGAAATAGGATGGAACAAATGAACCGATCTATGAAACAGAAACAGACTCACAGACATAGAGAATGGACTTGTGGTTGCCAAGGGGGAGGGTGTGGGGGAGGGATGGACTGGGAGTTTAGGTTAGTAGATGCAAAAACTACATATAAAATGGATAAACAGCAAGTTCCTACTGTACAGCACATGGAACTATACTCAATATTCTGGGATAAACCATAATGGAAAAGAATATATAAAAGAATGTATATGTGTGTATAACTGAGTCACTTTGGTGTATAGCAGATATTAACACAATATTGTAAATCAACTATACTTCTGAGAATTCCCTGATGGTCCAGTGGTTAGCACCCTCACTGCTGCAGCCCAGGTTAGATCCCTGGTCGGGATCCTACAAGCTACACTGCACGACCAAACCTAAATAAAAAAAAAAAAACTATACTTCAATAAAAAATAATTAAATAATTTTCTAAAAAATTTTTTAAAAAGAGATCAGCAAGCGAGGAGGAAGGGGGCTTCCCTCGTGGCACAGTGGTTAAGAATCCTCCTGCCAGTGCAGGGACACAGGTTCGAGCTCTGGTCCAGGAAGATCCCACATGCTGCAGAGCAACTAAGCCCATGCACCGCAACTACTGAGCCTGTGCTCTAGAGCCCACGAGCCACAACTACTGAGCCCGCGTGCTACAACTACTGAAGCCCATGCTCCTAGAGCCTGTGCTCCGCAACAAGGGAAGCCACCGCGATGAAAAGCCCACGCTCCGCAACGAAGAGTAGCCCCTGCTCGCTGCAACTAGAGAAAGCCCAAGTGCAGCAATGGAGACCCAATGCAGCCAAAAGTAAATAAATTTAATTTAATTTAATTTAAAAGAGATAAGGAAGGATGGGAGGGAAGGATGGAAAGAAAGAAGATAGATATATATCTATGCTCAGAAAATGTACTAGGTAGAAATATATCAATGTATTAATAACAGGGAGTGAAACTATGGGAGATTTTTTCTACTTATGGATTATCTGTGTTTTTTACAATGACCATACATTAGTTTCTGTTCATTTGTAGGTAATGATACCATGCAAATGAGAACTATTTATTTCTGGTGAACCAATTATATTTACAAGTACTTTAAATAATTTTCATGGAGTTCAAAAAAATAGAAAGGAAGAAAGGAATAGGATGGAAAAGAGAAAAGAAATCAGAGTTTGGAGCAGAGAAAGGTTTGTTGCAAAGGCCAAGCAGGGAGAACAGGTGGCTGTGGATTTGTCATTTAGCTGATGTATTACAATGAGCGTATAATGAGGCTCAAGGTCTATGGGAAATGGAATCTTCCACTCTCTTGGGCCTAGTTGGTTCTAACCAGTTTTTATAATATCCTCAACAGCTGTGTCATTATTTTAATGGTTATGCCCTGCCCTCTTCTTTTCTGTCTCATAGGGGAGCCATAAGAGACAGTAGCAGTAGAGCTGCCACAATCCCCAAAGGGATAATGGGAAGGAGAGCTTGCCTGAAGCTAGAAATGTTACCAAACTCAGGTTCAGCTGCTCAACACTTGAAAGCCAAGTGTTGGTTGGAAAGAAAAGGAAAGGTCACTTTATTGAGGAGGCCAGCAGCCTGCAGAGAAGGTGGATTCATGTCCAAAAACCAACTCAGAAGATTCTGCTTGACCATGAAAGTTTTGTAAAGGGAAGTCAATCATTTGGGGAGGGGTCAGAGTCTTCCACTGTGTGCAGACTTTCTTCTGATTGGTTGGTGGTGAGGTAATAGGGCGGTGTTCCAGGAATCTTGGGCTCAGTGTGAAGTTGCCGTCCTCAGTGTGAAGTTGCCGTCCTCCGCCTGAGTGGCGGCCTTAGTTCCTGCAGACCTCAAAGGTATTGTTTATGTATCGTCTTTGAGGAAGAACTAGAATGCTGCCCCAAGGCTGCACTATTGATTTTTGATTGTTCTTTCTTTGTTTCTGCATTCCCTTCCCTGATAAGCAAGTTTGAATCGCTCTTTGGAACTCAAGGAACGTCAAGAAAGGTGAATGAAGCCTATTTCCTACAAAGAAGAAACAGGATAACATGGAAAGGATTTGTACCCAGGAGGGCCCCACAGGGTCCTGCTCCATTTCAGAAAGAGAGAGAGTTGTACAGAGCGGGCCACCTAGACAAGAGCATTGACATTCTGCTGAGGGACACAGTGGCCTCTGGCAACCTCATGGGAAGAAAATGAATGCCCTGACTCCATGTACCTCTCTCCCTCCCTCCCATCTCCTGAAGAAAGTCAGAAAACATAGCCGTCTTTGATGAAATCCATGCAGGACAACCTCACAGGGCAGGGACCAGTATGGAGAAAGGTGGAAACTAGATCTAAAGGGGCACAGTGAAGAAATTCAACCCCCCTTTGCCCAGCCAAACAACTTCAGATTCTATCCCATGTGTAGGAAAGGCAGATAATTTAAGAAAAAGCTATAAGGAATTTTGAAACATGTTTCTTTCTTCCTGAATGTGAGTTGAAATCATGAGTTGCTAAGCCAAAATCTCCACTCTAAACCCTACAAAGCATAGATTACAATAATGCCAACCCAATAAAAAGCCGTTTACTAAAGATCAGAAATGTTGAATAACTCAGTTCTTTGTAAACCCGAGTGCCCTAATACAAACTTTCAAATGTTACAGATGACCTTTTGAGATTATACAGGAGTTATAAGAACAAGGCAAGTAAAGGAATGATAATAGGGGCAGATACATAGTTCATGGAACATTTCTTCTATTTTCCATCTTCCATCTCTGACAAGGAGAAAGATTATTGGACAAAAAATAGTAGAACAAGCATTCAGATGAGAGACCTAAAAATCCAAACTGGTAGAGAGATTCTAAGACAGCACCTGGATTCCCTGCCGCAGTGTAAACCTTCTGGTCCTGACAAACTACATCCCAGCCTGCTACTGGAAGAACTTGGCGATCAAATGAGCCACTGTTTGTTATCTCAAAAGAATCTTAGAAACTGGGTCAGGGATGGATGACACAATTCTCAGACAGGTTGTCAAACACAATACTGAACACAGAGAGAGGAACGGAGAGCACTTAAACATGCCTAGGAGTCAGGAAGGACAAGTCAAGATTTAATAAGTTCACAGCACTTCCTTTCTTTTTTTTTTTTTTTTATGGTACGCGGGCCTCTCACTGTTGTGGCCTCTCCGGTTGCGGAGCACAGGCTCCGGACGCGCAGGCTCAGCGGCCATGGCTCACGGGCCCAGCCGCTCCGCGGCATGTGGGATCCTCCCGAACCGGGGCAGGAACCCGTGTCCCCTGCATCGGCAGGCGGACTCTCCACCACTGCGCCACCAGGGAAGCCCAGCACTTCCTTTCTTATCCATACTCTGCCAGATTAGTAAATCAGAGAAAGCTGTCGACACTCTGCTTCATCATTTGAGCTCAGCATTTGACAGAGACCCTCACCTTGTGAACAAGATGGAGGAATGTGGCCCAGAGATCACAAAGACAGATGCTGATTATGAATCAGTATCAGCCCAGAGTCTGTGGTGCCACGGAATTCTGTCTTCAGCCTTGAACTGCTGAGTAATAGCTGAGTGAACAGCTGACTTGCTTTTCTTCTTCTTCGACAGCTGGAGAGGTAGCCAAATACCTTGAATGGAAGAGTGTGGACCCAAAGCCTATAACAAACCAAATATAACAATAAAAATCTTAATTGGAATAGGGCTTCCCTGGTGGTGCAGTGGTTGAGAGTCCCCCTGCCGATTCAGGGAACACGGGTTCGTGCCCCGGTCCTGGAAGATCCCACATGCCGCAGAGCGGCTGGGCCCGTGAGCCATGGCCGCTGAGCCTGCGCGTCTGGAGCCTGTGCTCCGCAACGAGAGAGGCCACAGCAGTGAGAGGCCCGCATACCGCAAAAAAAGAAAAAACAAAACAAAAAATCTTAATTGGAATAAATGCAAAACCCTACACTTACATTTTTTGTTGCATAAGAACAGAATCAGAAAAACATGACTGGGCTTCCAATTAAACACGGTGGGTTTTACTTCTTGCTTTTATTTCTTCTCTCTTTCAGAAGCTACCAAAATGACAATAGATAACTTATAATAAATTAAAAATCACAAAAACAAAGAGAATTAGAGAGGAGAAATAGAGAAGAGGAGATGTAAGCAATAATTTGAAAGATGGAAAGCCAATAGTAACTGATTTGGCAAAACCCACCACCAAAGTGCTTGCAAAGAGGGATGCCAATGAGAATGAAGCCAGCTCATCTCTAAGAACCCTGGGAAGGCCTAGGACCAGGAGGCCCAGTACTGCAGAAGGGAGTGATGAAGCCCAGAGTGGGAAGTAGACGTATGTGAACACATGAATAGAATGACTGTTTCATGAGAGTGTGTTTCCATTCTCTGAAGAGGTTCGAGCAGAATTTAGACAACCGCTAATCAAATATATTGTAAGAGTGGGAACTCCCTGGCAGTCCAGTGGTTAGGACTCTGTGCTCTCACTGTCAAGGGCCTGGGTTCAATCCCTGGTTGGGGAACTAAGATCCCCCAAGCTGCACTGTGTGGCCAAAAAATATATATATTCTTTCTTTTTTTCTTTTGATTCAAGCTTTGGGTAGAACTTGCCTCGAATGACCTTTAAGTCCCATCACCTCTGAAATCCTGTGATTCTAATCCTGTGTAGACAGGATTCCGACAGATTTTGGTAACTTCTGCATGTAGTTCCTGTAAGAATCCTAGAGGTGGCACTGTGGCATAAAATGAGACTCAGCAATGGCTACTACCCGATTCTCCTGGGCTTATACTATTGTCTATGGTAACAAGTAATAACTAGAATGTTTCTGAATTTTAAAAAATCAGAAACCTGAACTCATAGGTTCAGAACACCTAGGTACAATAGTTCTAGTGACGCATGAACCTTTGTGTGCGTTAGTTTGTCACCCTTCTCAGCTCCGGCCTTCTGCCTTATTCATATCTCAGCTGTGACACTTCTTTTCACCATATTTGTCATTCTAGGACAGCAAAACAAGTCATACACCAAAGCAACAGCTACTCTTCATCCCAAGTGTCCTGCCTCATTATGTGGACCCTTTACCTCAGGGTTCCTGGGAGTGTGGGGCTCTACGAGCTTTATCACCCTTGATTTAAAAAATAAGAAAAGCAAAACAAAAACCTTATTTTCTCAGTACAAGTTTAGGCCAGTATCTCAGATATGATTGTCTCTCATCCTCTTCCAATTTCCACAGCTAAAGATTTATGCTCTGCTTCTTAAAAGCTAATTACTTAATATCTAACTCTTCCTGACAAATTTTGTCACTCGTCAAAACTATAAAGTTTGGTTTATTTCTTTTATCTGCTTCAGATTTATAAAGTCCATGGGGAATTTTTGCTCCTCACCAAGGAATATCTCCATCAACTCCATAGATTCAGAAAACTCTGCTCCTACATTCACATCTCAATTCCAGGAAAACTTAACATTTGGAATCTATAAAACTGTCAAATCCACTAACTTTTGGCATAACTGGCCTCTTCCAACCCACTGATGGGGGAGGGGGAAGGTTAAATGCCGTTAGTCCAACCAAAAACCCAGACTGCCTTTTTTAATGTTGGGTCTAGTCTAGCTGATAAAAATTGTGAGTTGAGTGGAAAAAAAAAAATCCATACTTAGTTTTTGTTATCTTCACTAGTTTGTTGTATTTTTTAGATTCCACATATAAGGGTTAGGGTAGGAGATTAAGAGGTACAAACTATTATGTAAAAAATAAGCTACAACACGAGAAATATACCCAATATTTTATAATAACTATAAATGTAGTATAACCTTTAAAAATAATCACTATATTGTATACCTGTAAATTATATAATATTGTACACCAAATATATTTCAATTAATAAAAAAGATATGTGATCACCAAATGCAAAAAAAAAAAAACCACTCATTCTTTTAGTGACTAAATTTTCAATGGTAATGGCATCCTTGCCCCTTATTCCAAGTATGTGTCCTAACTGCCTTGGTCCTTTATAGGGTCAGGCCCTCAATATCTGATTGACTTCGGTTGTCTTGTTTGTTTTCTCAAGTGTCCTTTCTACTAATTTGATCTGAACCAAAGAATATGATGTAGTAGCTCACAACATTTTCCAAGTGTCCTAATTCTTATACCAACTTTCTAGACTTGATCTTTCTCTCCTTCTCTAGAGAGAACAGAAATAATTTATTTCCTATTTAGAGCAATTAGTAAGCACTTACAGAAACATTGTTGAATTGTTTGTCTCACAAAAGGAAGGGTAGCACCTGGCTAGTTAGTCCTCCAACTAAATCATTTCTATGGTTTCAAAAATATTCTTAGCGTTGCCAACATTTGTGCAAGTGAGTACCCATTCCACCTCCATATCACAAAATGGAAAACTTTCAAAGGAGTACTGTGCATTGGGGCATACACGTTTGTTTTAAATTTCTTACCATGTTCATAGTACATACTTAAACCCTTAAGTGGCTTACAAAAGAGGAGTGCTCTAGTGATCCTTGTAATCTACTGCTATGAGGCAAATTACAGAGTGTGTTGAAAAGCGAAGAATTTAAACTTTGTGGATTCAGATTCAAATTCAGCTTTCGAGCCCCCATTTGAGCCAAATTCATTAATGCTTTGTTAAAACTGTGTGCTGGGAGACCCTAAGGATGAAACAAACCAGTGTCTCCGTGTGTAATTCATGCATTTTAAATATAGCTGTGGTGCTGAGCCAATGAGAGTCTGTCACAACTCAGCCAAGGAAAAGCCACTATACTTCAAACTCCAAACTCCCGGTTTGGGCTTTTTGTATATAACAGCCCCTCCCAACTTTCCCTCTCCTCTATAAGAGAGTTCCCTCTCCTTTGCTTTAGGGGACTTGCACGTGGTTCACCATAGCTGTGTGTCCTGAATTGCAATTCTTTTCTGCTTCTGAATAAATCCATTTTGTTGGTTAAATAAATAAATAAATAAATATAGCTGTGGCTTGCGTCACACCAGGATGAGGGAGAAGCTTCTAAAACTGATGAAAGAGCTGCTCAAGGAAACATAAAACGTCTCAGTTTCAAAGGCAAAAAAAAAAAAAACAACAACTTGAGCCTATACTTGCTTCAAGAAAATCTGCAGTGAAAATTAAAACAAACAAAAACAGCTTAACAGATGTTCCAGAATAAGTTTTCCATTAGGGCACATGGAGGGTTGTTAGGTCTCTCTAAACGTCTACTCAAAAAGGCCTACAAAGATTTCCCCAACTCGTGACTCTTCTGGTGTTTGTCTCCTGAGGTTTATAGTAAAAATAAGGCTAGAAGTATGAAGATAAGAACTTTGACTAGGGTTCTATGAGATTATATCGTGTGAAGTGTAATTTTATATAGTATTTTATTGTGTTGGCCTGCTTGGTCAACTTATAAACAATTTGGAAAGCTTAATACTGTACAAATACATTTCTTTGGGTCACTTCTCTAAAAAGAAGTCAAGCCCCAAAGTAAGAGTATCACCTCCCTATTTTACTTTTGTTTCTATGAGAAGCCAAGATTCAACTTGCTTCACTTCCATTTACAGAAACATTTCCATGTTCACACCCATCACAGGAAGGATTTGACTGGGCTTCCCTGGTAGCCCAGTGGTTGAGAATCTGCCTGCCAATGCAGGGGACACGGGTTCAATCCCTGGTCTGGGAAGATCCCACATGCCGCGGAGCAGCTAAGCCTGTATGCCACAACGACTGAGCCCACGTGCCGCAACTAGAGAAGCCACTGCAGTGAGAAGCCTGCACCACAAAGAAGAGTAGCCCCCTCTCGCTGCAACGAGAGGAAGCCCATGCGCAGCAACAAAGACCCAACACAGCCAAAAATAAATAAATAAATTTATTTTTTTAAAAAAAAGAAGGATTTGACTTATGAATTGTGCATAAAGTTAAAACATACAAAGAGTGCCAGAAGGCCTGTGTGTGTTAGGTTTTTTGGTGTCAAGGCAACTTGGAGTGCTAGGGGATTTACTGCATGTTATACACGGGATTAAGAAAAACAGCCATCTGGGCTACAATGGCCAGGCATCGTGGGGCCCCATCGAGCAGGACAGCAGGTGCTACAGGGCATGGGAGGCAGTTCTCAGAACTAAAAGGCACCAATGCAGCAACAGTGACGAGGGCCCCAGGTTGCCAGGCTGACTCCTGGGCAGCTGTGTTCACTGATTCTCCAAACTTACGGTGACTCAGCAACTCTCTTTCTCCGTTTGTCCAGCTTAACTGCTATCATCCAAGCACCTCACTCTAAATATCTTTTCTCTACCTCGTGGCTTACATTACTCATGGCTTCTGCTAGTTCATGGTTCTACGTCCTCTTGGCGTCTACGTACTGCCCTCCATGGTTGGGGGGAACCCAGATCTGCTTCTGTTACCAATTGCTTGTCTCTTTCCCTTTATTGCCAGCACAAATTCTTGAGAGAGAAAACTTGCTTGATTTAGCTAGCAACTATAGGCCACCTTATAGGCCTCTAGCCCAGTGGTTCTCAAATGTGGGTATGAAATTACCAAGAAGGTTTATTAAAACACAGATTGCTCAACACCACCCCCAGAGTTTTCTGATTCGGTAGATCTCTAAATCTCTAGTGGGATCCAATAATTTGCATTTCTAACAGATCCGCAGGTGATTCTGATGCTTCTGATCTAGAGATAACACTTCGAAAGTCCCTGCTGTAGCTATAGGTTGATGGTCCTGGAAAAAGATGCCCTTCAGCTGTAGGCAGGGGGATAAGTGATATGATTTAGAACACGGCCACCTATAAATAAGGACCTTACCACTGCCAGTTTCCTCAGCAATAGACTTTGGACAGAAGACTTTTAATATGGTCTGTGGATAGGCAAGCATACTCTGATATTTTCCCTGTCCACTGCTTTTTCTTTTTTTCTTTTTTTCTGACAAAGCAAGAGACTTTATTGGGAAAGGGCGCACGGGCGGAGGGTCCACTCTTTTTCTAAGTGAGGTTCTACCGCATTCATTGAATGCCTCCTATGTGCCACACCTTCAATGCATTACCCTGAAGATACAAAACCAGGTCATTTTAACTTATAATAACCAAGGACTCAGCTAAGTCATTTTAATAACGTAAAAATCAAGATAAATGTTTGGGTTCCCTTTTGAATATAAAGACACATCAAAAGAAAACTACAATAGCACAAGGAACTCTACCGGGTACTCTGTAATGGCCTATATGGGAAAAGAATCTAAAAAAGAGTGGAGATGTGTAAGTGTATAACTGATTCACTTTGCTGTACACCTGAAACTAACACAACATTGTAAATCGACTACACCCCAATAAAAATTAATAATAAAAAAGAAAACTACAGAAATTCTAGCGTTTCCATTCCAATCGTACTATGATAGAAACAAAAGAGTAAAGGGTGCAAAAGCAAAAAAAGCACATTCAAAAAAATAATTAAGTTGAAAGAATTAGTTACAAATGACTCACAGTAAAACCAAAGTATATTATGATAAAAACAAACTAGGCTCTGTGCTCTCAAAACCCAGCTGCACGCAGAGTCAGGTGAGCACATCTGAAGAGGAGGAGGCGTCCAGCAGATCTGCTAGAGGCAGGAAAAAGCCAGATATATACAAGTTTTAGAAAAGGTCACATTTAACCAACCTGTAAAGCGGGTACTGTGAAGAATAGTTTGTACTGTTTTTCCTTGATAGGAAAACCCCAGAAGATCAGGCCACAAACCTACCTCTTTCCCTAGTCATTCCAGGTTGCAGGGACCTCCCTTCCCTTTTCTAGCTATTTTAGCAGCACTCACTGCCTAAATTCACCGTGGATTGTGTTGTGTTATATCGTCCTCTAGCGGTTTCAAAAATTTCTCATCTCCCTTTTTTAAGGGTAGTATTTATCACAGGGCCACACAAACACACGGTGCTTAACATATGTCTATTAAATGGACTAAAATGAGTGACAGAGAGCCTACAAAACAATTGCAACCGGATAAGATGACCTATCTCAGTTTCCCTGGGAGAATGAGTACTCTCCCAGGCAGAAGTATTTCAGGCTCAGGTTACTTATGCCATCACTGACTTTCCTTTAAAATAGATGATACAGGACTTTTCTGGTGGTGCAGCGGTTAAGGCGCGGCTCTCCCAATGCAGGGGGCCGCGGTTTAATCCCTGGTCAGGGAACTAGATCTCACACGCATGCCGCAACTAAGAGTTCACATGCCACAGCTAAGGAGGCTGCCTGCTGCAACTAAGATCCAGCACAACCAAAATAAATAAAAATATGTTTTTAAAAAATAAATAATAAAGTAGATAATGCAGTACAGTTTGCCACTGCCTCTTATACAGTTTCAAGAAAATCCAATGTAACTTTGAGAAGTACGATAGCCTGAGAGTGCAAAAATTCCAAAAATGATAACTACAAGTTTTCTATTGATAAGAACAAATACAGTGTCTTCCCTGGTGGTGCAGTGGTTAAGAATCCGCCTGCCAATGCAGGCACATGGGTTTGAGCCCTGGTCCGGGAAGATCCCACATGCCGCGGAGCAACTAGGCCCGTGCGCCACAACTACTGAGCCCGCGTGCCACAGCTACTGAAGCCTGTGCACCTAGAGCCCATGCTCTGCAACAAGAGAAGCCACCGCAATGAGAAGCCCACGCACCTCAAAGAAGAGTAGCCCCCGCTCGCCACAACTGGAGAAAGCCCGCGCACAGCAGAGAATACCCAACACAGCCATAAATAAAAAATAAAGTTTAAAATAAAAAGAACAACTACAACAAGTGTTTGAAGCTGGTCTCTATTGCAGAATATTGTGACCAAAAGGCACTTCGGAGTGAGGCTTCACCTCCCAGTCGTGTTCGAATAACACCTCACTGAATAAGGAAACTATGTAAGTTTATAGCTCATTAATCTTTTTTTTTTTACCCAGCAAAATGAATTTGTTTGGAAATAGCAGAGGAATTGCAATTTGTGACGTGCAAACCATAGGCAAGTCCCTCCTTAATCTTTCTTTTGTGTCAGCTTGATATATTGTGTGTTTGGGTTTTGATTTTTCTATTTACTTATTTATTTATTTATGGCTGTGTTGGGTCTTTGTTGCTGAGCGGGGGCTACTCTTCATTGTAGTGCTCGGGCTACTCCTTGCCGTGGCTTCTCTTGCTGTGGAGCACTGGCTCTAGGTGTGCGGGCTCAGTAGTTGTGGCATGCTGCTCTAGAGCACAGGCTCAGTAGTTGTGGCTCGTGGGCTTAGTTGCTCTGCGGCATGTGGGATCTTCCCAGACCAGGGCTCAAACCCATGTCCCCTGAATTGGCAGGTGGATTCTTAACCACTGCATCACCAGGGAAGTCTGGTTTTGATTTTTCTTTTTTCTTTATGTATCTATTCACCATTCAGTAGGTGTTTATTGTTCTGCTATGTGCAAGGCACCCTGATGTCAGTTTGGGGAGGAGCTGGAGATGCAAATGAGATACACCCTTGCTTTCAAACTGCTTACCCTGTAGAGAGAAAGCAAAATACACATAGAGAGTGAGAGAAAGGGAGTTCAAGGAGTTCAAGAAAGGACAAGTCTCCTCTGAAATAATTCTTTTTAAATGTATGGCACCTGTCTTTCACTCCTGATTGAAGACCGCTCAACAGCGAACAAACCACAGCAAATCGATAATGACCAAGAGCTGATATCATCGTCTATATTGAAACTGTGACTAAGGACAAAAGATCCCATTCCTGTTCTTCAGATAACAAAAACACCACTGGATTTCAACCCACGAAAAAATATTCACTCAGAAATTTCTGGCTTTAAATTACCTTACCAGGTACCAATGGAAAAAATTTTTTAAAAATAGCTAAGATATTGACTCTGCCCTGAGAGAATTTATCACATAGTGGGGAAACCTGCTTAGGATTAGCAATCACGCGAGGTATCAGAGCTGAGATCCTCTGAATGACTCTCCACTTAAAGCTCAGCTATTTTTTTGTTTTTCTATCAAAATAATTTATAAACATCCAGGTGTTAGTATTAGGATTGGGTTTTTTTCTTTTTTTAGGTCTTATCTTTTTCTCTGGAAGAAAATACTGCAAAACATTTGTTGTCAAAGGAATGGTATGTACAGAATAAAACAAATCCTACAACTCAGTTTAAAAATACAAATCGCCCAATCAAAAATTGGGTGAGGGCTTCCCTGGTGGCGCAGTGGTTTAGAGTCCGCCTGCCGATGCAGGGGACACGGGTTTGTGCCCCGGTCCGAGAGGATCCCACATGCCGCGGAGCGGCTGGGCCCGTGAGCCATGGCCGCTGAGCCTGCGTGTCCAGAGCCTGTGCTCCGCAACGGGACACGCCGCAACAGTGAGACACCCTCGTACCGCCAAAAAATAAATTAAAAAAATTTAAAAATTGGGTGAAACACTCAAATAGACACTTCTCAAAAGAAGACAGAGAAATGGCCAATAAGCATATGAAAAAGTGCTCAACTTCTTATCAGTCTTCAGGGAAATGTAAATTAAATGAGATATCACTATACACCTATCAGAAAGGCTTAAAATTGAATGATTAATACCACCAAACACAGTAAGGATGTGGAGCAACCAGAACTCATACATTGCTGGTAGGCCTGTAAAATGATACAGGTACTTTGGAATAAAGTGTGGAATGTTCTTAATAAACCGGAACATACACCTACTCTGTGACTCAGCAATTCTTCTCCCGAGAAAAAAGACACCTGTCTACACAAAGACTTGTACAAGAATGTTCCAAGCAGTTTTATTCATAATGTCCCAATACTGGAACAACCCAGATATCCATCAATAAGAGAATGAATAAACTTTGTTAATTAATACACTGAAAAGTACCACAACAAGAAAAAATAATAAGCTACTGATATATGCGGCAACCATGATGAATCTTAAAAATATGCTGAGTGAAGACGCCTTACTCAAAAGAGAACACGTTGCAGGATTCCATTTATGTGAAGTTCTAGAATAGAACTACTAATCTACTCTATGGTGGAAGAAAAAAGAAAGTAGTTGTTTCCTCTGTCAGGTGGTGGTGCAGACTGTTTGAGAAGGGACATGAAGGAACTTTGTGGGGTGATGGTAATAGGCCGTATCTTGATAGCGGTTTGGGTTACAAATACATACGTATTTGTCAAAACTCAGCAAATGTACAGTTAACATGTGTGCATTTCATTGTTCATAAATTTTATATCAAAAGACAAATTTGGTAAGCAAATACTGAACTTTAGTTAATAATATACATGCTGAAGTATTTAGGAGAAGTGTGTTGATGTCTGCAATTGACCTTGAAATGCAGCTAAAAATATAATAGAGCAAATGGGTAGGTGAACAAACACGTGACAAAACAAGCATAGTGTAAGTTAATAGCAGAACCTAGGTCTCAGGCATGTGGGTATTTGTAAAATGCTTTCAACTTTGCTGTCTGTATGTAAATTTTTATAATAAAAAGTTGGAAAGGACAAAAATAATTTTAAATACTTTTTAGAAGTAGAACATTATGGTATAAACATTGATTATAATAAACACATGAAATAAGTATATCTATGTAAATATTTTTAAAATAAATTTATTTATTTATTTTTGGCTGCATTGGGTCTTTGTTGTTGGGTCTTAGTTGCTGCACGCGGGCTTTCTCTAGTTGCAGCAAGCAGGGGCTACTCTTCATTGCAGTGCGCAGGCTTCTCATTGCGGTGGCTTCTCTTGTCACAGAGCTTGGGCTCTAGGTGCGCGGGTTTCAGAAGTTGTGGCACGTGGGCTCAGTAGTTGTGGCTTGCGGGCTCTAGAGCGCAGGCTCAACAGTTGTGGCGCACAGGCTTAGTTGCTCCGCGGCATGTGGGATCTTCCCGGACCAGGGCTCAAACCTGTGTCCCCTGCATTGGCAAGCAGATTCTCAACCACTGTGTCACCAGGGAAGTCCCTATGTAAATATTTTTAAAAGATAATTGTAGTCAGGATTGGTATCATCATAGTCTACCTTTAAAAAACCTGTCATTATTTCATACTGGTCCATATTTCTTCACTGTCTGCATATTTATCTTTTTAAATGACTGTGTAATAATGCACCAAAATTACTACACCAAAATCAACTTAACTGTTCTCTTATGATAGGCATTCACAATAGAAGAGGCCATAGGAAAAGACCCTAGAATGAAGGCCAGTCACCCCAATCCTTCTCTTCCCATCTCTGCTGGTTACTTTTTTTTGTGTGTGTATAGAATTTTTTTTTAATTCACTTATTTATTTATTTATGGCTGTGTTGGGTCTTCGTTTCTGTGCAAGGGCTTTCTCTAGTTGTGGCAAGCGGGGTCCACTCTTCATCGTGGTGCGCGGGCCTCTCACTATCGTGGCCTCTCTTGCTGCGGAGCACAGGCTCCAGACGCGCAGGCTCAGTAATTGTGGCTCACGGGCCCAGTTGCTCCGTGGCACGTGGGATCTTCCCAGACCAGGGCTCGAACCCGTGTCCCCTGCATTGGCAGGCAGATTCTCAACCACTGCGCCACCAGGGAAGCCCTAGAATTTTATTTTTTTATTGAAGTATAGTTGATTTACAATGTTGTGTTAGTTTCAGGTGTACAGCCAAGTGATTCAGTTATATATATATACATACATATACATACATACACATACATACATATATATATATTCTTTTTCAGATTCTTTTCCCTTATAGGTTATTACAAAATATTGAGTATAGTTCCCTGTGCTATACAGTAGGTCCTGTTGGTTATCTATTTTATATATAGTAGTGTATATATGTTAATCCCAAACTCCTAATTTATCCCTCCCCCACTCTCCCCTTTGGTAACCATAAGTTTGTTTTCTGTGTCTGTGGGTCTATTTCTGTTTTGTATATAAGTTCATTGATATCTTTTTTTTAATTCCACATATAAGCGATATCATATGATTTTTGTCTTTGTCTGGCTTACTTCACTTAGTATGATAATCTCTAGGTCCATCCATGTTGCTGCAAATAGCGTTATTTTTATTCTGCCGGTTACTCTTTATATGACCCTGTCAGGGCAGGTTACCTATCTCACGTGTTCTCAATCTTCTCATATGTTAACTGAGGTACTGAGACTAAAAGAACTCAACAGCCCCTGCCTGCTGTGCCCTTTGTGCTTTGATAAGAGTGGTATCTAGTTTTTCATTTACTATGAATTAATACCATTATGAATATAATTTTAGAGTACTACTTTTCAAGTTATAAAAGTAATTAATACTGAATAAATGAAATGCAATTCATTATGAAAAATTAAGAAAATGTTTAAACGTTCAAACAAAAAAATTAAAATCAAATTCCTTCTGCCCAAACATTATTGTCAACATTCCAATGTGTCTCCTTCTAAATCAGATTTGTCCATTTTTTTAATGTTTAATGATTTGAACATTTTAAAAAGGATCTGATGCAGGTTGGGTTCTCCAGGTGCAGACACTGATTTGGAATTTGCATGTAAGATACTGTTGAGGAATCAACACCTACGGGAGTGGGAGGGAAGCAGGACTAGGCAGAGAGAAAAGTGGAACTTCAATCCAGGCTCCACGGAGCCTCAACCCCAGGATGTGCTCTGGGTTATATATGATCTATCAGAGTTGCAGAGCATTGAGACAAAATAGCCAGGCCCTGTAACCCCGCCTCGATCAGCCATCCGTTGCAGGCCACCCTAGGAAGCTGAGGCACGTCCAGAAGGAGTTGAGAGCTGAGGACTGTAAGCTGACAGCTGGACAACAAGTCCCACCTTGAAGTGGGATCTGGGACACACACGTCTGTGCCCACCACAGCATATTTTCTGTTTTAATTTGCATTTCTTTCACTATTAGTGAAGTTCTAAAAATGTATTAAAGTACAAATCTAACCATGCTTTAACACATTTCCAATCTAATGTGCAACCCTGACTCCAAATAAGGAGCCACTGAAGGATTTGGCATCTTGAAGTGCCTTTAAGCCCGGATGCAGTGGTACAGAACAGACAGTGATGAGGCTGGATAGGAAAGGAAGGATAGAACCAAATTAAGGAGAGAGGAGAGAGGTTGAAACTTTACATAGTCTGGGAACACGGGAGTCACTGAAGGTCCCTGAATAGGGGGATGGTGTGACAAGATGGCGATCTATCACAGTGATTCTACCAGAATATGTCAGCACAACAATCCAGCCCAACCTGACAACAGACGACCCTTCTCCAGCCAATCTTGCGGGAGTTTGACCTTTCTGAATTCTTCCCTGTCTAGTTTTCACTGGCCAACCACCCAGCCATGATGAATAAGTTAAGGTGAAAGACTGATGTGGGCGGCAACAACTGGTGGTTCAGAGAATACAGAGAACAGTGTAGAAACTATACCTGAACATGATCCAGGCAAGGAACGCAAAGCTGGAATTAGAGTCAAAGGAATTTCCTTAATATCCTGTTTATAAATTTATTTTTTAATATCAGCAAAAGACAATTCCCTTAAGAGAAAACTTAGAAAGATCAAAAAACAATTTCCACACACTTGAAAATGAGGCAGAAAAGCCAAGAAATATGTCAACAGATGTTCAAACTCAATGGTGAAAAAATTTTTTTGTTTTAATTAAAATAGCAATGAGGGACTTCCCTGGTGGCACAGTGGATAAGACTCCATGCTCCCCATGCAGGGGGCCTAGGTTCCATCCCTGGTCAGGGAACTAGATCCCACATGCATGCCACAACTAACAGCTCACATGCCACAACTAAGGAGCCCATGTGCTGCAACTAAGGAGCCTGCCTACCGCAACTAAGACCCGGTACAACTAAACAAATAAATAAATAAATATTTTTTTAAATAAATAAATTAATTAAATAGCAATGATATACAATTTTTAACTCATAAAGTTGTCTGAAATCTCTGTCCTTTTATTTTTCTTTGGGGGTATGCAAAAATGCAGGCAGCATGAACCTCAAGTTTGCACCACTTTGCCTTGCCTCTTCCACCCTCAAATCCCATGGGGGTGAGGCATGGCAGCCTAGGTGGATGCTAAGCATGCAACTGAGGGTTTAGGAAACCCCAATCTTTTAAAGAAGCTGCTAGCAAACCTGCCCAACCTTTGTCCTAGAGGGAGGCATTGTCTTTATTATCCTGCTCAGCAAACAAATCTTCCCTGGTTCCAGAGGGAGGTATTATCTCTATCTTCCAAGGCTGTTTGCTATACAAACATCTTTGAAAACACAGTCTAGAGCAAAAGCCATCAATGCTTCTGCTCAGAAGGCATGCAGAAACACAAGAGACCCATATAGAATTGTCTTCCAACAAGTTTCTTTTTTTAAGTTTGTTTTCCACAGTGTGTTGCTACCAGTTAAATTTCTAATCAGTTTGAGAAGAAGGCTAACAATGTGTTTTCCTCCACTCTGGGATATAATTGGTAGTGGCACATAGTAGGCTTTCAGTGAATATTTCCTTTTTGATTACTGGGTATATGAATGGATGAATGGCAAGATAAATTCTTGAAAAACTTGGGGCGCAATTAAATGAAACTTCAAGATCCACTGCAAAATTCTGATCTGCCAGTTGAAAATGTCTATCAATTATTTCCCTCCATCTTCTCATTTGCATCCTCCTGACCGTCCTGTAGATAATTAGTGTTTTTCATTTTTAACTGCCCACATTTAATGTCTGCTAAAGAAATTACACACATTAGAGTCTCTAATGCTAAGAGCTCAAACCTTTAAAACTATTCAGCTCCCTTTATAGCTTAGCAGTTGTATTGTGAAGCCCAGTATCTCCCTGAGAATTCCAGGGTATACACACCTCCATTTTGCTTCCTACCTGGTCAGGATGGATAAGGAATTATTGAACATTGTCTCGTTTTCTTTTTCTACTTTCAAATAGAGGATAAGAATATGTTTGGCATCAAGTGAAGTCATCTGATGAGTTTGGGGTAGCTTTCTCCACTACGGTGCAACATTTTAAGAGTTGATTTTCCTGAGCATCATACTGCCCCTAGGTCTGAAAAAATATGCAATTACAAAATCTTTTAGCTGCTTATTGCTACTGAAGGTTTGCTGCCATATCACCTGTACCATTCAGTGATTTAATTACAAACAGCAACCTCCACTCTGACTAGTTCAGGCAGGAATTTATTAAGGGGCTTTGGGTACATCAAAGAATCTCTTAGAGGACCACAGAGCCAGGCTCTGGAGCTAGGCAGCCAAAAACAAGGTCCGACCATGCCATGAAGGCCACTCTTCCCAAAACACCACTGCCAGTGCCACTGATCACCAATGACCCCCAGAAATGGACCACAGAAGCTCTGCCACTGCTATTTCCAAAATACTGGATCCTTTTCCAGAGTAGAAAAATCAATGCCCCAACTTCCTGCTCCTCAGCTGAAGTCATGTCACACCTGGATATGTCTGACTAGTGAAACCCAGGTCACATGCCTCAGGCTGCATGCCCAGCTGCAAGGAAGTCTGGGAATGTGAGTTTTTTGGTTTCAACCTTGGGAAGGTAGAACATATAATGTAGGAAATGATCAAAATATATGTAGTCTTGTAGTGGACATTATCATCAATAAGTCCTCTGTCCGTATCCCCTTGACGCTTTTCGCATTTTTACACATGACAGGAGCAGTCCTAATAGTCAGCCAGCACTTTTATCTCTTTATTGAAGAACTGCTCCCAAAATAGCCTTATACTATGGTCTGAATATTTGTGACTCCCTCAAAATTCACATGTTGAAATCCTAAACCCCAATGTGTTGGTATTAAGAGGCGGGCCTTAGGGAGATTATTAGGTCATGATGTTTTTGGATTAATACCCTTAAGAAAAAAGACCTCAGAGAGCTATTCACCCCTTCCACCATGTGAGGACACAGCGAAAACGCACTGTCTAAAAACTAGGAAGTAGGCTCTCACCAGACACCAAATCTGCCAGCGCTTGACCTTGGACTTCCCAGCCTCCAGAACTGTGAGAAATAAATATCTGTTGTTTATAAGCCACTGAGTTTACAGTATTTTTGTTGTAGCAGCCCAGATGAACTAAGACACCTTACCCCAGATCAGGACCCTCTGAGGTGGGACTTTCACAGAATCCAAGCTCCCCAGTGGGAGTGAACCTGATATCACATCCCTGCTCACCTATCTTTCCTGTCCCACTTTTCCACACTCCTACCAGTTTGTCCTGGGAACACTTACTTTCACACAAATCCTCATCTCAGAGTTTGCTTCTGGGAAGCCCAGCAATTACCTAGAATTGGACCTAGCTCATGGTAAGCACTCAACAAGTATTCATTAGAAGGAAGAAGAAGGCACTAAGTTGCTACTCATGACAATTTCCACCATATTCTCTGATCCAGGTTCCTGGAGGTGGCTTACAAAACAGGCCCTTCCCATCGGGTTCTCTTACATCATTGGAACAGACATCACCCACACAATCAGGAAGAGAGGAGCAGACAGCTGAC
This sequence comes from Leucopleurus acutus, assembly GCF_964270905.1. NCBI lineage: Eukaryota > Metazoa > Chordata > Mammalia > Artiodactyla > Delphinidae > Leucopleurus > Leucopleurus acutus. The sequence goes on along the minus strand of NC_139145.1, from coordinate 121,053,001 downwards.
ACTGAGGTGCACTTTGCCCAGTTAGTGGGGAGTCTTGCCTTACAAATTATATAATTTTGGACAATTTACCTAACCATTTTTGGGAGCCAGATGTTTCACCCCAGGGAAGAGAGATACAAACATAGAAAGGGCAAAGTCTAGGATAAAACATCTAAGATTGGATTGTACTTGAAGGTATAAGTATAAACTTTTGGTTTTGGATAGATGATAAATAGAAAGATATACCTATGTACACACACACACACACACACACACACACACACACACACCTAGCTGAGCATATGTAATTCCTAACTCTGTCCACTGAGAAGCCAAAGAAGCAATGAGTATACCAGCAACAATGTGATACCCAACACCTAGATCTTGGTTTTTGTTTTTGTTTTATTGAGGTATAGTTGATTTACAATGTTGTGTTAATTACTGCTGTACAGCAAAGTGAGTTCGTTATACATGTATATATATATATATATGCATTCTTTTTCATATTCTTTTCCATTATGGTTTATCACTGTAACAGTTTCCTGTGCTGTACAGTAGGACCTTGTTGTTTATCCATTCTATATATACCAGTTTGCATCTGCTAATCCTAAACTCCCAAACCATCCCTCTCCCTCCCCCCTCCCCCTTGGCAACTACCAGTCTATTCTCTATGTCTGTGATTCTGTTTCTATTTCATAGAGAAGTTCATTTGTATCATATTTTAGATTCCACATATAAGTGATATCATATGACATTTGTCTTTCTCTTTCTGAGTTACTTCACTTACTATGGTAATCTCTAGTTGCATCTATAGACCTTGGTTTCTAAATACCATTCTCCTCAAAAGGAACCAGAGCTCCTTGGAGAAATGGCTAATTCCAGAGCTAAGGCAGGGAAAGTATATAATAAACCTGGAACATCTTATACCAGAAAGTATGGAAATTCTGAAAGAATGATAGGAATATGTCAAAATGGCACAGGAACCAGCCAAATGGTTCCCACTGGCTAAATCTGGGACAATTTTAGCATCAAAAGCGTGACAGCAGTTGATTATAATCCGTTTAATAAAATAGGAACCCATGAGCTTATACTAAGGAAGATAGATAGATAGATAGATAGATAGATAGATAGATAGATAGATAGATAAATGATAGAGCAGGGGGGACAGGAAAGTTTTACCTGACAGTAGAGGGTCAACTAATAAATGTAGAAGAGATGATGGAAGGGATGATTAGCATTTGGAAAACTTTATAGTAATAATTGTTTTGGTCAAGGAGCAAAAATGGATACTAATAAAAGTGAGTGAAAGTGTGATCAGAAACAATCTTGACATGGTCTCAAAGTATCTCCAGACAAAATACTTATTCATTAACATTATATTGAAAAATCTGGCAGATGTCTTCTTATCAAATGATAGAAGTTCACTTTACCAGTTAATGAGACCAGTCAGCATCATGTACCTTCTGATGTGACGCACTGAGAGGAATATAGAATCACTTCTGTGTTATTCTTGCCAAAAATGCATACCTAAAATCCAATCATGAGAAAACATCAGACAAACACAAACTGACAGACATTCTGCAAAGTAATTGTCCCATTCACTTCAAAAACGTCAAGGTCATGAAAAAAGGAGAGACCAGGAACTGTTCCAGATAAAAGAAAACTAATGAGACATGACAATTAAATGCAGCACATGATCTTGGATGAATCCTGGACCTATAAAAGACTGTATTAGGGGAAAAAAATGTAAGATATTTCTCAAGGACCATTTTAGCTCCCAAAGTCTCCATGAGGTTTACTGCATCTTTTGTTGGACTGCACCATTTCTCAACTTCTCCTTCTGCCCAATTATGTTTCCTTTCCCTCCCTTTTACAGTTGTTAGTCCCAAAAGCACTCCTTGATAAATATCTTGCACATTAAACTCCATCTCAGAGTCTGCTTCCTAGAGAACTCAACCTGAAACAAAAAGAGTGAGTAGGATCTTAACAAGCAAAGGTTGAGGCGGTGTGCATTCTACACATGAAAACTAGCCTGAGAAAATTCTTGTATTGGAAGAGAAACAGCGTAATTGAAGGGGGGAAAGGGTGACTGGAATCCAGAGAGCAGAAGGCAGCTTGTTATGAGATGAAGCTGAAAAGATAGGTTAGGGCAAGCCCATACAGGATGCTGTTGGCCATGTTAATGATTTGAGTTTGTTGTAAGAGTAATGGAAAGCTGCTGGAAGGCTGGAGAGTAGAGTGGGGGTGGGGCAGACAGTGCATGATAAGATGGGCAACTGGAATAGATTACTGTTACTGTGGCAGAATGTGGAAAACAGATTTTAGAAAAGGGAAAGAGTGAACTTGGAAAGACTAGTAAGGAGGTTACTGTAGTTGTCTAAACAAAACATGATGGTCATCTAAACTAGATGGTGGAGATGAGGATGGAAAATTTTGGATTGATTCAAGAAATATTGAGACGGTAAAAAATGACACAACTTGGTGATGGACTGGATATAGACCATAAGGAAGGGGAGGTGTTAAGGATGACACCTGCGTTTTGGTTTGCTAAACTGAATAAATGGTGTCATCCAATGAAGCAAGAAACATTAAAAGAGGATCAGGTTTAGCAGAAAGATCGTGAGTTTTGGACATAAAGAACTTGAGCTTCCTCTGACAACCAAATGTGGGGTTCTGGAAACCAAGGAAAGAGAATGTTTCAAGAAGGAGGGAGAGATCAACTATGTTGAAAGCCATAGAGAGATAAGGTAATATGTAGCTCAAAAATATCCATGAGAGAGCTGCTTCAGAAGAATGATGAAAGTAGAAGCCAGGTTGGACTGGGTTGAGAAGTGAGTAGGAAGAAAGAAAACAGAGACACTTTTCCTTCCACTGCAAAAAAACAGGAAACATATTAGCCTAAAAGAAAAATGTCCTAATTCTAACCAAATCAAATATCAACTGAATTCAAGCTCCACTGGGGATAAAAATTAATCTCAATGTATACGTGTCATTTTACCTAGTTCTCTGAACTCCAAAGGAATGGAATTAGCTCTAGAAAAACACAATAGTTAGTTGTTACCAATGCTATTTGGGTTAGAAAATAGCAATTCTGCAAAGAAATTGCTACAAAAAAATGCTACAAAAAAGTCACTTCAAGAAAGTGAAGCAAGAATGTCACTCTTTGTTAGGCTTTACCTGATCTACTCCACTCTAAGTCAATGATTATCACCTAATGCAGGCAAAAGATATGGACATTTCTGTACAAATTCAATAAGCAAACATCCTGAATTTAAAAGCCCAACATACTGATGGCGTATTGTATCTTTGCTCTCTTCTTTGCCTCAAACAGGATAATACGTATCTTTAGTTTTTAAAGTTCATGCCTTCCTCTATGCTCTACACATAGGATACACCTTCCCACAATGCTTTTCTCCCATATCCAAAACCTTATCCAAGTTCCAGGTCAGCTTCTATCAGTGAGTCTTTTCTGGTTATACCCATATCACACCTTATTTGGGAAACCTTAGCATTTGTGCCTTTGCCAACTAGGTCTTGCTCTCAAATTGCTAAATATTTTCCACAATAGATTATGAAGTCCCAGCAGGCAGAGACTATGACTCCTCATTCTTTTATATGTTACCAAGAGTCTTTATGAACATTCGAATTAAGTGGAGTATTGTAAACTAATCATAATTTACACTGTTCAAAACCCCATTTTCATCTCCATATCCCAATCCTCAAATTTACCTATAAATAATAATAATAGCTAACATTTATTACTATTTCACTGTTATAGACACTTTTCACATATTAACACATACAATTCTCCCAACAACCCTATGATATAGATATTACTATTCTTACTTTGCAGATAAGGAAACTGAGGTACAGAAAGGCCAAGTGACACAATTAGTAAGTGGCAGATTCGGGATTCAAACCAACACAGATACAGGAACCCACCTTCTTAACTTTTTAGCAACAGAAAAATAACTCTAATAAAGCCTGGTCCTACCTGCCTAGGTTTACTGATGTGCAAGGATTAAGTAACACAGTTTAGGAGCCAGAATTTAAAAGAAATTCTATTTAATCGCAAGTTGTGCATTTTCTATGTCCCCTACCTGCGCTCCAGAAGAACCCGCTGTGTTCCTGACAGCCCATAGGTGGCGCTGCAGGGACAGGTATGTGCTCAGGCCTCGTCAATGGGAGGAGCTGATACGGGGCGAGGATTCCGTCCGTAGCCCAGCGGTAGGTAGAGCCTTAGGAAGGGGAGGGGACGGCGAGTGTTGTACTGTGCGCAGGCGCAGGGCCGGGCACTCCCCCAAGAGTGAGGGCTGCTGGGCCCGATGACGTGGCCTGGCCCCGTCCGATCCGGTGAGCCTCCGGGAAACCTGGCGGCGCCGGAACTGTCCGCGGCCTAGTCCCGACGCGCGTGTGCTTGTGAGCCGGAGCCGGGGACAGCGGCAGCGGCCCGGCCTACGGGGACCCGACGGGGCCGCTGGCATGGGGGAGTGACGCGCCTGCGCCCGGTGTTCCGCGGCAGCGGCGAGACATGAGGAGACTCCGCAGCGGGGGCAGCGGCGGCGGCTCCTGATCCCCGGGATGGAGGAGAAATACGGCGGGGACGTGCTAGCCGGCCCCGGCGGCGGCAGCGGCGGCCTCGGGCCGGTGGACGTGCCCAGCGCTCGGTAAGGGACCGATCGGGCTCCTGCCTCCGGAGCCGCTCTCTCCCCACGCCTGCCCGACAGCTCCGGACACACGTTGCCCGGACCCTCCCGGGTGCGCGCGGGGCCCGGCGTCCCTCCCGTGCGGCTGACAGCCCGGAACGCCCTCCTCGGTTCCGTACTCCCTCCCGCGACAGCTTTCATTGGTTCCGCCATTCCCCGCTGCAGAATGAATGCTCTAAGATCCGGGAAGGTTCTGCTTGAGTTTCTGGTTTTCAGGGCAGACCGTTAACCTTAGAACTGCCAGCCAGTTCAAGTGGGAGGTTTTTCTGACCTATGAGAAGCATGTCTGTTAGCTCTTTCTCCCTGAAATAGTAGTTTGGTGATACTTAACCTTTCTGATGTCTGCCTGTGTAAGTTAAAGGAAGGGTCACCATCATCTCTTCAGGCGAAGAAACCAAAAGTACAAACAGATGGACTTTGATGTTCAGGTTAACCTCGCAAAACAAGAATCCACCCCGCCATCTAGTTTTTCTTTTCCTTTCTTCGCTTATTTTGTTTTATTATTAAGTAAGACATGTGTGCTCATGGTCAAAAAATTCAAACAGTACAGAAATTCGTAGAATAAAAAGGAAACAGTCCCCATTACCCCCCTCCCCGCAATGTTCCCACGAACCTCCAAGAGGTAAGTAATTACAGTGATCACTTTCCATTGTGTCCTTCTTGACCTGTCCTAATTTCTGAGGTAGTGTCGCAAGATGTATAAAATATGGCCCAACAGTTTGGTTGGAACTGGTTTTCATTGCCTGTATATTTAATAAGGTTAATGAGATTAGTTCAGTGTTTTTTGTTCTTGGATACCTCCTTTTGAGACATGGTGGTTTCGGTAAATTCTTTGGAACTGTGGAAATAGCATTTCTAACATAACTATTTTTGTGTGAAATGCTGGAACAGAAGTTAAATCAGCTGCGTTTTTTGTAGTTACAAGTTTAATTTTCTAGTCTATTTTGAGCAACTCATTTTGTAAAAAACAATGCCTATCAGATATTATTTACTGAGACATGACAACTAAATGCAATAGGTGATTCTGGTGTAGATTTAATAGTGAGGAAAATGCTGTAAAGGATAGTACTAGGTCAATTGACAAAACTGATATGTGGACCATAGATTAGATAAAAGTATATCCATGTTAAATGTCCTGTAGTTCATAACTCTTCTGATTTCATAAAAGGATGTTCATGGGCTTAGGAATACAAGTAGTTGGGGTAAAGGAGCATGATGTATGTAACTTACTCTTTAATAGTTCAGGGGAAAAAAAGTTTGTATTTAGAGAGAGATAATAAGGCAAATAAGGTAGTATGTAACAATTAGAGAATCTAGGTAAAGAGTGTACTATTCTTGCACCTTTTCTGTCACTTGAAATTATTTTTAAATAAGTAATACAAAATTTTTATTTACTCAAGAGCTCATTATCTTAGATGTGGTCAACAGTCCTTTGCCGTCTTATTTTCATTATTTGCTTAGCAGAGCTGCCCTCCTATTGTAGTTCATTGCAGAATCAAATTCAAATCAGGACTGGTTGAACTTTGAATAGATTTCAGGTTGCAAGAGTTTTCCTTTATGTAGACTAAAAATCAAAGTATGGTTATAACCTGCAGCAAAAGCTAATTAACAGATCCTTTAATTGTGGATATTTTTATTCCTGAATTCACGAATATGAATTGTTTTAAATGTTTCTATGTTGGGCGTCCCTGGTGGCACAGTGGTTGAGAGTCTGCCTGCAGATGCAGGGGACACAGGTTCGTGCCCCGGTCCGGGAGGATCCCACATGCCACGGAGCGGCTGGGCCCGTGAGCCATGGCCGCTGAGCCTGCGCGTCCGGAGCCTGTGCTCCACAACGGGAGAGGCCACAGCAGTGAGAGGCCCGCGCACTGCAAAAAAAAAAATGTTTCTATGTTGACTTCAATAAGTCCTCTTTGCAGGAAAGGGCAGAGGGTGACAGCCAGCATTTATTAAGTACTTCCTATGTTCCAGGTACTTTGCGTGCAGCATCTCACTTAATCCTTACAACAGCACAGACTCATTAGTTGCATCCTTGTCTCAGATCAGGTAACTGGGACATAGAAAAGTAATTTTCCCAAGGTCACACACCTAGTAACTAATCTGGGAGTCAGTTACCTCAAACTTCATTTATAGCGCCTTCTACGCAGTGGACACGAATGTATCAAGCTTGAATTACATACACTGAATTTGTTTTTTTAACTGGAGAACTGTGAGCTGCTACAGTGGGCAAATCCCAAGAAACAGGTTTGAACCCAAACTCAAATTTCAGTAATTTCAGATTTAAAGAACCAGAGATTTTTCTAACCCTTCACAGAAAATACCAGTGATACTTTTGATGAGACTAGTTAATGGCAGATAATGATATATAAGCCATCTCAGGTACTAAGGGGAAGTGGATTGGATCCCGCTAAGTTGCCCAAAGGGTCAGTGAATGGCTCAGGGGCCACTGCCCCCATTTAAGAGCCTCCCTTCCTCACACCCCAGCTTTCCCCCTTAGTATGTTTTCCTCCACAACATGAACTAGGATTGTGTACTTATTAGTATATGGTTATTTGGCCTTAGCTAGTGTTTTGTCTTTAGCCCAACAGGAAGACTTCATTAATTGACACTTTAAAAATCAAAATATTCACCTTTTAGTTAAATGTTAAAATAATTTTCCTAATTAATAATGATAAAAGATCTTCACTATATATTACATGAAAAGTCACATAACAATTTCAAAATATATGTACAATGGTGAATACGTGAGTGTATCTAAAATAAGTGCTTGTCCATACGTGGAGATGCAAAGGAAAAGGTGTGGAAGGATGTCCCCAGTTGGTCACCTATGAGGAGGAAATTGGGAATGGTTTTCTTTAAAACTTTGATAACCAACTACTCAGGAATTACTTTCGTAATCTGTTTTTTAAAAATTAAAAGGGGAATAAAGTATCAGAAATTTCATAATAGTAATATTGTCAAGAAGTATTATACTTAATGTTCCATATGACTGAATCTTGCCATTAAAGTGCCAAATTTTTAAGTTTTGTTAATACTTTTTTTTTTTTTTTTTTGCGATACGCAGGCCTCTCACTGTTGTGGCCTCTCCCGTTGCGGAGCACAGGCTCCGGATGCACGGGCACGAACCCGTGTCCCCTGCATCGGCAGGCGGACTCTCAACCACTGCGCCACCAGGGAAGCCCAAGTTTTGTTAATACTTTAAACAAAAATTATTTAGAAATAATTTTATATATTGCCCCATCTTTTTAAAACAAGTATATTAAATATAGTTTACCTTTTTCTTGATGACTTCTGATCATTATGAGCGTAATCTGGTGAACCGAGCTTTTCTTCAAAGGTCCGTCCCAGTACTAGCGTTCTTCATATGCTGCTCTCCGTACTTTGAAATTCCCCCTCCCTTTCCTTGCTTCGTAATTCTATTTAGTCTTTTCCTTTTTTTTAACTTGAAGTATAGTTGGTTTACAGTGTTGTGTTAGTTTCAGGTGTACAGCAAAGTGATTCAGTTATATGTATATATATTCTTTTCAGATTCTTTTCCATTATAGATTATTATAAGATATTGAATACAGTTCCCTGTGCTATACAGTAGGTCCCTGTTGATTATCTATTTTGTATATAGTAGCATGTATCTATTAATCCCAAACTCCTAATTTATCCCTCCCACCCCCCCCTTCCCCTTTGGTAACCATAAGTTTGTTTTCTATGTCTATGAGTCTGTTTCTGCTTTGTAAATAAGTTCATTTGTATCTTTTTTTAGATTCCATGTATAAGTGATATCATATGGTATTTGTCTTTGTCTGACTTACTTCACTTAGTACGATAATCTCTAGGTCCATCCATGTTGCTGCAAATGGCATTACTTCATTCTTTTTTATGGCTGAGTAATATTCCATTGTGTGTGTGTGTGTGTGTGTGTGTGTGTGTGTGTGTGTGCGCCACATCTTCTTTATCCATTCATCTGTCAGTGGACACAGCTTGCTTCCTTGTCTTGGCTATTATAAATAGTGCTGCTGTGGACATTGGGGTGCACATATCTTTTCAATTAGAGTTTCCGTCTTTTCTGGATATATACCCAAGAGTGGGATTGCTGGATCATATGGCAACTTTGTTTGTTTTTTACATTTTAATTTATTTATTTACTTGGCCACACCGTGTGCCCTGCAGGATCTTAGTTCCCTGACTAGGGATCGAACCTGGTCCCCCAGCAGTGAAAGCCTGGAATCTTAACCAATGGACCACCAGGGAATTCCCCAGCAACTCTAGTTTTTTAAGGAACCTCCCTACTGTTCTCCGTAGTGGCTGCACCAATTTACATCCCCACCATACCCTCTCCAGCATTTATTATTTGTAGACCTTTTTTTTTTTTTGCGGTACACGGGCCTCTCACTGTTGTGGCCTCTCCCATTGCGGAGCACAGGCTCCAGACGCGCAGGCTCAGCGGCCATGGCTCACGGGCCTAGCCGCTCTGCGGCATGTGGGATCTTCCCGGACCAGGGCACAAACCCTTGTCCCCTGCATTAGCAGGCGGACTCTCAACCACTGCACCACCAGGGAAGCCCTATTTGTAGACTTTTTGATGATGGCCATTCTGACTGGTGTGAGGTGATACCTCATGTAGTTTTGATTGCATTTCTCTGATAATTAGCAATAACACGTGCCTCTTGGCCATCTGTATGTCTTCTTTGGAGAAATGTCTATTTAGGTCTTCTGCCCGTTTTTTGATTGGGTTGTTTGTTTTTTCTACTTAGTCTTTAATACACACTTAGACATCTCAGACTCTGAAGATGACTTTTGCTTCCCTAGTTGCAGTTAGTTACTTCCATATCTATTCCTTTAGATCTCTGCTACTAACTTGGGTCACATAAATACTTGTTTCTTGCCTGTCTTCCTTAGACCTCAAACTCCTTGAGGGCAGGGCCTCTGTTACACATTTAGTTTCTTGGATAACACCTAGAAATGCATTTAGTTGTGAGCAACCAAACTAAGAGAGCTTTAATCACATACGGATATATTCTTCTCACGTAAAAGAAACCAGAGGTTGCTGGTACTTGTTCAGCCCCTCAGCAGTACCATCTGGGACCAGATTCTTGGTCTTTGCTCTCTGCCATCCCAAGTGTGGCTCTCATATTCAGGCTTATTATAAAATGGATGACATTTTCTAGAGAATGTTAACATGTTGATAATATTTTTAAGATAAATTTTAGATAAAAGTCCTCCTTTGAAGTCAGAAAGAATGCAGAACTAGTTCCACCTGCATCAGGCCTTTTTATCAGGAAGAGGGAAGGCTGTAGTACCTGAAACCACCCTGACAGACAGGTCTCATTAGCCACAGATGACATCTGGCACATAGTAAGTGAGCAGGGAATATTTGAAGAACGGCTTAGTAGCCCCATGAGGGTGTACAAGGCTCTTTGCTGGCCTCAAGAATCCCCAGGTTGCTGTGATTTTTAATGTACCTTTGTCAGTTTTTCCTGGTCTTTGTTTTCTCCCTCCCTGTCTTGTTGACAGTGTTCTTTGTGTCCTTGCTTCTATCCTGCTGCTTTATTTTTACACCTAGTTAAGAACTTAAGGAGTGAAGCACTTGAGGTTTTGAGCTTTCCTCTCTCTACTTGATGTGTGTCTTTCATTCTGAATTCATAACTGGGTTGATGACAGTTTAAATTGCCAGAAGCTTGACTGCCAGCTATGTACTGTACTACTGCACTATCTACATTATTGTGCTAGATATTACTGTATCACACAAGTGTAATTGTAGAATTCGCATTCTTTCATTTAGTAAACATTTGCCGAGCACATATTATATGCAAGTCCCTGAGTTAAGAACTGAATAAACAAAAGATTTCTAGCTCAAGAGTAGTATTTTTATTTGCTAATTATAAACTGCTACCATGACTGGAGTATATAATTAATATTAATATAGTTAATTTACTTAAGTTTATCTGACTTTTTTCTCTAGCTTAAATGGGCCAAGATCGACATTAATCTTAGGTTTTAATATACATTTTGTTTTTCATATTTAAAGATTATTTTACCCTATATGTGGGCCACTGTGAATGTATAATTGGGAACAGTTTAGAAGATGGGAATCCTCAAAGCCTTTTGGATGAACTTTGGTTTTCTGTGTGACATATTAAAAGAGCATACTTAAGAGACATGGACTTGACCCTAGCTAACTCTGTGGACTTCAACTTCCCAGTCTGTGACATGAGAGGAATTGGACTAGAGAATCTCTAAGGTGTTTTTCAGCTTTTAAATATTAGTGTTCTGTTTCTTCTAGCATATATACATTTACTTTCTAGTAAATACCTAGACAATTACTAGAAATTTGGTAGATTTTTCATGTTGTACTGTGTGTTTTCAGCCAGTCTGCAAACAATCCAGAAACAAAATACACTCGATTTTTTTATCATAGCCATAATTTTAATTTTATTTATTTTTTCCAATACTCCTCTTTTCATTGAGATAAAATTACCTACCATAAAATGCATAGATTTTAAAGGTACCAGTTTTCATTTTTCACAAATGCATACCCATGTAACTTTCAGCATAATCAAGCTATAGGACGTTTTTATCACCCCAGAAAATCTGCTTGATCTTTTAAACAGAAATTTCAGTGTCTATACTATTCTACAGGTAAATTAAGTAGGGACTTCTGTGCTTTAGGATTTGACTTACTTTATTCCACAATAACATTTTTATTAACTTCTTGGTGATTAATTTTCACATTGTTAAAACTCCCAGATTGCACTATTAAAAAGCCCCCCAGATTATGTTCATGAAAAGAAAAACCACTTTGTTCCAAATCTGATTTTCTTTAATATACTATGATATTATTTGGACTAAAACAGAAAATGAGCCATCGGACAGTGAAGATGTTGGAATTGCTGAGATTCATTCTTTCAAGGACTGAAATTTATTTTCGTAGTTGCATCAAAATCTTCCAAAAATATATATTTTTTCATGCCTTCTTAAGCAGATTGCTGTTTGTTGACTCAGTGCCATGGGACTTAATGAGTCACACTCATTGATTTTTATACCATTCTACATACATTGATATCATTGCATATCAAATTGTTTTAACTGCTATTTGAATGACTTAGGTTTCCCTTAAACTTCTGTGTTTGCTTTTTTGTATTTTTCTCCCATTGGTAGAGACTTCTCATTCCTGCTGGTGTGCTGGCTTTGGACATCCCTTTTATCTCCTTTTTAATGTATTAACACCTGTTAGATATAAACTTAGAAAGTAGTCTCTTGAATGACTTGCAAAGATGATCTGTTGGGGGGGGATGTTAGAAGTTCTCACCTTTTTATCTCATTCTTTTTCATTTCTAATTTGTGTATGTTTTATAACATAATATCAGGAGAGTAGTACATGTTTGTAATGTACAAATAATCGGTTTCAGGTGCAAAATTTTTTTTTACTACTAGAGGTATATGACCAAAGAAGACTACTAAGCTAGAAAACTGAGATAATTTCTTCACTGTTTTCTGATTGCTCTTTCAGGAGCTTCTTTTTTGTTTCTTTTTATGGCAGCCTAATTTTTCCATGGATGAACTTTTCTTTCTTATCCAAGAATATTATTTCTAGTTCTTCGTTGTTTTCTGCTATTCCCTGTGATCTCTGTATCTTTTAAATTTCTTTGCTGTTTTAGTTTGTTTGGTCTCTCATTATAGGCTTATCATAAAGGATTGATTATCCATATTTGGCCATTCTTATTTGAGTGAGGCCCAAAAAGCTAGTTAGAAGACCTGTATGGGGCTTGTCCCCTGGTGGGCTTCTCCAGAGAAGGGTTCTCCTGCTGGGAGATTGAAGCCTGGCAGTTAGGATGTTAGAGTTAAATGAGGGAAGGCAGGTGGGGTGGGGTTAAGAAGGGAAAATTCCTTTTAATCTCCATGATTTTAGTCCAACACTTCATCCCTCTTTTCCGCTTTGCCTTATGTCTAGACTTCTCCAAAGGTGAAGCTCTTGTCCTGTCATGATTTAGGAGGGATGGTTGCCTGGCTGTGCTGGGTGGGATTCTGGGGACCTAACTACCTGGCAGACTTCCTAATGATCCTCCTCTTTGCAGCTCTCCACACCCTTTCTGAGGTGCTTCAGATTCCTGAGCCTTCTCAGGGCTCTGTAGGTCAGGTCACTTCAACTGTGACTCACTGCAGTCACTTAGCGAAGCAGAGGAGAGGTAAACCTAAGGCATTCACCATTCCCCCCTCCCTTCCTATATTATAGTCTCGTTTCATGACAGATGGTTTGGTTTCTGTTTTTATTCTCTTTATTTGTTCGGAGTAATTGTTTAAAAAGCACATTAGAAAATAGTTAAGGCAACTCAATCAAGGACATTTTTATTTTTAGTTTGGCCTTTTTTTCTTTAATAGACGGTATCTGTGCATACATAATACGTCCATGTATATTGCAAAAAATCTGAAAGTATATATACCAAAGTGTTAATAGTAGTTATCACGTGGAGGGGTGAGTTGAGTTTTTGTTTGTTTCATTTTTTGTTTATATTTATGGTTTTCATAAAGACCCCTATTACTTGTATAATAAGAAAAAAAAGGATTACAGAGTTCTTTGTGATTTCAATGATACTGAAACTTGTTTCTGTTTTTATTTTTCAGGTTAACAAAATATATTGTATTACTGTGTGTCACTAAAGTTTTGAAGGCTGTGGGGCTTTTTGAATCATATGACCTCCTGAAAGTAGTTCACATTGTTCAGTTTATTTTTATATTAAAACTTGGGTGAGTGTGTATGGTTCTTTTTTTCCTTAATGTTTTTTAATTTCTTTGAAAATCCTGTTTTAACTGAGTATCTTTAGGATATTTTACATAGAATATTTTGTGCATTTTATTCCTCCTGACAAGTACTTGATAATTTTTTTTTTAAAGACAGAATACCTAAGGTTAGAGGTACCAAGAGACTGGATTTAAAAAAAAAAAAAAGGATTGTCATATTCTATTAGCTTGCCAAAACATCAGCTTTTGCTTTAGTTTGTGTTAATGAGGTTTTTGCAAATTTAATGTCTGGCTTAATAGAATACAGCTGGATCCCCATATCTGAGTCAGTATTCAGTCTGTTGCAGTATCTCACATGAACTAGCCTCTGAAAAGCTCTAATATACACCCCTGAGAGAATAAGAGTGAAAAGGGCAAATAATATCCTAATACTTCTGTAAAAATAGTTTGACCTCAGGCCTTCCTTGGTGGTACAGTGGTTAAGACTCCGAGCTCCCAATGCAGGGCACCCAGGTTCGATCCCTGGTCAGGGAACTAGATCCCACATGCATGCCACAACTAAGAGTATGCATGCCACAACTAAGGAGCCCATGAGCCACAACTAAGATACAGCACAACCAAATAAAAAATAAATATTTTTAAAATATTTTTTTTAAATGTTTAAGAAAAAAATAGTTTGATCTCACAGCTCCCTAAAAGGGCCTCAGGGACCCTAGGGATTCCCAGACCATCCTACTGGCATAGTCTAACCTTCCAGCAGGCATAGAATGTCACCTGAGACTTGTCTTGGCACAGATGTTCCTTATTTTCCAAGTTAAACCATGCTGGGCTGTGTTCACTACATGTCCCTTCATGGTATAGGGTCCCCTTACAGTATAAATTTTACACTACTCTGCATCTAGTAAGAAATTCTCTCTAAGTAAAGATTCTCTGGACCTTGAGATTGATAGTGACCAACCTCTGTATTAATAAATATCTGTTAGGGATTTCCCTGGTGGCGCAGTGGTTAAGAATCCGCCTGCCAATGCAGGGGACACGGGTTCAATCCCTGGTCCATGGAAGATCCCACATGCTGTGAGCAACTAAGCCCGTGCGCCACAACTACTGAGCCTGCACTCTAGAGCCTGCACGCCACAACTGCTGAAGCGCACTTGCTGCAACAAGAGAAGCCACCGCAATGAGAACCCGCGCACCGCAATGAAGAGTAGCCCCTGCTCGCTGCAGCTAGAGAAAGCCCGTGCGCAGCAACAAAGACCCAACTCAGACAAAAAAAAAAAAGAAAAGAAAAGAATCTGTTAGACTCCTGGCAATTTTAGTAATCATGGAAAGTGATTCTTGACTAGAAAATTTTTAGCACCACTAGAATATATTTTTATATAACTATTTTGGGAATATGAAAAGTAGGGATATATGATTAGTACTTTCTTCATTTCTATTTCAAGATTTGTTATTACTGTTTTAGAGAAGATAGGAATTATTTTCTTTAGTAAAGTATAAAAAAATATTGAGACTTCTTTTATGGCTTGTAAACTGGTTCTGAAGGCAGATACAAAAGAAAGAAGAGTTCCCAAAATATTGTAGTGGAAGCCTTATTAAAATAAATATTGTTCTCTAGTATATTTTCTTTAGAGGTTAACATACCCTTCAAATTCTAGTATATTTGTTTAAGTGTCTTTACTTAAAACCACACCTTGTATATAAGATTAATTAATATTAATATATTAATGTTTCAATATTCACAGGACTGCATTTTTTATGGTTTTGTTTCAAAAGCCTTTTTCTTCTGGGAAAAGTATTACCAAACGCCAGGTAAGTCTTTTGCAGAATCCTTTTGTCCTAGCAGTGGACCAGGAGGCAGTGTTCTTTCCTTGATCAGGGTTACTTACTGAACGATTTTAAGTGCTCAGCAGAACATTTCCAGAGTTAACTTGCCCTTGACTTAGCATTTCAGAACTGAGGCTTTAAGAGTAAATGCTAAAGTGCTAAGATAATGAAGTGTTTAAAAATGTAGACGAGGGTAGAAAATGTTTCCAGCATGCATATAATTATTTTTTTAATACCGGATCCATATGCTGAAAAGATTTACAAATCAGACATGTAGACATGCCCACAAGCCTAGGATAAATGTCACTGGGAAGCAGATAAAGCATAAGGGTTACGAGCAAGGCCTCTGGAGTCAGACAAATTCATGGCTGTTCTAATGACAAACCTTACTTTAAGCAAGTTACTTAATTTCTCTACCTTCATTTTCTGACCTGTAAAATGGAGATAATAATGCCTTCCTAATGGAGCTATAAGGAATAAATGAATTAATACATGTAAAGTTCTTAAAATAGTACGTGGCATACAGTGCGTATGCAGTACATATCAGCTATCACCCTCTTCATCGTTATTATTCCCTTTAAGCATCTGAGGTTCAGGATGCATACCAGAAATGTCCTTCATTCTGCATCATCTCATATTATCACCTCTTTGGACAGTAGTTACACCCTACTACATATTTGCTACATATATGCCACAACTTAGAAACCTGTGCCATGATTTTTTATTAGATGAATTTAAGTACCTCTGTTTTAGAGACCAAGAACATTTTTTAAAACAGGATTAATATTTTAAAACCCATCTTAACTTTTTTCCCTCTCTTTTCAAATAATTGAAGGACTGAATATCCCTGCGGGAGAAGAATTTAAAAACTAAAACATTAAGTGTTCCTAGCAAACTAGTGAGAACTACTGTAAAAAACAGAGAAAATTGTACGCTATAGAAAAAGATTTCAGGATCTAGCAACAGACAAGAATATGGAAAATGAAAAACAGAATACTATCTTGCAAATCTAGATTTAGTCAAGGGATCTTAATAATTTCTATTTAATTTTAAAATATGTAACTATTTGGCCATTAAAATATTTGTGTTACCATTATCTTTCCCTATGTATTTTATTTAAGATTTTGAGATATTTGGCAAAACATATGACTGAAATTTTTAATTTTTTGTTTCCATTTTTAGTGGATCAAAATATTTAAACATGCAGTTGCTGGGTGTATCATTTCACTTTTGTGGTTTTTTGGCCTCACTCTTTGTGGACCACTAAGGTAAATAGAAATGCATATTTTGAATGTTTATGTTTCTTCATTTTGAATATTAGTTTTATGCCATTATGTTTTATGTCAAATGTTTGTCAGTTATGTACAAATGCTTCTTTCACTTCTATAGCATTGGGTACAACTCATTGAGTATATATATATATATTGAGGACCTGTTTAGCTTGTGGCCTAGTTCTTTGGTGAATACCATTAATGTATTGTTCATGATCTGTCATAGATATTTTACTAGTTAGAGTCCAAACAGTTTCAGAAAAATTTAGGATACGTGACTTTTTATTCATTGGTGATCCCTTTTAGCAGCTGATTTTAGAAATGAAAAGTCTGAAATGGTAAATAAAATCAACCAATAAGGAGGAAAGGAAAATCTTTAAAAAATGCTTCCCCCTCCCCCCCAACTCTGAAAGTCCTACTGCCTGCAGAAGATGCTTGAAAGATATGGTTATAAACAGATGTCTTGGGAATAGTGAGCCAATCATCAAAGATAAGTTTAACTCTCATTTCATATTCCCTTAAGTCTCTATAGATCTTTTTATGTAAATTGGTCGGTTCGGGGAGGGGGGGGGACTGCTTTAGGGCCACTTAATTTAATAGGAATTATAACAGGTGCAACTGTGCATAAGTCTTCTTTTAATATTTCTCTGTCTCAAAATTATAAGCAAAAGTGCCTTGCCATTGATGGGGGGGCGGAATATGGGACAAGAAGTAAGGAGTAAGATGAAGGGTGGGGCTTCCCTGGTGGCGCAGTGGTTGGGAGTCCTCCTGCCGATGCAGGGGACACGGGTTCGTGCCCCGGTCCGGGAGGATCCCACATGCCGCGGAGCGGCTGGGCCCGTGAGCCATGGCCGCTGAGCCTGCGCATCCGGAACCTGTGCTCCGCAACGGGAGAGGCCACAACAGTGAGAGGCCCTCATACAGCCAAAAAAAAAAAAAAAAGATGAAGGGTGTTCTGAAGAGTCTCACTGAGGATGATGGAGTGGACAGTAGAAAGTGATCAGTGGGAAATGCTTTGTGAAAAGTCTTTTCTCCTCTCCCAGACAATAGAATAGCTCTGGGTTTGGCTCGCTTTGGCTTGTTTACTCTGTGCTTTGTCAAAGGAAGGGTGTATATAATTCCAATGTCATATCCCTGTCCGTGACAGCAGCAGCTTCCTGGCGTGGTGGGAAAGCTGGCTGGGATTTCTCAGCTTGGAGAAAACCTTTTCAGTTTATGCTTGAATATGATTGAGCGGTAATTTCTTACTCACGAAGTGATCTTTTGGTCTGTTTGTTACTAAATCACTGTCCCTGTGTGTTAGGCTAGGGAAGGAAGGGGGAAAGTTGTTAAATTCTTCCTTGGCTCCTTATTTAGTCATCTACTTCTGCCCTTACAACCACTCACTACCACCAGCTCCTCTGCCAACACTGCCCCTCTCATTCTTTTACTAAAATTGTCATTCAGTTTCTTGATTAGAAAGACTCCTTTGGTGTTTCATTGCCTGTCTTATTTTAAGTTAGTATCATTCTGCTGATATATTTTTTTATTGTAATCTCCCAAATATTAACAGAACTAAAATAATCACTACTGTGTTCTCATTACAGATTTTTGAATAAGGAAGAAAAATGAAAATTTTTCTAATGAGCAGCTGAAAATCTGTTCCCATGTAGATCCTATAAGCTCCCTTTAGCTGGCAATAATGTTTTTATTTTTTTTTAATATTCATACATATAAAAAAATATGAACATTCATGTATCCCCCCAAATAAAACCTTACCAGTTCCTTTGTTGCCCTGTGTGTCCCCCTCTCCCCCTACCATTGGATGTAACCAGCATCTTAAATTTTGATTTTCATTCTCTTGGTTTTCTTTATAGTTTTACCATATATATACACATTTCTTTTTTGCAAGTTTTCTACTTTATATGAATAGAATTACATTGCATGTATTTTTGTGCAGCATACATTTTCCATTCAGTGTTGTGTTTGAGATTTGCCCATTTTGATGCATGTAGAGTATGTGTGTGTGTATGTATGTATGTATGTGTGTGTGTGTGTGTGTGTGTGTGTGTGTGTGTATATATATATATATACACACATATATATAGTTCATTCACTTTTGTGTTAGTTTTTTGAAATGTAATTCACATACCATAAAATTCACTCTTTTTGTCTTAGTCCATTGGGACTGCTATAATAAGAATACCATGGGCTGGGTGACTTTTAAAAAATACAGATTTGTTTCTCATGGTTCTGGAGGCTAAGAAGGCCAAGATTAAGGCAAAGCAGATTCAGTGTGTGGTGAGAGACTGCTTCCTGGTTCATAGACAGCTGTCTTGTCTCTTCACTGTAACCTCACATAGCAGAAGGGCGAGGGAGCTCTCTGTGGTCTCTTTTATAAAGGCAGTAATCCCATTCATGAGTGTTTCACCCTCATAATCTAAACACCTCTCAAAGGTGTTCATTACCTCCTAATACCGTCACGTTGGTGATTGAGTTTAACGTATGAATGGGGGAGAGAAGGAGACACATACATTCAGTTTGTAGCATTTTTAAAGTATACAGTTCTGTATTTCTTAATATATTCATAGAATTTCATTCATTTTTACCACTGTATAATAGTCCTTTGAATGAATATACTCTAAATTATATTATCCATTCTCTCATCAGTGGGTATTTAGGTTGTTTCTAGTTTTGGGCTATTGCAGACAATGCTGGTATCTTATAAGTGTTTCCTGGTACATATATACAAGAAACCTGTATGATATAATCCTACAAGTGGTATTATTAGATATTTGTAGCTTCAACCTTCCTAAGACAGATAATGCCAGAATATTTTCCAAAACAGCTGTACATGTTTATTTTTCCCATAATGTTTTATGAAAATCAAGGGGAAAGATTTATTTTCTTCTCCCTTACTCTCGTTGAATTCATGCTTCCTGATAAAGATCAGATATATTTCATGAATGATAATGTTTTATTTTTGTAGGACTTTGCTGCTATTCGAGCACAGTGATATTGTTGTCATCTCACTGCTCAGTGTTTTGTTCACTAGTTCTGGAGGAGGACCAGCAAAGGTAGAATTTTACATTATTCATTACTTGAAAATTGAAAGTGTACATGTAAAATACTATCCTTTACCATTTAAAAGAATGCAGAGGCTTTTTCTGCTAATTATAAATTTTTCTCACAACCATTTTGATTTTTACTTTTTATTTTGAAATCATTATATATTCCTAGGAAGCTGCAAATATAGTACAGAGAGGTCCTTGTGCCCTTCACTCAGTTTCAATAGTAACTTCTTACCCAGCTCTTATACTATCAAGACCAGGAAATTGACATTGGTACAATCCATGGACCTTATTCAGATTTCACCAGTTTTGCATACACTCGTGTGTATATGTGTGTGTGTGTAGATTTGTGTAACCATCACCACGGTCAAGGTGCAGGACTGATTGATCACCACAGACATCTCCTTCATGCTATACCTGATCCCTCCCCTCTCTCATTCTTAACTCCTATACATCATTTTTGGAAAATACGTCCCTAAGAACTTGTTATATTTAAAGTCTGATGAATGTTTTGCCAACTAGGTGACCCTATTCATCTTCCATAATTTAAGTATTAATCTCTTTTCAGTAAATGCATCACCAATGTGCAATTATAACTTACACCTACAATACTTTTATTTACCAAATTAAATGCTTCCTATGCATGACGCATTGTGCTCGTTACAGAGGAAAGGAGAAATAAAGGCAAATAAGGTTTAATAGTTTCTGTTCTGAAAGGGGCTTTCAGGCTAAATAATGGAGGCAGATGAATAAAATAAAGTGAACAAAGTAACATGCCAAGTAGAGCAGAGTCTACCCAGCCTGTAGATTTCAAATTGGATCCTTGGGTATTAAAGCATATGCCACTATTTAATCTTTTCCCCTCACTCACAGAGTACTCCAAAATAAATGTCAAGTGGATTGAAGATTTTTGTAGTTAAAACAAAAGATATTTGTAAAAGCACAGAATAAAATATAGATGGATAATTAATCTGTGGACAGAGAAGAACTTTCTGAGCATAAAACCAGTAGAAAAAAATCACAAAGGGGAAACCACGTACATTTGACTGCATAATGATTACAAGCATCTGTGTAACAGAAATCATTGTGCAAACAACAAACTAACAATAACAAATTGCCACAGATAAAAGTTTTGTTTTTTTTTTTTTTTGCGGTACGTGGACCTCTCATTGTTGTGGCCTCTCCCGTTTCGGAGCACAGGCTCTGGACACGCAGGCTCAGCGGCCATGGCTCACGGGCCCAGCCGCTCCGCGGCATGTGGGATCCTCCCGGACCAGGGCACGAACCCGTGTCCCCTGCATCGGCAGGCGGACTCTCAACCACTGCGCCACCAGGGAAGCCCCTACTTTTTTTTTTTTTTAAATATAATCACTCAAATAGTTTAAAAAAATGCTGAAGATCCTCAATAGAAATGAGCAAAGGGCAGGAAAAGACAACTCACAAAAGAAATACAAATGACTTTAAAACATTAAACAAACATTTTACTGCACTAATCAGAAATGAGAGTATGGATCTTAATATCCTGTCATTAGTGTCAATAATGAATCTGGGCATCTCGCCAGGACTGTGACTTTTTTTTTCCTTAGTCTGACTCTGAAGCATCACAAAATTCTCAGTTGCCCTCTTTGCTAAGAAAAGATTAAGTTATATTCTCCATATTTGGGTATTGTTAATGTTACCTTGTCCTGATTCAATGAAAATTGTGAAATTTTAAATTATGTGGTTTATGTATACTAACTTTTGTCAAAATACCTACCACACTAATAGAGAATTTATCAAATGTAGTGGTAGTCATATAATGAATAAAATAGGATCCTCATTTTTCACTTAAAATTTTTATTTTATCGAAATATCTGGTATTACACCTATAAATTTGTAAATAGAGAGTGTATAATAATGCTATTTAGATTGCTTCTGTACCAAAAATTCTGAAGTATTTGCATAAACGTGGATAGTGTGCCCTTTCTATAATTTTCTCTTGTCAAAATCCTTTCCCTGGAATGAGAACATAAGAAGTGTATTCAGCTTTTAATACCTTTACTAGCTATTAGAGATGACTTTACTAATTTTCTTAACATGCCCTCTTAGTTCTTTTTCCCTAGAAGAGTGGTAACTAGGTTACTGACATTATTGTAAATCAGCTGTCTTCTCTATTACTTGCATGTTGTAGAATAAATTAGGTCACTACTAATTATTCCTTAGTTACTTGGGCTTTTCAAACAGAAGCAAAGTAACATTTAGGAAGATTAGTTCTGTGAACATTTAATGGTTTGTACGTGGTAACATGCTGATCAGTACTAGCAAGGAGACAACTGAAGTTGTCAAATTGTCCAGTGCCCTAAAAATACCCTACAGGATTTGTTGGAGCTCTTTACTTTTGTATCTTACTGTTAATACTGTAAATTTATATTGTACAGTATAAGGACTTTAATGTCAGATGTTATTTTTTCTTTAAATATTTATCTGAAAAAAATTTTCTTTAGCATTTGTATAGTCATGGTCTTAAAAATCAACACTTGAAAAAGCTATTCTTGCTGTTATTCTCTTCATTTTCAGACAAGAGGGGCTGCTTTTTTCATTATTGCTGTTATCTGCCTATTGCTTTTCGACAATGATGATCTCATGGCTAAAATGGCTGAACACCGTATCCTTTTGCAAAAGATCGGAGTTTTTTAGTCTGGCACAATGGGAAATGAAGGAGTGACTGAATTATACTGATCAATCCTGAATGAAACTTTCATAGGTTGATGTAGGTATTCTAAATCAGTATTCAAATAATGAATAAATTCATTCTAAATTAAATATTTTATAGCATCTCAATATCTTTTACAGCACCCTAAGTTTTCAGAAATTTAGGGACAATGAAAGAATATTTTAGAGTGTCCTGATGCTATTAAAAAAAAAATAGGTGATTTACCACTCAACAAAATCAATCTATTTGCTCTCTTGTAATTTAACAATTTAAATGCTCCTTTTAGAAGTCAGTGGCAATTATTAAATAGAAACTTTTTTGAGATTAAATGAAAAACCTTTGGCATCTTGCCTGAAAGAAGAAGTTCAAATTCCTTAACCTGGTATTCTCCCTCTTGCTCTAAATTATTATTTCCAACTCATCCCCCACTTGTCTCTTATATAAACCCAACTTTCCAATCAAATATATCTACTCATTTTCCTCTGCAGTCATGCACTGTTCTTTCCTATCTACATACCCTTGCCCACTCCATTTAGCAGGACTCAGAACACCAGTTTTGATCCTTCTGGTTACTGATACTGCTGTAAAACCTATTAGTTAACTAATGTCAGTTTACTTTGTTACAGTGAAAGAGGACAGCATGACTTTGCAGAACTTCAGGTTGATTGTTAGACAATTGTTGCCCACTGTACCCTCTTTTGCCTGTTGCTTGCTTTGCTGAGGCTTATGTGGTCAATGGCTTAGAAACACATTTAGCACTGATTTTTACATGGCATATCCAATTCCATTGGATAGGAGTGATCTAAGGAGGTTCCTTGCTCTTGTCCCTTCGTCCTCTTTAGAGTATGCATGCCTATGTCTTTTGGAGGTTAAGCACTAAAATTTAACAACTGTGCCTTAAGCACTATTATAATTGTTTTGGAGACAACAAAACAAATATATATAGGCCATTCTAATTTATAAATCATGTCCCAAAATTAAATTTTTAATTATTTCCTTTTGTTTTTAAGGGAAACATATTGTTGAGGATAGTCAGGTTTGCCCTCAGATTAGTGTATAGTCAACCCAAAGTAATGTAGCTAAAATTCCAGGAGGACTTCAGGATTCAAAGAGTTAATATTTGGAATTTTTTTTCCTTCACTCCAACTCACTTAGCTGAAGGACATCATGACAGTGCTCTAACTCACATGCTTTACACAGCCATTGCCTTCTTAGGTGTGGCAGATCACAAGGTATGTTCTTTTCTTTGTTCCTAAGGTGATCAAGAGATTCTGAAAAGTTACAGCAACTGTAGCTATAAAAGTACATTTAAAATAAGTTATCAGTAATTTACAGTACTGCCAGCCATTTAAGTAGTTCAGTAATTTGGGTTATGGAAAAAACATGCTAGCTCCATTTCTTTAAATATTATGTATTAAAGGCTTGAGTGTTGAACTGTGTGTTTCTAATGAGATTTATCTACTTTTACTCATAGGGTGGAGTATTATTGCTAGTACTGGCTTTGTGTTGTAAAGTTGGTTTTCATACAGCTTCCAGAAAACTCTCTATAGATGTTGGTGGAACCAAACGTCTTCAAGCTTTATCCCATATTGTTTCTGTGCTTCTCTTATGCCCATGGGTCATTGTTCTTTCTGTGACAACTGAGGTAAGAGCAGGAATTTATTGGTAATAAGTAA
Organism: Leucopleurus acutus; assembly: GCF_964270905.1. NCBI lineage: Eukaryota > Metazoa > Chordata > Mammalia > Artiodactyla > Delphinidae > Leucopleurus > Leucopleurus acutus. Next base: position 121,029,070 of record NC_139145.1, on the reverse strand, counting down.
AATAAATTGCTGTTATTTATAGATTTTAGTTCAGTACATTGTATTTTATTTCAATTTGGTGTTGCAAGTGGCTTTAAATTATCAAGTACTATTACATTTATACATCCCTCCCATTCCTGTGGCCCACAGAAATCAGTTAAATACTACTAATAATATTAATAATAATTTAATACCTACCCACAAACCCAAGGATTATATATCACCAAGTATTTATAAAATTATTAAACAATAATGCTTCTTTTTTTAATACTTTGGGGAATACTAGGAAAATGTGCCAATATCTTATAACTCTTATATTTTAGCATTTTATAAATCATATTGAATCATGGGAATATTTGTTTATACATAAAGGGATTAACTAAAATATAAGATGTGAACTTTATACCCGAATGGTATTAACAAATTTTTTTTTTTAATTTCTAGAGTAAAGTCGAGTCTTGGTTGTCTCTCATTATGCCTTTCACAACGGTTGTTTTTTTTGTCATGATCCTGGATTTCTATGTCGATTCCATTTGTTCAGTCAAAATGGAAGTTTCCAAATGTGCCCGATATGGATCCTTTCCCATTTTTATTAGTGCTCTACTATTTGGAAATTTTTGGACGCATCCAATAACAGACCAGCTTCGGGCCATAAACAAAGCAGCACACCAGGAGAGCACAGAACACGTCCTTTCTGGAGGAGTGGTAGTGAGCGCTATATTCTTCATTTTGTGTAAGCATTTTTCCCCTTAGCAAATTTCATCTTTTGGATTCTGATGTTCAGTCATTTACTAAATTTGGGAATTTGTTCAATGCTTCATACATTTAGTGCTGATAGATACTGTGTTGGGTTTTGGTGGCTTAAATTTTTTAAACTTTTGTAATATCCCTTTTTTTTTTCTTCTTCCGTTTCTAGCTGCCAACATCTTATCATCTCCTTCTAAGAGAGGACAGAAAGGTACCCTAATTGGATATTCTCCTGAAGGAACACCTCTTTATAACTTCATGGGTGATGCTTTTCAGCATAGCTCCCAGTCAATCCCTAGGTTTATTAAGGAATCACTAAAACAAATTCTTGAGGAGAATGACTCTAGACAGATCTTTTACTTCTTGTGCTTGAATCTGGTAAGAGTTTTAAATATTAGTGGCATATCTTAAAAGCGTAATCTTTTAATTTTGACAGTTCTGGTATAATTTTAGTAATTCCCGAATAATTTTAGTAATTAGAAATGGGCTAAAATTATATTTTCTCTAAGTATTAGAAAGATTACAGGATCATATTCATACTACTTAAACAAACAATTTTTTGAAGTATTTTAAAAACGTTGGTTTAGTGTGCTATTTCAAATTAGTAGATATAGTAGTTTATAAAGATTTTTATCAGGAATTCCCTGGTGGTCCAGTGGTTAGGACTCCTTGCTCTCACTGCCAGGGGCCCAGGTTCAATCCCTGGTCGGGGAACTAAGATCCCACAAGCCACACGGCACAGCCAAAAAGAAAAAAAGATTTTTTTCTACTCCTTATAAGATCTCACTACCGACCAGTTTGCTAACATTTTATAGTCTAGTTTATTTAGTTCTACAGACATATAAATAAAACTATCCCCTTTTAAGTAGTTTATAAGATAGACATATCTGATTTAGCTTGATTTCTTATAGTTTATATGAAATGAGGTTTCTTGTATGAGAACCAGTTAAATAACGAAAGAGACAGTTATATAATATCTTCAAGTAAGGTTTGGGTAACTAAAGGTTAAAATCCTTATGATTAAATTCTGATAAATCTCTCTTGAAACAGTATTTCCCAACATACTCCTCTCCTATTTTTTTTTAAACGTGTTTTAGCTTTTTACCTTTGTGGAATTATTCTATGGCGTGTTGACCAATAGTCTGGGTCTGATCTCAGATGGATTTCACATGCTCTTTGACTGCTCTGCTTTGGTCATGGGACTTTTTGCAGCCCTGATGAGTAGATGGAAAGCAACTCGGATTTTCTCCTATGGGTAGGTACCCTGACTGTCAAGGCTTGTAGCAAATTCCATCTTATAGAATAAAATTTTACTACTTTTAATACAAATTTAATTTTTCAGAGCTTCATTTTTCTTTAATTTAAAGTAGATAAGAGAAACTAAACCAAGCATTTGATAAATACTGAATGGCAGTAAGCTTAAGACTATATACTCCCTGACAAATCCCTCTCATAGGTAGATAGCAAAAAATCAGTTAAATAGTGAGCTATTTGGCCAACAGTGTTTCTTTGAGGTAATGGAATGTTCATGGTCATTCACATCTTTGCAGTTAGAAAGAGAATTCAAAATTTAAAGTGGCTATGCATGCAGTAGCCTTTCACTAAGTCATCATTAGTGAAATGATGCAGTATCCTTTCACTAAGTCATCATTCAGTTCAGCGAATATTAGAATCCCTGATTTGTGCAAGATATTTTGATAAGAACTATTGTAAATAGGTTAATAAATTCAGCTCTTACTTTCAGCTGTTTATATTTTGAAAGATGGATGACCCCAAATTACAAAAAATTTTGATACAAAGCCCAATCTGTGTGCTGTGACGGAGATACAGAGAACACCAAAGGATTAAAGGAGAGAGAAATAACTTCTTGCTAAGAAATTAGGACAGGCTTTGTGTAAGAAGGGACGTTGACAAAGGACTTTGATAAATATATAAGATTTCAACAAACATATATGTATGGAAAGAACCTTCCAGCATTAGTATGATATTTATAATCTTGGTAATTTTCTAGTCTTACTATTTGTGTAATTGAAAATCTGTCATTGAAAATCATTTCCTCATTTGTAACATAATAATGTTTATACTTTAAAAATATTTGTCATTTTCCTTTTCTAAAAATATATTCTACATTTTTAGGTATGGCCGAATAGAAATTCTCTCTGGATTTATTAATGGGCTTTTTCTAGTGGTAATAGCTTTTTTCGTGTTTATGGAATCAGTGGCTAGATTAATTGATCCTCCGGAATTAGACACACACATGTTAACAGTAAGTCTTTTCATTTTCCTATTTGAATTTCTGCTCAAACTCATACAGCTTTTTCCCTGCTAAAGTTTAACTACTTGTAGTTACTGACCTAGGAAGGTTTTATTTACTTATTTTTTAATTTAAATTAACATAACTTCCTATCTTGCTATTTACATTTACACTGCTGACTCTTCGAAATTAATTAATACACTTTTCTCTAATACGCTAGTAGTCAAATATTAGATAATATCCTAAAACAGTTTCTTTTCTGCCTTATTAAACGTTTTTGTTTGAAGATGTGTTTTTGAATACCTGAGGAAATATTCAAAGGCTTTACTCTAGATTAAATAACTGCTATGGCAACTTTTAATGTTTTCCCTGTACCTCCAAATCTTTACATGCGCTGTTCCTTATAGTTCTCACGCCCTTCCCTCACTTCTGCCCTTTTAGGTTTTACTTCTAAAGTTACCTTTGGTGGGATACTTTCCCTTAGTCCCTCTCTTCCCACCTTAAAGTGTGTTAGATTTCCCTTTCTGAATATTCCCATTGTATCTTGTGCAATCTTCTTTTAGCAACATTGACTTATAAATGTAGTTTAGTTTTTCATTCTTCCACAATTAAGATATGTGTCGCTCAATATCAAAAAAACAAACAACCCAATCCAAAAATGGGCAGAAGACCTAAATAGACATTTCTCCAAAGAAGACATACAGATTGCCAACAAACACATGAAAGGATGCTCAACATCACTAATCATTAGAGAAATGCAAATCAGAACTACAATGAGATATCACCTCACACCAGTCAGAATGGCCATCATCATAAAATCTACAAACAATAAATGCTGGAGAGGGTGTGGAGAAAAGGGAGCCCTCTTGCACTGTTGGTGGGAATGTAAATTGATATAACCACTATGGAGAACAGTATGGAAGTTCCTTAAAAAACTACAAATAGAACTACCATATGAGCCAGCAATCCCACTACTGGGCATATACCCTGAGAAAACCATAATTCAAAAAGACACATGCACCACAATGTTCATTGCAGCTCTATTTACAACAGCCAGGACATAGAAGCAACCTAAGTATCCATCAACAGATGAATGAATAAAGATGTGGCACATATATACAATGGAATATTACTCAGCCATAAAAAGAAACAAAATTGAGTTATTTGTAGTGAGGTGGATGGACCTAGAATCTGTCATACAGAGTGAAGTAAGTCAGAAAGAGAAAAACAAATACCATATGCTAACACATGTATATGGAATCTTAAAAACAAACAAACAAAATGGTTCTGATGAACCTAGGGGCAGGACAGGAATAAAGACGCAGATGTAGAGAATGGACTTGAGGACATGGGGAGGGGGAAGGGTAAGCTGGGACGAAGTGAGGGAGTGGCATGGTCATATATACACTACCAAATGTAAAATAGATAGCTAGTGGGAAGCAGCCGCATAGCACAGGGAGATCAGCTTGGTGCTTTGTGACCACCTAGAGAGGTGGGATAGGGAGGGTGGGAGGGAGACGCAAGAGGGAGGGGATATGGGTATATATGTATATGTATAGCTGATTCACTTTGTTATACAGCAGAAACTAACACACCATTGTAAAGCAATTATACTCCAGTAAAGATGTTAAAATTTGTTTTTTAATTTAAAAAATTAAAAATAAAACAAATGGATTTCTCTAAAGGAGAAATTGTAGATGTATGTAAATTAAATAGTGCCCTGAGCTAGAGCTACTATTCAAAATCATTTTGTAAGAGGGGATAATCAAGGGTAAGTATCCTTTGGGGTGTTATTGTGGCACCATTAAATCAAGATAATCTCATTTACTTTGTTTTTTAAAAAATGCTTTTCCATTGTACTTTTTTTACTTTGGGAAATTTTACTATAGTTAAGAAACAGTAAGACTGTTTATTTGTAATCCACTCATTAGTAAATTACAATCATTGCCTTTTAAAGTATTGATATTTACCTAGTAATATAAATGAGATTTCCGGTACAGTGTATACTTGCTCTAGTAAGCAGTACTTTCAAACTTGTTATTTAAATAAACAAAACAAAACTTTAGCATCATTTATTTATTCATAAACCCTGAATCAAGTACATTTTTATTCTTAATCATTTAGTTAAAGCAAATCTAAATCCTTTTACTTGTGAGCACTTTGGTATTTGAAAGTTAAATGCTTCTTCTAAAATTCACACTTTTAAAATTTTCTTATTGAATTTAATGAGGTTTTACTATGAATATTTTCAAAACTATAAACCAAAAAACATATATAGCAACATAATAACTTTTAAATAACAAGTTTATTTTTTTAATTACAAATTTAAAGGTTTTCTTTTTTCTTTTTTGCTAGCCAGTCTCAGTTGGAGGGCTGATAGTAAACCTTATTGGTATCTGTGCCTTTAGCCATGCCCATAACCATACCCATGGAGCTTCTCAAGGAAGCTGTCACTCCTCTGATCACAGCCATTCACACCATGTGCATGGACACAGTGACCATGGGCACGGTCACAGCCACGGATCTGCAGGCAGAGGCATGAATGCTAACATGAGGGGTGAGTCCTTGCCGGATACTGTCCTACCTTTCAACTGTGTTCTGAATTGACATTGTTTATTTGTATTAAGTATTGGGCTCTTGGTACAATTTTATTTTAAAAAACCAACCTGTAACTAAAAAGAGATCTAAAGTCATCTGTTACAGAAAATGCTCACAACTGTTCATAAATGTCAATTTTTAAAAATAAATTATTGTAATTATAGAGTCCTTTTCATAGTGACATTTGAGTAAATATTAGTTGCAAGGGAAACTGTGCATTACGCACTTTCACTATAAAAGAACTAAGAAATTTTTATTGTACTGAAAAAAACTATGGGGGAAGTATCATTTATGTTGAGATATTTATTCTGATGTTTTATTTATTTATTTATTTTTTTGGCCACACCGCATGGCTTGTGGGATCTTAGTTCCCCAACAAGGGATTGACCCCTCACCCTCAGCAGTGAAAGTGCGGAGTCCTAACCTCTGGACCGCCAGAGAATTCCCTATTCTGATATTTTACTAGAAATAATTTAGGTAATGTCAAAACTTGGCTCATGTATGATTTCTAGGAAGCTTTCCCACACACCATCATAAAACTCACCACACTGGTAATAGATGCCCACATCCTTACTTTCACCACTATGCCATGAATTCCTTTATGGAAGTGACCATGTTTAGTCATTTTGAAGTACCAGCCCCTAGCAGAGTGCCTGGTGAATAATAGGTACCTCGTAATATTTGTAGAATGAATAAAAGAACTAAATTAAATGTGCTTTAATTTTTAATATTTTATGTATCTTACTTGTAGGTGTATTTCTACATGTTTTGGCAGACACACTTGGCAGTATTGGTGTGATCATATCCACCATTCTTATAGAGCAGTTTGGATGGTTCATTGCTGATCCCCTCTGTTCTCTTTTTATCGCTATATTAATATTTCTCAGTGTTGTCCCACTGATTAAAGATGCCTGTCAGGTTCTCCTTCTGAGACTGCCACCAGAATATGAAAAAGAACTACATATTGCCTTAGAAAAGGTACTGTGTATAATTTGTTTACTAGTCTTCTTCCTTTTAAAATAGTATTTGAAATTAAATAAGTTGACCTAATGAGAAATGAAAATGACAGTCTTGTAGGAAAATGGACTGATGATATAAACAGGCAATTCATAGAAAAACCAAACACAAAATAGAATGTATTTCAGCTTGTGGTTTGCCATATCTTATTATTTGTTTGTTTGTTTATTTATTTGTTTATTTGTTTATTGGCTGCATTGGGTCTTCGTTGCTGTGCGCGGGCTTTCTCTAGTTGCGGTGAGTGGGGGCTACTCTTCGTTGCGGTGCGCGGGCTTCTCATTAGGGTGGCTTCTCTGGTTGCGGAGCACAGGCTCTAGGCACACGGGCTTCAGTAGTTGTGGCACGTGGGCTCAGTAGTTGTGGCACATGGGCTTAGTTGCTCCACAGCATGTAGGATCTTCTCGGACCAGGGCTCGAATCTGTGTCCCCTGCATTGGCAGGTGGATTCTTAACCACTGCGCCACCAGGGAAGTCCCTGACATATCATATTAAAGTAATTAGGATCTGCTGATGAACAGTTGACATCTTGAATACTTAAGGTATAGCATCTTAACCCACTGGTTTCATAAATAAAATTAGTAAAGTTTTCTCACTTTCTCATAATTGGCAACTAATACATCCTACTAAAAAAGAAAGTTTTTTATTTCAAAAATAATACATGTCCATTACAGAAAGCTTCAAAGTAGAAAAAAGAAAAAAATAATAATCACATATAATTTCACCACCTGGAAAGAAACACTTTTTTTTAATTTATCTATTTATTTATTTATTGGTTTTTTTGTTTGTTTTTTTGGCTGCATTGGGTCTTTGTTGCTGTGCATGGGCTTTCTCTAGTTGTGGTGAGCAGGGACTACTCATTGCGGTGTGTGGGCTTCTCATTGCGGTGGCTTCTCTTGCTGCAGAGCACGGGCTCTAGGCACGTGGGCCTCAGTAGTTGTGGCATGTGGGCTCAGTAGTTGTGGTTCACAGGCTCTAGAGCTCAGGCTCAGTAGTTGTGGCACACGGGCCCAGTTGCTCCGTGGCATGTGGGATCTTCCCGGACCAGGGCTTGAACCCATGTCCCCTGCATTGGCAGGCGGATTCCTAACCACTGCCCCACCAGGGAAGCCCAGAAACACTTTTGAGTCGTTTTTCTGTATAAAAATATTTTTAAAATAAAAATGGCCAAAAAAATGTTTTGTACTGCTTTGTAAATTTTTCCCCACTTAATTATGTCATGTTGATAAATATTCTAATACATTTTTAATGACAGGGTAGTGTTACATTGTGTGGATAGTCTATAATTTATTTAACTAGCCCTCTGTTGTTGAACATGAAGGATATCTTTTGCATGTGTTATCTCAAATATAACAAATAATACTGGAATGTTTGTATCAATATAAAGGAAACAACATGGTTTATTGAACGTATCCAATGTTTAGACAAGGCAAAGTACATCTTACATTGGTGAAAATGGGTTTAAAGTCACCTGTGTAACCCTGTTCACTTCCTATTCCAAACTTCCTTCCCTGGCATCACTGCCAGGTCAAAATATTTTAGACACCTTTACTTGAAGTTAGTTGTCCCTCCCATTCCTTTCTCATTTCTGGGCTCTCCTTATTACTTTTTTTTTTTTTTAATCAGCTTAATAATGGTTTCTGGACTAGAAAGACTGCTTTGTGTTCAGTAAATTAGCCTTCAAATCCATTTATATCACCTCTCCTTTTATTTGACAGCTACAGAAAATTGAAGGATTAATATCATACCGAGACCCACATTTTTGGCGTCATTCTGCCAATATTGTGGCAGGAACAATTCATATACAGGTGACATCTGATGTGCTGGAACAAAGAATAGTACAGCAGGTAATAATCTTAAGTTTTTAAAATAATTTCAGTTGAGGTAATTGCACACATTGTAAGTTATACAGCTCAGTAGTCATTTAATTGTTTAAAAATATCATTCTTACAGCTGTCCAAGGATAAGTTGTTTTTTTACATCTAGATTTGTTTTATATCCAAAAATGGTAAAAAATAAAGTCAAGTTTTAGTATGTGGAGGACAAGCTTAAGTTAATGTAAAAAAAAGTTCATTTGTAATCCACCTTGGTTCCCAATAGATGGTCAAGAAATAAGTTATTATAAATATAGTCCTAAGTTAATAATAATAATAAAGTTGGCAGGTATGTGTCATGGTTGGAGATAAGGATCAAAACAGTTCCTGTATCCCTATTCTAGACCTACCGAATTGGAAACAGTAGCTGTTTTCCTTTTCTACTTTGAATGTCAGGTCAGTGATTTACTGGCCTTCTAAAAGATCCTATGTAATATTTGACCAGCTAAATAATAAACATTATTTTAAGGACTTATCATTGACTATCTGTGGCTATTTTAAAAAATGTGATATCTATTATTTAATCCAAGTGCACTAAATGCATTAATCTAAATGCTTTTAAATGTATGGATTTTTATAACAGGTTACAGGAATACTTAAAGATGCTGGAGTAAACAATTTAACAATTCAAGTGGAAAAAGAAGCATACTTTCAACATATGTCTGGCCTAAGTACTGGATTTCATGATGTTCTGGCTATGACAAAACAAATGGAGTCCATGAAATACTACAAAGATGGTACTTACATCATGTGAGATAACTTGGGAATTACCCCTGGGGTATGAACAATGAAGATGAAATGACCGGGTATTTATAATATCGCCAGAAGGAAGAAAATTGCACATAATTGTACAGAAACATTTTGTGGTATTTGAAAAAAATTTTAAAGCTCCCTACAGTTGGATCAAGGAATCTTTCTTAAAGGAAATTTAAATACAGAATGAAGCGTTAATTGTACAAGTAAAATAATTGTTTAAATTACGTGTAAAACAGGAAACTTAAAATTTAAGTGAACATGATGTATCATATCATCTTCAAAAGTGAACATATAATGATGGATTCTAGTGAAGACCAAAATAACTTCTGTGTGTTTACTTTCTGTAAGAAAGCATCTCCATTGTAAATAATGTATTTACCTGTTTATTACAAAGACCCAAATGAAAAATTTTTAGTCAATTTTTTGCATAGCCCTAGGATAAAATAGGAATAAAAGTTCTATATTTATGGATTTTCTGTATATAAAACTGGTTTCTAATTATAACTTAAATCCATTAAGTAAAACCTGTATTGCCACTTTAAATGTAAACTAAATTATTTGGGAGAAACTTCAACCACTGATATGAGGCAGCAGTGAGAATAGTGAAGGATAACATGACAGTTTTTGATGTATTACAAAAGCCAACCACTCTGTAAAATAAATTTTTTTACTTTTGGTAATATTTGCAAATGAATAATTACTTTATTAGGGTAAAGAACTTAGACTAAGTTGTGTTCATGTTATTCACTCTTGTCTTCTTCCTCTAAAGTAGAATATTCCATTTCTTGTTATGCATCTGGCATTCCAAGTTGCTTATTAAGCTGGTATCCAAGCAATGCTAGGCTTTTCATCTTTTCATATGTTGTGGAACAGCCAGTGGAGAGAGTCATAAATAATTGTCAACTCAGAGTTAATTTTCTGCCTATAGATGTAACTTTTTTTTTTAATTTCTGGAACATGTAGACGTAGAAGAAATATCAAAGAATTAGGTGGTTATTTTAAAGTTTAATAAGTAAATCTTGTTCATAAACCCTTGGGCACTATGAAATCAAAATACTTACTCTATAACTACTTTCTATAGTAATATCTATATTTTTTTATTTACAATTTAAACTGAATGTATAGTCTGAAAAGACTGTATGATAAATAGATACATAATAATATATGCAGTTTTATGAACACCAAAGAATGTTGACCAAGAGAAACTTTTGAATACCTATTTATAAGCATCTGAGTATTTTCACTCTTATACTAGGAATTTTGATAAGTAGGATGAATTAATTTTAGTATGGATACTATTTTCTTATCTATACCATAATGGCAAACATGTATTTAAATCATATTTTTGTCTTACAGATTTAAAATGTGAGAGGTTTTAGAAATTTGTTATAAGTTATTTTGATATTTCTTGTCTTCTCTTTACACATTTTCTGGTCCAGAATCTTCAATACATATTAAAATTTTTGAGTGGTGGGAAAATAATTGCATATTGATGTTTTAATGTAATTTTTATACATTAAAAAATTTTAAGTAGATAGGTACAATAAATATTACATCATTTTTTTAATTGTCATTTCCCTTGGAAGGCATAAAAATAGCAAGAAAATTAAACTAATGTGATGGACAACTATCAAGATGAGAGAGAATGCAACACTGAAGGGTGAGGGAGTACAGATGGAAAGTAGGTAAACTCCAGTATGGAGAGCACCAGGGTCCTGGTTCTGGCTCATACAAACCATATGACTTTAGGCAAATCAGCCTCACTGGGTATCTTTTTTTTCCTCATACATAAAATGAGAATACAATCTGCTCAAATTCACGGATACGGAGCAACTGGAACCCACAAACTGCCAGTAGGAATTTGAAATTTCAGCCTCTTTGGAGAACCGTTTGGCCATTTCTTTTAACGTTAAGCATACAGCTCTCCTGTGACCCAGTTCTACTCCTGGGTATTTACCCAAGAGAAATGGAAACATGTCTATAAAAAGAGTGGTACAAGAATGTACATCTTCTTGAGACCCCAAAACCGGAAAGAATCCAAATGTCCATCATCGAGAGAATGGATAAGTAAGTTATGGTGTATTTACAATGGACTACTTACTCAGCAGTTTTTTAAAAATTACTGTTACAAACAATATAAGTGAATCTCAAAAACATTATAAGTGAGGGGCTTCCCTAACAGTCCAGTGGTTAAGACTCTTCGTTCCCAATGCAGGGGGCACGGATTCGATCCCTGGTCGGGGAACTAAGATCCTACATGCCACAGGGTGCGACAAAAATATATATATATATGGGTGTGTGTGTGTGTGTGTGTCTATATATATATTTTTTTATATATATAGTTATATATATATTTATATATACATATAATTGAAAGAAGCCAGCCACAAGAGGTCTACTATATGGTTCCATGTATATAAAGTACAAAAACAGAGAAGACTACTCTATAGTGATAGAGCATAGAAATTTTCAATAGAGCATTAATTTTCAATTGCTGTCATAACAAATTACCACAAACTTAGGGCTTAACACAAACCTATTATCTTACAATTCTGTAGGTCAGAAGTCCAGTATGGGACTCACTGGGCTAAAACCAAATTGCCACCGGGCTGCATTTCTTTCTGGAGGCTCTCAGAATCCATTTCCTTGCTCACTCAAGTTGTTAGCTGAATTCAGTCCTAATGATTGTGACTGAGGTCCCTGTTCCTTTGCTGGTATTCCCAGCTTCTAGAGACCACCTGCATGTTTTGGCTTGTGGCCCCTTTCCTCCATCCTCACTTGTGGCCCCTCTCCTCCATCCTCAAAGCCAGCAAGAGTAGGTCATGTGCTTCTTATACTTCAAATCTCTCCTGCCTCTCCTTCCACTGTAGCACCTTTCTCTGACTCACTCTTCTGTCTTCCTCTTCTACTTTTAAGGACTCTTGTGATTACTTTGGGCCCACCCAGGTACCAGATAATCCCCTATCTCAAAGTCCCTTTTGCCGTGTAATATAGTCACAGGTATGTTCCTATTCACAGGTTCTGGGCATTAGGACAGGACATCTTTCTGGGGGTCGTTATTTTGCCTGCCACGTGTTTGCCTTGCAAAGACTGGGAGTTTGTTAGAAAAAAAAAGGGCAGGGAGATCTTTTTGGAGTGATGGAAGTGTTCTATATCTAGAGCACAGTGGTGGTTACACAGGTGTATACAATTGTCAAAATCTTAAGTATAACTTCTGCATTTTCTTTTTCAAGTGCTTTTATAATTTGCTAGTAATTATTCGAAGCTACTGTGTGGTAAGCACACAATTATCCATTTTTTCTCCTAGTACTCTGGTATTATCACATAATAAGTTAGCTATAACTGATCTAGTTCAATAACACAGTATAGTGGACTAGATTTTTTTCAGATACATTGTTCCTCTTTGTGGCTATTTTCCACTTGAATTTAAAGGCCAAGGAGGTTTCCTCTGCAACAAAGTACAATACATAGATCTGTCAATATTAATATTCACACAGTTATGGAAAGCCTATTTAAGAAAATAATACAATTCAGTAGTTTATTTTTTTTAAAACATTGAATAAATCCATTCATACTCAACAAAATGCATTGAAGTTCTTTATAGCAAGACACTGCTCTAGGAGCTAGGGATAAAATCACCAATAAAACAGTCCTGCCCTAAAGGAGCTTACTTTCAAGTGTAGGACACAGACTAATATGTAAAAATGTCAGATTGTGATGAGCACTATGAGGAAAAGCAATAACTTATTGAACCCTTGCTGTGTACCAGGCAGGCAGTGTTCTAAGCAATCAATATGTGTAATTATTATCCCCATTTTACTGATGAGGAAACTGAGGAAGAAAAAGGTTAACTTGCCCCCAGATCATACACCCAGTAAGCGGTAAAGCCAACTGTCCAAACCAGGCACTCTGGTTTCACCCTTAACAGGGGTGCCAGAGAATGGCCAAAAAGGATCTCTATGGGGGAAGACAACCTGATTTGAGTAAGAAAGCAAATGGTACCTAGTATCTTAGACCGTATTCTATTTTTTTTAATAAATTTATTATTCATTTATTTATTTATTTATTTTTGGCTCATTGGGCCTTTGTTGCTGCATGCGGGCTTTCTCTAGTTGTGGTGAGTCGGGGCTACTCTTCATTGCGGTGCACGGGCTTCTCATGCGGTGGCTTCTCGTTGTGGAGCATGGGCTCTAGGCACATGGGTTCAGTAGTTGTGGCACGTGGGCTCAGTAGTTGTGGCTCGCGGGCTCTAGAGCTCAAGCTCAGTAGTTGTGGTGCACGAGCTTAGTTGCTCTGCGGCAAGTGGGATCTTCCCAGACCAGGGCTCGAACTCGTGTCTCCTGCGTCGTCAGTAGGATTCTTAACCACTGCGCCACCGGGGAAGTCCTGTATTCTATTAATAGCCACTATTCTATCCTGAAAGAACATCAAATGTAAGGCATTTGAGGCAGGAGGTGGTTAGCATGATAGAAGAAAAGCAAGAAGGCCAGTGTGATAGCAGCAAAATTAGTCAAGTGGTGTAGTGAGGACATGGAAAGTCTGTGAAGGGCTTTGAGTAAGGAACTGACTCGAGCTGATGTGTTTCAAAAGGATCATGATAGAAGAGCCTAGTAGAATCCAAGGAAGAGTTAGAAGGCTTTTGCCCAAGCCTAAATGAGAGAGGATGGGGACTTGGGCAGACTAAGCAGCATGTTCATTGCCTCTTACCCATAAGCTTGCTGTTTAAGGTAAAAAATCAGACACAAACTCTGCCTTCACTATGCTTATTACAGTAGGGAAGATAAGATGTATGTAACTATAATTCAAGATTTAGAGAGGTTTGGTGCCGTAAGGGAGTGGCAAAGTTCAGAAAATGGAGAAGTTACTTTTAGCTGAAGGGAAGAGGGTGAGGCTTCACAAAGGAGGTGGCATTTGACAGATCAAAGAGACCAGTGGGGTTGGAAATAGAAGGCAAGGGGATTAATTTCCTCTGGAGTAAAGTGTGTATACCCATCAGTAGTTCAGTTTTGCACAATCATGGCTTTCGGGTGTGGGTGTGGAGTTAGTAGGCCTATGATTACGAAGGTTAGGAGCAGGGCATTGAAGATATTTGAATACCAGGTTACAGGTTAACCACATGGGGCTTCCCTGGTGGCGCAGTGCTTAAGACTCCGCGCTCCCAATGCAGGGGGCCCAGGTTCCATCCCTGGTCCGGGAACTAGATCCCACATGCATGCCTCAACTAAGAGTTTGCATGCCACAACAAAGGAGCCCTGGAGCCTCAACTAAGGAGCCTGCCTGTCATACTAAGACCCAGCACAACCAAAATAAAGAGAGGGAGGGAAGGAGGAAGAAAGGAAGGAAGGAAGGGAGGGGGGAAGGAAGGAAAAGTTAACCACAGACCTGTTAGGTAATCATATGGGGTTTCATTTTCTAGCTCTTTAAAAATCATCAGGTAAGTTACAGTGACTTATACTCTTCAAATGCCTTATTTCAAGTAGGGTTTCCTATTGTCGGTTGCCTTGATTTTCCATAGGAGCAGGATAGGAATACCTAACATGAAAGACTAAAATTGATATAGTGGGCTGGACGCTGGCTGGCCTAGGAGTCAGACTCTCCCCCATAGCTGTGGTCTAAGGGCCAGTTGCTTATTCTCTGACTTAAAATGATAGGGTTTAGATCCAGTGAATATAAGGTGATCAAGCCCTTGCAGTCCTATGCAATCAAGGCTGTAGTCCTTTTTTTTTTTTTGGCCACAACACGCAGCATGTGGGATCTTAGTTCTGCGCCCCCTGCAGTGAAAGCACAGAGTCCTAATCACCGTCCCAAGGCAACAGTCCTAAATTAATCTGTGGGAACCATTTTTGTTAAAGGCAACAGATGCATTAAATGCCTAAAGTGTACAAAGCCGGGTGGATGATACAAAGAGGTCTGATATGGTCTCTGCCCTCACAAGAAGGCAATAGTTACTGAGCATATAAAAATATGTGAAAGCAGGGCTTCCCTGGTGGCGCAGTGGTTGAGAGTCCGCCTGCCGATGCAGGGGACACGGGTTCGTGCCCCGGTCCGGGAGGATCCCACATGCCGCGGAGCGGCTGGGCCCGTGAGCCTTGGCCGCTGAGTCTGCGTGTCTGGAGCCTGTGCTCCGCAACGGGAGAGGCCACAACGGTGAGAGGCAATCTATGTACTCTTATATGGGAAGTCCCTGGCGGTCCAGTGGTTAGGACTCCGTGCTTCCACTTCAGGGGGCACGGGTTCGGTCCCTGATCAGGGAACTAATATACCACATGCCACGTGGCATGGCCAAAAAAAAAAAGTATGTACTCTTATAATATGTGCATAGAATATTTTTGAAAGAAACCCAAGAACCTTTTAATATATTTTCCTTTGTGGAGGTGGACTCTTTATTGTATAACCTCCTTGACTATTAAATATAGCATCTAAAACCTAAAAAAAAATTAAATTTTTTTAAAAAGGCAAATCTCCCCCAGTGCTATCAACAATTTAAGGGACAGTAGTAAGGGGTTAAAATATACATCAGCTCTACAAATGTATACAGTCAATGTACGCAACTGAGGAAGTTATTTAATGGTGTTTTTATGTATACTGTCATCTTTTTCAACTCCTGTTTCTATCAACATTTTAGCGTGAATGTGCCTGATTTTCAGTCAATACAATCAACCACTCTCAGTCTTTTAAACTTAATTTTTTTTTTCAGTTACACACGTGTATTGTTTTAAAAAGTCAAATAGGACTTCCCTGGTGGCGCAGTGGTTGAGAGTCCGCCTGCCAATGCAGGGGAACGTGGGTTCGTGCCCCGGTCCGGGAGGATTCTGCATGCCGCAGAGCGGCTGGGCCCATGAGCCATGGCCGCTGGGCCTGCGCGTCCGGAGCCTGTGCTCCGCAACGGGAGAGGCCACAGCAGTGAGAGGCCCGCGTACCGCAAAAAAAAAAAAAAAGTCAAATAGTTCTTTTAAACTTATAACAAAATCAACACATCCCTGTCTCCCATTCGTGCTCTCTAAAAAGAATCATTTTCTATTCTTTTAACTGTGTGATTTGCTGTTTACAGTCATAATTCTCAATAAATTTCTTCTATTGCTATTTTTTTGGTAGCTGTTATACAGTTTTAAACATTACCCACTAACTTCTAACAATGGAAGATGAGGGTTTTTAGCTCTTTTATACCATCAGCACATATGCACGTTCAAACACACCCCCCCTCTCTCCCCACCGTTCCAATATAATTGAACCCTAATTTGGGGTTAAATCAATATTCAGTGTTTTAATTATTTTATGACCATATGATTTACCAAAGTGCCCTAAGTACCGTATTATGATTAGATTTCCAATTTTTCTTTTAACAGCTAGTTTGTTCCAGATTTAATAGTGCCTTGCTTATTTTGATTTGCCTAGTTTTTCTGTATCTATCGCTCATTAATCTCCAACTCCACCAGAAGTGTAAATCTCTTCTCAGTACATTCAAATACCTCAAGTAAGTTATCAATTTCATTTTTTTGCTTGGAGATGTCCCACTTAGAACCCACCTTCCTTATCATTCTATTCCAACGTGTACTGACTGCTCCTCAGGCCAACTAAAAAGTGTCAGCCTAGGATCACCTAAAGTCTTGGGAATTTCTTTTGCCTTTCTCCTGTGTTGGAATTACTGTTTTTTTGATCCCACATCTTCCTTTTTTTTTTTTTCTTGGCTGCACAGCACAGCATGCAGTATCTTAGTTCCCCAACCAAGGATCCAGGGATCGAATCTATGCCCCCTGCAGTGGAGGCACAGAGTCCTAATCACTGGACACTAGGGAATTCCCCTTCCTCTTTTTAAATTTCCGTCTTTGTTAGGAGAATACACACTCCAATAACTTCCTAAGAAAGGGTACATGGGAGATAATTTTAGAATTTGCAAATCTAAAGATGCCTTTATTCTACCTCATGACTGTTTCATGGTTTGGCTGGGTACAGAACTATGGATTGAAAATCATTTTCCCACAGAATCTTGTAGCTTTCGACATTGCTTTTGAAAGTCTCATTCCATTCTGATTCTAGATCCTTTGTATGCTATCTGATTTTGTTTCCTTTTAGGGTCTTCCCTTTATTCTAAATGTTATACACCAGCACAGTGCCATGAGATGAGTCTTTGGTTCACTTATTGTGCAAGGCACTCAGACATGGATTTATAAAACTCATGTCCTTTAGTCCTGGGAAGTTTTCTTGTATTATTTCTTTAATAATTTACTCTTTGCATTTTCTCTTGTCTTTTTCTCTAGAACTCTGCTATTTGTTGTATGTCAGACCTTGTGGAATAATCCTCTAAATTTCTTATCTTTTCTATAGTTCATCTCTTTGTCTTCTTGCCCTTTTTTCTGGGAAATTTTCTTGATTTTCTTTTACAAACCTGCTATTGAATATTTAATGTTTGTTATATTTTTAATTTCCAAGAGCTCTTTCTAAAACTTGCTTGTGGATGCATTATTACCTTTTCTTTCTCTGATGATATAAATAACTTTTATGTTTATTTCTTAGCTTTCTTCTCCTTGAATTGTCTGTTCTTCGTTGCTGCGTGAGGGCTTTCTCTACCTGCAGCGAGCAGGGGCTACTCTTCATTGTGGTACACAGGCTTCTCATTGCGGTGTCTTCCCTTGTTGAGGAGCATGGGCTTAGTTGCTCCGAACCATGTGGGATCTTCCCGGACCAGGGCTCAAAACCGTGTCCCCTGCATTGGCAGGCAGACTCTTAACCACTGTGCCACCAAAGAAGTCCCCTGGAGTTTCTTTTTATATTTGTTAGGTCTCTTTCTTTTAAGTTGGAGGATTTCCTCAAATGTCCAGTGCTCCTTGGCTGGCTGTTAACACTTAAGAGTAAGAAATTAAAAACATTGATAAGAAGCTCTTTGTCAGTGTACAAGTATGTCAAATGGTGAGTGTCACTTTATTTTTTTTATCAGTTATCTGTCTTATACATATTAGTGTATATATGTCAATCCCAATCTCCAATTCATCCCACCCCCCCTTTCCCCCCTTGGTGTCCATACATTTGTTCTCTACAGCTGTGTCTCTATTTCTGCCTTGCAAATCAGTTCATCTGTACCAAATCAGTTCAAATGTCCATACGTTTGTTCTCTACATCTGTGTCTCTATTTCTGCCTTTCAAATCAGTTCATCTGTACCATTTTTCTAGATTCCACATATATGTGCTTGTATACAATATTTGTTTTTCTCTTTCTGACTTACTTCAGTCTGTATGACAGTATCTAGGTCCACATCTCTACAAATGACCCAATTTCGTCCCTTTTTTATGGCTGACTAATATTCCATTACTCAGATATGTACCACATCTTCTTCTTTTTATTTTATTTTATTTTTTTAAATTTATTTTATTGAAGTAGAGTTAATTTACAATGTTGTGTTAATTTCTGCTGTACAGCAAAGTGATTCAGGTATATATATTTATGCTCACATGTATTCATATCTATCTATCTATATATACATTCTTTTTCATATTCTTTTCCATTATGTTTTTTTTAACATCTTTATTGGGGTATAATTGCTTTACAATGGTGTGTTAGTTTCTGCTTTATAACAAAGCGAATCAGTTATACATACACATATGCTCCCATATCTCTTCCCCCTTGCGCCTCCCTCCCTCCCACCCTCCCCATCTCACCCCTCCAGGCTGTCACAAAGCACCGAGCCGATATCCCTGTGCCATGTGGCTGCTTCCCACTAGCTATCTACCTTACGTTTGTTAGTGTGTATATGTCCATGACTCTCTCTCGCCCTGTCACAGCTCACCCTTCCCCCTCCCCATATCCTCAAGTCCTTCTCCAGTAGGTCTGTGTCTTTATTCCTGTCTTACCCCTAGGTTCTTCATGACATTTTTTTTCTTAAATTCCATATATATGTATTAGCATATGAAATTTGTCTTTTTCTTTCTGACTTATTTCACTCTGTATGACAGATTCTAGGTCTATCCACCTCATTACAAATAGCTCACTTTCGTTTCTTTTTATGGCTGAGTAATATTCCATTGTATATATGTACCACTTCTTCTTTATCCATTCATCTATTAATGGGCATCCAGGTTGCTTCCGTGACCTGGTTATTGTAAATAGTGTTGCAATGAACATTGGGGTGCATCTGTCTTTTTGAACTATGGTTTTCTCTGGGTATATGCCCAGTAGTGGGATTGCTGGGTCATATGGTAATTCTATTTTTAATTTTTTAAGGAACCTCCTTACTGTTCTCCATGGTGGCTATATCAATGTACATTCCCACCAACAGTGCAAGAGGTTTCCCTTTTCTCCACACCCTCTCCAGCATTTGTTGTTTGTAGATTTTCTGATGATGGCCATTCTGACTGATGTGAGGTGATACCTCACTGTAGTTTTGATTTGCATTTCTCTAATAATTAGTGATGTTGAGCAGCTTTTCATGTGCCTCTTGGCCATCTGTATGTCTTCTTTGGAGAAATATCTATTTAGGTCTTCTGCCCATTTTTTGATTGGGTTGTTTGTTTTTTTAATATTGAGCTGCATGAGCTCTTTATATATTTTGGAGATTAATCCTTTGTCCGTTGCTTCCTTGCAAATATTTTCTCCCATTCTGAGGGTTGTCTTTTCATCTTGTTTATGATTTCCTTTGATGTGCAAAAGCTTTTAAGTTTCATTAGGTCCTGTTTGTTTATTTTTGTTTTTATTTCCATTACTCTAGGAGGTGGGTCAAAAAAGATCTTGTGATTTTTGTCAAAGAGTGTTCTTCCTATGTTTTCCTCTAAGAGTTTTATAGTGTCCAGTCTTACATTTAGGTCTTTAATCCATTTTGAGTTTATGTTTGTGTATGGTGTTAGGGAGTGTTCTAATTACATTCTTTTACATGTAGCTGCCTAGTTTCCCCAGCACCACTTATTGAAGAGACAGTCTTCTCCATTGTATATCCTTGCCTCCTTTGTCATAGATTAGTTGACCATAGGTGCATGGGTTTATCTCTGTGATTTCTATCCTGTACCATTGATCTATATTTCTGTTTTTGTGCCAGTACCGTATTGTCTTGATTACTATAGCTTTGTTGTATAGTCTGAAGTCAGCAAGTCTGATTCTTCCAGTTCCGTTTTTTTCCCTCAAGATTGTTTTGGTGGTGAGTGTCACTTTAAACATGATCCATCCATTTCATTGGTAACCCTTCCTAACCGTCTGTATTTTTAAGACTTTTCTCTTGGGCTGGTCCATTTCTCAGAGAGGCATGCTTTTATCTCACTTAGGAGGTTATAAGTCCAGCTGCCTGCATTTTAGGGGACTGAGTGGAAGAGGGAACTTGGTCTCACCATTGGGATGAAGATTTTCACTTCATCCCCGCTCAGCTTGCCTGGTGTCTGAAATTCAGAGTTCCATTAGTTCAGCATCTCCCGAACATAAACCTCTAATCATCTGCCAGGACCAAGAAGATGCTGCACTCTCACTGCACTCCTAAGTGCAGGAGGAAATCAAGCAATCCTGTTTTCAGCTCTACCTACACCACCAGTTTCACGGACTCCTGGTGCCTCCAATACCCAAGACTGCTGGTGTCTACAGCATGAATCAGTTTGCTTCTTTACTTTCCATTGCCAGCTTAGCTTCCAACTTTCTTGGTCTGGTATTTCCATTAATACTCTTCAATGTGTTTCCTACTTCTAAAATGGTGTCATTATTGTCTCCTCACCCATCTTTGGGAGTTTATGCATTAAAAAAAAAAATCCCTTTACTGCCTTCAGGAAGAAACAAAGATAAATATGTATATTTAATCTGCCATGTTAAACCACTACTCCCTCTGAGAAACACTGCCTTCTCTTTTCTGAGACACCACTATTTGGTCTCCTACCTCTTTGGTGTTCTTGTCCAATTTTCCTAACTTCCTAACAGAGAGGGCCTCTCCCTCTCTGTTCAGTCTTTAAAATGGAGGGCCCTGGGGCTTGCTCCTGGGCATCTACTCTTCTTTACATTCCTTCTTTAGATGACCTCATCTGCATCAGAGTTTAAATACTATCTCAGCAAAGGAGGCTTTAGCTCCCACCCTGGCCTCAGCCTAGTAGACCTCTGCCCTTGTATATCTCTAGGCATTTCCAAATGTCCTGCTACTCCCTAAAAGCTGTTCATCTGTTAGTGTTCTGTTTCATTTACTCAATCAAAACCTGAGTCATCCTTGACCCCTTTTCTCTCACTCCAAACATGTAAACCATTAAGACCCAGCAAGTCTACCTCCAAAATATATCCAGAATCTATCCCATTCTGTCTACCACTACTAGTACCATCAAAGCCACCATCTTTTGCCTGGCCTGCTACAGTAGCCTCTTAATGGCTCCCCTGCTTCTCTTCTCCTCCTGCTTCCCCCTCTGTCTCCTCCCCACCTATGTGTATTCTCTCCACAGTGACTACAGTAATCTTTCAGAAAGATAGATTATGCCACACCTTGACTTAAAACCCTCCAAAGCCTTCCACTGCACTTATCATAGCTTGGTTTACAAGGCCTTGTGTAATTTTACCCTTTCCAATTTCTTTAATCTCATCTCTACTCCCCTCCTTCCCCCATACTCTAACCACACCAGCTTTTCTGAACACGACAAGCTCATTCCTATTACAAAAATTAATAAACACAAAGCTCAATTAAAATAGAATGGGAGGTCAGAAAGGGGAGCTTTCATGCCCTGTTACTTTGGCAGAGCCCAACAAGAAAAAGAGAGACTTCCTCTTCTTACCTAGCAAGAGCTCAGCCAATAAAAAGCCACTATATTTCAAATTTTCAATTCCTCCAAAGGACTCTGTTTACTATAGTCCTCCCAACTGCTTTTCCCCTCTCTATAAGAGTCCTCTCCTTGTGGCATGGGACTTGCATGGCTTGCCAAGGGTACAGATCCCAAATTGCAATTCTTTGTTGATCCTGAATAAACCCATTTTTGCTGGAGAAATAACTGGAAGTCTATTTATTTTAGGTCAACACTATCATTGGCTTGTCACAGACTATTTCCTTTATCTGGAATGTTTTCTTTCTTGTCATTTAAACCTCAGCTTAAATGTCAACTTCTCAGACCATCCCTGACCACCAAGTCTAAGTCAGCTACCAAATCACTCTATTTGCATCACTTTCTTTTTATTCTCTGCCTAGCACTTAGTACTATCTGATATTTTTCCTACTTTACTTACTTATTTAGTCTCTGTCCTATTGGAATATATGCTTAATGAGAGCAGGGATCTCATCTGTTTTGTTCAGAGCTGTATTCCTAGCACCTAGAACATCACCTGGTATGCAGTTGGCACTACTAACTGGGCCATGGTTGAGAACACTGAGTAGTTCACCGAGAAGAAAAGTCAAGTTTCTAAGTGTTATAAAGAAAGGAGATGATCCATGAAACTTGTGTTAATTATGCATCAAAAGTTAACATTCTGAATAGAAATCATAGGGGGAAAGTCATAGGTGGACTTCCCTGGTGGTCCAGTGGCTAAGACTCCATGCTCCCAATGCAGGGGGCGCAGGTTCAATCCCTGGTCAGGAAACTAAATCCTACACGCCACAACTAAGACCTGGCACAGCCAAATAAATAAATATTTTTAAAAAAGAAGAAGAAATGAGTTATAGGTATGTACATAGTTGGCAAGATTTCTCAAGCTTAGCACTACCAGACTACTGACATTCGGGGCTGGATAATTATGTGTGTGTGTGTGTGTGTGTGTGTGTGTGTGTTTAGAGGGTGTAGGGGCTGTCTTGTGCACTGTAGGATGTTTAGAAACATCTCTGGTTTCTACCCACTAGATGCCAGTAGCACCTTCCCAGTCGTGACAACCAGAAATGCCAAATGCCTCTCCACCCTTGGGACAAAATGTTCCCCAGTTGAGAACTACTATGTTAAAAGAAGTTCCACTGAGCAATGGTCAGGAAGTTGTCTTCACTCAGGTCTGCTAAAGGCCTGGCATCTTAGGGTCATTCAAAGTGTATGGCTTTTTATCAGCTTCAGCTAGTTCGAGAGAGCCCATGGCATTGGGACAACAGTGTCAACAGTTCCTAAGCAAGTGCTGCTGTGAGGGGAGGTGAAATCTAGGGGGAAATTTGATGAGAAGCACAGTCTTAAAGTGTCTTCCCACGGACACTTTACTCGTTGTCAGAAACAAGCAACTAAATGTTCACTGGAGAAAGCAGGTAGCAGCTTGGCCAAGTGATCAAAATTAATCTCACTTATGGGGAACAGGTGAACACAATGTGTCTGCAGAGTTGATCCCCTAAGAAGAATATGATGTCACCTACGTGGCATAACAGCCAAGAGTACATAACCTTGATGTAAATCACAAGGAACAATTAGACAAACGCAAAAATAAGAAAGTTCTATTTTCTAAAAAGTGGCATGGAGTACTGTATTCTTCAAAACCATCAGTGTTATAAAAGACAAAGAAAAGCTGCAGGATCTGTTCCAGACTACAGGAGGCTACATGCAACATTGACCCTAGCTGGATCCTGTACTGGAGAAAAGAAAATGCTAAGAAGGACATTATTAGGTCAACTGACAAAACTGGAATACAAACTAGGTTGAATACAATGTTGTGATAAAGTAAATTTATGAAGTTGATAACTGTAGCGTGATTATGTTAAAAGAACATCCCTTTTACTTAGAAAATACACACTGAAGAATTGAGGGATAAGGGGCCATGATAACATAACTTACCCTCAAATTTTTCAGGAAGAAAATGTTTATATACAGTTATACACGGATAGATCCATATATGAGAAAGAGATTAAGTAAATGATAAAGCAAATGGGGTAAAAGGTTAAGGATATTTGAATCTGGGTAAAGGGTATACATGTGTTCCTTGTAATATTTTTGTTTGCAACTTTTCTAAGTTTGAAATTATTTTCAAATTAAAAGTAAAACAAAAAGATTGGCTTTGGGAAAAAATTTGATTGAAGTAATCTGGCACGTTAAGAGGCTGGCAATATTCTTAAGAGACAATTACCGTTGTGGAAACGTCATGGATCTAAAGAAATCTAAGTTTAGTCCCCTGTTACTAATTTGTGATCCTGAGAAAGTCACCCAAAGCCTCTCTGAGCTTCAGTTTCTCCAACCCAGAGTGCTGCCAGAAGGATCAAATGAAAGAATGTATATACAAAAGCTTTTCCTGCTACATGCCACTGCAGAAGAAGAAAGTGTGTTTAACAATAAGTAGGACTAAAGCCATAACTTCCTCTCACGTCAAACCAGCGGCTCCACTCTCTTTTCCAAGGCACCGCTGCTAACCATGGCGGCGCACAGCTTCGCCTCTCCAGGTGGGCGGTGATCACCCCTCTCCAGGTGGGCGGTGATCACCCCTCTCCAGGTGACAACAGTAGCTGCTTGAGGGCGCAGGCGCCGAGCCAGACCACGTGATGGTATGGCCCCACCCCCGCCCGAACTTTTTCGCGGGATCGCCCTGGAAACGCATTCTAGGAGGAACCGGCCGCCGCCAATGGGAAGCGAGCGAGTGCCACGAACAAGCCAATAGGGAGGGAGCGGTGCGGGGTTTAAACCTCAAGCGGGGCCAGATTCCTCCCGGCGTGCTGCAGAGGAACGGCTGCTGGCCTGCGGTGGGTTCAAGGTCCCCGGCTGGTCTGGGGCTCCCGTGCTCTGCTTCTCCCCACTGAGCTGCTGCCTGGTGCAGAGGAAGCCATGGCGCTCCGGATCACCAGGGTGAGCTGCTAGGGACGGTGAACAAACGCGGCTCTCCTGGCTCGCTGCGTCTCCTCTCCCTATCTCGCCTGCTGGAGTTCCCCTGGCAGGAGTGGACCGGGACAGATTTGGGGGGAGGATGGCGGTCGGTGGGCCCCTAAAATGGTGGGAGAGTTTGGGGCGCGGACAGACGGAGAGAGGAAGGTGAGAAAGAAGTGGATGGGGCTTGGATAAAGTGGGGGGGAGGGGACAGATGGAGGGTAGACGCGAAACCTTTTGTAAATGGTGACGGAGGACCCCTGAGCGAGCTCCCACCAACTGCATAACCCCCTCCCCACAGGAAAGCTTCCTGCAATTAAGGCTTTTTCGATTTCCTTTCAAATGTTAATTCGTGGTATTTTAGGTCAGGCGGGCACTGAGCAGGCAATCCCTCAATGGGTGAAAGAACAGGTTCGGGGAGGAATCTGGCTTGTTAACAGCTTTAGCGTAGACCCTGGAACGCAGGTTTCCCCTGGGAACCCATTTACAGTCGGCATTCCTCCTGAGAGCCTCTGTTTTGCCCCCGCTTTAACCGTTGATTTACTCTAACTTGGCCGAGCCAGCTCTCAAAGTGGTCTTGCTTCTTACAGAACACGAAAATTAATGCTGAAAATAAGGCGAAAGTCAGTATGGCAGGCGCAAAGCGCGTGCCTGTGGCCACTGTTGCAGCCTCTAAGCCCGGGCTGAGGCCAAGAACAGCCCTTGGAGACATCGGTAACAAAGTCAGTGAACAGCCACAGGCCAAATTGCCCCTGAAAAAGGTAACTCTTCCTGATTCAACTACTCTGTAAGAGTCTGCCTTCCAACTGTAACCTGTGATGGAGAAACATTCCATTCTCTCCTTTTCATCCACAGGAAGCAAAAACTTTAGCTGCTGGAAAAGTTATTGCTAAAAAACTACCAAAACCTCTGGAAAAGGCTCCTGTACCTGTGCCGGAGCCCCAGCCAGAGCTGGATCTGGAGCCAGAGCCAGAGCCGGAAACCGAGCCTGTTAAAGAAGAGAAACTTCCCCCTGAGCCTATTTTGGTAAACTTAACTGTAATATTTTAGAGCCTGTTGATTGTTTCTTTTCCCTTCATTTTATTAATGCATGGCATAGCATTTGACTAAATAGGAAAAATAGTGACATGTATAGAGTGCTTAGCAGGAGGTAGGCTCTGCTAAGCACTTTACATGCATTAGCTCACATAATCTTACACTCTCTTAGTGCGCTGGTATTATTACCTCTACTTTTAGATAACGGCATAGAGAAGTATTAAGTATCTTTTCTAGGGTCATATCTCATCAGTGGCACATAATAGGATTCAAACCCAGCCTATCTGGCTTCAGAATCTATGCTTTTAATTGCTTTGTTATACTACCCCTCCTTTGTTTACCGTACTGAGTAGTAGCTGCCTGGACTAAAGATTTTGCTGTCTTTGGGTATAAGCCATCTCTGGCCAGAATTTATTGACTGAAACACAGATTGTTCTCTTGAGTCCTTTTTTTTTTTTTTTTTTTTTTTTTTTTTGCGGTACGCGGGCCTCTCACTGTTGTGGCCTCTCCCTCCCGTTGCGGAGCAACAGGCTCTGGACGCGCAGGCTCAGCGTCCATGGCTCACGGGCCCAGCCGCTCCGCGGCATGTGGGATCTTCCCAGACCGGGGCACGAACCCGTGTCCCCTGCATCGCATCGGCAGGCGGACTCTCAACCACTGCGCCACCAGGGAAGCCCTTTTTTTTTTTTTAACTCCATAATGTGGTCACCAAATAATTAATAATAAATCTGTAACATTGGAATTTATATAAGGATGTAAAGCAGAAAATGGAGCTATTCAGAGAAGGTAAGAAGATGAGTTAACAGCCTCAAAAACCAAGAACATTTTATTAAATATCAGGTATGTAAATGTATCTACTCCTGTGAAGAAAATATACACCATCTAGAAGAGGCTGCTTTCCTGACACTTCAATGAACTGCATTTTTTTTTCTTCAATATTTATTTATTTGGTTGTGCCAGGTCTTAGTTGTGGCTTGCTGGCTCCTTAGTTGCGGTACTTGGGCTCCTTAGTTGTGGCATGCGAACTCTTAGTTGCAGCATGCATGTGGGATCTAGTTCCCTGACCAGCAATGAACTGCATTCTTAAGTTCTAATTTTTAAAACTTCATTAAAGCTGGTTGGGAAAATGATCGGTTAAAGTTATCCAGCCTAGCTGTCTATATCTAAGGGAAAGGGATGTGAGGCTATGGCTTTAGTATTGTCCTTCTGGACATAGCACAGAAACCTGTAGCATGCGCAGTCTTTAACTGGCCATACCAAAAGACCTGAGCTTTCCGTCAAAGTCCCATACTAATTCTTGCCTTCACTTTTCCACCCTCTTTTTGTTTGTTTGTTTTGTTTTGTTTTGTTTTGTTTTTGCGGTGCGCAGGCTCAGCGGCCATGGCTCACGGGCCCAGCCGCTCCGCGGCACGTGGGATTCTCCCGGACCGGGGCATGAACCCGTGTCCCCTGTATCCCCGTTTCCCCTGCATCGGCAGGCGGACTCTGAACCACTGCGCCACCAGGGAAGCCCTCCCACCCCCTTTCTTTTAACTGATAACCTTCTCATCCTTCAAAACAGCTCAATCATCAACACCTAAAGCTTTCCCTAACTTTCCCAACCCTACCCTAACTTCCCGCACCTCTAGGATTTGTTCCGAGAATCAATCTCTTTACTTCATTTACTTATTTCTTCTAAATTCAAAGCCCCTTGCGGACACCATAAAGCTAGCCTAGCATAGAGCTTAAGAAAGTGCTCAATAGGGCTTACCTGGTGGCACAGTGGTTGAGAGTCCGCCTGCCAATGCAGGGGACACGGGTTCGTGCCCCCGTCCGGGAAGATCCCACATGCCGCGGAGCGGCTGGGCCCGTGAGCCATGGCTGCTGAGGCTGTGCGTCCGGAACCTGTGCTCCACAACGGGAGAGGCCACAACAGTGAGAGGCCCGCGTACTGCAAAAAAAAAAGAAAAGGAAGTGCTCAATAAATGTTTGGACAACGGGGTAACTGGAGCTTGAAGAAAATGGTTCATGATAACAAAGTCAGTTAATCCTTGGTTTGGGGGCTTCCCTGGTGGCGCAGTGGTTAAGAATCCGCCTGCCAATGCAGGGGACCTGGGTTCGAGCCCTGGTCTGGGAAGATCCCACATGCCACAGAGCAACTAGGCCCGTGTGCCACAACTACTGAGCCTGCGCTCTAGAACCCGCGAGCCACAACTATTGAACCTGCGTGCCACACTACTAAAGCCCGTGTGCCTAGAGCCCATGCTCTGCAACAAGAGAAGCCACCGCAATGAGAAGCCTGCGCAACTCAATGAAGAGGAGACCCCACTCCCGCAACTAGAGAAAGCCTGCTTGCAGCAACAAAGACCCAACACAGCCAAAAATAAATAAATAAAATCCTTAGTAGTCGGGACAGGACTTGTGTTCTCCTGTGCAGTGGGAAGCAGGCCATGTTACTAAAGACTAACTTGTCATTCACTTGGATTAACTTTACATGACATTGCTAAGCAAATGCGTTACTTATCAGTTTCCTTTGGAGGAAAGTCTAGATGTGAACTTGCTTCCTCTCTGTTTTACCTGTTAGCATTCTGACTCTAAACTGATTCAGTCTAAGTTGGCATTTCATCTTTCATATCACTCACTTCCTGAAGACAAATTGAATAAATTTGTAAAGGCAAATGAATTGTATTTCTGTTCAGCAGATAGTCTCTTGAATTGGTACCAATAATCTGACCTTCATTCCCAGATTGTATGCTCCTCTTTGCTATTATTTCAAAAAGTCGATTCTGTTTCCAGGTTGATACTCCCTCTCCAAGCCCCATGGAAACATCTGGCTGTGCCCCTGCGGAAGAGTATCTGTGCCAGGCTTTCTCTGATGTAATTCTTGCAGTGAATGATGTGGATGCAGAAGACGGAGCGGATCCAAATCTTTGTAGTGAATATGTAAAAGATATCTATGCTTATCTGAGACAACTTGAGGTCAGTAATATGAAACCTTTGTTTTTTCTAAACTGCATCTAGCTTTATTAAAGAGATTTTCCATTAACAGTTCACAACAATTTAAGCAAGATATGAGCAGCATTTCTTAACAGTAGTTTCCACTTTGAAATTCTTAGTGGAAAAATAAAAAGTCCCAAAGTAAGCCAATGTAAGTTTTTGTTTTTGGTGGGGGCGGGGGTTGCATGCATGGCTTGTGGGATCTTAGTTCCCTGACCAGGGATTGAACCCCGGGCCTGTCAGTGAAAGTTCTAACCACTGGACGGCCAGGAAATTCCCAATGAAGTCTCTATTTGCCATTTTGAACAGGGAAAATTCAAAGTGAGAGTGGATACTACCGTGGCTCTTCCTAAAGGAAAGTCCACAGATTGAAAGGTATTTTATATCTATCACAGTTAGGAGTGAGTGAGTCCCAAATTCTGGGTTTAAGGAGCGTAACAGGCAGGAGGTACATGGTAATGGAGAAGATGCTGAAAAACTATAGCCAAAAAAAGGCATTTTGGGTCAGTGTTGCTTATGAGCATGTGATATCAGGGAAATTGTTCTTTGTGTACAAGAGGAGTATAGTCAAAAGCTAAAGGCTTTGGTTTTCTTCCATTTCATTCCTATTTCTGAAACTTTCTATTAGTGTCCTTTGCCCTTTTCCCCCCCAAACAAGGAAGCATTCTGTATGTTAACAACATAAGCTATACAGTTACCAAATTTACCCAGTTGCTTGTTTATAATGCGTTGTGTTCTAGTGGCATCATTAACATCTTCAGGCTCTTGCCTGGTTCTCTTGGGCATCTCCATTTTCTACAGGATTGTCCCGGTTCCTTGCCAGGACCAGCCTTCTGCTGTGGATTTCTTTTCTCCCTTGTCTTTAAAGTTTGTGTTCTAACTTTGGAGGAGTGGGTTTAGCAGATGTGTGTGCTGGATTTTGATGGTTGACTTTTGTTACCTATGGTGTTTGGGGGGTTTAAACCCTGGAGTAGGAGTGGTAGCATATTGGTTCCAGCTAGTCTGGAAGGTGCTGCTATATTTTCTACTTCATAAAGCTCAGGCTGTGGGTTTTAGAGTCTTAAGTGAAAAGATCTGAGGTGATAGGTTGTATGGTATCCTTATTTGGGAAGAAGCGGGGAAAGGGTGTGGGCCAGTAGTAGTGATGGTGAATTGGACATAGTAAGATTTGCCAATATGAAAACCTGTCACACTGTCCTGTTTAATGTTTGCTTTCTTTGCTTCTCAGTGGTAGAGCTGTTTGCAGTGACCAAATGAATAACTGAGTTAAGAACATTTTAGAGATTCTAAATGTTCCAGAGCTATTTTGAGGTGACTATTTCTGGTCAGAAATGTCATGTGGAGTCTTGCTTCTTAGGATAATCAGCATTTCTTTTGCAGGAAGAGCAAGCAGTCAGACCCAAATACCTACTGGGTCGTGAAGTCACTGGAAACATGAGAGCCATCCTAATTGACTGGCTAGTGCAAGTTCAAATGAAATTCAGGTTACTCCAGGAGACCATGTACATGACTGTTTCCATTATTGATCGGTTCATGCAGGTGAGCATAATTCACCAACTGAGGGTTCTCCCTTCCAGGGTCCTAGCTGAGTCGTAAGAAACAGACTTTCTCAGCTAAAATCTGTCTTGAGGCATGGGGTGTCATTAATTGAGATTCCGTTGTGTGAGTGTGTCTTTCCCACCACTCCTTCACAATTCTGTGCCTCCTTTTTCAAATATGTATTACTTATTGATCCAGTTGAAATTCCCATTGCAGGATAATTGTGTGCCCAAGAAGATGCTGCAGCTGGTTGGTGTCACTGCCATGTTTATTGCAAGCAAATACGAGGAAATGTACCCTCCAGAAATTGGTGACTTTGCCTTTGTGACTGACAACACCTACACTAAGTACCAAATCAGACAGATGGAAATGAAGATTCTAAGAGCTTTAAATTTTAGTCTGGGTCGCCCTCTACCCCTGCATTTCCTTCGGAGAGCATCTAAGATTGGAGAGGTACAGATTTCTTGAAACCTTTGGTATGGTACATTAGGGAATACTGCTGGCCAATGAGATCTAATTCAAGTGCCTTGTATTTATACCTAACTACATGAGGAAGGGATAAAGATGGTATTTATTTCCAATCAGGCTGTATGTTAATATTATTAAAGCCTTTCACGGGCAATTGCATTTGAGAGTTTGTAGGCAAACATCTGTAGTTAGTTATGGGCATACCAGTTACTGCCAATGCAGAATTCTCTTGACAGAACCTGTGGGTTTTATTCCAGGTTGATGTTGAGCTACATACTTTGGCCAAATATCTGATGGAACTAACTATGTTGGACTACGATATGGTGCACTTTCCTCCTTCTCAGATTGCAGCGGGAGCTTTTTGCTTAGCACTGAAAATTCTTGATAATGGTGAATGGGTAAGCTCTGTCCCACAAACTGAGGTTACCCTGAGCTTTTAAATTATAATATTTACAGCATACAGAACTGTTGTCATTAAAGGACAGTTCAAATGGTTCTTAAATATGGCATCTACTGAGGGAATGATTTAAAATATCTTGTTTGTGATATCTCCATAGAATGCTTCCGTTTCACTGCCTAATCTCATCTATCTATACCCCTTTGAGAAAGGCAGAGCAGCTGCTACTCCTCATAGATGGAGAAGCTCAAGCAGGTCAAATGACGTACTAGAAGTTCGTTCGTATTCGTTGATTCAACAAGTATTTCTCCTATATGCCGTGTGATACTCTAGGCCCTAGAAATAGAATTATGAATGAGAAAGTCAGCTCCAAAGAACTTGGAGTCTACCTTTGGGGTGGGCAAGTCAGCAATTACAAAAGTGTAATTAGGTTGGAGCACAGGATCCTAGAGAAGCCATGAAAGAAGGGTATCTGGGGAAGAAGGGGTCTTAAGCTTGTCTTAAATTTTGATTATAATCAGTCATACAGTATCTACTTCCCTACCCTAGTTTTGAATTACATCTAGAAATTTTATGAAAATCATTGGTGATGAGCATTTTCAACATTAACTTTTGTTGCCTTAGACACCAACTCTGCAGCATTACCTGTCATACACTGAAGAATCCCTTCTTCTTGTTATGCAACACCTGGCTAAGAATATAATCATAGTGAATCGTGGGCTTACAAAGCATATGGTGAGTCAGTGGTACTGTATGGTGTTGGGAAAAGTGGAAAATCATTTAAGTTTTTTTTTTTTAGTATATTTATTTATTTATTTATGGCTGCGTTGGGTCTTCGTTGCTGCGCTCAGGCTTTCTCTTGTTGCGCTGAGTGGGGGATACTCTTCGTTGCGGTGCGCAGGCTTCTTATTGCGGTGGCTTCTTTCGTCACAGAACACAGGCTTTAGGTGCACGGGCTTTAGTAGTTGTGGCACTCATGCTCAGTAGTTGTGGTTCTCGGGGTCGAGAGCTCAGGCTCAGTAGTTACAGCGCACGGGCTTAGTTGCTCCGCGGCATGTGGGATCTTCTCCGACCAGGGCTCGAACCCTTGTCCCCTGCATTGGCAGGCGGACTCCTAACCACTGTGTCACCAGGGAAGTCCAGTCATTAAGATTTTATGCCTGTAAATTCATAGCTTGCTTTTAAGGAGTTGATTTTTAAGTGTATATGTGTATCGTTGGTTCTTACGATGTTTTCCTCTTTTCCTTCATTAATTACTACGCTTTTCTCTTCCAGACTATCAAGAACAAGTATGCTACGTCTAAGCATGCTAAGATCAGCATTCTAGCACAGCTGAATTCTGCACTAGTTCAAGATTTAGCCAAGGCTGTGGCAAAGGTGTAACTTGTGAACTTTGGAATACTATAAAATCTGCAAATAAAATTGGCACCATGTGCCATCTGTACATATTATATGTTACATTTATTTACTTTTAATAAAGTTGTAGTCCTTTTTACTTAAACCTTAACTCATTTGAATGTGGCTGCTTCCCACAGGTTGTTTTAAAGGTTCAGTGGGGGAATAGTAAAACAGCTGCTTTCAATTACCTGGGGACCCAATTAATATACACAATTGATTCTTCTTGGTTCTTGTTTTATGTACCTGGCTTTACTTCAAATAAATTACTAAGCTCTTGAGGGCATTTACAATCCTTACTTACTTTATGTCATACTGTATGTAAGCCCAGTCATCTTAAGAGAATTGGCTGCCTAGTTCTATGTAAGGAAAAGTACCACCTCATTCCCAATTCCCCCGATTTCTATTTCCTCTGGTGGTTGCTGCTGTAATTCTAAGTAATCTACTCGTACCACTTTCTTACATTATCAACTTAAACTTGTATCAGCTTTTTCACTTGGAAAAATAAGAATTTTAATTTATATTCAAAACCTAGTTTGCCTTTTCTTTATTGGTTAAGAAAATAAAACAATCCTCAAAGCAGATAAGTATCTAAAAACGTTTATTTACCCACCCCCTCTTACTCTCCTACGTCTCAATCCCATCCACCTGAAGGATATCAGGAGCTTGGGATGTAGCTAGTCATGCCTTCTATGAATATAGACCTGCATGTAAATTATTATAGTGGGGGTATTAAAACAATGAGAGCATTCTATATATATACTTAGCAATTCTTTCAACATGGACAAGCCTTACCTGTATTTGGGCATTATAGTCCATAGTCTGGATATACTATAATGTAACTAACTATTCCCCTGTTCAGATTGCTTTTTGTCTTTGCTCCTACAGACAATGCTGTTTAAATGTCATTATATCCCATGCCTTTCTTTATGTACACTGGGTTCTCCAAAGAGTGTGTTCTAAGTTCCGGCAGGTACAGCCAGCTGACTTTCTCAGTGTCATCAGCAATAAATGTACAAAAGTTCTGGTTTTCTCTGCATCCTTGCCAGAACTGAAGGTAATCATTCTCTTTAATTTCTGTGAGTTTGGCAAAAAATATCCTATATTGTTTGCTGTTTTAATTTATACTTCTTATGAGTAGTTGAATCAATTTTTGTTGTCCGCTTATTTATCAATTTGTAAGGCTTTCTCGGTTTGTCGTTTGCCCTAAATCTGTTTATGCTATATCTTTTGCCATGCAGACACTTTAAATTTTTATATTATCTAAACTATTTTTTCTGTAGTTGCTTTTGGATTTTTGGTGTTAAGGTCAACATCATCCCCAAACCATTACCATCTCTTAAATTTCTAAATTTTTCCTGCTTAGGTCTACATACCCTCAGTAAACTTTTTTTTTTTTTGCGGTACACGGGCCTCTCACTGTTGTGGCCTCTCCCGTTGTGGAGCACAGGCTCCAGACGCGCAGGCTCAGTGGCCATGGCTCACGCACCTAGCCGCTCCGCAGCATGTGGGATCTTCGCGGACCGGGGCACGAACCCGTGTCCCCTGCATCGGCAGGCGGACTCCCAACCACTGCGCCACCAGGGAAGCCCATGTTGTATGTTGTATGAGATAGGATTCTTAACTTCCAGATGGATGCCATTTGTGCCAGCCAGTACTATATGTTTAAAATCTTCCTTGTACAATTGAAACATCAGTTTTTATTGTTCCCTGATCTACTTGTTTCTTCCTGTGATTAATATAGTTTTACATTAAGTTTATCTGGTATGATGAGGCTACCACTGTTTCCCAAATATGTGGGGGCAATTTCAAACACATGAACCTTAAAATTATGTCCAGTTATTGAAAAGCTCCTTTGAGATTTTGACTGTATATTATATACGTATATATAGAATGTTATGTACTAGCTCTGGATAGACTGATACTGTCTTCCCATCCAGAAGCATTTTTCTCCATCAAAGACTTGTTGCATGCCTTTCATTGCAATGTTAGAATTTAATTATGTAATTGGCTGTACTTTTCTTGTCAAGTTTATTTTTGGGTTTATGCTTTTTTTTGTCACTATTGTTAATAGGCCCTATTTCCCACTTATTTTATTTTTTTTCGTTTTGCGGTACGCGGGCCTCTCACCGCTGTGGCCTCTCTCATCGCGGAGCACAGGCTCCGGACGCGCAGGCCCAGCGGCCATGGCCCACGGGTCCAGCTGCTCTGCGGCATGCGGGATCCTGCCGGACCGGGGCACAAACCCACGTCCCCCGCATCGGCAGGCGGACCCCCAACCACTGCGCCACCAGGGAAGCCCCCACTTCTATTTTTTATTGCTAGTTGTAATTTTGTTACCCAGTTGACATCGATGTTCCTACTTGATTTTAGTGCTTTTCTAGGCCTTAAATCCCCAAATTTTATTTTTTCAACTGTATGACATATATATATTTTTTTAATGCAGAGGGACTGCCTTTTAATTTATTTATTTTTGCTGTGTTGGGTCTTCATTTCTGTGCGAGGGCTTTCTCTAGTTGTGGCAAGCGGGGGCCACTCACTACCGCAGCCTCTCTTGTTGCGGAGCACAGGCTCCACATGTGCAGTCTCAGTAGTTGTGGCTCATGGGCCTAGTTGCTCCGTGGCATGTGGGATCTTCCCAGACCAGGGCTCGAACCCGTGTCCCCTGCATTAGGCAGATTCTCAACCACTGCACCACCAGGGAAGCCCCAACTATATGATTTTTAAGTTATTGTTTTAGAGTCTCCAAAACAACATTGATAATCGGTAGATCCCCATCTTATTCCTGGATTAGACATCTCTTCAATATTTTTACCATCTAATATTTATCTGTTAATCTTTTTAAAAAAAAAAACAGAAAAACTCCAATGATATCATAAGCTGAAAGAGTAAATAAAATTCCCCAGCCTTGACTATTAAAAACTCACAGCAGGAAGAGAAATTTAAAATCTATTCATTTATTGAAAGCTAGCTAAATTAATCTATAAAGTCACCTGGCCTGTTGCTGCTTATGATGGTAGCTTTCCATGGTTTTTTGGTGTTTTTTAGGAATTCACCACCACCACCACCTTAGAAAATCATCCATTCTGGATTTTCTAAATTATAGCTGTAGAGGTATATGATATTATTCCATCTCTTTTGTATTATAACTTCTCATTCCTGATGTTGAATACTTGTGTTTTCTAATCAGGCTTGGCTAGGGGGTCTTTTACTGGTGTTCTGAAACAATGATACAAAGGTATCATTTCTACTACCTTTATTTTGTAGTTTTAGCTTTTATATTAATTCTCACCATCTGCTTTTCTTTTGGTTATTTTCTAGTTTAGGTTAAATATTTAATATAATTTTAGTAATAAAAAGCCTTTGTATATACATTTTCCTCTGTGATAGCTGGTTTCTAAAGTTCTCTTTCATCAATATCTGGTTATTTTGTGATCCTTTTTGATCTGGAGATTATTTTACTGCTTATTTTCTAAGTAGTTTATTTATTTTTGCTGCATTGGGTCTTCGTTGCTGAGCGCGGGCTTTCTCTAGTTGTGGCCAGCGGGGGCTTCTCATTGTGGTGGCTTCTCGTTGCGGTGGCTTCTCGTTGCAGAGCACGGGCTCTAGGTGCACGGGCTTCAGTAGTTGCGGCACGTGGGCTCAATAGTTGTGGCACACGGGCTCAGTTTCTCCACGGCATGTGGGATCTTCCCGGACCAGGGATTGAACCCGTGTCCCCTGCATTGGCAGGCAGATTCTTAACCACTGCGCCACCTGGGAAGTCCCAGTTTATTTTTTTTGTCAGACATCTATATGTTGGTAATTTTTTATTTCATTGGAAATAAGGTCTGTGAAAAGCCTTTCAAAACTTTTCTATGTGGATAAGTACTTCATTGACTTATGTAAATATTCCATGGATTTTATTTCCTAATAGGAAACAAAGTTTTAGTGATTTACGTAGGCAAATACTAAGGCTACAGAGAAAAAAAAACTGTATGGCGGTCATATACACAGAGCCATTTGAAAGTAAATCTCAGGTGTCAATATAATGTCCCCTTAAATACTTCCATCATGCATCTATGTCCTAAGAATTAAGACCCTTAATTTTGATTTCGACCATTTTTAAAATCTTTATTGAATTTGTTACAATATTGCTTCTGTTTTACGTTTTGGTTTTTTTGGCCATGAGGCATGTCGTATCTTAGCTCCCTGACCACGGATCAAACCTGCACCCACTGCATTGGAAGGCGAAGTCTTAACCACTGGACCACCAGGGAAGTCCCCACAATCTTTTTATCACACTAAGAAAGTTAACAACTCCATATGTAATATACAGTACATAATCAAATTTCCACAATCATTCCAAAAATGTCTTACATTTTTCGAATCCAGAGCTCCAAGTTTCATTTCTTTTTCCATACAGAACAATTGCCCTGCTTTATTTATTTATTTATTTTTGGCTGCATTGGGTCTTTGTTGCTGAGCGTGGGCTTCTCCTTGCAGTGGCTTCTCTTGTTGCAGAGCATGGGCTGTAGGCATGCAGGCTTTGGTAGTTGTGGCACATGGACTCAGTTGTTGTGGTTCACAGGCTCTAGAGCACAGGCTCAGTAGTTGTGGCGCACGGGTTTAGTTGCTCCGCGGCATGTGGGATCTTCCAGACCAGGGCTCAAACCCGTGTCCCCTGCACTGGCAGGCAGGAAGATTCTTAACCACTGTGCCACCAGGGAAGTCCCAATTGCCCTGCTTTTTAACATGAATTGTCTAGGCCATTTTTCTTGTAGAATGTCCTTCATTCCAGATTTGTTGTCTGATTGTTTCTTCATAGTTAAGTTCAGGTTATGCATTTTGGCAAGAATATCGGTGATTTGCACAACTTATGCATCACTGGAGTCACGTATCAGATTGTTAAACACTACTGGTGATACCACATTTGATCATCTGGGTAAGGTGGTAACCACCAGATGAGTTTTGATGTAAAGGTGCTGTTCTCTTTTTAGTTTTAACGTTGATTAACGATACTTGCTTTGAGTAGTCTTATCTCACTGGGAGTGGGATGATGGTAATTATCTAATTTATCATCCATTCTGTATTATTGGACATTGATTCCGATGCATGCTCAGATTGGAGAACCACTGCATAGTCTTCATCCCAAATTTGGACACCTGATAGGCAACTGCTTAAAAGGATGAGATTGATGTGAGATATTGGAAAACATCCCGATAAAAGCAGTTAAGTGCAAAAAGAATAGGGCCACTTTTTTGTAAAGAAAAAAGGAAGCAAAATGTTCTTCCAGGAATTTGGCAGTAGGAGTGGTGAACCGGACATTTTACATCCGACCGTGCCTTTGAATCTTTTACCAGGAGCTGAGTTACTTTGATAATAGGAAGAAAGGGGAGAATTGTGTGAACAAGTATAACTCAGGGGCAACTCGCTATAGAAGGGAATGCTCGGCTCTGTTGTTCAGAGGCCCGAGCTGCTTGTGCTTGTGCAGCAAAGACTGTCCCTCTTACACGACTGACCATAGTGAAAAACTACAAACCAGTCAGGCATTTATGTCCTGCGTTGCCCGGTCACTGCTCAGCCAAGAAAGCTCAACTGTAATCTGCCGGATCATCAAACTGACACTTGGGGGGCACCCAACTCTGTTACGAGTTCGAATCTTACTGACAGCTGAATTTCAAACTGGAAGTCTGCATTGCCTCGTGGGGAGGAAGTCGGTATCTCTGAACTTGGGCCACTCTTCTCCGCCAAATGAGGGGCCTGGACTTAATGAGCTCAGAGCAAAAGTCTACCTAACCCTCCAATGTTTATCTCTGCCAGCCTGCCGGGCACAGCCATCTTCCAAGGCCGCGGATGGAAGGGGAGTGCTAAGGTGGGTCAGTAACGGCTATCCCAGCTCCAAGGCTGAAAGACCTGTGATGTCGGGGTTCTCCCCTCTAGGCCGCGGTGCCAGGAGCCGGGGAGTGCCCCCGAACGGCTGCTGCATATAGCCCTTAGCCCAGCACTCGACAGAGCTGACGCTAAATCAGAGTGCTTCCAACTTTCACTAGTGGTTTGTAACGGTTTTAGCTAGTACCTGGTCCAGGCATGGTAAAAGAAGGGACAGCAACCAGCAGAGACCTGGGCGGAAAGGGCGGGCCCTGCGGCGGAAGGGGCGGGGCGGCGCGATGACCCTGCGGTCCCTTCCGGTGTCAATTTAGTGGCGGGAAAAGCGGTCCCTTCTAGGGCAGAGTGTTCCGGTCCTGAGTGGTAGCACTTCGCGCAGAGGATGGAGACGCAGTCCGAGGAGGAAGCCGCTGCCGAGGCCGCGGACTCCAGAGGGGAAGGCGAGCCGCCGCAGGTCGCCGGCGCCCAGGCGGCGCGTCCCGAGGACCGCATGGCCCTGCTGCTCAGGTTGTTCCCTCTGGCCGGCTGGGTGGGAACCAAGTGGGCGTCGTGGCCAGGAGCTCCCCGCTTTGCTTAGAAATGTCCAGGGTTCGAATTCAGCGTCGGTCGCTTAATGGCTGCGTGACTGCATCATTCACTTAAGCTCTTTAAGCCCCTTTCTTCATCTTGGCAAAGGAGAGAAAAATGACAGCTTCCTAGCAGAGTTGCTGTGGGCATTAAACGAGATATTCTGGAGTCAGCGTTTAGCAAAGGGCCCTTAGAGCCTACTGAGCTGTAATTAACGCCTCCTTTCTTACCCACTCATGCCCTGGGACCCCGAGTTTCAAGCCCTTATGTGGGCTGCATCGAAGCCCTGATAACTTCGGAGGGAGGAGGCTCCGCCCTTTTCTGTTGTAGGTATGGCCCTTTTCAATGCAGAAGCTTCATTTGTTATATTTTCTACCAGGAAGCAACGTCTCTACGTTGCTAGGGCAAGATTTGATGATAAAGGACATCAGTCTTTTACACCAGTGGGCAACTGTGGCCCTGGCCTTATCCATCCTACTCTGTTGCTGTGTGACCCCCTCAAGCTAAAGATAGTTTTCATGTGTTTAAATGGTGGTGGTGGGGGAAGTCACAAGAATATTTAATAACAGGTGAAAATTATGTGAAATTAAATTTCAGTCCCCTTAAGTAAAGTTTTATTGGAACACAACCTCAGGACCAACTTTTTTTTCTCATGATTATGTAGATGTCTTTGCCCAGGAGCTGCTCTGCAGGTTCAAGCTGATTTGATCTGGTCGGCTTACTATGAAGAGTCTCTGTCAAACAGAGTTGTATTTCCCAAGACTCACCATCCTCTCCTTCAAAGGCTTCTCAAAGATGGAGGCATGCTTTCACCCATTGTCACATGATTCATGAACTTCTTTGTATTCTCTCAAGGTCTCACCCCAGTCTTTGGGCCATATACCCGACCCTCTGACAGTGAGTTGTGGGACCTGTGGACAGGGATAGGCAACAGTGATGGGAGATGGGAACTTAGTTATCGACAGTCTTTTATAATATATACATCAGAGGAAGAAGTTTAGAAGACACCGGGTCGGAGCTCTTGCCTTTAACTATTCCCATTCATATTATCTGTGAGTCTCTGGATCTGGTCATTCCCTATCCAGAGTTCTTGGAGCCATATAGGAAAATGCTACTGCAGTCCGTTGTCAATTCTGGATGGTCATATTAGCCACTGTCCACAGCTAGAGTATCCCATAGCCTTCTTGAATGCATATATGGGCTTCATCAACTCCTGGAAAGAATAGCTTCCCCGTATTACCTTCCCCTATTCCCTTATTTGTTGTGTTTTCCTCTTAGGAAGAAATGCCCAAAAGAGGTCCTGGCTACCAAACACTATTCTCACAAAGGTCCACCTGACTTGTTTTGATCTATTTCTTTGTGTAGCCCTTCTCTTTAAGCCTCATTTCAGTGTGGCCCATTAAGAATAAATTTAAAAATCAAATTTTAAACTTTTCCTCACAGATGCTGTTTTCCTACTGTATTTCATTTTGAGTATTTTTCTGAGGCCTTAAATTCTTTATACCTGTTTTAAATAAAATAGGCCAAAATGGAAGACCTTAATGCTATTTATTTATACTCATTTTGTTGCATCAACTTGCCAAAAAGATGAGTTGATTTATAATATAGTAATGAGTAAAACCTCAATAAGTATATAACTTTCTTCTCTTTATCTGTTTTCAGGGTAAGAGCCCAGACCAAACAACAACTCTTGGAATATAAATCAATGGTTGATGCAAGTAAGTATTTTCATTTTCAAATAAGGTTTTGTGAGTTTGTTGATGAACAGTACTCCAGGGAAAACACCAATTTTACAAAAATATATTTATTTAGGGAATGGGAGGGCCAGCATAATGCAGTCCTATACCCTGTAAGAATGCAAAAAGCAGGCTTGCCCTGGCCCTAAGGAACTAGTTAGGAATTCAAGAAATGTATATAAAACAAGTAAATAACAATACAGGACAATTAAGTTCTGTTGATCAGAGAATTGGGAAATCCCTGTGGGCTTAGGGTATCACAAAACTTGCTACCATCAACAACCTGAACATTAAATTAGCAGATTAGATGATTGTAAAGCAAGTGATCTGAGACCTATACTTTGAGAAACACTGGATTATTGGCATGAGAGCAGAAGAGGCATAAAGGCGAAAGTAAAAATTTTCAATTCTAAACACAGAAAAATTTTAAATTTATCTTAAAATTATTAATCCAGAAATCTCAGGGACCAAGAGAGTAGTAAAATGATGGTTTAGTCATCCTGAAGTAATGACCACCTAATAGCCACCTGATTTATTGTAAGCCCTTGGGTCACAAAGATAGATTTTGGTTACTCTTTCTTTCCCTATGAAATAAGCTTAAAGAGTAAAATCAAATAGTACACTAGGTGGAATCAGGAATTGTGGAGGAACTTCCCTGGTGGTCCAGTGGATGAGACTCTACGCTCCCAGCTCAGGGGGCCCAGGTTCAATCCCTGGTCAGGGAACTAGATCCCACACGCATGCCGCAACTAAAAGAACCCACGTGCCACAACAAAGATCTCATGTGCCGCAACTAAGGCCTGGCACCTCCAAATTAAATAAATAAATAAATCTTTAAAAAAAAAAAATTGTGGAAAAGCCGAGGGACCTCATAGATGTCTTAATCACTTCCCTGAATCCGTGTTTGAACTTAGGTAATTTTTGAGCTCTGCTCAAGCTCTCTTTAAGGCCATAGATCTGAAGGCATTTCTGGTGTGTTTTCCATCTCCACTCCAGGGTTTCTAAAGTCATATTTTGCAAAAAACCAAACCAAACCAAACCCTAAAAAAATGGGCCCCCCAGCCTCTTTTCTGCTTACTGTAACTAGTAACTATAGGAACTAGGATATGAACCAGGCCTTCTTGCCTCCAAAGCCATATCCCTTTTGTTACATCGATAATGCTTACTTCCTGAAAAAGAATATCTATTACATATATAAAATATATATAAATGTGTGTATGTATATATATATATATATATATATATATATATATTTTTAAAACTCAATCACTTTGCTGTATACCTGAAACTGATACAACATTGTAAATCAGCTATACTTCAATTTAAAAAATGCTTAACTCAAAGATGGTTAGTAGGTCCCTGCCCTTCCCCTGGAGGAATTAATGGTGTTCTTGTTTCCAAAGCCCATGTTCCTTGTATTAAACCAATTATGTTTACCTTAGAGATGAGAAGTACGACATACCTAATGCTTTTTCTGGCATGAGAGCCCACATAATAAAAAAGTATATTTAGGGCTTCCCTGGTGGCGCAGTGGTTGAGAGTCCGCCTGCCAATGCAGGGGACATGGGTTCGTGCCCCGGTACGGGAAGATCCCACATACCGCGGAGCGGCTGGGCCCGTGAGCCATGGCCACTGAGCCTGCGCGTCTGGAGCCTGTGCTCCGCAGCGGGAGAGGCCACAACAGTGAGAGGCCCGCGTACCGCAAAAAAAAGAAAAGAAAAAAAATGTATATTTGATCTTAGATTTCGAGGTATAAGGGAAAAGCTATTCAAAATTTGGACCACTGAAGAATTATCTCTATTGAGTATTCCTGCACTCATAGTTGAATGAATTGATGCTAGGGATGGAGATATGGTGTTGAACAAGGCAGACTTTACCCTCATGGAGCTTAAATTCTATGTAGCAAAACAGGTAAGCAAAGAAACATGTGAGATAATTATGAGGTGAGGTAAATGTGATGAAGGAAATATTGGTGTGATAAGAGGGAGTGTCTACTTTAGACAGAGGAATCAGAGATGGCTTCTTCGAGAAGATGACCTTAAAGCTAAAATCCAAGTGATAAGAGAGTCTGCCTCCTCCTGCAGTTCTTGTTTTCCCTGTATAGATAATTTTATTTTTAAGGGCTTGTGACATCTGAAAACTTGAGTAGATTTAATAATCCACACTCTAGAATTTCTACAACTAAAGGAGAGGACAGATTTGAAACAAACCATAAGTAGTTAGGTTGTAGTCTTTGAGAGAAGATGTTTGTCTAAAATTGATTAGTGTTTTACCATTAAAAAATATATTACTGAGGGCTTGCCTGATGGTGCAGTGGTTGAGAGTCCGCCTGCCGATGCAGGGGACATGGGTTCGTGCCCTGGTCTTGGTAGATCCCACATGCCGCAGAGCGGCTGGGCCCATGAGCCATGGCCACTGAGCCTGCGCGTCCGGAGCCTGTGCTCCACAACGGGAGAGGCCACAGCAGTGAGAGACCCGCGTACCACACACACACACACACACACACACACACACACACACACACACTCTCTCTCTCTCTCTCTCTCTCTATATATATATATATATATATATATACATACATATATATATATTACTGAGATTTTATATATATATTTATTACTGAGACTTTATTGCATGAAGACTTACAATAAGTGCATCTATTTTAAGGGTACAATTTGATGAGTTCTAACAAATGTATACATCTCTGTAACTACCACCACAATCAAGACGTAGAACATTTCTGT
Organism: Leucopleurus acutus; assembly: GCF_964270905.1. NCBI lineage: Eukaryota > Metazoa > Chordata > Mammalia > Artiodactyla > Delphinidae > Leucopleurus > Leucopleurus acutus. The sequence goes on along the minus strand of NC_139145.1, from coordinate 120,985,433 downwards.
CACACCTGCCCGTGCCACTTCACACTCAGTCCCCACCCTGACCCCAGCAACCGTCAATTTGATTTCTGTTGCTACAGATTTGTCTTCTAGAGTAGTGCTGTCCAATACAGTAGCCACTAGCTACAGGTGGCCTTTTAAAGTTAAGTTAATTAAAATCAAATAAAATTTAAAATTCTTTGTTGCACTAATCACATATCAAATGCTGAAGCCACAATGTGGCTGGTGGCTACCATATTGGACAGTGCAGATATTAAGCATTTCATTCATCACAGAACAGAACAGTGGTTTGGACAGCACTGTTCTAGAATTTGATGTAAATGGATTTATATGGTATGTATTTTTTTGTTTCTGATATCTTCCTTTTGTGACTTAATTCGTGTAAGAAAATTCACCTTTTTTTTTTTTTTTTTTTTGGCCGTACATGGGCCTCTCACTGTTGTGGCCTGTTGCGGAGCACAGGCTCCGGATGTGCAGGCTCAGCAGCCATCTCACGGGCCCAGCCGCTCCGCGGCACGTGGGATCTTCCCGGACCGGGGCACGAACCCGTGTCCCCTGCATCGGCAGGCGGACTCTCAACCACTGCGCCACGAGGGAAGCCCTCACCATTTTTTTTTTAGTTAATTTATTTATTTTTTGGCTGTGTTGGGTCTTCGTTGCTGTGCACGGGTTACTCTAGTTGGAGCAAGCAGGAGCTACTCTTCACTGCACTGTGTGGGGTTCTCATTGCAGTGGCTTCTCTTATTGTGGAGCACGGGCTCAGTAGTTGCAGTGCACAGGCTCTAGGGTGTGGGCTTCAGTAGATGTCGCACGCGGGCTCAGTAGTTGTGGCGCACGGGCTTAGTTGCCCCGTGGCATGTGGGATGTTCCCAGCCCAGGGATCGAACCCGTGTCCCCTGCATTGGCAGGTGGATTGTTAACCACTGCACCACCAGGGAAGTCCCCTGTCAGTCTTTTTAAATTTTAGCCATTCTAGTAAGTATATAGTAGTATCTCATGTGGTTTTAATTTACATTTCCCTAATAACTAATGTTGTTGATTATCTTTTCACGTCTTATTGGCAATTTATACATCTACTTTTATGAAGTAGATGTATAAATCTACTTTTATGAAATATCCATTCAAATCCTTACCCATTTTTTTTTAACATCTTTATTGGGGTATAATTGCTTTACAATGGTGTGTTAGTTTCTGCTTTACAACAAAGTGAATCAGTTATACATATACATATGTTCCCATATCTCTTCCCTCTTGTGTCTCCCTCCCTCCCACCCTCCCTATCCCACCCCTTCAGGCGGTCACAAAGCACTGGGCCGATGTCCCTGTGCCATGCGGCTGCTTCCCACTAGCTATCTACCTTACGTTTGTTAGTGTATATATGTCCATGACTCTCTCTTGCCCTGTCACAGCTCACCCTTCCCCCTCCCCATATCCTGAAGTCCGTTCTCCAGTAGGTCTGTGTCTTTATTCCTGTCTTACCCCTAGGTTCTTCATGACATTTTTTTCTCGTCTTAAATTCCATATATATGTGTTAGCATACGATATTTGTCTTTTTCTTTCTGACTTATTTCACTCTGTATGACAGACTCTAGGTCTATCCACCTCATTACAAATAGCTCAATTTCGTTTCTTTTTATGGCTGAGTAATATTCCATTGTATATATGTGCCACATCTTCTTTATCCATTCATCTGATGATGGGCACTTAGGTTGTTTCCATCTCCGGGCTATTGTAAATAGAGCTGCAATGAACATTTTGGTACATGACTCTTTTTGAATTTTGGTTTTCTCAGGGTATATGCCCGATAGTGGGATTGCTGGGTCATATGGTAGTTCTATTTGTAGTTTTTTAAGGAACCTCCATACTGTTCTCCATAGTGGCTGAACCAATTTACATTCCCACCAGCAGTGAAACAGTGTTCCCTTTTCTCCACACCCTCTCCAGCATTTATTGTTTCTAGATTTTTTGATGATGGCCATTCTGACTGGTGTGAGTTGATACCTCATTACAATTTTGATTTGCATTTCTCTAATGATTAATGATGTTGAGCATTCTTTCATGTGTTTGTTGGTTATCTGTATATCTTTCTTGGAGAATTGTCTATTTAGGTCTTCTGCCCATTTTTGGATTGGGTTGTTTGTTTTTTTGTTATTGAGCTGCATGAGCTGCTTGTAAATTTTGGAGATTAATCCTTTGTCAGTTGCTTCATTTGCAAATTTTTTCTCCCATTCTGAGGGTTGTCTTTTGGTCTTGTTTATGGTTTCCTTTGCTGTGCAAAAGCTTTGAAGTTTCATTAGGTCCCATTTGTTTTTTTTTTTTTTATTTCCATTACTCTAGGAGGTGCTTACCCATTTTTTAATTGGATTGTTAGTCTCATTGAGTTTGAGTTCTTTAATTATAACTGAATACCATGATGTATTCTATTAAACACTAAAGAATAAAATATTCACTCCTTTAAAGACAAGAATACAGTCCTTTTTTAGGTAAATAAATATATGTGTGTGTGTATATACATATGTATACATATATGGCAGAAATTTTCTCCTAGTTTGTTGCTTGCTTTTTTACTTCCTTAACATTGTCTTTTGAGGAGCAGAAGGCATTAATTTTGATGAAGCACTATTTTTCACTCTTTTCTTTTGTACTTTATGGTTTTTGAGTTCTATCTAAGAAACTGTGACTACCCCAAGGTTGCAAAGTTTTCTCCTGTGTTTTGTTCTAGAAGTCTTAAGGTGTTAGGTTTAACGTACAGGACTGAGATTCTTTTTTTTTTTTTTAAATCTTTATTGGAGTATAATTGCTTTACAATGGTGTGTTAGTTTCTGCTATATAACAAAGTGAATCAGCTATACATATACATATATACCCATATCTCCTCCCTCTTGTGTCTCCCTCCCACCCTCCCTATCCCACCCTTCTAGGTGGACACAAAGCACCGAGCTGATCTCCCTGTGCTCTGTGGCTGCTTCCCACTAGCTATCTGTTTTACATTTAGTAGTGTGTATATGACCATGCCACTCTCTCACTTCGTCCCAGCTTGCCCTTCGCCCTCCCCGTGTCCTCAAGTCCATTCTCTATGTCTGTGTCTTTATTCCTGTCCTGCCCCTCGGTTCTTCAAAACCATTATTATTTTTTTTTTTAAGATTCCATATATATCTGTTAGCATAGGGTATTTGTTTTTCTCTTTCTGACTTCTTCACTTTGTATGACAGACTCTAGGTCCATCCACCCCACTACAAATAACTCAATTTCGTTTATTTTTATGGCTGAGTAATATTCCATTGTGTATATGTGCCACATCTTCTTTATCCATTCGTCTGTCGATGGACACTTAGGTTGCTTCCACGTCCTGGTTATTGTAAATAGAGCTACAGTGAACATTGCGGTACATGACTCTTTTTGAATTATGGTTTTCTCAGGGTATATGCCCAGTAGTGTGATTGCTGGGTCCTATGGTAGCTCTGTTTTTAGTTTTTTGAGGAACCTCCATACTGTTCTCCATAGTGGCTGTATCAGTTTACATTCCCACCAACAGTGCAAGAGGATTTCCTTTTCTCCACGCCCTCTCCAGCATTTATTGTTTGTAGATTTTCTGATGATGGCCATTCTTAATGGTGTGAGGTGATACCTCATTATAGTTTTGATTTGCATTTCTCTAATGATTAGTGCATTTCTCTAATGAAAGGATGTTGAGACTCCATTCATGTGTTTGTTGGCAATCTGTATATCTTCTTTGGAGAAATGTCTCTTTAGGTCTTCTGCCCATTTTTGGATTGGGTTGTTTGGTTTTTTGATATTGAATTGCATGAGCTGCTTGTATATTTTGGAGATTAATCCTTTGTCAGTTGCTTCGTTTGCAAATATTTTCTCCCATTCTGAGGGTTGTCTTTTGGTCTTGTTTATGGTTTCCTTTGCTGTGCAAAAGGTTTTAAGTTTCATTAGGTCCCGTTTGTTTATTTTTGGTTTTATTTCCATTTTTCTAGGAGGTGGGTCAAAAAGGATCTTGCTGTGACTTATGTCACAGTGTTCTGCCTACGTTTTCCTCTAAGAGTTTTATAGTGTCTGGCCTTACATTTAGGTCTTTAATCCATTTTGAGTTTATTTTTGTATATGGTGTTAGGGAGTGGTCTAATTTCACTTTTACATGTAGCTGTCCAGTTTTCCCAGCACCACTTATTGAAAAGGCTGTCTTTTCTCCATTGTATATTCTTGCCTCCTTTATCAAAAATAAGGTGACCATATGTGTGTGGATTTATCTCTGGACTTTCTATCCTGTTCCATTGATCTATATTTCTGTTTTTGTGCCAGTACCATACTGTCTTGATTACTGTAGCTTTGTCATATAGTCTGAAGTCAGGGAGCCTGATTCCTCCAGCTCCATTTTTCTTTCTCAAGATTGCTTTGGCTATTCGGGGTCATTTATATTTCCATACAAATTGTGAATTTTTTTGTTCTAGTTCTGTGAAAAATACCATTGGTAGTTTGATAGAGATTGCATTGAATTTATAGATTGCTTTGGGTAATAGAGTCATTTTCACAATGTTGATTCTTCCAATCCAAGAACATGGTATATCTCTCCATCTGTTTGTATCATCTTTAATTTCTTTCATCAGTGTCTTATAGTTTTCTGCATACAGGTCTTTTGTCTCCTTAGGTAGGTTTATTCCTAAGTATTTTACTCTTTTTGTTGCAATGGTAAATGGGAGTGTTTGCTTAATTTCTCTTTCAGATTTTTCATCATTAGTGTGTAGGAATGCCAGAGATTTCTGTGCATTAATTTTGTATCCTGCTACTTTTGGAGTAACTTTTGTGTATGGTGTGCGCTAAGTAAGGATAAAGGTTCATTTGTTTTCCATATAGAAATCCAGTTTTTCTAGCACTGTTGAAAAGACTTTTCTTTATCCAGTGTATATGTGTAGGTCTGTTTCTGGACTTTTTCTTCTGTTCCTTTGAGGTATTTGTCTATCCTTACAGTGGTACCATGCTGTTTGGATGACTGTAGCTTTATAGTAAGTCTTGATTATCAGCTCTTGTAAGTCCTTCAACATTGTTTGTCAAAATTGCTTTGATTATTCTTGGTGCTTTGTTTTTCTATATGCATTTAAAATCAGTTTGTCAATTTCTACAGATTTGACTGGGATTTGAGTGGGATCTATAGATCAGTATGGGTAAAATTGTTATATTAGCGATAATGATTCTCCCAATACATATAGATAGTTTATCTTTCCATTTCAGTATTTTGTAATGGGGTCTTCCCTGGTGGTGCAGTGGTTAAGAATGCGCCTGCCAGTGCAGGGGACACGGGTTCAAGCCCTGATCTGGGAAGATCCCACAGGCCACGGAGCAACTAAGCCCATGCACCACAACCACTGAGCCTGTGCTCTAGAGCCCGCGAGCCACAACTACTAAAGCCTGTGTGCCTAAAGCCCATGATCCACAGAAAGAGAAGCCACCGCAGTGAGAAGCCCCACACCACAACGAAGAATAGCCCCTGCTTGCCGCAGCTAGAGAAAGCCCACACGCAGCAATGAAGATCCAACACAGTCAAAAACAAATAAATAAATAAATTAAATTAAATTAAATAAACTTATAGTATTTGGTAGTGTTCAGTGTAGAGGTGATACATGTATTTTGTTAAATTTATCCTTAAGTATTTTGTGTGTTTGCGTGCAATTTTACATGTATTTTTAAAGTTTAATTTCCTATTGTTTGTTGCTTATATATAGACATACAGTTTTTTTTTTTAACATTGATCTTGTTTTTTGTTTTTTGCTTTTTGTTTTTGCGGTACACGGGCCTCTCCCATTGTGGCCTCTCCCGTTGCGGAGCACAGGCTCCGGATGCGCAGGCTCAGCGGCCATGGCTCATGGGCCTAGCCGCTCCACGGCATGTGGGATCTTCCTGGACTGGGGCACGAACCCGTGTCCCCTGCATCGGCAGGCGGACTCTCAACCACTGCGCCACCAGGGAAGCCCTGTGATCTTGTTCATTTTTTACTCTTTTTCTATCATTCCATAACTGCTGTCCGACGTGATAGACATTAGCTCCATGTGACTGTTGAACACTTGAAATGTGGTTAGTCCTCATTGAGAAGGACAGTAAATGTAAAATATGCACAGAAGAAAGGAATGTGAAATATTTCAGTAGTAATTAGAAATTGATTACGTGTTGAAATGATAATATTTTGGATCTGTTGGGTTTAATAAGCTATATTAAAATTAATTTCATTTGTTTCTTTTGTAGTGTGGAAATGAAATTAAAAATTACATATTTGGTTTGCATTTGTGGCTTACATTATATTTCTTTTGGACAATGCTTTAATAAAATACTACTAACGTCAAAAATTTATTTATTTGTAGATGAAGAAAAAACTCCAGAACAAATCATGCAGGAAAAGCAAATTGAAGCGTAGGTCATATTTTAAAATTTTAGTTTTGGTTTTTACAGATTTAATAATATTATCCACCTTATAATATTGTCTTTCTTTTTCCTTTCCTTTTTTTTTCCAAGTAATTTGTCATGCACGTATTGAGAAGTTGTTGATGTGGCATGTAGACTTACATGCACATGAGTGATCATATTAACACTTTTGGCATCCTCCACACCTTAACAAGATACTTAGCGAAGTATCATAGCAGGAATCAGTTTACCAAATCTGTAAATGCGTAGATGTTGGGAGCCTGTAGAATACTTTTATTTAGAGAACAGGCATTTTACTTTCTTCAAAGATTTACTTTATACCTTTCTTCAAGTAGTTACTTTTTCTGATATTGCTGAAATTCTTTTGTTCATGCTTCTTTGGCAGTAAAATTGAAGAACTGGAAAAAGAAATTGAAGAGGCAAAAATTGCTTTTGAAATGAAAAAGCTTGCATTAGACAGGTAATTATTACCTTTTTTTTTCTTTTGCGGTATGCGGGCGTCTCACTGTTGTGGCCTCTCCTGTTGCGGAGCACAGGCTCCATATGTGCAGGCTCAGCGGCCATGGCTTATGGGCCCAGCTGCTCCGCAGCATGTGGGATCTTCCCGGACAGGGGCATGAACCTGCGTGCCCTGCATCAGCAGGCGGACTCTCAACCACTGCGCCACCAGGGAAGCCCAATTATTACCTTTTAAGTATGCAAAATGGGTATGACTCAAGGTGCACGGCTATTTTAACTAGTCTGAAGTAATCAATCAAAATGATGTTTAGATAATGGTCCCACAAATTTTGAGCCCTGAGAGAAAAGTTACATCATTCATTAATGTCTTCATTTGAAGAAGTTACATAAGATAGGGTTAATAAGGAAATGTCAGTCAAGACAATTAAAGTGTGAGGTTAAATCTCATTCTGTGTTTGAAATGATTATATGGATTCATTTACTCCAGTAACTTTTTTTTTAATATTTGTTTATTTATTTTACTTTTTGGCTGCATCGGGTCTTAGTTGGGGGACGCGTGATCTTCACGCGGTGCCTGGCCTTCTCTCTAGTTTTGGCGCTCAGGCTCAACAGTTGTGGCATGCAGGCTCTCTAGTTGTGGCTTGTGTGCTCAGTAGTTGTGGCTCAAGGGCTTAGTTGTCCCGTGGCATATGGGATCTTAGTTCCCCGACCAGGGATCGAACCTGTGTCCTCTGCATTGGAAGGTGGATTCTTAACCACTGGACCACCAGGGAAGTCCCCTATTCCAGTAACTCTTAATTGAGTAAAAGAATTGTCAGTGAATTTAAATATATTTTTAATTTTAGGCTTTGCATATATATTTTAAAATTCATTCAACAAATATTTGAGTGCTTCCTGTGTCGTAAGCTTTGTGCTGGAGCTGGCATACAGTTGTTAATAAGACAAACAGTGGTCTCTATTATAGACTTATGATCTGAATTAATAATCTCAATTAAGTGAATGACTCTTAACAGTTTTTTCCTTGTATTTCTGGCCGTCCCAGATGAATTTATTTACATTTAATTGAAAAGTAGTTAAATCCCTTTTAATTGCTTCTAGCAGTGAACTTTTTTCCCTCATTTCATATGCTGGCTCATTATATAGATCATACTTTTTAACTAAGGTGGCTTCAGAGCTATTAAGATATCCCCCTTTAATGAAATGACTAATATTGCTGAGCTGATTGCCTTTTTTTTTTTTTAATTTATTTTTGGCTGCTTTGGGTCTTCATTGCTGTGCACAGGCTTTCTCTAGCTGCGGCGAGCAGGGGCTACTTTTCTTTGCAGTGCATGGGTTTCTCATTGCAGTGGCTTCTCTTGTTGTGGAGCACAGGCTCTAGGTGTGTGGGCTTCAGTAGTTGTGGCACACAGTCTCAGTGGTTGTGGCTCTCGGGCTCTAGAGTGCAGGGTCAGTAGTTGTGGTGCACGGGCTTAGTTGCTCCATGGCATGTGGGGTCTTCCCGGACCAGGGCTCGAACCCGTGTCCCCTGCATTGGCAGGTGGATTCTTAACCACTGCGTCACCAAGGGAAGCCCCTGATTGCCTTTTTATTATTATTTATTAGCTATTTGAATTTAAAAATAAATTACAGTGCTTGCTTTTACATAGACACATTTTAAAGTTCACAGTCAAGTATGGTTTTGTATTCCCTAACTACACATTTTGGGCCCCTGTTGATCTCTGTAGTACCTTTTTTTTTCTTCCAGTTTTATTGAGATATAATTGATAATACAGCACTGTATAAGTTTAAGGTGTGCAGCATAATGTTTTGACTTACATGCATCCTGAAATGATTATCACATTCGGTTTAATGAACATCATCTCATATAGATACAAAATTAAAGAAATAGCAAAAAAGTTATTTTCTTGTGGTGAGAACTCTTAGGATTTATTCTCTTAACAACTTGCACATATAACTTACAGCAGTGTTAAACATGTTTATTGTGTTGTACATTACATTTTGTAGTGCCTTAATGCTTCCTCGCAGCCCCGCAGCAAGGTGGACGGCTTGGAGAGCAAGTTCAGGCTGGGTGTCAGGTCTGCTCAGCCCCCCTCTCTGGCCATATGCACAACTGCATGCAACAGCCGCATCCATATTGGTGTTCCTTCATATTTCTATAACTTACTTATCAAAGTATTTCCCATATGATACTGTTTAAAAACCTACTTTTGTTTTATGTTATATTTAAAGAGAAATCAATCTTTACCTTGTCGTATTTTTAAATTTTCTTTTTCAGTGTACCCTAAATGTTAACCATGTTTTATAATGGAAGCTTTTTTCCTCTATAGGATGCAGCTTTCAAGTGCACTTAAAAAACACATGGAGAAAATTAACACCAAGACTAGGTATGTTTTTTTGTTTGTTTGTTTTATTTTATTTTTTCTGGATTTGGCAAGGATGGGAATAAGGGAGATCCGCATAATGACTAGTTCTGTGAATTTTTTTTTTTTTTTAATTACCTGTCACTGCCGACCACCTTTATCTGGGGAATAAGAAACATGACAAAAAAAAAAAAAAAAAAAAGAAACATGTGGGCCCTTCTCATCACTACAACTTTTATAGTCCTGTTGACATTTTGTTTCATATGGATCGGGACCCTAAGAAGCCATGGACGTTTTACCTATACAATATGGAATCTTTTTTTTTTAATATTTATTTATTTGGCTGCACCAGGTCTTAGTTGCGGCATGCGGGGTTTAGTTCCCTGACCAGGGATCAAACCCAGGCCCCCTGCATTGGGAATGTGGAGTCTTAACCACTGGACCACCAGGGAAGTCCCCAATCTGAGAATTTTGAAGGAAGATTGTTTTTGTTTTTAATAAATTTATTTATTTTTGGCTGCGTTGGGTCTTCGTTGCTGTGCGCGGGCTTTCTCTAGTTGCAGTGAGCGGGGGCTACTCTTTGTTGCGGTATGCGGGCTTCTCATTGCAGTGGCTTCTCGTTGCGGAGCACGTGCTCTAGGCGCATGGGCTTCAGTAGTTGTGACACGCAGTCTCTAGAGCGCAAGCTCAGTAGTTGTGGCGCACGGGCTTAGTTGCTCCATGACATGTGGGATCTTCCTGGACCAGGGCTCGAAACCGTGTTCCTTGCATTGGCAGGCGGATTCTCAACCACTGTGCCATCAGGGAAGCCCCGGAAGGAAGGTTTTGAAAGTTAACTTTCATTTGGGATTTACTGTAAAGCAGGAGCAATGCTATCTCATTTAAGCCAACAACAACTCAATGAGATAGGAAATATACTCCGCATTTTTGTATTGGCAGAAATGATCTTGCGTAGGTTCAATAATTGGCCAGGCAATCAAGGTCATCTCTAATCTGATCCTAAGTGCCTGGCCACCGGGGCCTTACCTGTGATTTTATCTCCCAAAGCTCTAATCTTGTGATAAAATACCACCACCACCACCACCCCACTGTTGGCACAGGAAAAGTACCGAGATGGATCTGGCACTTTCTCTATCTGGACGTCTTAGCCCTGACTGATACCCATTCCTCCCATATTCCATTTAACTCCAGGACTACATAAATCCTAAAATCTGCATTTGAACTCTCTAAATATTGCTCCCCCACGAAAGGAGAGCTTAAAACATTCTTGTAAAGGAGTGCAGGATAGATTCATCGCATTGACACCAAAGACAGCATAAAGGCCAGGTAGGCTGAGGCAGCGCCTTTAGCCTGTCTTAATGTTTACAACCACGTATAGCTGTAACTAGCAGAAAATGAGTTCAGCTCTCAGGTCTGTGCAAATAGTCCCCTTTTTCAGCCTCCCAGGTAAACTTCTACAGTGTTTCTCACGCCTGGCTGATTATCAGGATAATTAGTATTTTCACAATGGTCACATTGCTGGTCCCATCCCAAACCTGCTGACTCAGAATCTCTGAAGATGGGGAGCTGGCAATCCACATTTAACGAGCCTCCCAAGGGAATGTGGCACTCTGAAATATGAGAACCACTATTCTCATCCAGTCTTATTTCCACCCTTTTACTCCAGCCGTACTAAACTGCTTGATCTAGGTAATCTTCATAATTACACTTGAGCATTGAACAACCTGGGTTTCAACTGCCCAAGTCCACTTATATGCAGGTTGTTTGGGGTTTTTTTCAATAAATATGGCACCTGTATTTTCATTTTACAGATCTTTAAGTTAACTAAGTATGGGGGAAGATTTGTGTTTAGTTAGAGGTCACAGTATGTGGAATCAGAAGAACTAGGGTTTGATCCAAACTGTTTCAGCTTTCTTCCCTTGGGTGAGTCATTTAATTCCTTTGTTTTTGAGGCAGAGATAGCAGTGCTCTTGACTGTGTGGGATGGTTGGTGTCCCTAACCACTCACCCCACCTGCATTGTTCAACGTTCAACTATACTTTACATCTTTTAAGACTCAAGGATTTCCCTTGTTCCACCCTTTGCACAACTCTTAGAAGGGTTCATATCCATTACTGGTTGTAATGAAACCATATGATGGTTGTGGATTTATTTTTTCCCCCATAAGATTCTTTCCTCTTTGAAAACATGTACTATGTTTTACTCTGTTTTATATTCCTGGTGCCTGGCACAGTCTTGCCATGTAGTAGTCACTCAGAAATACTTGTTGGAGGGGCTTCCCTGGTGGCGCAGTGGTTGAGAATCCGCCTTCCAATGCAGGGGACACGGGTTCGAGCCCTGGTCCAGGAAGATGCCACATGCCATAGAACAACTAAGCCCATACACCACAACTACTGAGCCTGCACACCTAGAGCCCTTGCTCCCCGCAACTAGAGAAAAAGCCCATGCGCAGCAACAAAGACCCAGCACAACCAAAAATAAATAAATTAACTAATTAAAAAAAAAAAAGAAACACTTGTTGGAGAAATGGGGATAAAAGCACTTTATTCACTGAAACTATTCTGTATGATATGATAATGGTAGATACATGTCATTATACATTTGTCAACTCATAGCATGTACAACACCAAGAGTGAACTCTAACCCTAATGTAAACCATGGCCTCTGGGTGATAATGATGCGTCAGTGTCGGTTCATCATTTGTAACAAATGGATCGCTCTGCTGCGGGGGAGGCTGTGCAAGCGTGGGGGCAGCGTGTACATGGGCTTCCCTTCCACTCGGTTCTGCTTTGAACGTAAAACTTGTCTAAAAACTAAAGTCTGTTTCCAAAAAAAAGCTATGTATTAGCAAGCTGTTAGGGTTTTTTCCCCCTAAATATGACATTTTTAGAATGTTCCTGGGGAATTCCCTGGCGGTCCAGTGGTTAAGACTCCAAGCTTCCACTGCAGGTGGCACCAGTTTGATCCCTGGTCGGGGAACTAAGATCCCACATGCCGTGCAGTGCAGCCAAGGGAAAAAACAAAAGAAATGTTATTTGATATTCTTTGTTGTCTGTGAGCAAAAATTTTTCTAGGGAAATGCATCTCTAATTCTAAACAGAAATTTAGTTTACATCAAATTTTTCCAGATTTATTTTGTTAAACAATGACTTTCTATTGAAGTGTACAGTGAATATAATGAAAGTAAATATGTACTAACTGATTTCTTAATTGAGTGTTTTTAATTGTTAATCATATTTTTTATTCCTTTTCAGTGTGCTCATGGATAACATGAAACAAATACTAAGTCTAAATAAATCAGTAATGAAATCACAGCAGGTAACTTTAAATATAAAGCTGCTTATGCATTCTCATGATTTCAGTAACATTCTTGCTGGTAACTGTATGTGACTAAATAGGATTGCCCAAAGAGACTGATAGGGTTGGAATTCACTGTCCTTAAAGTTTCTCTCTTTTCCATAATTCCATTATTTCTGACTAATTATCTACTTATCATTTAAGCTACTTTTCCTTTCCCTTTTGTTGTGTGGAAACAGGAATTAAAAACTGGAGCTCTAGAAAATATGAATAGATAAATTCAGTGATTTAAATATTGTAGGTGTGTTCTTAGGTTATGTGCCTTAATCTTTTTATTTCTAATAACAGGAAACCCGGGACTTAGAAGACAAATTGCTTGATGTTAGAAAGAAAAGATTGCGTATGTAGAACACTTTTTTTTTTTTTTTTTTTGGAGAACACATTTTCACTTAATATGAAGATTGACAAGGCCAGATCTCTCAATCACTGAAAAATTTTTTAATTTCCTTAAAATTTTGGACATAGCAATTTAAAAAGTAGTATATAAAATGGATTTTGCTTGATTTGTTGTTTTAGAACTTTAAGTCACAAAAATTAAGATATTCTCAGTGGGGGAAGGAATATCAAATAATACAAAAAAGTATAATGTGAAAGCCATACCTCCATCCTGTGTGACCACAGTTAGGAGTACATCATTCCAGGCCTTTTTCCACACCCATATAAATGTATTTAAATAAACATAATTTTTTTCAAATTTATTTATTTTATTTTATTTTTGGCTGCGTTGAGTCTTTGTTGCTGCGCGCGGGCTTTCTCTAGTTGCGGGGCGCCGGCTTCTCATTGCAGTGGCTTCTCTTGTTGTGAAGCACAGGCTCTAGGCGCACAGGCTTCAGTGGTTGCAGCATGTGGGCTCAGTAGTTGTGGCTCTCGGGCTCTAGAGCGCAGCCTCAATAGTTGTGGCGCACGGGCTTAGCTGCTCCGCGGCATGTGGCATCGTCCCAGAACAGGGCTCAAACCCGTGTCCCCTGCATTGGCAGGCGGATTCTTAACCACTGTGCCACCAAGTAAGCCCCCTAAACATAATTTTTAAATGATCACTTGATGCATATGGTTCTGCAGCTTTTTAACTTAATGAACATGAGATGGCTTTTTGCATTGAAATGTTTTATTGAAATGTATTTCAGAAGTAACACATATTCTCTATAAAGAATTTAGAAACAGAAAAACATACATAGGAAGTTAAATTTTTAATTTTATCAAGAGATAATCGATCTTCAATGCTTCTTATTTATAAAATAAAATTGGCATAATTTTATTCTGTGTTGTAAACTGCTTTTTTCATTTAACAGTATAGGCATGATTTATTATTTTAAAATACTATGTAGATTTGCCTTTTTGTAAGTAATCTCAGGATTAGAAGTAGTCCTGGTCATCTGATCTAATCACCCTTTGGCTTTTTTTCCATTGCATTCCTGTCAAGGAACCAAGCTCCTGAGATACACCCATTTATGTTTTCAAATACTATCTGTCCCCAACTTATGATGTTTCAACTTAATGATTTTTTGACTTTATGATGATATGCATTTAGTAGAAACTGAATTCAGATTTTGAATTTTGCTCTTTTCCTGGGCTAGTAACATACTCCATTGTGATGCTGGGCAGCAACATCGAGCCCCAGCTCCTATCAGCCACGTGATCATAAGGGTAAACAACCAATACACTTACAACTATTATGTTTTTCACCTTCAGTACAGTATTCAATAAATTACATGAGATATTTAACACATTGTTATAAAACAGGCTTTGTGTTAGATGATTTTGCCCCTTTGCAGGCTAATGTAAGTGTTCTGAGCATGTTTAAGGTAGGCTAAGTTAAGCTGTGATGTTTGGTAGATTAGGTGTACTAAATGCATTTTCGACTTAGGATATTTTCAACTTAAGATGGGTTTACCAGGAAGATTTCTAGTTTAGTTCTCAGAACATTTCAGGAACAACAAAAAAAAAACGGTTGATGGTATTTATCCCTGGAGAAGGGAATCTTACCTTTCCTTGAAAATTCATCTTGTTGATATTGTAATTTTTGTAAATAAAGGGGGGGAAAGTATTTCATTACATATATCTCCTGCTATTTTTTTGGCAACCCAGAGTAAGTCCTCTTTGACATGATGCCACAGCAAACATTTGTAGACAGTATCATTGTCATACATACATACCTTGAACATCTCACAGAGGACATTACTAAGTATGAAATTAAAATATTGGTGTTTTGCACCAGAGAAATCATTTTCAGATCAAAATGGAACTGCAGCCTAAAATGCTGCTTATTAAAAATTTTCTCTTGACTGAAATAATCAGTAACTGTTCTGCTTCATAAGTTTTCAAGATTCTTGTTTATAGGAGTTATCATATATAGTATATGGTTTTATTTTTAACCCAATAGAGTTAAAACAAGCTTCAGAAAGGAAGCTTTTCGAAATACAGACTGAAAAGAACAAACAGAAAGATGATTTGGGTAGTATGGAAAATTCGGGGAAGATAAAGACCATACAACAAAACCTGGAGATGGAGATACAGATTACTACAGTTATTCAACATGTGTTCCAGGTAATATTTTTATAAAATAGGAGGTGGGGTAAAGAACTTTTCAAAAGTGGATGGTTCTATTACTTTCAGGCTTATTTTCATTTAGTTTTCTTTTCTTTTTTTTTTTTTTTTCATTTAGTTTTTGGTCTTACTAAATAATTCAGTACTGAATATCAAGCTGTTTACATATATCTTGAATTTATGTCTGTTTAGCATTTAAGGCTTTGGTTTTTTGTTATAGTTAGACCTTAGGCATTTATAAATGGAAATGATGTCAGCAGCTCTGTGGAGGCAGAATGGTATAACGACGGAGAACATTAGACTTCAAGTTGGGAAGTGGGGAAAACATGGATGCAGGTGATGGGAATCTAGAGTTAAGATCCTACCAGCTACTTAATAGTTGCTGAGGGACTTCCCTGGTTGCACAGCGGTTAAGAATCCGCCTGCCAATGCAGGGGACACGGTTCGATCCCCAGTCTGGGAAGATCCCACATGCCATGGAGCAAGTAAGCCCTTGCGCTACAACTACTGAGCCTGCATGCCACAACTACTGAAGCCCACGTGCCTAGAGCCCATGCTCTGCAAAAAGAGAAGCCACCGCAATGAGAAGCCCACGCACCGCAACAAAGAGTGGCCCCCGCTCACTGCAACTAGAAAAAGCCTGCACACAAATAAATAAATTAAAATAAATAAATTTTAAAAAAAATGTTGCTGACCTTGAGGAAATTATATAACTTGTCTAAGCATTAGTTTCCTTGTGTAGGAAGAGTGGTTATTAGAACTAAAGGTGATAATTCATGTTAATCTGTTTAGCATAGTGTCTGCTTGAAGCAAATTCTCAATGAATATTGGTAGTTATTGTCATGTCAGGGTTTTTTTTATTTTTTAAGTTTATTTATTTATTTTTTGGCTGTGTTGGGTCTTCTTTGCTGCACACAGGCTTTCTCTAGTTCTGGCGAGCAGGGGCTACTCTTTGTTGTGGTGCTTGGGCTTCTCATTGCAATGTCTTCTCTTGTTGCAGAGCACAGGCTCTAGGCGCAGGGGCTTCAGTAGTTGTGGCACACAGGCTCAGTAGTTGGTGTGCAGGGGCTTAGTTCCTCCACGGCATGTGGGATCTTCCCGGACCAGGGATCGAACCCTTGTCCCCTGCATTGGCAGACAGAATCTTAACCACTGCGCCACCAGGGAAGTCCCCATTATGTCAGTTTTTAAATTTTATGTGTTCATTTAGCCTGGAGGTTTTTCTTTACTTTTTTTTTTTTTTAATATTTATTTATTTGGCTGTACTGGGATCTTCATTGCTGCGTGCAGGATCTTTAGTTGTGGCATGCGAACTCACAGTTGCGGCATGTGGGATCTAGTTCCCTGACCAGGGATCAATCCCGGGCCCCCGGTATTGGGAGCATGGAGTCTTAGCCACTGGACCACCAGGGAAGTCCCTCTTTACTTTATTTAATTTATTATTTTTGGCTACATTGGGTCTTCGTTGCTGTGCGCGGGCTTTTCTCTAGTTGTGGTGCGCGGGGGCTGCTCTTCATTGTGGTGCGCAGGCTTCTCATTGCAGGGGTTTCTCTTGTTGCGGAGCATGGGCTCTAGGCGCGCAGGCTCAGTAGTTGCAGCACATGGGCTCAGTGGCTGTGGCTTGCAGGCTCAGTAGTTGTGGCTCGCGGGCTCTAGAGCGCAGGCTCAGTAGTTAAGGTGCACAGGCTTAGTTGCTCCATGGCATGTGGGATCTTCCCGGACCAGGGCTCAAACCCGTGTCCCCTGCATTGGCAGGTGGATTCTTAACCACTGCGCCACCAGGGAAGTTCTGAGGATTTTTTAAAAATCTTGATAAATTTTTAAGAGTACTTAGAACATTAATTTAAAAATTTTTTTTCTTAATTACAGAACCTCATTTTGGGGAGTAAAGCCAACTGGGCAGAGGATTCTGCCCTTAAGGAAACTGTTCTGCAGCTTGAGAAGAATCTCACCATGATCCAATAAGAATTCTGTTTTGACGTATTTTTGTTTCTGTCTTTAATGTCATTTAAATTGCAAATTTCAAGTGAAATGCTTTTCAGTGTTTTTGGAACTGTTCTAATACTGCAATTTTTTTTTAGCTTAACAGTGGTACATGGAATTTACTGCTTTAAATATGATAAAGTGACTGGCATAATCTAAAAGAATCTGAAAATGTTAGCCTTGGAAGTGTCCCAAAAGATATCTAGTCCAGCTTTCCACTGAATGTGGACTTTTTTTTTTACAACATTCCTGTAAGTCCCAACTCTCATTTGGAATACTTCTCTGTATTTGTTTGTCAACCAAAATATTGGAAATTTAGAAAAGCATATCCACATCTTTATTTTTTTCAACTGTCAATTGTATTTTATTCAAATAAATCTCATTTTAGTTCTGTCTCACTAGAGATTTTCTTTTGCCTTTTTAAAAAAAATTTGCGATATAATTGATATATAACATTGTGTAAGTTTAAGATGTACAACATGTTGATTTGACCACCATGGCATTAGCTAACACCTCCATCATGTTACATAATTATCATTTCTTTATCATGGTGAGAATATTTAAGATTACCCTCTTAGTAACTTTGAAGTATGTAATATAGTATTGTTAACTAGAATCACAGTGCTGTACATTAGATCTCCAAAATTTATTCATCTTCTAACTGCAAGTTTGTACCCTTTGACCACCATTTCCCCAGTTCTCTCAATCCCCCTTATGCATTTTTAAACAGACACCCAAATAAAGCACCTCAGTCATGAAAAAGAAAGAAAAAGAAAAACATATTCACAATGTTAACAGTTGTGGTTATTATAGAAAATTTGTGACTTTTTTCTTTTGTATTTTTATGTTTATTGTGCATTACTTTTATAAGTTAAAAAATAAAAAGAAAAAATATTATTCTATCTTATTAAAAAATAGAACTTGCCACCTTTTATAGAATCCAATTCCAGTTTTGGAAAACTAATTTGAGCTCTTTATTAATTTGGAGCTGTTGATAATTTTTATAGACAATGTAGTGTTTTCAACATTCTTTTAAGATGGACTTTAAGGGATCCCTGCTCAGGGAACTAGATCCCACATGCATGCCTCAACTAACAGTTTGCATGCTGCAACTAAGGAGCCGGCAAGCCAGAACTAAGGAGCCGGTGCGCTGCAACTAAGGAGCCCACCTGCCTCAACTAAGACCTGGCACAACCAAATAAATAAATAAATATTTTTAAAAAATTGCTCTAGTTGAAAAAGACATAATGACGTTTAAAAAGAAAAAGAAGTAATTTAAACTGGAAAAGATGCACTGCAGTGGTAATAGCATTTGAAATCTGTTCTTTAGATCAGTAACAAAAATAAAGAGATTTGAATTCTAGAAACTTTTCTTTGGAATATTTATAGTTTTGCTTCATTTGTTTTGATAAATCATAATTTATGTGTAGTTTTTTAAATTTTATCTGTTTTTTCTTTTTTTTTGTGGTACGCGGGCCTCTCACCGTTGTGGCCTGTCCCGTTGCGGAGCACAGGCTCCAGACGCGCAGGCTCAGTGGCCATGGCTCACGGGCCTAGCCGCTCCGCGGCATGTGGGATCTTCCAGGACCGGGGCATGAACCTGTGTCCCCTGCATCGGCAGGTGGACTCTAAACCACTGCGCCACCAGGGAAGCCCTAATTTTTTAAATCTTATGTGTAGTTACTCTTTTTGCCACAGTGTATTCTTGGAAATGGTCCACATGAATTATAAAAGAAGTTATATTTTTCTCATAGAAAAACATTCTGGAAAATACCTTCCTGATCCAAAGATACAGCATTAAATAAATCATAGATGCACGCTTTATTAGTGAATCCCAACTCAAAGGGTTACCACCATCCTCAGAAAAACTTTCTGCATTTTCCTAAGATTTTATTGTCCTGTTGTGTGCTCCCTCTTACAGCCCAGCTCTGAGGGAGAAATTGTGTTAGTTAGCTTTCTTGGAAATCCTGCTGAAAAACCTCAAATCTCAGTGGCTTATAAGAAACATATTCTCTGTTGGATCCATGGTTTGGCTGATCATTCTAGGACCCAGGCTGAGCGTGCAGCCACTATCTGAAACACATGCTCATGGCTTATGAGGCCAAGTCAAATTATACAAGCACGTTTCGTTTCTACTTGGAACAGGTATACATTATTTCCACCCAGGTTCCACTCAAGCTCAACATCACTGGGGCACGAAAGTATACTCTCACAGTAGGGAAGTGGTGGGGAAACCTAATGGATATTTGCTGAAAAGAATATAGTGTACCACAGCCTGCTACCTTGGTCTTAAATATTAACTTCCCTTTTGCATGTAAAAGATGCACCTCTCTCCAAAGAAGGTAAGCTAACAATGTCATCTAGGCATACCAGTTCAAAGAGTCTTCACATTATTTCAGATGTAGCTCTTCCTGATCTGGAGACCTATGAACTGAAAAGACAGGCTGTACTGCTTCATACAGCCAGCAAACAATAGTGGAGAAGGACTGTAGCAATTCTGAAATATTGCTTGGCAAGTGATAGGAGGTGCCCTTTCCTAGGGGACAGGGAACACCTTTGGATTTGGCTCTCTGGAAGCAGTTCTTTATCTGTGGTTCATTCTACCTTTTGGGAGGTTCTCCCTATCCATTACTAACTTTGGCCATATCTGAAGAGGGCATTAGAGATTATGCCCATCTGAACAGCTTTCTTAGTTGGGGACCCAAATATCTTTTTACATCTCAAACAGTCACAGTCTTTTAAAATCCAGGCTAGTGGTGCTTTTGCTAATACATTTTTCTTAAAAATGGTGGTGGTGGTGATGGTTGTTTGGTTGGTTGTTTCATCATGTCAAACTATGATTTACCAGCTGACTGGTTTTATAAATAAAGTTTTATTGGAACAAAGCCACACCCATAGGTTTACATATTATCTATGGCTGATTTCCCTCTACAATACCATATGCTGGTCTCCTACTTACGATGGTTCAGCTTAGGATATTTCAACTCTGATGGTGCAAAAGCTATGTGCATTTAGTAGAGACCATACTTTGAATTTTGAACTTTGATCTTTTCCTGGGCCAACAATACTCTCATGATGCTGGGCCGCAGCAGCGAGCCACATCTGTCAGCCACACAGTCACAGAGGCAAACAACCAGTATACTTAAACCACTCTGTTTTTCACTTTCAGTACAGTAGTCAATAAGTTACATGACATTTTCAACACTTTATTATAAAATAGGCTGTGTTAGATGATTTTGCCCAACTGTAGGTTAATGTTAAGTGTTCTGAGCACATTTAAGGTTAGGTGTATTGGGACTTCCCTGGCGGTCTGGTGGTTAAGGCTTCACCTTCCAATGAAGGGAGTGCTGGTTCAATCCCTAGTCAGGGAACTAAGATTCCACATGCCTCGCAGCCAAAAAGCCAAAACATAAAACAGAAGCAATATTGTAACAAATTCAATAAAGACTTTAAAAAATACATTTAAAAAAGGGTTAGGTGTATTAAATTCATTTTGACTTAGGATCTTTTCAACTTAGGATAGGTTTATTGGGACGTAACCCCATCATAAGATCTCTAGTTGAACTGAATTGAGTAGCTGCAACAGATTATATGCACCCCCCAACCTCTTCTTCTTACAGTCATTGACTTGAAGGAACCAGTTGCCCTGTAGAAAGTTCTCTATTCTGATTAGTCTGATTGCTTCCTAGTAGTGTAGGTAGCTTGTTTCACCTCTTTATTCCTGTAAATCAGAAGTCAGATCTAAGTGCTTTATTAAAGTAGTTTCAATTTTTTTTAATCAAGAAAATTCACAAGTTGTTCTGGGTACTTTGTATTGCATCACATCAGGAAGTTGTCATACACAATGAGTTCTACCTAACAGATGTACAGCAAATGTCAGGAACGAGGTACATGGAACAAGAAAGTCAAAGGCCAGATAAGATAGGGACGTTAAGACACAATATAAGGTAGAATCAGATGGTGTACTCCACAGGTCCATGAAAATAGTCAAGTAATAGCATTCAGGATATAGACTGTTGACTGAAAGAAAAATGCACAATGTAAGAGCTGTGAGTTGAGTTTTATTGTGTCCTACTGAGGACTAGGAGACAGCCTCTCAGAGAGCTCTGAGGAACTGCTCCGAAGAGGTAGGGGGACAGGCCAATTATATATGTGACTTTGGCTAATAAGTATGTGCAATCCAGTATACTTCTCAGTAGAAGGTTACTGCTAGTCAAGAGGAACAGATATACCAGTTAAGGATTTTAGTGCTTTTCTAAGTATGGGAGGATGCAAGAAACCAGAATCACAAAATTTCCTGAAATATATCTAACTAAGGGCCTGTTTTGCCTGTTCTAAAGCACAGAGTGCCTCCTCTGTTCTGAATTCCTTTCAGGGTATACTGTAGGTCAGGTATTGCAGTGGCTAATGACTTGATCCTTGTAGAACTGGAGGGTGGACAACATCCTTTGTTTTACAAGACGAAAATCACGAGACTTGCATGGGATGAGTAATCAAATGATGTGATGACAGGAGGGTGATTGAAACTGAGCAGCAGGAAGATAGGATTTGGTTTGCTGCCTCAGCTTCAGCTACTTTTATCATCTTCATCCTAGAAAGAACTAATCAAGAAGGGGCCTGGATGAGAATTCTGTGGAGTATGAATGCCAACACTTACAAATAAATCCACAAGTAGAGAAAAGTCAGAGCATTTTCCTGGCAGTCTTCCCAAACAAAATTCATACCAATATGACCAGTAATTTGTATTGCATTTGACATTTTCTGAATTTATCATCAGGTATTCCCAGGAAACTTCTTGGTATTACAGGACTTGGAAAGTTTATCTTTTAATAAAATCTCTAGACATATATACACTAATATGTATAAAATAGATAACTAATAAGAACCTGCTGTATAAAAAAATAAAATTAAAAAAAAAATCTCAGGCTTCCCTGGTGGCGCAGTGGTTAAGAATCCACCTGTGGGCTTCCCTGGTGGCGCAGTGGTTGAGAGTCCGCCTGCCGATGCAGGGGACACGGGTTCCTGCCCCGGTCTGGGACGATCCCACATGCCGCGGAGCGGCTGGGCCCATGAGCCATGGCCGCTGAGACTGCGCGTCCAGAGCCTGTGTTCCGCAACGGGAGAGGCCACAACAGTGAGTAGGCCCACGTACCGCAAAAAAAAAAAAAAATCATGGGAATTCTTTGCCCATTGTCTTCATCTCTTAAGTATAATCATAAAGGAAAATGACAAATATTTATTTTATTTAGAAAAGTAGCCAATAAATTCTCTCTTAAATGACCAGAATGAGAATCTAATATTGTAGATTTTCACATAGAAACTTGCTGTTTCTCTGAATGTAAATGAAAAGTCTGTGTACTAGGCATCTAAGCTGCTGTTGCTTTTGAGCTTTTCCCCACCAGCTTTATTGAGGTCATTGACAAAATTGTAAAATATTTAAAGTTTTCAGTGTGTTGATTTAATATATGTATACCTTGTGAAAGGATTCCCACAATCCAGTTAACACATCCATCACCTCACATATTTACCTTTTCTTTCTTTTCTTTTTTTTGGTGAGAACATTTAAGTTCTACTCTCTTAGTAAATTTCATTTGTACAATACAATGTCATCAAGTATAGTCACCATTTTTGAACTTTAAAAACATTAGTTTATCTGGTTTCGGCAATGGTGACTTAAAAAAAATTTTTTTAATACACTTTTATTATTTTTATTTTGTGTGCGGTACGCGGGCCTCTCACTGTTGTCCCTCTCCCGTTGCGGAGCACAGGCTCCGGACGCGCAGGCTCAGCGGCCATGGCTCACGGGCCCAGCCGCTCCGCAGCATGTGGGATCTTCCCGGACCGGGACACAAACCCGTGTCCCTTGCATCGGCAGGCGGACTCTCAACCACTGCGCCACCAGGGAAAACCCACTTTATTTTTTAAAGCAGTTTTAGGTTCACAGCAAAATGGTGCAGAAAATCCAGAGTTCCCGTATACCTACTTCCCGCACACAGGCACAACTTCACCCCGCTGTCACCATCCCCGACTAGAGCGGTACATTTGTTACAACTGAACCCTAACATTAACACGTCATTATCACCCAAGGGTTGTATATTTTATGAGTTTTGAAAAATGTATAATGACATGTACCCACCATTATAGTATCGTACAGAATAGTTTCACCGTCCTAAAAATCCCCTGTGCTCTGCCTATTTGTCCCTCCCTCTCCCCAACCCCTGGCAACCACTGATATTTTAAGTGTCTCCATAGTTTTGCCTTTTCCAGAGTGTCATATATTTGGAGTCATTCAGTATGTAGTTTTTTCGAGTACCATCTTTTACTCCCACTGTCGATGAAAATTCAATTAACTATTGAGTTGATATTCAATTAACTATCAAGATAAGAGTGGGGGGGGGAGGAATTTTATTCAAGCCAAACAGGATTATAATCCAGGTGGCCGATTCTCAGAAAGCTCTGAGAACTTTTCCGCCTGTTTTAAGTCTAAGGCACAGTCATATATTTTTGAGACAAAGGATTGTACATCAAAATGACAAACCGATATTTTACATAAAGTTCACCAAGCATACATAAACCATGGGAGCAGCAAGTCACCATGACCCCCTACAGATCTGGGAAAGAAGGCTATTGTTTTAAGAAGTTACATTGCTAGCGTCAGAAGAAAGAAAAAAACAAAAAGATCTTTGCAGTTGAGCAAGTGCTCCCATGTTTGATGAGCTCTGGTTAATGTGTAATGCAGATGCACGTGCACATTAGGGAGGGAGGAGGCCCAAAGGGACACACAGAGAATTTTATGTTTAATTTTTCTTGTCCTGTCTTAAAATACAAGTTTCATTTCATCACTACCAACGATATACATTAGTGCCTCTTTCCCTACAGCCTCCCCAAATCATATTCTCCAAATTCTGTCTGTTGGCCAATTTGACGGACTGAAAATAGCATTTCAGTGTAGTTTAAATTTTTCTTAGAATAAGGGAGGTTGAATGTCTTTTAACGTTTTTAAGGGCAATTTGTGTTTCTTTTCTGTAATTTACCGGTTCATGTGCTTTGCCCATTTAACCACTTTATCAATCTGATTTTAGAATATGTGCTGCTAAAACAAGCTTTGAAAGCTTTAAAAAAAAAAAGATTCCTGGTGTCCTCCACACACATACTGAATCAGAAGGGCCCATATTTAGGCTCAATAACCCTCTAGATTTAGAAACCATTGACCTAGATCATCAAAACAAATTTGTCACTCTAAATATTTACAATAGTGTAAGGCTGCATTACCTACAAAGTTAAATGGCTGCAACATATTGTGTATTAAATTTTTTTAACATTGTAAACATTAATATTTACCATAGAATTTAATATAACGTGGTGGAATGACATGGATGGCTCGTGTTTCAAAAAGAAAAACTTGAACTTCTGAGTTTTCTCAGACTCCAAGTAGGCAGTAGTTTAATATCAGGACTAATGGTAGAGAAAGGAATCACAATACCAAATCGAGAAATGTTAAAAAGCAACGGGAATTAATACAACATTGTAAAACAACTACACTTCAATAAAAAATAATAAGCAACGGAGTATGAGGTGGCCTTGTATAGACCCGGAACTGACCACTCTTTCTGAGCTTACTTCTTACTCCTAAACTTTAACGAGATTGTTCGTTTTAGGAAGCCACAAGAATTTATATTACTTATTTGGTTTCAGATTAAATTTTGGACTACACTGAAACTGGAAACTGCCTACCTGGAGAAGAAATGGTCCCAGATCACTCATAGGCCGGTGAACAAAATAAATACAATACCACAAACCTTCGTCTGCAAAACGAAGCAATGGGAAACACCTGGGTCAGTTCCCAGGCAGGAAGAGAGGAGGGGCGGTGTCAGGCACAAGTGGGTGGGGCTAGCTCCGCAGTGGAGGAGGGTCTCTCCCGAGCGCCCGCTCCTCCTCCGTGACGTCACAGGTAGAGCCCGCCCCCAGCCGCCCAGGACTTCTGTTATAGCCGCTGCTCGCCAGGGCCCCGGAAGCTGCCCCTCTCGGGGGTCATGATGGGCAGCAAAATGGCGTCTGCCAGCAGGGTCGTTCAGGTAAGGAGACTCCGTTGCCTTTCCGCGCCGTAGGCAGTAGGGATGGTGCTGACTGTAGCACCGGCGCTGGGGAGGAAAGGCGGTGGTGGAGACTGCGCGGTGACCACGGCCCTGCATAGGGCCAGCAGCGGCTTCCCGGGGTGTATGTGAGAATTGGACCTTGAGCTCGTTGGGTCGGGCAGTGAGCCGGGGACCCCAGCTGAGGGTTCGAGCCAGGCCGCGAGAGTGCATCTCAGCAAGTAGGCACATAGCCGTTCCGAAGTCCCTGGACTGCCCTCCACCGGGACCTCGTTAGCCTGTTAGAAGTCTGCAGTTTGGCTGTCCTGGCAATATCCTGGCCAATCAGCGACCAGTATTGTCTGTGTTGTCGCGGATCAGCCAATCGGAAGGAAGGCGGTAGCGGTGAGTGAAAGGAAGCGAACCCTGCTTCTGACCTGGTGTCCCTTCAAGGTCTTGGGAATGGCCAGAGAACTGGCCCCGCGGGCTGCATCTTCGCCGGAGGCGGGTTCTCCCCCACCAACCAGCGTCTGGTTACAGGCTGGATGGGGGAGAATGGAAAAAATACATATTTAAGTTTATCTGTAATATATGTCTTAGTGTTGGTTTCCTAAGCTTTTTTCCCCTGAATTTAGATTGGTGCTAGAGGAACTTTATTGTTAATCCTCACATCAGTTACTAACTCCTGACAGCTTTTGTTTTTGCTTCTCCAGCTGTGACCTCTAGCTTAAATAGGAGAGGTAAAATTGGTATATAATGGGCGACAATCTCCACTTTTGTGGTTGCTTTACACGAGTTTTTTTCAACTCTTAAAGTATATTATTGTACAATTACCTTTTTTTTTCAATTACCTTTTAACTTTGACACGAGAAGTGCATTTCCCTTTACACATCTCTTAAAAGACCTTTTCTTAAAGTTATTTCGCTCTGAAAGAGAATCCTAGATCCCAGTCTTTGCTCCCATTGCAACGAATGATCCTCACTTATTCATTCAGCGGGTAGTTATTGAGCGTTAAAGGTGCTGTGAGGACAGGAGAACATCCGACAAAGGACTGGTATCCATAATAGATAATTATATATATCCATAATATATAGCCCAGTTTTTAAAATGGGTAAGAAAAACTTGATATTGCACAAAGCAAGATATTCAAATGAGCCCTAAGCCAGTGAAAAGATACTCAACATCATTATTTGCCAGGAAAATGCAAATTAAAACCAGGAAGTACTACCACACCCACCAAAATTATTAAAAAGACTGACAGTACCAAGTGGTGATGAGAACATGAAGCACCTGAAACTCATACAATGCTAGTGGGAATATAAAATGGTACAGTCACTTTGAAAAACTTTTGTGGGCCTCTAATACTAGTTAAACATACCTACCCTATGTCCAAGCAGTTTTTCTCATAGGTTTATATCTCAGAGAAATGAGTGCATATACCTATTTTAAAAACTATATAAAAATGTTCATAGTTGCTTTATTAATAATAACCCCTAAACCAGAAATTATCCAAATGTCCATTAGCAAGATAAGGTGTGGTAGATTTGTTAAAATGGAACAGTACACAGCAATAATAAAGAACTTACTATTGATATATGCAACAACAATAAAAAAGATGCTGTGAGATATACAGTAAGAAATGGTCTGTCTCCTTTTAACAAAGCTGCAAAGACTTGTATTCAGGTTCATAATACAAAGCAGTATGTGCTTACATTATGTAATAATTACATGTTAACATTAGCAAAATGTACTGAGTACTTCTGTGCCAGGCCTATACTCAGTGCTGAGACTGCAGTGCCAACAAGACAATACATGGTGCCTCCACAGAGCTTAGAACTTGGCTGTTGATTGGTGTCTTTAAGAAAGAGTAGTATTTCAACAGGCTGGCACAAACTGATAGGAATTCACAAAGCATAGTGTCACCATTAAGTAGAGGGATTTGGCTGGACCACAGGGTATTCAAAAGTAATTTCAGAAGAGTAATTTATAAGTGTTCATTAAATGCCTGCTAAATGCCAAGCAGGGGCTTCGTTGGCGGTGCAGTGGCTAAGAATCCGCCTGCCAGTGCAGGGGACACAGGTTCAAGCCCTGGTCCAGGGAGATCCCACATGCTGCGGAGGAACTAAGCCTGCGCGCCACAACTACTGAGCCTGCTCTCTACAGCCCCTGAGCCACAACTACTGAGCCCGTGTGCCACAACTACTGAAGCCCATGCGCCTAGAGCCCGTGCTCCGCAACAAGAGAAGCCACCACAATGAGGAGCCCACGCACCACAACGAAGAGTAGCCCCCACTCAACACAACTAGAGAAAGCCCGCGTGCAACAACGAAGACCCAACACAGCCAAAAATAAATACATAAATAAATTTATTTAAAAATAATAATAATAAAATAAATGCCAAGCAGTATATATTTGTTATGTTTGGGATGATGCAATAGTAGAAAGGAGATAGTTCATCATTCAGGAAATCGTTTGGCTGCATGAGACACAGGGGAAGAAGATAAGTGGTTGGATTAATTCAGGGTTTGAGCTTTACAGGTGAGGTGAAAATAAACCTCCAGCAAGGCAGTTGAGAGTGCTAAGAGGTTTTTGAATGGACTGTAGGTTCTAGGCTAGATGAGAAAGGAAGTAAAGTCAGGATGGAACCAATTGACTGGGAGAAAAGGGAACGATAAAGGAAATGAAGGGCTTGCTGGAACTGATGGTGGGAAGTAACAGAGAAGAGAGTTGTAAGTTAAAAGGTTGTAGTTGAGTTTAGATTTTAGATTAAGATTTTGGGGATGGTACAGTTCTGAACTCAGTAAAGAATTAAGAGTAAAAGAAAAGAACCTTTCAGGAATAGATGCTAAACTGGAAAGAATATAAAGGTCAATAGGCAACTTGGAAGTTTTGCTAAAGGAAATAGTGGAGGAAAGGAGAAAAATGATTTTTTTTAAAAGTCACAGATAATGATTGAGGCCTAGGCAGGTCCCAACCTGTCTGCGGTCTGGGGTTGCTATCTGCCTTATAAAGCAAAGTAGAGGGTTTGTCTTCTGGGAAGACAAGAGTTGTCTTCTCCTCTAAAAAAGCCTCTTACATAGTTGGCTTTGGCATCTTCCACGAACAGGAGGGCAGGGATTGAGGCCTCATGAGGCTCGGTTTTCAGTTGAGGTAGAGAGAGGAGATGGTGGTTATAACCAGAAAGTCCAGAGTGGAGTGTTACCTCCAGAACTCGTCACTGTTAACTCTGCCTGGGCTTCATGAATCATAGAAGTGGATTCCTTAATAGAATAATAGTTTCCAAAAGAAATCACTGATAATGAAAAAAGGTGAAAGGGTTTCAGAGAAAATCATAGAGACGATAAAGACGAGACAATAAAGACAAGACGATGCAACTTTTGTATAATAAGTAGTCTATGAAAAAGTGACAGTAGATAGAGTTGACCAAGTCTCAAAACCTATAATTTAATAAAACTTTCCTGATACAAAAGAAAACTTAAAGTTATACCTTGTAGATTTGATCCAGTATGTTTGATTAATGAGTATATTCTAGTAAAATCATTAAATTTTAAAGAAAAAATTATTTGGTGATCCAAGCGACAAGACCAAGCACTTAAAAGAGAATGGAAGTTATCAGAATTTTCAACAATAATACTTCATTAAGGAAACATGTGGATAACATATTTAAGGTAGTTAAAGAAAATGTGAACCAAAGCTTTATCTAGCTACATTGACCTTCAAGTGTAAAGGCCACAAACTCTTCTTAACCTTTAATAACTCAGGGAATATTGTTCCCTGAAGCTCTTCTTACAGCTCTCACAGAGAATGAGCTTTAGACAACTAAGAAATACTTATTTGTACTTGTGGCTGTTTTAATATAGGAACTGGATGTAAGCACTGAATGTATTTAACTATAGAACTAAGACTAATGCAGA
Organism: Leucopleurus acutus; assembly: GCF_964270905.1. NCBI lineage: Eukaryota > Metazoa > Chordata > Mammalia > Artiodactyla > Delphinidae > Leucopleurus > Leucopleurus acutus. The sequence goes on along the minus strand of NC_139145.1, from coordinate 120,956,327 downwards.
TAAGGGAGAAAGACTTGTTGGTAATATTATTTTTTTTGACAGTATAGATCTAATAAAACTTTTAAAATGGAGGGAATAAGGGGAAGAGTATACAGAAGGTAGAATAAACTTGCTAATTGCCTCTGGTTATTAAATGGTAGTAAAAGATGGGGAGGGAAGGCAGAGAAGAGATTACCATCAACTACTTTCATTCTTTCTCATAATAGTGAACCAATAGATAGTATCTCAGAAACGGGCAACTAAGAGTATTATCTAAAGGTAGCAACATAACATAAACATTATACAAAAGTACAAATCTTTCCAAATACCAAAAAACAAAACAACAAACCCCACAAATGAAAGCAAAGAAAAAGATCATATGACAAAGGACTTTATATTTAAATAATCATATAATGATATGACAGAAAATACACCAAACTTGTGAGTTATATCTATAAATTCAAATGGTGTAACTGCCCTTTTAAAAGTATTCTCATATTGGCCAACAAATGAATATTCAATGTTATGCTATATATGAGGCACAGCTAAAACTAAGAGACTTAGAAAGGTAGAAATAACAGGATAGTCAACTGATCTTTGACAAAGAAGCAAAGGCAATACAATAGAGAAAAGATAGTCTTTTCAATAAATGTTGCTGGAACAACTAGACATCCACTTGCAAAACATGAATCTAGACACAGACGTTATACCTGTCACAAAAATTAACTCAGAATGGATCATAGGCCTATATGTAAAGTGGAAAACTATAAAACTTCTAGAAGATAACAGAGAAGAAAACTTAAGATGATCTTGGGTTTGGCAGTGACTTTTTAAATACAACACCAAATGCACAATCCATGAAAGAAATAATTGATAAACTGGATGTCATTAAAATTAAAAATTTCTGGTCTGCAAAAGACACTGTGAAGAGAATGAGAAGACAAGCCACAGATTGGGAGAAAATATTTGCAAAAAGAATATCTAATAAAGGATGTTATTCAAGATATATAAAGAACTCTTAAAAGTTTCCTGGTGGCACAGTGGTTAAGAATCTGCCTGCCAATGCAGGGGACACAGGTTCGAGCCCTGGTCTGGGAAGATCCCACATGCCATGGAGGAGCTAAGCCCATGCACCACAGCTACTGAGCCTGTGCTCTAGAGCCCACGATCCACAACTACTGAAGCTCATACACCCTAGAGCACGTGCTCCGCAACAAGAGAAGCCACCGCAATGAGGAGTCCACGCTCACCTGCAACTAGAGGAAGCCCGCGCACAGCAACGAAGGCCCAACGCAGCCAAAAATAATAAATAAATTTATATTTAAAAAAATGGGGCTTCCCTGGTGGCGCAGTGGCTGAGAGTCCACCTGCCGATGCAGGGGACACGGGTTCGTGCCCCGGTCCGGGAAGATCCCACATGCCACGGAGCGGCTGGGCCCGTGAGCCATGGCCGCTGAGCCTGTGCGTCCAGAGCCTGTGCTCCGCAATGGGAGAGGCCGCAATAGTGAGAGGCCCGCGTACCGGAAAAAAAAAAAAAGAAAAAAAAAGAAAGTCAACAATGAAAACAGCCTGACTAAAAAATGGGCAAAAGAGCTGAACAAACACCTCATCAAAGAAGATATACAGATGACAATGATATGAAAAGATGTTCAACATCATAGTCATTAGGGAATTAATTGCAAATTAAAACAACAGTAAGACACCTCTATATACCTGTTAGAATGGCTGAAACCCAGAATACTGACACCACCAAATGCTGACAAGGAGGTGGAGCAATGGGAACTCTCATTCACTGCTGTGGAGAATGCAAAGTGCCACAGCCACTTCGGGAGGCAGTTTGGCAGTTTCTTACACAACTGAACATACTTTTACCATATGGTTGAACAATCGCACTTTTACCCAAATGAATTGAAAACTTACGTCCGAACAAAAACCTGCACATGGATGTTTATAGCAGCTTCATTTATAATTGCCAAAACTTGGAAACAACCAAGATGTCTTTCAGTAGGTGAATGGATAAATAAACTGTGGTACATCTAGATAATGTAATATTACTCAACCCAAATTATATTATTGTAATATTATATTATATAATTATATATTTGTATATTATACAAATATAATTTATAATGTTATTTCAAAAAGAAACAAGCTACCAAGCCAGGAAAAATCATGGAAGAAACATACATGCATGTTACTAAATGAAAGATGCCAATCTGAAAAGGCTACATGCTGTATGATTCCATCTGCATGACATTCTGGAAAAGGCAAAACTGTGGAGACAGTAAACAGATCAGTGGTTGCCAGAGATTGGGGAATGAAGGGATGAGTAGGCAGAACACAGAAGATGCTATAATAGTGAATATGTCATTGTACATTTATCAAAACCCATAGAACGTACAACACCAAGAATGAACTCTAATGTAAAACTTTGGGTGATAATGACGTGTTAATATAGTTTCATCATTTGTAACAAATAGAATACTCTGGTGGGAGATGTCCACAGTGAGGAAGGCTGGGGGCTGGGGTGAGTGGGGGTGTGCCCAGTGGTATATGAGAACTGGAAGAAGATTGGAAACGACTCAAATTAACAACCCAAATTAACAGGGGGCTGGTTGAATAAACTCATGGCATTTATCCTGACTTCCTACTGATTCCCTCAGATTCCAGTCTTAACACTACAGTATTCTTCCTTGCCTTCCCTCATCCCATATTTATATGTTCTTTCTCTCACAGGGAAATCCCTGCCTTCCACAAACATCAATATAAGTATATACTCATTTGCTTAGTCCTACAATATATACAAAATGTATAGCTATATCTATACAACCAACCTACTAAGTAAAAAGTTCAAGATTTCTTTGTATTTCTTTTTGTCTTTAGACTGAAGGTATATAGTCCAAGCACTATGAAAGTTATTTGGATTAGCTCCTTTTTTTTCCTTAGTTATAAGCTGGTCAACTAATTGACAGACTTATTTGTTTCTCTTTGTATTTACATTTAGAGTTTAAAAAAGACAGTTTTGAGACAGGAAAATTTGAGCATAGCTAAATAATAGATGATATTAAAGAATTATTTTTGTTAAGTGTGGGAAAAGTATTGGGACTATGGTTTAACCAAATCCTTTTCTGTTAGTGATACATGTAGATGGTATTAACAGATGAGATGAGATGACTGGGATTTGTTTAATGGGGGAAGGGTTGATGAAATAAGATTGATTACTGTTGAAATTGTGTGATATGTTTATCAGGGTTTATTATACTACTCTGTCTACTTTTATGTATTTTTAAAATTTTCTCTTAAAAAGGGGGGATACCAAGCTGTGGGAATTTAATCTATATGGGCATATTACCTTTTTTTTTTTTTTTTTTTCCCGGCACGCGGGCCTTTCACTGTTGTGGCCTCTCCCGCTGCGGAGCACAGGCTCCGGACGCGCAGGCCCAGCGGCCATGGCCCACAGGCCCAGCCGCTCCGCGGCATGTGGGATCCTCCCGGACTAGGGCACGAACCCGCGTCCCCTGCATCGGCAGGCAGACTCCCAACCACTGCGCCACCAGGGAAGCCCAACCATATTTTTAAGTGTACAAAAGCAATGTTGAAATGGATTCTTTCTCTCTGGTGTATGTACATTTGTTTAAGTGTGTGTATACATACTTACATACCTATACAGTTAGCCCTTACCTACAAATGGTCTATTCACTCATTTGTCAGATGTTTGCTGAGCATTTACTATGTACTGGCTACTTCTGCAGAAGTACTTAATTTTCCATCTCTGCCTTTCCAGGAGCTTTGCTCTCCTGTAATCATTGGCTCATTTACTGTCCTCTACACAATATTCTTAGGATGTTCAGGTTGCTGTGGAAACACAGGAGGAGTTTTTAAATCAGATTTAGGAATCGGGAATCTTCTTAGAGAGGAGTGACAGTTGAGCTGTTTTCAAAGATAAGCAGTCAGATGAAAGTGGAGGCATGGAAGCGGGGTGGGACCTGGGAGAGATTCGTGGCAGAGCACACAAGCTGTAGATTGAATGGGGATGGAAATGGTATGAGGAGTTAGGGAAATGAAAAGTACTTCAGAATACCTGGAGTGAAAGGTACAGTGGTGGGGAATGAGGCTAGAGAGGTAGGGAGAGACCTGATCATGATGGGCCTGTGTGTGCCAAATGCGAGTTTGAAGTTTATCCTGAAAAGCTTAGGACTATAGGAAGGAAAGAACACTCTTTCAAGAAGCCTGGCTATGAAAAGAAACAGGTACTACATGGAGTGAGAAGGTTTGTTTTTTAACATGAAAGATGTGAACATGCTTTAATGCTTAGGGAGACAACTATCTTCCAGCATTTTCTCACAGCAGCAGAATTATGGTGGTTAGTTTTCAGACCCATCCCTACAAGCCTATTTGTTTCTGTACTCATATAAAATGTGTAATGTGTAGTACATATATACAAATATATTGCAGATAAACACACACCTGTCTCACTAGTTACACAGCAACTTATAGATTACGTTAGTAAAAAATAGTACTCTGTTTATTAGAGTCTCAGCATTTTATATATATTCAGAAGATTTCATACTGAAAGTTCTGCTTAAGCTCCTCTGTAGCATTAACTGGAATTTTAGGGATAAAACATTAATACTCTTCAAATATCTTATTAAAAACAGTGTTCTAAATACATGTATTTCTATGGGTATAGGAAAAAGGCTGAAGTCAAGGGCTATCAAATGTTTAAGTCTATTTTATGTGGGTTTTGGCTTATAGATGGTGTTTTCTTCTTTGTGCTTTTCTGTGTTTTTTCCAAATTTTTTACACAGAACATGGGTTACTTTTATAGTCAGAAAAAGTATTCTTTTGATTACCTAATTTTCAATATGCTTTTTATCCTATTCTATCTAAACCACTAGGTATTAACATAGTAGAGAAACAACACTCAATACAAGTCAGGAAACTTGCAATTCTTACCAATCAGCAGGGTGATTTAGAAGTCATGCAACATAAAATCCTTGTCACCTTATAGGGTTGTTTTGAGGTCAGTAGGCAGTACAGTAAAATATCTTGTGATGTATAAAGTACAAAGTTCTTATGAATATCAGATTAGTTCATAGACTAGCTATCCTTGTTGGGAAAGAGTAAAATTTAAAGTTGCTGTCAGGTACTAAGTTATTCTATTTTAACAAAGGCATCTGCTTGTGAGGTTCATTAGATTATTTCTTATGTAGTAAATGAGGTTATTTTAGTGCTTCATTTCTTTTTCATGCATTTTATTTTTCCTTTAGGTAGTCAAGCCACATACTCCATTAATAAGGTTCCCTGACAGAAGAGACAATCCTAAACCCAATGGTAAGCTGTAGTTTATTTATACTAAAAAGATATGTACATGCAGATTTATACATGAATATTCTATTATACACAATATTTCTCATTTTAGAATCCAGTAGACAATGGTAGCTTAGATCACAATGGTATGTTAGGTTGCATTAACTAACTTTCTATTACCTCCTTGTAAAAAAGTAGTAACTTGACAGTAGGTATTTCTGAATTTTTAATGATACTGTGTTTATATATGGGAATTTTTGTTCCACCTTCTGTCCTTCAGAAGAATGTCCCATGCTTATATTTGCAGAGATTATGATGAATAACCACCATTCCTATATTTCTCTCCCAGCTAACCTTTTCTTTCATTCACTGATTTATCTGTTCATTGAGGCAGTAAATATTTCTTGGATTGCCTTAGAACTTAACAGTCATTGCCTATTACAGTAACTGAAGATTCTGAACAAGTTCTGTTTTTCTCTTACTGCTCTGTCAGCTGTCTTTAATTACAAGATACTTGACCTTTAATTCAGGGAGAATTCTAACAAATTTTGTATGGATATTTTTAACTTATTGTAACTCTTGAAAAATTAAGATACAGGTGACAAACAAGTATGGAGAAAACAAATCTCATCTGCATTTACCAACTTTCTTATTCTCCATTGTATGGTATTACCTGTAATCTCTACCATATGACAAAATTTAAGTAATGTAAGTTATCCATACAGGTTGAACTCCACTACCTAGAAATTTCATTATTTTATGAACTTACTCTTCAATTTAGTAATTCATTCACTTAAAACTACCTCATTTGCTTTAAAAAGAACTTTATGAAACTATATATAGCTACCCAACGAAGTTACTCTATAATACTTATCTCTTGGATTGTAATACTTATCATTTTAAGAATAACTTGAGGGCTTCCCTGGTGGCGCAGTGGTTGGGGGTCTGCCTGCGGATTGGGGGTACGCGGGTTCCTGCCGCGGTCCGGGAAGATCCCACATGCCGTGGAGCGGCTGGGCCCGTGAGCCATGGCCACTGAGCCTGTGCATCCGGAGCCTGTGCTCCACAACAGGAGAGACCACAACAGTGAGAGGCCCGCGTACCGCCAAAAAAAGAAAAGAATAACTTGATTATTTAATGATAGATAATTCAAAATAGTATTTTAAGACACTGAACAATTCCTCTATTTTTTTTTTTTTTTTAATTTCAGTGTCAGAAGTTCTGAGATCAGCAGGACTACCGTCTCACTCTTCTTCAATTTCACAGCATTCTAAGGGAAGTAAATCGCCAGACTGGCTGATGCATCCGGGTCCACCAGACACTGCAGAGTTAATAAAAACTTTACCTCAGAAGTACAGAAGGAAACTTGTATCTCAAGAAGAAATTGAATTTATCCAAGTACGTTGTTGCTCTTTATCCCAATACTGTGGAAAACACCTCAACGTTATTGGCTTTGGAGTTTCATATTGCTGATTTCCATGTTCTTCCCATTGTCTTGTCAAGGTGTGTCCATAGCTAAGACAGGGATGGTCATGTAGGCCTGGACTATGAGAAATAAACGATGTTCGAGCCCTCAGTAAATGTGCATGAAGGAATATATGTGTAGAAGTATAGTATGGTAAATAGCAAAATATATATACCCCATGGAAAAAAGCTCTTTAGGGTCCTCATTAATTTTTTTTTAATTAATTTACTTTTCTCTGCGTTGGGTCTTCGTTGCTGTGCGTGGGCTTTCTCTAGTTGCGGCAAGCGGGGGCTACTCTTTGTTGCGGTGCATGGGCTTCTCATTGCGGTGGCTTCTCTTGTTGCAGAGCACGGGCTCTAGTCGCGCAGGCTTCAGTAGTTGTGGCACATGGACTCTGTAGTTGTGGCTTGCGGGCTCTAGAGCACAGGCTGGGCAGTCGTGGTGCATGGGCTTAGTTGCTTTGCGGCATGTGTGATCTTCCCGGACCAGGGCTCGAACCTGTGTCCCCTGCATCGGCAGGCAGATTCTTAACCACTGCGCCTCCAGGGAAGCCCCCTCATTGATTTTTTAGAGTGTAAAGGACCAAGAAATTTGAGGACCATTGATCTACGTCAACCTTGAGTCCTCTTCGGATCTGAAATTCTTTATAACATTGATAGGAGTGCCCCAAAGCTATGAAAAATCTGAAATTGTTTTTAAAACCTAAAGATCATTTGATTAAAATGTTTCAAATTTGTATAGTGGCCATGAAAACATTTCTTTGTAAATGAAACACCTAATCTTATTGCTTTATTACTTCCTTTTCAGCGTGGAGGTCCAGAATAATCACTGACAATGTGGCTGCTGTTTGTTTAATCAGACAAAGAAGAGTCTTTACAATGAAGGACTTCCAGAATGACAAATGAGAAATTGTACATTAAACAACTTTAATAAAATTTCTGTAAAAAAAAAAAAAAGTATAGAAAATTTAGGACACTTGTATCTCCTAATTTATGTATCTTGGTCAGCTTCTCCACAAGCTTACCTGATTGTTTATATACTTTATACTTATTAAAGTATACATTTTTAAATGTTAGCCTATTAATTTACTCAGATAATCAAATTATCAAGCATTATAGTGTTGAACTATTAAAAGTACACAATGTCTAGTGAACAATCATAGGTTTACCATAATTTCACTTCTCTTTCAGTTTCTGTTTAAACATGGAAAGAATATATCCGGCAGAATTGCAGCTTTCTGGAAGTAATTTTCCTGGAATTGGATAAGGATCAGTGAAATAATGACTCCATTATTTGTTCTTAATTCTCTCAGTGTTTTTTGCATTCACAAAGTTACTGGAGAATAACTGGCTCAATAAGCATATCGTACTCTAAATAATAAAAATACAGACATGGTAAAACAGATGCCTTTGTGGTATTAAGACTAGGGAGTTAACACAAAAGATTATGTAACCTGTGTTCAGAAAAAAATGTCAGAGTATCAAATGGAGAATAAGAGATCAAAATGAATATAGCATAGGAATAACATTTGACCAGAAATTTTAAGTTATTATGTTTTTAGGGGTGTTAAGAAAGTCTTGTTCTTTGGTTTATTTTACTGTTTTGATTGTGATCATGTGTACAAATCCTGACAATCATAAACTTTCTCAAACTTCATTGTCCGAAAGCCTCATAAAATCAACCTATTCACCTTATTAAGGCAATTTACAGAATTTTAATAGGCTCTTCCTGTGCCAAGGGTATGTATGATTGTGAAAGTAAAGCCTCACAAAGTGAAATAAATTCTCTTCTATACCTTTAATGATTTCTAGAATATGCGTTAAAGAAGTCATCCCTAATAGTAAGGGTAACTCATGAGTAATAGACACAGTAGAATTGTTGAGTACGTTTTTGTATTTGCCCAGTTGCGTATGGATTAATCTTTACACTTTTTTTCTTTTTTACTGTTTCAGAGTTGATCTGCTTTTCGTGTAAATTCTGTATTGTGGCCTAGTATAAATGTTGCCCAACTTGAATGTGAAATAGGATTTTGGTGCTAGCAATGAGCTATTCTGGTAACTCATGAGAAATACATGACTCATGATTTCTTTTTTATTATGTCAAAAATATACTTGGAAAAATTTCTTAAAAACTAGCACTATTCTCTTTTTTCTCCTTAGCTTTCTCATTTCAGTAAAAGGAAGCTCAAGGCAATTTTTTTGCTCTCAGAGTAGGTGCAGGAAATGAAGAGTGGCTTGAGTAATGTCGTGGGCCAGCAGTTAGAAACCCCAATACTGGTACCGTCTGAGGACCACCTTTACTACAGCTGTTGCCATGAAAGTTCCAATGAAAAAATATATCACTTTTACAGAATTTATGACTAGAGGTATGGCAAAAGGATGTTCGTGGGAATTGCTGTCATAGGATGAGCTCCCAAGGAGGATGGTGTCATAGAAAGAATTTGGGCTTGACTTAGAGTAAATAGCTTGTGTTTTCATTTAGGAGTTAAACAGTTAAGTATCTGTAACCGTTAGCAAATCGCTCAGTTTGTCCAACTTGCAGTTTTTTCTCCAGTGCTATACAATGTGATAGGCAGGATCAAATTAGTGTATTGTCTACTACGTTGTAACAAATCACCCCCAAATTTAGTGGCTGAAAACAACACTCACTTAATAGCTCATGGTTTCTCTGGGTCAGGAATTCTGGGGCAGCTTGGCAGGGCAGGTCTGCTCAGTGTTTTTCATGAGGTTGCAATCAATGCCACCTGGGGCTGCTGTTATCTGAAGGTTTCACTGGGGCTGGACCATCCATCTCCAAGATAGCTCACTCACATAGCTGGCAGGTTGATGCTGGCTGTTGGCAGGAGGCCTCAGTTCCCCTCCACCTAGGCTTCTCCACAGGGCTGCCTGAATGAATTCATGACATGATGGCTGAATTCCTCCAGAGCAAATGATCCAAGTGTACAGGCAGAAGCGGCAATACCTCTTTATGATCTAGACTCAAGTTATACACATTCATTTCTGCAATACTCTATTAGTCACACAGAACAGCCTGTTTCATTGTGTGAGTAAACTACAGAAGTGCATTAATACCAGAAGGCAAGAATCATTAGGGCCATCTTGGAAGCTGGCTACTACTGGTGTGTGAAAGCGCTTTCTTAACTGTAAAATGCTATACAGATGCTGAATGGTATTTTATATTTATACAGTGCCCTAATGAACCCAGAATATCACTTAAACATTGCCTTTGTTACCCTATTTAAAATGTCCCAATATAGGAATTTACTTGTCAGCAGCATGGTATAATGTGATTATCAATTCATATGCCATGGCACACTTGGGAACCTCAAGCCTCAAATTTAGCTCACTATTTAGCTTATTTCTACTACAAGTGAGGTTAGATTACTGTTAACAGTGATGTCTTTTAGAAGGAACGATTACCTAAGTCACGTGACACCATATATCACTAGGTATGACTTGCCACAATTAAGAGATATAAGTGGTAGAGATGGTATGTTTTCTGCAACATAGGAGAATTTTGCTTAATGAATATATCAGTGCTCAATAAAGACCCAAGTAGTGACAAAGAGCTGGAACATGACCAGTAATAGTTATGTGATGGCTAACATAAACTGCACACTGTCAGACAGTATCCTAAGGGTTTCTGACGTGTGCAGTCATTTAAGCCTTACAGCAACCCAGTGAGTAGGTCCTATTAACAGAAGAAACTAGCAACAGAAAGGTTAAATAATTTGCCCAAATCATAAACCTAGTAAATGAATAGTTGTGGGGCCAGTATTCATATGCAGGTAGCCTAGATCCAGAGTAAGGACTCAGCCTTTACACTGCATTACCTTGAGTAAGTTATGAGTTTTTGTATTCTGCTGCCTTCTTCAACCTAACTCTGAAAATCAGGATTCTCCACTCTTAGAAGCATCAAATGCTCCAGCTCAAAACCTTAGAATTATCCTTTTCTTCCCCCACAACCCATGTCCAGTCTGTCAGCAAGTCGTATTGGCTAGAAGCCAAACTGGTACCCTCAATACAACCATCTGGATTCCTGCAATAATTCTTTAACTGGCCTTCTTGGTTCTCCTTGCCCCTCTAAGTTTACAGTGTAATCTCTCACAACAGTCAAAGGGCGAGTTTTAAAACATTAAGTCCGATATCACTTGTCTGCTCAAAACTCTGCAGTGGCTTTTCAGTAATGTCTTTCTGGTAACACCCTATTTAAAATCACAAACCCTACTATCTATCCCCTTTCCCAGCTTTATTATCTCTGTAGCACTTATCACTATGTCTCATAGCGTATTTTAATTATCTCCTCCCATTGGAAGGCACTGATATTTGTTTTTCCCCTGCTGATTTCTCAGAGTCTGCAACAGAGCCTGGCATATTGTAAGCATTCAATATATATTCGTTGAATAAATGAATTAATTGATTTGTATGAAAACTTAGAATCAAAGTTGGGTACTGATCACAGTTAACCATTGAGCGCTATGTCTAAACTTTGTGCAAGTTTCATTTAATCCTCGCAACCACCTATGATGTAGTCTACAAGTTACACCTTACAGGGTAGAAAACTGATGGCCAGAAGTCTGTTCCACAGCACAAAATTGTTCAGTTGACTTGGAACTTCTTTGCCTAGACGTGCTTCTTCATAAAGGACTAAGAATTCCTCTTGATCAGCCCTTAAGAACTGGGCACTCGCTTAAGTAACCTGAAATTGTCGGCTTAGGCGTCCACAGTAACCATGGTGACAGGACACCCTTGAGCAAAAACTAGAGAGCGAGATCAGAGACAAGGCCGAGCCTTCCGCACTCATACACACCTATTAAATCCTGAACACAGAGCATCGTATCAGAGCGCTGATCAGTCTTCGGTAGTGAAGAAAGTATCTAAGTTAAAACGGTAACAGGGTGACACAGCCACCACCGAGAGAACCCCGCTTCCGGTACAATCTGCGGTCACGTGGTAGGACGGGGTGCGGCGCAGAAGAGCCCTCCAGCCCTGCCTCTTGCCGCTCCCTTAGGGCGGGCTCTGGCCGAACCTACTTAACAGCATCCCCGCCCACCCCGGAAGTGGGGGCGGAGCTAATGAAGCGTCGGCGCTCAGTGGGCGGAAGTGGCTGTGGGAGGCTTTAAGGTGCTTTAAATTCTCGCTGTCTCGAGAGCTCCCCAGTTTCAGTTGGAGTCGAGCTCCGCGTGACAGATGGCTGTGGACGTGAAGTCGCGAGCAAAGCGTTATGAAAAACTGGACTTCCTCGGCGAGGGACAGGTGAGATTCTCGGGTGGGGCTCGGAGGGCCCTGAGCGGGGAACGCCGGGCCGCCTCACACCGTCGCGGGTTTTCTCGTGGAAGCCAGCGGACGGGCCACGCTACTCGTTCTGCTTGCGGGAGGCTGCCCAGACCCCTCCTGCGGCCCCTCTGTCCACCCTGGACATGAGACCTTGAGCGGCCTTCTCCGAAGAATAGACTGGAACGAGACGTGGACGGCCCCACCACGTTTCAAGCCGCCGCGAGTTTTTTCCAAGAACCCTGGGTTCCTTGCTTCCCCGAATCTAATAAAGTAAAAAGGCAAACACAAACCAAAAAAACTCTAACCAACTTAACTTTATTCCTCTTCTTCTCTCTAGTTTGCCACGGTTTACAAGGCCAGAGACAAGAACACCAACCAAATTGTCGCCATTAAGAAAGTGAGTTGCAATTTGTTTTTCCTTGAGTCTCCTTGAAGTTGTGTGTGTATGGGAGCCGGTGTCTGGCCGTTTTACTTCTCTTGACCGTTTTCTGCTAGTGAGGAGTTACTTAGGTCATTTTCAAAGAAAATAGAATTTCTTAGTGTCTTGTGTTCCAACGTGGAACTCGGGTTGAACTTGTGTTTTGTTGCATTCATTGAAATTGAAATGAAGAGGAAGCTGTGTGTTATGTTTGTTCTATAAACGCAGACCTTGGAAAAGGGGACAAATACTGCTCGTCTCTTGGGTCCTCAGAACACCTGACCTTTCCAGGGCCCTATTTCTGCCTCACCTGAATCCACTTTGTATATCTGTATTTCCTGAGTACAGGTTTACCATGAAAGGCTTTCGCCAGCATTAATGACATTGCTGTGGTGCGGGTTTTTTTTTTTAATGGTTTCAGTAGCTTTTTTACTCGCATTCAGTCAAGAAACTTCGGTCATATTTAGTTAACTCTCTATATACCAAGCACTTTCACCCTCGTTTTTTCATTTAATCCTCATAAGAGCCCATGTAGTAGGTAAAGTATCCCTGTTTTACACTTGAGGTGGCTGAAGCTAAGAGAGATTAGGTGACTCATCAAGATGTCACAGATAGTAATTGCTAGAGCCAGGTTTTAGATCCAGGTGTCGTGCTCCCAGGTTGATTGCCTTTTCCCATACTACGGAAATCAATAACCTTCTCAAGAGAAGCTGGTTTCTTCACACCTCAGGCCTGTTGGTGGCTTAGGTGATCACCTTCCTTATTATTCCTGTTGCTGCTTTGAATCTTTCTCCTTGAAAATCCCTAATTCCTTTGAAGCATATCCCTCTCGTACTCTTAACACCTGCTTCCCACTCTTCCCTTCCACAATCATTCCTGCCATTGTTACCTTTTTTACTTTTTCTGACGTGTCTCATCTCCTTTTCCAGTTTATGTTCTATAAACCAATGCCATAGCTACTCCCTTGCGAAACCCTTAACTTTGTTAATTCTTTCTGAAGTTATTTTTCTGATTCTACCCCTGGTTCACTTTATTCTAGCCATACTGGCCTTTCTGTCCCTTGAATACATTAAATTCATCCCAGTCCCGGTATCATTGCATTTGCTGCTCTGCCTTCTGGTTAGTATATTTTTACTCTAAAACTTGAGTAATCATGTAATCAGGAATCATGACTGATTCCTTATCATTTAGCTCTCAGTCAAATATCTCCTGTATATACACGCCTTTGCTGGTCATTCTAGCTAAAACAGGTGTGCCTCCCTTCTTACCTGGTGTTCTTTGCCTATTTCTCTATTATTATTTCATAGCGTTTATCAAAATCTAAAGTCTTTTACCTATGAGTTTATTTTCTGTTTACTACCACTTGAATTATATTTAGGACTGGGTCTGGTACATTTGCAGACACTCATTAAAAATGTATTGACTTGACTGATATAGTCTCTTCAAATTGGTATAATCTCATTGAATTCTGTGGTTTTCTGAAAATCTTAATGGGTTTTCTTGTTTGCTTACTTTTATCATAAACTAGGATTTAGAATTCATCCTATTTCTCAGTGATAGACTTGTACCCCTTGAAAGTGACTCATATTGGAATATTCTTTTACATTTAATTTTTATTTCAAATAGTACATCTTTGTGGTTTTATGGAATATAACCTTTATATAAATGAATATATAACCTTTAAAAATTGTGAATCGTTATGTTATACATATGAAACTTATATAATAGTATACATAAACTGTACCTCAAAAGAAAAAAGCAGAAATATTTCTCCTTCTACTAAACCAGTTATTTCTCAAAATATTTTTTCAAAAAAAGTCAGTTACTAGGCCAAGCATGCCTGTCTCCTCTACCCCTGGTTTTCACTCCTTGGAGCAATCACTTTCAACTCCAAAACTGTTTTCTCTGCTGTTTACATCCATTTCTTTAGATAGTATGCTTATCATTATTTCTTGAGTGGTGTCTTTCCCTACTTTTAGACATTTTCTATACTTCCTACTGTAAACATTGGAGATGTGGTGCTTGTGCACCTTCCTCTCCCAACACTCAATTTCTACTCCCGCTCATTTACTGACATGTTTAATTTTACAAAAAAAGGGATAATCTATGTATTCTGTATTCTTTTGCCTATTGTATTTCGGACTTTTAAGACATCATTAATCTACCTTATCCTTTTTAAACAATTGTATTGAATTTATGTTTCCCAATTTATTTAACCAGTCCCCTATGGTAGCCTTTTGGAGCCTTTCTCATTTTTCAGTATTTGTTTTATGTATCTCAACAATATATAGTGTTGCATACTTCTAAACTCTTTCTCTCCCTACACACACACACACAGGCACACGCGCACGCAATATTCTTCTGCAACTTGTTTTTCTGAATCAGTATTATTTCTGAAATCTTCCAGATGGATACATGTAGATCTGGTTTATTCATGCTCATCAGTGATTAGATTCTGTTATGTGGCTACACTAAAATTGGTCTATTCAAACTCTTGTTGATAAACATTTAAGCTGGTTTTTTTTAAAATGTTTTACTTTTATACAGTCCTTCTACAGACATTCTTATACATATGTGAGTTTCTCTAGAGAATGTATCTTTAGTTGAAACCAATTATGAATTGTTGCTGCATAGAGACTACGCAGTAATGTCACCATATGTTGTCAAATTGCTCTCCAAAATGGTGGGATCAGTTTAACCTCCCACCACGTTCTCACCATCTTTGTATTGTCAGACTTTACAACAGTTGTCAATTAGGTGGATCGAAAATGGTATATGGTTGTTTTTTCAATTAATACTTCTCTGATTACCAGTGAGGTTGATCATCTTTTCCTAGATTTATTGGCTTTTTAGTCTTTTTCTGTTAGGTTGCTTACATTTTTTTCTTTCCTGTTGATTTGGTGGGGAATTTCTTATATATTCTGGATACCGATCCTTTATCAGAAATTTGCACTGGAATTACCCTCGTTGCTGTAAACAATAAATTACTGATCTGTAGTAAGAATAGAAGAGTATTTATTCAAGCCAAACTGAGGATTATAGCCCAGAAGACAGTCTGTCAAATAGCTCTGAGGAACTGTTCTGAAGAAGTATGGTTTTCAGCATAATTTATATCTTGTCAGAACAGAAAACATCAAGCATGACAGGGGTACATTCCTTCAAAGTTTCAAAAAAAGAAAAAAAAAAGATCAGCCGAAGACAGGTCACCGAGTACACAGTGCGTCAGTATGTCCATGGCTCCCGGGAAGGGAGCCTTATCATCAAAGGAGTACTACTACTGAAGTCCCTGGAAGGGAGGCATTTATCCCTATCTTCAAAATGGACATTCTTTACTTCGGGGACAATGCACCCTTTTTTTTTCAATGGTTAAAAGCAGATGTACAATGTGTGTTTGATAGACCACAAAACAGGCTATTCTAGTTAGCAAAAGGTTTGTTAAGCCAGAATGACTTCTCCATACTTCAGTATGTAAAAAGTTTTTCCATCATCATCTCCCAGTCTTTGGCTGGACTTTTAGTTGATTTATGGTATGTTTTGAGGCACAGATATTTAAAATTTTAATCTGGTTAAATTTGTCCATGTTTTTCCTTTATTGGTTCCCTTTTTTGTGTGCTTCCCTACCTCCAGGTTATAAAGAATTCTATATTTTCATCTAAAAATTTTAAAGTATTGCTTTTCACATTTAGGTCTTCATTCCATTTGGAATTAAATTTTCTTTGTTGTGTAGTATGGGGATCCAGTATTTTTTCCCCAGCTCTCTCAACACTATTGATAGTATGTCCTTTTCCTGGTGAGTTGTAATGCCAAGTTCCAGTTTCTACTTGGATCTGTTTCTGGGCACACTATTCTTTTTTACTGGTTGACTTTTTTCCCCCCATCCCTGCTCCAATACAATAAGCCTATAATTACTATTGCCTTATAAAGTCTTGAAGTCTGGTAAGTCCCACATAGCTACTTTTCTTCAAAATTATCTTGGCTTACTCTATGGGTCAGTTGAGCAATTTGAAACAGATCAGGAGAATTTGAATATGAACTAGTTATTATATGCTACTCTGGCATTATTATTAATTTTGTTAGGTATGAGAATGGCATTATAGTTATGTAAGAAAATGTCCACATTTTAGAGGTGCCTACTTAAAGTATATAGGGATGAAATAACATGAAGTCTGGGACTTGAAAAAGTATATATTGTAGCCAGCAAAAAGGGGAGGATGAATGAATGAAGTAAGTATGGCAAAATATTGGTAATTATTGAATCTGGGTGATGAAGTAGATGGCTTCATGAAACTAGTCTATTTTTTATTATGTTTAGAAAATGTAATAATGTTTTAAATTATCTGTTCTTAGCTCTTTACTTTTCCATATAAAGTTTAGAATCCATTTGTCAATGTCCTTGAAAAATGCTCTTGTACTTTACATTTAGTTCCATTAAAGAGAATTGACATATTTGATGTATTTATGATATTGAGTCTTCCTATCCATGAACATGCTACCTATGTTTATTTTGATCTCATTTCTTAAGCATATTTTAAGAGTGCTTTATAGTGTTCATGGAAAGCTTCATACATCTCTTGTTGGCTTTATTCCTAAGTGCCTTATATTTTTTGGTGCTATAATTAATAGCCTACCTTTAAATTAAAAGTTCTATTTTTAGTATATAGGTGGGGGATATCTTTTAAAGTAGAATAGTTGATTTTCTGGAGTAGGATTTTTTTTTTTTTGTATTCTTGGTTACATTGTCATTGTATAAAGTAGTTAGCTCTTGTTCTTTAACCTGGTACTTGGTTTTGTGTAAGACTGAACCTGTTAATGCAGTTTGATGTGCTTATTCACAGTAACAACAGTTTAACCATTTTCTATATCCGTCGCAATTTGTAATTTTTCTTTTTGGAAAATGTGATCCCTGGGAGCATATTGTTGGACACATTAAGCATCTTATTTTATGCGTTACGCATTTCCTCCGAAGTAGTCTAACTTGAAGTGTTCCTTTTGTTTATTAGCCTCTATGCGTTTAATTATTTGTTCCTCATTTAATCTAACAAAGATGTGTAATTCAAAACTTAAGGGGAAAGGAATGATAGGTACTTGATCCTTTCTTATATTGTTAATTTTGCCTTTCTGATTCATGATTCCCACTCCCTTCTTGCCGACTAATACTAGCTACATATGAGTTGCTACATATTTTTGCTATGTTTTTTTTTTAAGAAATTTTTAAAATTTTAATTAATTAATTTATTTTTGGCCGCTTTGGGTCTTTGTTGCTGCGCGGGGGGCTTTCTCTAGTTGTGGCAAGCGGGGGCTACTCTTTGTTGTGGTACGTGGGCTTCTCATTGCAGTGGCTTCTCTTGTCGTGGAGCACGGGCTCTAGGTATGCGAGCTTCGGTAGTTGTGGCACTCGGGCTCAGTAGTTGTGGCTCACAGGCTCTAGAGCGCAGGCTCAATAGTTGTGGCACACGGGCTTAGTTGCTCCACGGCCTGTGGGATCTTCCTGAAACAGGGCTCAAACCCGTGTACCCTGCATTGGCAGGTGGATTCTTAAGCACTGTGCCACCAGTGAAGTCCTTGAAGTGTTTATATATATGTATTGGTCTAAATAATTTAACATATTTCTAATGTGTTTGTTTTTTCCTCTGCCAGATCAAACTTGGACATAGATCAGAAGCTAAAGATGGTGAGTAAGTTATTTCATGTAATCTGACAGAACAGGAAAGGTTCTTATTCTCAGTGAGGAAGAGAACAAAGTATTAATTAAAGTTAACAGTGGTTCTGGATAGAGTTATTGCAGGGTCCCAGAAGAGTAAAGATAGACTCAGGATAGAGATAGGATATTTGTGATTTTCCCCATTTGGGTGTTCAGAAGAATATTCAAGTCACCTAAGTAGATGGAAGACAGCAAGGTTATTAGTGACTTGTCTTGCTGTCTTCATTACTGCTTTAGGTGTTGTTACAAGCCATTGTTTCTTCTTCTGAGCTTCTGATTACTTTGAAAATTCCGGATTCATGGAAGTATACAAAGCTTACTATAGAATAAATGTATGGAGGGGAAAGATTTTTTTTTACCCCTTCTTCCAAAGCCTTATTTGCTAGAGTGCTAAGTCCTATTTAGTCATCAAGAAATAGTTCCTATATAAAGGATCCATCATCTCTGTAATAACTAGTACCAGATTTTATTTTAAATGTTTGAGTTCCATCCTTCACATTGGGCAAGATGGTATCTAATCACTAGTTTGCTGTTAGCTTAAAGAATCTGCCACTGATATTCATAAGGCAAGAGAAGGGAGCCATTAACTTCTCACCTATATGCTACACACTTGTGTACATGTTGTTCCAGCGGTCTTCAGATCTGATATCTCACAGATAAAGTGAATACTTTTTTCACCATTTATCATAGTCTGTGCTACGCTATTTTAAAAATAAAGCAATATAAAATGGAAACAGATATGTCATAAAAATTGTTATTTTTTTCCTGAGGAATAGTCATCGCTATTTCATCAGACTGACCTTTCCCAAAAAATACGTTCACAAGAAGGTTTGAGATTTCAGAATTATTTTTCACTTTTTTCTTTGCCTTTTTATGTAGGTATAAATAGAACAGCTTTAAGAGAGATAAAATTATTACAGGAGCTAAGTCATCCAAATATAATTGGTGTGAGTATGATCTAAGTTGTTTCTGGGATTTGGGACCCTGCCTTTCCTGAATGTGGTAGATGTTGATTGAAGGCTCAGCAAGATAAGTTGTTCTAGATGAGCCTTGCAAAAAGGCTGAAATTTATTTTCTATCCTAATTGTTCTTGTAGGCAGTGTCTTAAAAACTATACAACTGATGAAATAAATTAAATATTGGCATACAGGCTGATTTTGTCAGAGATCATTTTGAAGCCTAGAGAGCTCTAGCATGTGTAAGACCTTTAGCAAGTTCCCTTGAACTCTATGCCATAGTCCCTACCTCATAGCGTTGTTATGAGACTGAATACACGTAAAGTACCTGGGATAGTGCCTGGCATAGAGAACACGCTCATTCAATGAATGATAGCTGCTGATGCTATTTGTAGGATGTTCTTAAGTACCAAGTTTGGGAATTTTTCTAAATTGGAGACTTAAATGAGGTTTTCATTAATTCATATCTTTATTATAACTCCAAAATTTGGAGGGAGAGGTTAAGTATTTAGTGAGTTTGTTTTTAATAGTAAGGTTTAGTATCCTGTGCTTCAAAGTACTAATTCCTAGCCCAAAAAAAGGATAAATATTAAATTTAATAAAATTATTTAAACTTTACAGAGAATTATCAGCAATCCAAATGTTTGTTTAACTTTTTAAAAATTACTTTAATACTGTCAAGTGTTTAATAGAGAATCACATGTTGATTTTTTTTAAATTTTGCTTTGCAGCTCCTTGATGCTTTTGGACATAAATCTAATATTAGCCTTGTCTTTGATTTTATGGAAACTGACCTAGAGGTAAGATTAAAATTCCTGGACGAATTTTTTTTCTCTATTTATCAAAAGAGAATCTAAATGTTTATTTTCTACCTTTGAAGATACTGGCAGTCAAAAGAATGCTTAATTTTGTTGAAATCTAGATGTGTTCTCAAGTCAAAGATCTTCTGAATCATTTAGCCATATTCCCAGGGTTAAATACAAGAGTTGGATTTCAATAGCATTGTGTCTACCAAGTTCCCAATACCTTATTGACATTCCTTTTTCGAAAAATGAGTGTTTGGCTTCGGAGGATTTGGAACTTCTTTGTGATATTATCACAGAATATCCTTTTGAAAGCCAGGTTTCTTTTTGAGAAAAATAAGATTTTATACTTTTCATTAATATTAATTGAATCTCAGTAATGGACATTCCAAGGATGTGGAACAAGTGGAATTCTCATACACTGCTGATGAGAATGCAAAGTGATGCAGCCACTTTGGAAAACAGTTAGGCAGTTTCTTATACAATTAAATATACACTTAAGGTACAATCTAGTAAATACTACCTCTACGTATTTATTTATCCAAGAGAAACAAAAACATATGACTACACAGATGTTTAGCTTTATTTGTCACTACCCAAACTGGAAACAACCCAAATAGCTTTCATTAAGTGAATGTGTAATCATAAAGTGGAATACTATTTGAGAATAAAAAGAAACAAACTACTAACATATGCAACAGTATAGGTGAATCTCAAATACATTACACTAAACGAAAGAAGCCAGGCTCAAAAAGCTATTGATATTGGGCTTCCCTGGTGGCGCAGTGGTTGAGAGTTCGCCTGCCGATGCAGGGAACACAGGTTTGTGCCCCGGTCCGGGAAGATCCCACATGCCGTGGAGCGGCTGGGCCTGTGAGCCGTGGCCGCTGAGCCTGTGTGTCCAGAGCCTGTGCTCCGCAATGGGAGAGGCCCCAACAGTGAGAGGCCCGCGTACCGCGAAAAAAAAAAAGCTATTGATATTATATGATTCCATGTATGGTTTTTTGGAAAAGGCAAAATTAAAGGAACAGAAATGATCAGTGGTTGCCTGGGTAGGGAATCGAGGGGAGGATTGAGTAGAGAATGGCCTGGGGAGAGTTTAGGGGGTTATGAAACTATGTCTTGATTATGGTAGTGGTTACACAACTGGATGTGTTTGTTGAAATTCATAGAACTGTGAGATGAAAAGGGTATATTTTACCTATTTAAAAAAAAAAGAAAATGTGAATTTTTATCTCATATAACGAAAAGTCTAGGAATAAACTGACTGACTTGAGGCATAGTTCACAAATAATGCTAACGTAACACAGTCTTTCACTTTAACTCAGTGTTTTCTCTCTGTTGCCTTGTTCATGGGTAGAATTTCTTAATATAGTGGCTTAGGCACTTGCAGGCTTCTGTCCTTAGAGTTTAATAATCCCTGAGGAAAGAAAGTGCTTTGTTACCTTTGATTCTAGCACCAATATTTGCCTTGGCTTGGCTCACTTATCCATCCCTGAGCTAGTCTGGAAAGCAGGCTGCAGTGTGGTGACTGACCATGCCTGGGTCGTGTGTCTACAGGTAGTGCACAGTCCTGTTTTAACCACGTGGACTAAGCTGGGAACAGATGGAGTGTTGAATGCTGTTGTCAGAAGGGGCTATGTATCTGGGGACAAGTGAAAACAATAGATGTTTGCTACATGGATGCCTAAAAACAAAGCAGTAGGACATAAAGCACTGCTTTCTTTCCAAACCAAAGATACTTTCCCTAACCATATAATTGGAGGTTCTGACAGTACTTCCTAAGGAGAGTTAGGCAAGCTCTCTTGAGATTCTCTATGAATAAATCCATTTTATGTCTGTAAATGATTTTATATAGTAGAGTCCATTTCGAATAATAAAGCTTACCTGTATATTTTATGCCTGCTTTACAGGTTATAATAAAAGATAACAGTCTTGTGCTGACACCATCACACATCAAAGCCTACATGTTGATGACTCTTCAAGGATTAGAATATTTACATCAACATTGGATTCTACATAGGGTAAGGTTTTTAACCAAGCTTCTTCATGTTGTAGTCAGACTTTATGTAGCCAATTTATTACACAAAAGATCTGAGTATGTAAATTGTTACAAAATAGAGCTGGGCCATTTTATCCAACCTTCTTCCTCTGTGTGCTCCCTTCAGTTCCACTACGTGGTGCTGTGAGGACTCTGAATTACTATACGAAACTTAGAAATGGAAGAGACCTAGTCCTTCATGTTTTTCATAGTTGAAGAGCTAAGTTGCTGACCAAAGTTACGTATTTTTTTTCAAGGTCAGCAGCTGAAAACTGACAATAGTATTAGAACCTAGACATTTGGCTTGAAGTCCAGTGTTCTTTGTGCTATACTGTTGTAATGGGAAATAAATAACAAAACCAAAAACAGTGGGAGTCTGGATTAAATTATGCAATGCAAAAATACCTTTGGAAAAATATTTCTAGTAGCTCTAAAATTCTAGGCAATAATGAAATAAAATTTCTGAAATGACTGAGTCATTGTTAGGAGCATTCAGCTACTAGAACAAGGCTGATAATTTAGATAGGTAGATGTTCTTAGGCACCCTATTTAGGTGAAATAGCTAAAAATAAGTAAGTTATAGTTAGTAATTCTCATACTTACACTTGGAATCCCTTTTAGGTTATTGCTAATATATTTTTAGCATAGATTGTGAAGACTGTATTCCTCATCCTTGTAAGTGCCTAATATTTTTATTTATGAAGTTCATACATAGTGGGGGGTTTTTGTTTGTTTGTTTTTGTTTTGTTTTTGGCCTCGTGGCTTGTGGGATCTTAGTTCCCCGACCAGGGATTGAACTCGGGCCCTCAGCAGT
Source organism: Leucopleurus acutus (assembly GCF_964270905.1). Taxonomy (NCBI): domain Eukaryota; kingdom Metazoa; phylum Chordata; class Mammalia; order Artiodactyla; family Delphinidae; genus Leucopleurus; species Leucopleurus acutus. The sequence continues at coordinate 120,933,564 of NC_139145.1, read as the reverse complement.
GAGAGTGCAGAGTCCCTAACCTCTGAACCACCAGGGAATTCCCCATATATATTGTTACTAAATTAAATAGCAGCAGCTATTTATTGAGTGCTTACTATGAGCCAGTCACTACACTAGGGCTTTTACAGGAAATATTAAATTTAATCCTCACAGCAAACCTGTGAAATAGGTTCGTGAAATTAAGTACCTTGACCCAGTGTCTCACTAAGTAATATGGCCAAGCTTATTTTGCTTTGTAGGATTTTATGTCAATAAAAATAATATTGGTGGTTGTTTAGATTTGGGGTGTTACCCCATTTCTGCTAAGTTTAAATTTAAGCCAACTAAATGTATCATTGTGATATTCTTCTCCACCCTGCTTACTTGTTTGTTTAAAACCTCTATTATATAGGACCTAAAACCAAACAACTTGTTGCTAGATGAAAATGGAGTTCTAAAACTGGCAGATTTTGGCCTGGCCAAATCATTTGGGAGCCCCAATAGAGCTTATACACATCAGGTTGTAACCAGGTAAGGATTCCTTAACTAACTGAAACCTTATGTTGTGTAGGATATACACAAATGATTGTGATTACACAGATGAGCATCATTTGTCTTCTCTGAACTTTTGGCAGAGTTCAGGGATTACTATTGGTACTTTATTAAAAATATAGCCCTTTTTTATATTGTGTATATCTTACCACAGTGAAAAAAATATATACAGCCCTTCTGTCAAACGGAGTTGAATTTAACTCAGTCCTCAGAGATTTACCAAGTTATTTTGGGGACTAATTTATACTTCTTATACAGTTTAGTTAGGTAGATTGGAACTGTAGTGCCTATTCTTGTACATAAGCATGTGATTTGGGGGGCCTGTGTTTATTTTATTGGTCAGTCTTGGTTCCACATTTTATATCATTCAGTGTGAATGAAAATTCTCTAAACAAAGCAGTGCATTTATATTTGGGTTTTGCATATTATTAGTTGCTTCCACTTTCTGTTTATACTTCTTATGTATAAAAACTAAAAATCACATTAAATAGATAGGGATGGTAGATTTTATCTTGTCAGGATGACATTTGTTAATTTCTCTGACTCTTGTAAGGATCTGAGAAGTCATCAGATTCTCTATCTTTTTAAATTACTTTGTCACCTTCCTCCAGATCTCACTGTCAGTCACCTGAGCCCTGAGTAAAAAGTAAGGGACATAAGTAGTTGTTCATGTAATTTCTGGAAAGATTAAGCCCATCGTTCAGGAACACTGGGGACTCAGGAAAACAGGGACCCACATACATGAGTATTGTGTGCCACTGGTTTTCATCTACTCGTTTCTCTTACTTTCTCTTCTTACAAATCAAATGCTACTAACAGGTCAAATTAACGTGAGGACTGAGAATTAACAATTTAGATAACCTCGACAAGAGCAATTTTGGTGGAGTGGTGGGATGAAAGCCTGACTGAAACGGGTTTAAGAGGATGAGAGAAGAGGAAATGGAGACAGTAAGAACAGACAACCAGAGAATGAGGGGTAACTGTTAGGGGAAGTGGGGTCCAAAGAAGTTTTTGTTTTTTGTTTCTTTATATTTTAGTTTATTTTTTAAGGCTAGAAAAAATAATGGTATGTTTGACATTGATGTTAAAAATCTAGTAAGAACAAAAAGTTGATGTAGGAGAAAGAGGAGAGAATTGCAGGAGCAATATCCTTGAAAATAGGCAGGAGAGTGGGGTGTCAGTGCCCAAGTTGAGGGATTGACTTTAAAAACAATCATGGCTAGTTCATCTGTAGTTATGGATGGGAAGGCGGATTGTGAGAATACAAATGACTGAAGGTGAGTCTGTAGAAATTTTTTTTCATTACTTGCATTATTTCAGTGAAGTAGGAAATAAGGTCATCAGCTGAGAGGAAGGATGGTGTTGAGGGTTCCTGGAGAAAGAAAGTGTTACTCATCTCAAAGTGGGAGAGTGAATGGACTAAGGGTGTATGTAATTTCCTGGCAGTAATATGCAACTTGTTGATTTTATAGCCAATTTTTCTTGAGTTAATATATCCATAAAAGTGCATTTCATCAGTAGATGATGTTTTGCTGAGGAATTTTCTCTAAGAAATACTTTTATTCCATCCTAAAATGACAGTATTTCTTTTTGTTCTTCAGGTGGTATCGGGCCCCTGAGCTACTATTTGGAGCTAGAATGTATGGTGTAGGTGTGGACATGTGGGCTGTTGGCTGTATATTAGCAGAGTTGCTCCTAAGGGTAAGTCTGGAATTGATGTACACACTTCAGTATTGTTATAGGAATTTGTTTTTATAATTTGTGTGATAATTATCTTCCCAGAGGTAATTCCCAGAGAGGAGTACCATCCTTGAAACAAAAAGCCAACAAACAGGTTAATAAAAAAAAAACCTCTGCCAAGTACAACCTTTTTATTAATGCTAATGCGAGATGAGATCTCCCACTTAGGACAATAAAGGTTTTATTACAGATCATTCTGTGTTCTGAAATGTAACTATAATAAAACTCATTGGGTTGTAATATGGTACTGTCTCTACAGTAACTAAAAGTGTTAGGATAAACTTACGTACTTCTGGTACTTTTTTGTTTGGGCTGTTTAAAAGTACACTTCAAGAGATACGTAATACCAGCCACTGCAGATGCAACTCTGCATAACTTTAAATATTGTATGAGAGGAGCATTTTAGTTCTGTTCAAGCAGAGCAGACATGGTGGTCCTATAGCATTTCTCAAACTGAGACCATCTTACAATGAAACATCCTCTCCCTTCCCTCACTGTAGAGAAAGATGCCAACTTGGTAAGTTTTCTTTAGCTATGAAGTTTAGTTTAGCCCTTCTCAATGATGAAGGCAGAGGAATATTGGGAAATCACACTGAGGCTGAGTGTTTTTCCTTCTTACATTCCAGATTCCAGCCTCTACTCCCCCTCTCCTCAAGCCATGTGTATTTAAAGAAATGTGAACCCAAAACACAAAAATACAGCTATTTATTTCCTTGAACACAGAAAATAGCTTCTGTATGCCAGAGAGAAGATACCTTCTTAAATGTCTTTTTTAGTTTAGTGTGAGTTCTATGCATCATTTTGAGATGCTCACCCTTCTGAATGCTTGTAGAAGAAACCCTCACATTTAGGCTTGAAGATGACATAAGTAATCCCTGTAGTAATGGGTCCTCTGAATCACCTGGTGTGACATCTATGCTACTCACAAAAACAGAGTTTACTGGAAGGGTACATTTGAGAATCTGTTAACTCTCAAAAGCCTAGTTCATTCATGACCAAGACAGAAATGGAATTCCATAGCCCCTTGTGTTATGACCGATCATTCCATTTAGAAAGTAGGGAGAGAGAGAGAGCAGTTGAGAATAAATGGGTTAGAAATTGTGGACCTGGTTGAAGTCATAGTTGGAGTCTTGCTAACCATTGGCATCGTTGTTGGAATTATTATTAAGGTTATGAAGGAGTTGACAGGCAGCCCTATTTGGTGAAGAACTGTACCATTTTGCCATATATTTTTCCAGCACAATTAAAGAAAAATGTTTCCTATTTTAAACTGTCCTGTACTCACTTGAAAATATCCTTGGAAATGCTGTCCACACAGTTCTAAATCTGTGGTGAGATTCTGCAGTCCAAATAGATAATAGTTGAAAGCCAGGATAATTCAGAAGATTTGCTAATATAAGCGTTTAACTTCTTTAAAGTGTTTTTTTCCTATATAAATTTTATAGAAGATTTAATAACTAGAAAACAGGAGCAATAATAAGCCTATATCCAACCAAAGTAGTCTATATAGTTTAAAACATTTTAGAAGCAAATTGGTCTGCATTCTGACCTCTGAAAAGGAATTGAGAAATATTTATACTAGTGGAGTATTATGTCACTAAATAACACAAATCTACTTTTTAATTTATGATCTGTTTATGTTCTTTTTTCTTAATCATGTTATGAGACATAGTGATTAATAGAAAATCTAAACTTGGATATTACCTACTGAGCAAATGCCACTATCTGGTCTAGATAGTTTCAAAGATAACCATTTTAGTTTGTAAATAAGAAGTAGTTTGGGGGAGACATTTTATGCTTTATAGGAAGGTCACTGGGCATCCTGCTGGCCTGCATTAGAGCATTCCCTAGAGATGATGTGGTGATACAAAAATTTGATCAACCAGCAGCTGCCTGCCGTACTCTTACTTCATCCAGATGGTGAGGATCCAGAGCTAATGGCTTGGCCTGTGGTTGATCTTCAGCCCTCTGACATAACAATACTTCAGTTTGGCTGTATCAGCTCAGAACAGAGCTTCCATCAGTTTTTGCATAGGCTGCTGGATGCACATGGGTGTTAGAGGCTATAGGATATCAGATGTTCAAGAACGTTATTGTTCATGCCTATTGCATTAAAAAACTTGATGATTTTCTGATATTTGGTTTGTGATCCCTGCCTCTCTGTAAAGACCTGAGAAAGAAAAAATAAATTTCTATAATGTCATTGTTCTTAAAAAGATGAATCTCAACACAATTTTAAAAGAGAAGTCATGAGTGGAGTCATACTGAAAAGAACCAGAGGGAAGTCCCTCTTGGGTTCCTGTACTGTTGAACTCAGTACTTCTCTTCCTTTTAGGATTAATTGGACTCTTTTTCCTAAAACTGAAAAGTTTTCATTCATATGCTTAGTCACAATTGTATTGGTTAAATTCTGGTGTCCTCTAAGAAGCTGTTATAGAACAGGATAAAAGAACAATAAAGGGCTTCCTTGGTGGCGCAGTGGTTGAGAATCCGCCTGCCAATGCAAGGGACACGGGTTCGAGCCCTGGTCCGGGAAGATCCTACGTACTGCAGAGCAGCTAAGCCAGTGCACCACAACTACCGAGCGCTCTAGAGCCTGCGAACCACAACTACTGAGCCCGCGCGCCTAGAGCCCGTGCTCCACAACGAGAAGCTGCTGCAATGAGCGGCCCGCGCACCGCAAGGAAGAGTAGCCCCTGCTCACCGCAACTAGAGAAAGCCTGTGTGCAGCAACGAAGACCCAATGCAGTCAAAAATAAATAAACAAACAAACAAATAAATATGAAAATACTGACTAGGACTTGGGAGGCCAAATCATTAAGAAAAAAGATTTATTTATTATTTATTTATTTATTTTATTTTTGGCTGTGCTGGGTCTTAGTTGCAGCAGGCAGGATCTTCGTTGAGGCGTGTGGGATCTCTCATTGTGGCGTGCAGGCTTCTCTCTAGTTGTGGCATGAGGGTTTTCTCTTCTCTAGTTGTAGCACACAGGCTTCAGGGTGCGTGGGCTCTGTCGTTGTGGCACATGGGTTCCAGAGTACATGGACTCTGTAGTTTGCTGCATGTGGGCTCTCTACTTGAGGCATGCAAGCTCAGTAGTTGCGGTACGTGGGCTTAGTTTCCTTGCAGCATGTGGGATCTTAGTTCCCTGACCAGGCATCGAACCAGCGTCCCCTGCATTGTAAGGCAGATTCTTTACCACTGGACCACCAGGGAAGTCCCAGACAGTGGATTTTTTTAGTCAACGTTGCATTGATGCTTAATACAATGAAGACATTTTAAAATAAAGTGATAATTATATCTTGAGGATTTTTAAGATGGCAAGGCAAAAATCTCCCCCCCTCAGAAATTATCTCTAAAAAGAAACAAACATAAATGTTTGAAATTAGGAGGTGCCTGTAACACTATGCCAGAGGATATGAAACCAGAAATGAAGAAGGCTAAAAGTCTTCAGAAACGGATACCAACTGAATGCAAATTTTGTTTGGCACACAGAATCCTGGAGTTGCTTAGCAATGAGAGTGATCATTGATGGCAATAATGAGGTGCAGGACTAAAAACAGAAGGGTTGGTTGAAAAACCTGTATATTGAGCACTTAAAAACAAGGTCCCCGACACGACCAGGTTACTTTCCTTCCCCCAGCTATACTTCCCCCTGACTTATTCCTCCACCAGGGAAAGGTTTATTCTCCAAAGAAACTGAAGCAGGAATCTCTAGACATGGGCATCCTTAGACACAGTGAAGGATGGGGGTGAGATGCCAGGGTGAAAACACACAGATTACATGAAAGTCTGCAAACTAAACAGTAAAACCTCCAACTTATTTCCCTGTTCAGCTCCCAGAACCCTGGCAGCCAGTGTAAAACTCATTTTAACTCAGGTAAAAGATTAGAGGATCCTTCACTGGAAGAACTGAACGGTCCCAGAGAATAGACCCGTAGGTAACTGGCATTAAGCTACCTGTCCAATCTTTCTAGATAAAGGCCATGAGTTAACAAGCTCTTTTCATAGATAGAATGCTTTGAATCAGCTTTTTTAGTACCTTACCTTTAAATATGAATGGTTAGCCAGGGATCACCAGATAGTTTTCAAGGATTTTCAGGTATTTAATGACTGCTTCCAACATGTAAGGATAACCAGATAATTGGCAAGGATCATCAGGTATTTGATGAAAGCGTCCAACATGAATGACAGACTGAAACAAACTAAAAAAGAAACTTGGAAAAAATAGAAACTATCAGGTAGCAGAAGAAAATTCATCCTCGCCTCCCCACCTGCACCAAATCTTGAGAACTGAGAGAATATACTGCATACATAAAAGAAGAACATGATGCTCTTTTACTAAAGGAACAATCAAAGAATAAAGTATACTTGAAATTTTTCAAAAAGGATAACTAAAAGCAAACAAAAATAGTAGAAAAGTAAGCTAAAGAACTCTTTCATTAAATAGAACCAAAAGATAAAAGAGATGGACTATCGTAGGGAAAAGATAAGAAAATTAGGAGATTGATCCAGGAGTGATCTTAGAATATAGCAAAGGAGAAGAAAGAAAATCGAGGGTAGGAAATTCATAAGAAAATAGCCCAGCATTGATGGATGTGAATAGGTTGGAAGTGCCATAAAGATTCTGCACAATGAATGAAAGAAGCCCCATGCCCAGACACATGGTGAAATTTCAGAATACCGGGGGTTCTTAGGAAAAAGCCTTTATTTCCACAGAGAGAAAAAACGTGAAAAGCTTACACAGAAACCAAAATAAAGGATTAGGGAAAAGATGGCATCAGACTTCTCAAAAGCCACATTGAAGACAACAGAACACATTGTGAGGGATCCAAAGTCCACGCATTAGGCAACTCATTTTAATTTAAATTTCTTACATCAGACAAAAACAGCCATCCTTAAAATCTGGTTAAATTGCAAGCTTGCTCACAAAACTAAGGCTATGATGAAGAGTGTCCCTGTCTTCAGATCTCATAATACAATTTACGTTGGTGGTTTGCAAAGTTGCAGAGGTATAAGAAGGTATAAGAAGAAGGTATAAGAAGAAAATGTGAGCATGTCTAAAAAGATTTATGGGGACTTCCCTGGTGGTCCAGTGGTTAAGAATCTGCTTTCCAGTGCAGGGGACGTGGGTTCAATCCCTGGTCAGAGGAACTAAGATCCCACACGCTGCGGGGCAACTAAGCCTGCATGCCGCAACTACAGAGCCCATGGGCCGCAACTAAGACCCGACAGCCAAAAATAAATAAATATTTAAAAAAAAGGTTTATGAAATGTTATTTAATATCCCTTCTAGTTTCTATTTTATTCACATTTAATATACATGATAGCATGCTATTATAAATACATATTTTAAATAGGGGTTATGTTAAGTCTGGGTCCAATCAGAATATAGAAACCACACATTAATTTGAAAAGGGAAGTTTAATATAAAGAATTATTAACTATGACAAGAGGTTGTAGTAATGAGGGCTTGACTAACAAAAAGTAAAGAGAACTCTAAAGAATGTAGGAATAGCAGATATAAAGAGCAGTCACCCTTATACCTAGGGGTGATGCTAGGACTAAGGACAGAGCACCCAATGAGAGGACACCCAGGGCTGAGATCTAGACCTCTTGAAGAGGGCACAGTGGGGCTCACTGGTTGGCCGAGAAGCTGCTGTAGAGCTGTGCTGAACTTGCTGGAAATCTGTCCTCTTAGATGCTGAGGAAAGCTGTTCAGGGTATTTCAGGTGCTGAGGAAAGCATTTCTCTAGAGGCACTGCTACAAAACCATCTGCAGGGCATTCTAGAGGGAAGCTGCTGGCCTCCATGCACTGTTGGAGCTGAACACTGGAGAAACTGGTCACACTGCAGGAACCTGGTACCAATTCTAGAAGCTGAGAGTGGTGCAGGAGCCTGCCAGGCAAGCCGACTGGAACCAGGAAGCAAAACTTTTCTTGCTGTGATGTCTCTCCAGTATTCTCTACTGACAAAGCTTCACTTGGCAAAGGAAAAATATTTAAAGGGCCCAGATCCATTTTTATGGAGAGTCAAAAAGGGTGAATTTGGAGTATATTGATAACTGGCAGAGGTGTTTTTGTTATGTTTTGTTGCTGGTAGAGGTCCACAGTAATAAAAATGTTGGAGACTTGGTACTTAATTTCATGTCTTCCCAGTGATTCTATGAACTTTTTCATTGCCTTTAGCAGTGCCAAAGGCCTCTTAACTCACAGAGTAGAGAAAACTCCTTTTTTTTTCTTTCCTGTATACTTACATGTCTGAGAAATGAATTGGAAAATAATGTCTTTGTGTAGCAAAGATTTTGATCATTTCTTATCAGCTTACTGACGTTTAACTTATTATTTTTTTTACATCTTTATTAGAGTATAATTGCTTTATAATGCTGTGTTAGTTTCTGCTTTATAACAAAGTGAATCAGTTATACATATACATATGTTCCCATATCTCTTCCTTCTTGCGTCTCCCTCCCTCCCACCCTCCCTATCCCACCCCTCCAGGCACTGAAAGCACCGAGCTGATCACCCTGTGCTATGCGGCTGCTTCCCACTAGCTATCTACCTTACATTTGGTAGTGTATATATGTCTATGCCTCTCTCTCGCTTTGTCACAGCTTACCCTTCCCCCTCCCCATATCCTCAAGTCCATTCTCTAGTAGGTCTGTGTCTTTATTCCTGTCTTACCCCTAGGTTCTTCATGACATTTTTTTTTTCTTAAATTCCATATATATGTGTTAGCATACGGTATTTGTCTTTCTCTTTCTGACTTCACTCTGTATGACAGACTCTACATCTATCCACCTCATTACAAATAGCTCAATTTCATTTATTTTTATGGCTGAGTAAATTCCACTGTATATATGTAACTTATAATTATTTATCCTCTTAAAGTTGGCCAGTATACCTCTTCAAAGAAAGAATTTGCCAAGAGATTGTTTAAATAATATTGGAATAGAGATGTGTTCTCTTGCCTCCCAGCCTTTGCACCTGCCCTTTTGCTAGGATAGTTTTCTTCTTCCATCTTAGACTTTTCTTTCGGCAACTCTCATCTTCATCTGTCAACTTTCATGGCCACTTCCTGTAGGAAGCCTTCCCTCAGTGGGTTAGGTGCTGTTCCCATATGGGCTAGAATCCTATCCTGTGCTCTCACTGAACACATCATCTTGTAAATACTGCTTTACTGGTATCATCGTTGTTCACCATGTCCACCCCAGGGGAGAGCAGGGACTGTCTTGTTCCCTTGTTTAAATGCCTAGGGCTTAGCACAGTGCCTCTTACATGGTAAGTGTTTATTAAAGATGAGAGGCATGAATAAAATGGACAGTATGGTACTCTTTACTTGGATAGCAATGGCAGGATCTAATGCCGTATCCAGTATGCCTCAGACTAAATTTTTGTTATAGTTTAGTGTTTCTTATTAAATTAAATTTATAGTATTATTTATGTAACAGCTATCAAAAACTATCTTGAAGTGGCTGCCTCTCACTTTCTTTCAGGTTCCTTTTTTGCCAGGAGATTCAGACCTTGATCAACTAACAAGAATATTTGAAACTTTGGGCACACCAACTGAAGAACAGTGGCCTGTAAGCCTTCATACATGTTCTTTGAAATTTAGTTAGAATTCTGTATAGTGTATAACATGAATATTACTTAAAGAAATGTACTAATTGTCTTAATTTATTAATAATATATACTCATTGCAAAAGTTATACAAAGTAGAAGTTAAAATTATGATATACCATCCAGCCTTCTATATACTTATAGCCCTCCCCCATCCCAGTAATTCCCATTCCAGGGTTAATCACTCTTATTTTGTTGTAAAGCCTTGCTATGAGGATGCACACACAAACACATATGCACATATAGACATATAGAGTTGCTTTTTCTTTTGTTCTTTAGCAAAATAGGGATCACACCATACAAATTTTTTTTGCAACTAACTTGCTCTTCACTTAATATTATTGACCTTTTTCTTTTTAAGCCATATAATATTTAATTTTATGGATGTTCCATGTTAGTTTATCAATATCTTGATGGATTTGGGTGTGTTTATTGAATTTTCACTAACACAATCAAGATTTTTTAGTATTATAATTTTTTTGTTGTTGTTGGCCATGCTGCATGGCTTGCAGGATCTCAATTCCCCAACCAGGGATTGAACCTGGGCCACAGCAGTGAAAGCCCAGAATCCTAACCACTAGGCCACCAGGGAACTCCCTGTTATTTATTTTTAAACCATTACATGTCTATAAAAAAGAAATACTAAATCTGTGATAAAATTTAAAACAATATAAATTGCTAAATTTTATATATTACAGTTCAGTGAAATTCTCACTTGTTCATTCTTTTTTCTTTCTTTCTTATTTATGTATGTATGTATGTATGGCTGCGTTGGGTCTTCATTGCTGTGCACGGGCTTTCTCTAGTTGTGGCGAGCGGGGGCTACTCTTCGTTGCGGTGCGCGGGCTTCTCATTGCGGTGGCTTCTCTTGTGGAGCACGGGCTCTAGGTATGCGGGCTCAGTAGTTGTGGCTCGCAGGCTTAGTTGCTCCACGGTATGTGAGATCTTCCTGGACCAGGGATTGAACCCATGTCCCCTGCATTGGCAGGCAGATTCTTAACCACTGCACCACCAGGGAAGTCCCATTTGTTCATTCTTAAATTATAATTGAAGGGGCTTCCCTGGTGGCGCAGTGGTGAGAGTCTGCCTGCTGATGCAGGGGACATGGGTTCGTGCCCCGGTCTGGGAAGATCCCACATGCCGCAGAGTGACTGGGCCCGTGAGCCATGGCCACTGAGCCTGCGCGTCCGGAGCCTGTGCTCTGCAACGGGAGAGGCCACAACAGTGAGAGGCCCGCGTACCGCAAAAAAAAAAAAAATAATAATAATAATTGAAGACCTTTTTATTTTCCTTTCTATTATAGCCTCATATTCTGGGGAAAAAATAATGACTAGAAAAGAGAAATTTTGATCAGTCTCTTTATCTTCTGGTTAAAATGATAATGAAATTATCTGAAACTGAAATTGAGTGTCTTTTGTGCTGTTACTTCCTCAACTTTCTAATTGAAAGTTGGCTGTATGTTCTAATTGTGAAATACGCTCTTATAGCTTTCATTTACTGAACACTTACTGTATGCCATTAATGGTAGGGTTTCATAAATTATATTTAATTCTCCCAACAATGCTATTAAGGTAGGTACTGTTATTCCCATTTTACAGATGAGACAACTGAGGTTTAGTGAGGTTAAGTAACTTGCCTGAAGCTACCCAGTGTCAGAGCTAGGGCTGCAGTCTGGGTCTTAGTGACTCCAGAGCCATGTTCATAATATTTATTCTGTACTATTTGACATGATTTTCTAAATAGTAGTTGCTTACTGATGTTTTCCGTGGATTTTTTAAAATTCTTATTTTGATTTACATGCAGAAGGAAATACAGAGATATCCCTTGCACCCTTTACCCAGCTTCCCACAGTGGTTACATCTTGCAGAGTTAGGATAAAAATCACAACCAGCATGCTGACATTGATACAGTTAATATATAGGACATCACCACAAAGAGCCCTTTTACAGTCATACCCACTTTCATTCCACTCCTACTCCTTCCTTAACCTCTGGCAATCACTAATATGTTCTCCATTTTTATAACTTTGTCATTTCAAGAATGTTATAAATGGAGTCATATAATATATAAGCTTTAGGGATTGATTTTTTTTTTTTTTTTTTTTGCGGTACGCGGGCCTCTCACTGCTGGGGCCTCTTCCGTAGTGGATAGTGGAGTACAGACTCCAGACGCGCAGGCTCAGTGGCCATGGCTCACAGGTCCAGCCGCTCCGCTTGATTTTTTTTTCACATTCAACATAATTCTCTGGCGATTTATCCAGATTGTTGTGTGTATCAATAATTCGTTCCTTTTTATTGATGAGTGGTATGAATGTACCACAGTTTGTCTTAACTGTTCACTCGTTGAAGCACATCTGCATTGTTTCCAGTTTGGGGCTATTACAAATAAAACTATTATAAACATGCATGTACAAGGGAATTCCCTGGCGGTCCAGTGGTTAGAACTCTGCACTCTCACTGCCAAGGGCCCAGGTTCCATCCCTGGTCGGGGAACTAACATCCCACAAGCTGCACGGCCAAAAAAATTCACATACAGGCTTTTGTGTAAGCATAAGCATTTATTTCTATGGGACAGGTGACCAGGAGTGCAGTTGTTGAGTCATGGGTTGCATATTTAGCTTAAGAAACTGCAAACTGCTTTCAAAAGGGGCTGTACCATTTTTTATTCTCACCAGCAATATATGAGTAATCCATTTCCTCTGCATCCTGTCTACCATTTGGTTTTGTCCTTTTTTACTTTAAGCATTCTGAGGGATTTTCTCTTCCTTAATGACTAATGAATAGTGTTGAATATCTTTTCATGTACTTATTTGTCATTTGTATGGCTTTAATGAAATGTCTCTTCTTGTCTTTTCCTTGTTTTTTAATTGGATTGTTTGTACTTTGGCTGAGTATTGAGCACTTTATATATTTGAGATACTCGTCCTTTGATTGTATATGTGGTTTGCAAATTTTCTCTTACACTGTAGTTTGTCTTTTCATCCTCTTCACAGTCTTTCCAGAGTAAAAGTTTTTAATTTTGATCAAGTCTGTTTTTATCATTTTTCTTTTTATGAATAATGCTTTTGATGTCAAGTCAAAGAACTCTTGTCCTAACAAAAAGATATTCCTGATGATTATCTTTTTCTTGTAAGTTTCATAGTTTTACATTTAACATTTAAGTCTGTGATCCTTTTTGAGTTAATTTTTATATGAGGTATGAGATTAAAAATGTCTTTGGAGGGGACAGTGTCGTTTATGATACCTTTCCCTCTGTCAATACCACAGTCTTAATTAAGTAGCTATATATTAAGTCTTGATATCAGGTAGACTGATTCCTCCCACTTCTATTCTTTTTCAAAGTTGTTTTTAGCTATTTTAGTTCTTTTTCCTTTCCATATAAATTTTAGAATAACCTGTCTATATCTATAATAATTTTGCCAGAATTTTGGCAAGAATTGCATTAAACCCGTATACCAATTTGAGGAGAATAGACATCCTTATGGTGTTGAATCTTCCAATACACGAACATGATAGGTCTTACCATTTATTTAGAGCTTTGATTTATTTCATCAGTGTTGTATAGCTTTCAGTATATGAGTCCTACACATCTTTTGTTAGATTTTCACCAGAGCATTCCATCATTCTTTCTGAGTGATTCTAAATGGCATTGTTTTTCATTTCAGTGTCCACATGTTCTTTGCTAGTATGGAGAACTACTGTTGATTTTTTTATGTTTACCTTCCTGTAACCTTGTCTGCTCACTAGTTGTAGGAGTTTTTTAATAGATTTCTTGAGGTTTTCTACATAGATCATCATATCATCCGTATGACAGTTCTATTTATTCATTTGAGATCTACATGCCTTTCAATCCTTTACTTACGTTTGAATTATAAAAATATTTTTACAGGACATGTGTAGTCTTCCAGATTTCGTGACATTTAAGAGTTTCCCTGGAATCCCGTTACAGCATATCTTCATTGCAGCAGGAGATGACTTGCTAGATCTTATACAAGGCTTATTCTTATTTAATCCGTGCACTCGAATTACAGCCACACAGGTATTTTAGCATATCTTTAGAATTTCTTAAGATTTTCTAACATTCTTTAAATACCGAAAAGATGTGTTTCTATTTTGTTTTAAGGAGTAACAAATTTTATTTTTTCCCTAAGCTACAAGCACTGTTCAGACTGGTATTAAAGTATATGATGCACACAAGTACAGGAGAGTTTATTCTTGCTTAAACACATATAAATACATTTCTATTTCATAATTAATTTGCTTTCAAATAGTTCACTAGAGAGGAAAAAAACGTTTTTGTATTTATTAAGGCATTGGTATATTTCAATTAAACTCTTATGTATTAACTAAAATTTTGTGCTAAAATCAGTGCCAAAAGTGTTTTGTTTTTTCCCCATAAAATGCAGTTCAAATATGCATTCTGGTCATTGTCACAGTCAGAAAGTGATAATAGGGAGAAAATGGTATAGTCTGATACAACTGTATACTTACAAGAGATTGAAAGGTATTCTAAACAGAAAAACACTGAAACTGAGTTTTTTAAAGGAAATAAGAATGAAACTCAAGAAAAATGTGGAAGACCAAGGATACCTGCTCTTATAAAAGAAGAGAGAAATGTTATCCAATACAAAAATATAAGACCTATAGATTTGAAAAGGTTTTTTTCTTTGTTTTAAAAACAAGCACAGAAAACTGGGGCAGGGACAGGCAGTGCAAAAACGCAACACGATACAATGATTTGCCTTCATAAAGGAAGAGACCAATTGAAATGTCACAAATCTTCATATCTCACAAAACATATTAATGTACAATATATGAGGGATACAAAGTAGATTTTTTTTCACTTAAGTTTATTACAGACTACCAAATCATTGTTTAATGCATTCACTTGTACAAGCCTTTTCTTTGTAGCAGTACATGCCACATTAATATATATATACTAGATATTTTACCATTGGAATTACTCTTCTAATTTCAAACAAGTAACTCATTTTTACCTTTTCACTCATGCATATATGCATATTATCTCCATCATAAGAAACTTGAGACCAGGTCAGATTATCTAGAAAGTTGTTTTCATTAATAGTAAAACTCAAAATATATAGAAAAATACTAGTTGTGATGACTTACTTGGGTTGTATTTTGATAGAATGAATTTTTTTAATGGGTTTTGGCTTGTAGATATCTAAAAGTTGGAATGAGTTACTCTTCTTAGATCTCTATGTAGCTCAAAATTAGTTTAATTTACTTATGGAACTGCTATGATTTGCAAGTAATATTTTATAAATGCAACTCTTCTGAAGTAAGAAATCTCTAAATTATTACTGCATATAATATTACGTTGGCAAGTAGGGGGAGGTATGCTTGACCAATTTATATGACTTCTTTTTGTTCATAAAAGAATTATCCAAAAGGAAATACCTTAAATTTTTGTGGCTATTGAACAGTACTATGATGCAGATAAAGTATGAACTTTTGTCATCTAGAATAAAACTGTTTTTATTGGAATTTTGGAACTAAGTAAAAATATCATATTATAGAACATTGGACTGGTAGTAAATAGAAGTAACCTTGGGTAAGTCCTTCCAAGTAAAATTTCTATTAATCTGTAGTGGATTGTTGGATTTTAATCCATTGTTTCCAACCTATCACATCTTTTTAAAAGCTTTATTTTTAAGAATTTATGTGATTTGGAATTTGAATACATATAGATGTGACAAATAAACTTGGAAGTTCTTTTTAAACAAGTCTCTCTCTCTGTTTTGAACTACAGAGCCTATAATGTGTAGGGAGATGAACTTTACAATATCTTACTACGGATATTTTGTACTTAGTATAGGCTATTGTGGAAAAATTTGAAGGTAGTGTCTTTTTCTTATAGTAATGGAATTATCAATCAGTCTTAGGCTGCTAGATGTTTATTTTTAGTAATCTGCATGTCGAAATACTTGAAATTAAGTTTGCTTGGGGAGGGGGTGTATTCACATAGTATTTTTAACGCTCCTTACAATTTTGGCGGTTAGCTTTTCTTAAACACAGTTCATATATTCACTTAAAACCTTACTTTCTGTGGTATCTTTTCTTCTGAAAGGCATTGAAAACTAAGTATTTCAGTAATCGGCCAGGGCCAACACCTGGATGTCAGCTGCCAAGACCAAACTGTCCAGTGGACGCTTTAAAGGAGCAGTCCAATCCAGCCGCGGCAACAAAACGGAAGAGAACAGAGGCCTTGGAACAAGGTAAAACGCTCATTTTCACAAGAAATGAAATGAATTCAGAAAACTCCAGATAGCTAATATAGAGCTACTGACTGAAGGGCAGCTAAGAAATGTAGACTGTGACCTGTTTACTTGTATAAATTTAAATTGGATAAAGTTGAGTGTGGTGTTGTAGCTATGTTTACTTCCGTTGAGAATACTTACATCATGCTTTTTAAAAGGACATGGGCACTTTTGAGTATACCTCAGAGTTACAAGTACTGTCCATGTGCATCCTGCTCTTTTCATAAATTCCTTCTGGTACACTGTATGCTTAATGTTTAACTAGTGCTATTGGAAAATCAAAGCGAGTAAAAATAGAGGTAGTTGGAATGCAATGACTGGTTAAAATTGCTATAAGATTAAATGTAAACAACCTCATTTTTCCCCCCAGGAGGATTACCCAAGAAGCTAATATTTTAGTTACAGAGAACACTGGACAATATTGTACTACTGAAGGATATAGTGAAAAAGGCAAAATAGTAAACATTAATTAAATGCTTTAAAAGAAATCTGTAAATATTCTATTCATGTAAAATATGTAAAACTGGGTTATTTTATTAAATGTATTTTAAAACAAACTTAATTCTGATTTTTCTGATTAGAGTGCAACAGTAAGATAAGTTTAATTCTCTGAAATGTAGAGTTGAAAATGCATTAAGGAATTCTTAATAAAAATAACTATCAGTTATTTTAATGATCTGGCCCATATAGCATTACAGATTTGTAGTAAAGGGGGTATTATTTTAAAATAGAAAGATAGTAGTAATATACCAAATACCTGCTACCCTGACTTAACATATGTTAATATACTAAATAGGAAAAAAAAAAATAACATTACAGATAAAATTGAGCTCCCTTTAACCCTTTAATACATCATTCCATTTTATTTTTTCCTTTTTACCCTCCCCAAAAGAGAATGACTCTCAGGAAATGAGTGTGTCCTTCCATGATTTTATACTGCTATTTTATAAGAATGCATGTAGTAGTATACAGTACTGTTTTGGGCCTCACAATTTGAGTGGTAGACAGTACATCTCATACAGCATTTTTATTCTTACTCAGAACTTTAAAACTTAGTTCCCAGTTCTGTAGGTCAGTTACCTCTCATGGCTCAACTGTGTTTTTTTTGCATAGGCCAATATCAAGGTGTCAGTTGGACTCTGGGCTCTTCTCTGAAGCTCTAGGGAAGAATCTGCTTCCGAGTTCATACAGTTCCTGCCATTTTAATGCTCATGCCTCCTTATCCTTGCTGGTTGTCAGCCAGGGGCCTCTCTTAGCTTCTTAAGGCAGTCCACTTGCCTTGTTGCATGTCACTCTCCATCTGCAAACCGGCAACAGTGTCAAATCTGTCTGGCTTCCTCATCGCTGCCAAGAGAGAAAATTCTGCCTTTTTTTTTTTTTTAAAGGACTCACCTGATAAATGATATCAGCTCACTAAGGGCTTAATTATACATCTTAAAAATCCCTTCATAGCAGTTACTAGATTAGTGCTTGAATAATCAGGACAGGAATCATGAGAGGGCCATCTTGAGAATTCTGTCACATGGACATTTAGGTTATTTAAAAAGGATTGTTTCTATGCACATGCAAGCGTTTCTCTAATGTACATACTTAGAATTGTAATCGTGAGGTCATAGTGTGTATTTTCAATTAGTGTTGATATTGCCACATTTCTCCAAAGTAGTTGTATCAGTTTACACCCCCAGTAGCTGTTCGGTAGTTCTTAAAAATGAAGAAGCCCCTTACCTTACACTGTATACAGAAACTAACTCAAAATATATCAAAGACCTGAACACCAGGCCTAAAGCTATAACAATTCTTAGAAAATATCATAGAGGGAAAGCTTCATGACATCAGATTTGGCAGGGACTTCCTGGATATGACCCCAAAACACAGGCAGCAAAAGTAAAAAATAGACCATTTGGACTATACCAAAATTAAAAGCTTGTGTGCATCAAAGGAACGTAATCAATAGAATGGAAAGGCAACCTATGGAATGAGAGAAAATATTTGCAAATCGTGTATCTGATAAGGGGTTCATATCCAGAATCTGTGAAGAATATATGTTGTTGTTATAGTTCAACAACAAAATCCAAATAAAAAATGGGCAAAGGACTTGAAATAGACATTTCACCAAAGATGATATAGTAATGGCCAAAAAAACCCATGAAAAGATGCCCAGCATCACTAATCCTTAGGGAAATGCAAGTCAAAACCACAGAGAGATTATCACCTTGTACCTATTAGGATGACTACTACCAAAAAACCCAGAAAATAACAAGTGTCAGCGAGCATGTGGAGAAATTGGGACCCTTGTAAACTATTGGTGGGAATGTATAAAAACAGTGCCAGCAGCTGTGGGAAACTGTGGTGTTTCCTCAAAAAATTTAAAATGGAATTACCATATGATCCAGCAGCTTCACTTCTGAGTATATACGCGAAAAAATTGAATGCGGTATCCCAAATGAATGCATTCGTTAACCTTTATGTAAGAATCTATTTCACTTCATCATCTCTAGCATTCATACTGTTTGGGGTCTTTGCTAATTTGATACCTCATTCTAATTTACTTTTCTTTGATTTCTACTGTGTTGCTAATCCCTCCTCTGTGAACTGTTGGTTCAGTTTTTTTTTTTAAATACAATTTTTAAAGGTATTTTCCATTCAGCTATTACAACATATCAGCTGTATTCCCCATGTTGTAGGATACATCTTTGAGCCTGTCTCACACCCTATAGTTTGTACCCCCATTCCCCACCCCTATATGAACCCTCCCCCTGCAACCACTAGTTTGTTCTCTGTATTTGTGAGTCTGCTGCTTTGTTGTTAAATTCACCAGTTTGTTGTATTTTTTTAGGTTCTACATATAAGTGATATCATGCAGTATTTGTCTCTGTGATTTATTTCACTTAGCATAATGCCCTCCAAGTCCATCCATGTTGCTGCAAATGGCAAAATTTCGTTCTTTTTTATGACTGAGGAGTATTCCACTGTATGTATAGATACAACATCTTCTTTATCCATCATCTGTTTATGGACACTTAGGTTGCTTCCATACCTTGGCAATTGTGAATAACGCTGCTGTGAACATTGAGGTGCATGTATCTTTATGAATCAATGATTTGGGGTTTTTTTGGATATATACCCAGGAGTGGAATTGTTGGATCATGTGGTAGTTCTATTTTTAGTTTTCTGAGAAACCTTCATACTGTTTTCCACATTGGCTGCACCAGTTTACATTCCCACCAACAGTGTATAAGGTTTCCCTTTTCTCCACATCCTCGCTAACATTTATTTGTGTTTTTGATGACAACCATTCTGACAGGTGTGAGGTGATGTCTCATTGTGGTTTTGATTGGCATTTCCCTGATGATTAGCAATGTTGAGCATCTTTACATGTGCCTGTTGGCCATCTGCATTTCCTCTTTGGAAAAATACCTTTTCAAGACTTCTGCCCAATTTTTAATTGGGTTGTTTGTTCTTTTGATGTTGAGTTGTATGAGCTGTTTATGTATGTTGGACATTAATCCTTTATCATATCACTTGCAAATATTTTCTCCTGTTCAGTAGGTTGTCTTTTCATTTTGTTGGTTTCCTTTGCTGTGCAAAAGCTTTTAAGTTTAATTAGGTCCCATTTGTTTATTTTTGCTTTTGTTTCCTTTACTTGAGGAGACTGATTCAGATTCTTTGTCCATTTATCAATTGGAATATAAATTTTATCAGTTTATTTGAGTTTGTTTTATATACACACATACTTCTTTCTAGTTTTTGTAATGTGATTTTTTTTTTTTTACACTTCCCACTTTGGTATTATTAAATAATCCCAGATCCTTCCTTTCCCTACCTTTTATGTTAAATTATTATATATACTAGGTCTGTGTATGGTCTTTATCCGATTCTCATTGACCTGCTGTTACACTGTTTTAAATAACGTAGCTTTGTGTTACCATCAGGACATTTTTTTTAATTTAATTTTTGTTTTATATTGGAATATAGTTGATAGGATAATACATTTTAATATCTGGCAACAGTAGATCCTCATTATTCCTTTTTTCAAAATGTATTTGCCAATTTTTCAGCTTTTATTATTATTAATGCCAACCAGTGCTGTTCCTATAACACAACTATAAATGGTTTATATTGTTACATTATCCTACTGTTAGCTATCTAATTAAGTAGTAATATCTTTTCTTTTCACTAGAGATTAGATAAGTTTTATAACTGCTGACAAGGTAATGCACTTCCTTTGATATCATTGTGATGCTATTTATATAGTAATATTCCCAAAAGATATTAAAGATTATTACTATGTAATATTTCTAGAAAGAGAAAATAATTTTAAATGGCCTAAAATTCAGCATCAAAACCAAGAAGTTAATTCAGAGTGGCCTAAATGCCAGAATTCTGCATAGATCTGGCTACAGAATGTCACCACTCTGACAAAAAGGAAGCTATGAAAAAGGAAGCTATGAAATAGGTAACTAGCAATGACTTTGAATACTGCTGCCAAAGTCCCACCATAATAACTTTTTTATTGAAGTGAAGGAAATTATTTTTAAACTTTATATGGCAAGTGAAAAATCCAGAAAAACACAAAACCAGATAAATGTATTCCAAGAAGTAACAGTCACTCTTGTTGCTTGAGCCAAAGATCCCTATAAGTCAACCTAAATAGTTAATTTTCTTCTCAAAATCACTATTTCTTTTTTTTTAAGATGTTGGCAAATACTGAAAATTTCAAAAATATAGTAATATAATTTATAAATATGTCAACACAGAATACTAATAAATGTCTTGTAGAGAACATTTATTTAAGCTGCTTCCCCAAATTTAGAATACCCAGAAAACACAACTTCTGAAGATGTAGCAACATTTACATGGTCCGTTTTCAAAGTCTCGATATAAACAGCTCTCAGTTCTAATTTCAACTGGTTTGTCTTCAGTGCATGATATTTGATGGCAAAGAACAGGATCTTTTAAGAGTTCTTGTGTAGTATTGATCTGTTTGAAAGTGCTGAATTGAACAAATGCAGCCCACAGAATTAAAAATTTGAACACTTGAATGTACAGGATCACGTAAAACGGGGAATTCTGAAGTTTTCTGCCAGGGGTTTTTTAATGGAGAATTGTCTTTCATAGGATTTTTTTCTTTATTCTCTTTTGAGGTGGTGCCTCTGTCTTCCAAAGCCCGAGCAAGCATGTAACTAACTTTCCTTTGATGAGCCAAAGCTTCTTCTTTATCATTTAACTGCATGCACAGAAATTAAAAACATACCAGTTAGTATATCACAGAGTACAGAGCTATAGTCAGAAGTATTTCATGAAAATGTTCAACCTCCAGTCTAAGCCAGTCAGTATGAATAAATCAGTTAGGTAGCCACTGATTCCTAAGCATTATGCTACATGGTATTGAGGATTTTTTTTAAAAAGGAAAAATAGAAAACAGCGTTCTTTCTATCGAAAAAATTTTTAAGTCATCTGAAGAGAAAGAAGAAAGAAGTATATATTTACATGGTATGTGTGTATATGTGTATATATGTATATATAATACCAACATGTATTTACCTCTGAAAGAATGTTGAAGTTATTTATATAAAAATTGTTTTTATATTTTTATATGCAAATAAACTTTAATACTCTTCTATAGATAAGTATGTTCATATAACATGAGTTTCTTTGTATAGTCATCTATGAAATTGAGGATATCAGGACCGATTTCAGGGTTGTGGTGATGATTAAAGGATATAATGCATGAGGAAGTTCGTTGAACACTTTAAAAATTCCTGAATATATAAGTCTTGTCATGAACTGTATATGTAACTGCAGATGATGGAGATGCCTGGACTTAATTACAGGGAGCCTCCTCTTTTCAGAGGTGGAGCTTTAAAGCTGCACAGGAAGAACATGGATGGGAGAAGTGGGAAGCATGTGTGGGGTGTTTAAGGAGATGAAGATCATAATTCTGGAAAATGGTACCTGAAATGGGAACAGAGCATAAAAGTCAAGTATAGAGCGATAAAGAGTTGAATTAATAGGAAGGAAAAAGATAAGCTCATCCACAGCCTCTAACAAAAAGCAAAGATACTAACCAAATCTGTTAGCATCTTAAAGACTTCCTGAGGATCATGCTGGTCACCAGTACTCTTAGAACTGTTTTCCAAAGGGAGCATACCCAACAGTTTCTGCCCTAAGGTCTTCTTACTCCTTTGTGATGGTAACCCTAAAATGGAACATGAAAATCCAGCTGAGACACAAAAAGACACTCACTGAAGTACTTCCAGACAAAGAGGTAAGTGTGAACCAAGGCTAATTCATTACTAAATCAGCCAGGACCTTGTCCTCTTCAGGTGACCTCTAGCACGAGTGAGTCAGGCAGCACAGTGCAGTGGGAAAAGCAGACTTTAGAGCCAGGATTGCAAACGCAGGTGAGAGGCCACAGTGTGAGAACCCAGAGCAGCGCCCTCCCACTCTCATTGCTCAGCAGCTGCCCATGGGAGAATGCAGCCTGTGCTACCTGATAATCTCAGTCTTCCAAAGGAGCCAGCAATCCACATTTGCATGTGAAATCTCCCAGTGTAAAGGTTAGCCACCTGCCCACAATATTTGAGAACACTATTCACTCCCAACAAAACATGTCTGCAGACAGGTGGCCTCTGAACCATGCAAACTCTGCTTTAGAGCCAGAAAGACCTGGACTTGAATCCCCATTTAACCACTTCCTAATGGTATCATGTTGGACAAGTTCTCTGAGCTACATATCCTCACTTCCAGAATGAGAATAATAGTACCTATGCTCTATTGTTGGGTTGCTGTGCCATTGAATAATAGAGCACGGGCTGGGGGAAGGGAGTGGGCAGTTAGTATTGAATGGGGATACAGAGTTTGTTTGGGAAGATGAAAAAGTTCTGGAGATGGATGGTGGTGATGATTATACAACAATGAGAATGGACTTCTTGTCACTTAAAAATGGTTAAAATGGTAAGTTTTAAAAAAAATGGTTCTAAAGAACCTAGGAGCAGGACAGGAATAAAGACGCAGATGTAGAGAAGGGACCTGAGGATATGGGGAGGGGGAAGGGTAAGATGGGACAAAGTGAAAGAGAAGCATGGACATACATACACTACCAAACGTAAAATAGATAGCTAGTGGGAAGCAGCCGCATAGCACAGGGAGATCAGCTTGGTGCTTTGTTACCGCCTGGAGGGGTGGGATAGGGAGGGTGGGAGGGAGGGAGACGCAAGAGGGAGGAGATATGGGGACATATGTATATGTATAACTGATTCACTTTGTTATAAAGCAGAAACTAACACACCATTGTATAGCAATTATACTCCAATAAAGATGTTAAAAAAAATGTACCTACTTAAAAAAGAACGGTAAGTTTTATGCATATTTTATCACAATTAAAAAAAAAACAATTGTGAAAGCACCTAGCCCAGCTACTGACGTAATGCTTAAAAGTCCACATCCTGGAATATGTACACTGATATTCTTCTTCATCCATAGAAAGGATACAATTTGTAGCAGAAAATACAAAATTTATAGATTTATACAAAGAAAGTTTCAAGAATGTTTTTAGAATGCTGTGCAAATGGTCTAATGATCAGATAAAGTCTAAAGGGACAATTCCCTTTCCACCCAATCCTGATAAACCACAGTGACTGGGCCTCACACCTGACCTTCTTCAATAGCAGCTGTGGCAAGGGGGAAAAGCCAGACAAGGTGACCAGCTCACCAGTTCTGAGAGTGGATGAATCTGTCTCTATTTTCAATCTAAAAAAAAGGAAACATGCTTATAAGCTATCTCTCAGAACCTGTCTAAGCAGCCTTATCAAGAAGAAAAGTTAACACAGTGGTAACCACAAATAAGAAAATGACCTGTAACAGTCATCTTGTACCAGATTACTGAAGTATATTAAAATGAATCAGAGTCTTGTCACTAAGAAACAAAGAGCTACTAAACCTTTTATGGACTTGTAAAGGCTTTTCAGAGATAAACTAATTATTTTAAATTCTGCTTCCAGTCTCTCTCAGTACCTTAACGGAAAGCAAAGATTGGGAGCTGTACCTCTCAAATCGTATTTTCTATGGAGAAGTTCCTGAATTCTGTAAAAAGCTAAGAAAGGCAGGAATTCTGGAATATAAAATGAGTACAAGTGCTGAACTGAATATGAATCTACCGCTTCTATTCTTTCTCCCTACTCTTCTCTCTACCTTCCATCAAAACAAAATCAGATTTTCAAAGGGATTTGACTTCAGTTAACAACACAAAAAACACCTAGGCTGCCCTCTGAGAGTATACCTTTGAAAATTTTGCAATCCAGCTCCTATCAAGGGCCTCACTGAAAGAAGAGGTACTTGAGGAAGATCACCTGCACATTTGTTGTTCACGGTAGAACTAGATATTCTTAATGTTTTCCACCAATTCCTCAAAGGCTAAGTACATTGGACTATGTTAGCTTATTTCCCTGGCAAATCACTTACCTTGACATTAAGGTTATACCTTTACCTTTTATCAAGGGATTATTATAGAAAACAGCCATATAAATACTATTTATTTTTTTTATTATAAGTGACTGTTGAGGACTTAGCCATTATATTTGCTCACTGGCCTCTGTCAGTCTCATATCAGAAAACACCTCTAGAAGTTAATTTCAGTACAATGTGGAATGCCTGATTAAGAACGAACAAGAGTGGAGGAACATTATTTCCCCCCTTTTGCCCTGACTTCCACTTGACTAAATACATAGCTTTTATAATCTGCTTTCACCTCCTTTCACAGTTCTTGTTTACTACTTCTATTTTTATTATCCCTATAAGCTGTTTCTTAACACTTCAGCAGAGGTGGGTAAAGTTTAGTTAATGAAGCTAAAATTCACAACACTTGACCCCTATACTAATGCTAATATGCACTGTTTGAAAAGAGATATTTCAAACAAAATTAGGTATCTACTATTAAAAGTTTCATTTTTAATACTGTAAGATTCTTATTGGTCCTAAATTCATCTGAAAATGAGAGATACTGGAACTAGGATTATGGATTTTGTCAAAAAAGATTTAGAAACAGGGTCATGTCAGAATTTGAATACTAAAAATTTACACTTCTTAATAAACTTCACTTTAATCTTTCTTGACTGATAAATGGTTTCAAATTGGAATTTTAAATTGAAGCAATATGAAGCCTACTGAATAATACTTACAAATGAAAATTGAGATTGACCATTTAGAGAAACTAAAATTTCTAAAAAATAACAGCTACTTTGTTTATATTGGACAGTCTACATACTTCAATGGCAGTTTATTCTCTCGTGCCATTTTTGTATATTTTGTTTACACTAATACCATAATGACTCCAAAATGGCCATGAACTTTTGATAGGCTTGTGAACCAAAACCTAAACCTTAACTTCTGTTTCACTTTTTATAAGAATATTTTATTAATTTGTCCAATTTAAGATTATTTCTCTACTGCTCAATGTCTCCTTCCAAAGTCACACATTTCAATAAAGTTTAATTAGATAGATAGATTTAATGTTGGGTTCCACTGTTGGGTTCTAGTGCTCTTATTATAAATTTTTTCCACTAAAAATCTCTACCAAAAAAGAGATTCTCCTGTTACTTTATGGTTTCATCTGCGTAAGTAACATCCAGTGACTCCTTTTTTCCCATGGTTGTTATATTTTTAGATAAATCATAACTATATGTGAAATTTCAATTATATTCACCATATTAACTGCTTAATCAACTACGATTATAACCAAAAACAACTGAAATTACCTTATACCTGATTATTACCATTATAATTCATATTTACCATCATCTTTAAGGTGCTTCCAATCTGTCCCTTTTGTTGCTTTCTTACACATTTTATCCATTTGTGTCAATCTTAGTGCCTGGTCATTTTTCCTCATTAATTGTTGCTCAAATGCAATTCTGAATGCATCTGCCATTATGTAGGCTTCTTCTTTACTCTTCTGCATAAGTTCCAACTGGTTTTGAAAGAAAGTTTGAGAGGTGTTAGAGGCAAAACCAGAACAATTCTTTCCTGAATGCTGAGTCAGATTAGCAAATGCAGTAGGAGTTTTCTGCCTGCCCTTGATCTATTGCATCCGCTTAATCTAATTACTACATGCCATTCTCTTCTGCAGTAGCTGCCCACTCTGAACTAGATTACCAGGAGTTTCTCTTGTGCCTGTCAGTTCCCTGGTAATCCTACTCTTAGACCTCATTACCCTAGACGGGCCTCGTGTATGTCCTGCCCAACGAGGAAGAAGGGAGGATGCCAACGGCTGCATTTCAGTTCTGCCTTGGGCCATGCCAGAAAATACCACTGAAAACAATTATGAATACCATCTTTCAGATACCTCCCACAGCTGACTCTGATCTTTGTAATCTTATGCTTTTCCTGATGAATTGCTAATGCTTAGCTGTTTGCTTTCATATATACTCTGAAGACTAAATTCCAAACCTTCAATAAAAACGTTTTAAAAATTACAGTCCATACTGTATTTGTTGTGAAAGCCTAATTATAATGGCAGCTATCATTTGATTAAATGCCAGGCATGGCCCGGTGCTAAACATTATATGTCTACCGTGTTTATTTTTGACAACCACCCTCCAAACTAGTTATTAGCCTCCATTTAACATACGCGTCCAAAGCCACAAAGCTGGAAAATGATGGAGCTGAGATTCAAACCTAGGTCTGGCTGGCACAAAGGTTCCTTCAACTGTACCTTGCAGCTTTTCTAATAAGCTTCATGTTTATCTCTCAGCTAATCGGTGTTGCACATCCTGGTGATTTTAAGCATGTGTGCCTTTTCCTCTAATATCTAGTAATTTTAGGGCCATGTATAGACAAAAGAAATATGAACTTAGGAAATATTAACTAAAACACAGGCAAACAACTTTTCATGGCTGCAATATCGTGCCAAGTAATGTAAATAAAATCCAGTTTATATGTTAATGTTATCATTTAAAACTAAGAATAAGTTCCACAGCCAAAGACTACCAAATTAAGCTAATTATTACATATACTTCCATTTATTCTACTTTGTGTTAATGGAGAAGCAAAACCAAAGCTTTTACTGTTTTGATAACACAATACCTCCTGTTTGACCTGAAGGAGCATTTTCCGAGTAGATGCTGCCAGTCTGGCACAGGTACAGGGGCTCCCTCTGGGACCGTGACAAAGGCAGGCTCCCAGGACTGCAAGCTTTAAATCCAAAAGAATTATCCGTTACTAAGTGTCACGTTGTTCAGCCGTACACAAACACGGGGCGCACACACAAACCCATGCACATTTCATTCAAGCGTCTAATTCAAAGAAACTGCAAAGGAAAACAAAAATAGGAAGCTGAGACCATGATTTCAGGACCCAAGGGGAAATTTACAAATGAGGAGAGACTGTTATTACTTGGAACAAAAATACACAGGAATTCTGCATTCCTTCTGCTCACGCTCCAAAACCTTTCACTTGGTACCAGTTTCCTGTACTTCTGAGTTCTTGGCAGGAACTTGACCTAACGAAGTAAATCTAAACATCCACAGTATGGATTTCCTGTGATTGGGTTTGGCCTTGCTACCCAGCATTCATTACTGTCAGGTCCTGCCAGGAGAGATGCATGCTCAGAAATGATGAGTGAATTCTAAGGAAAACAATCATCCTGCCACTCCTAAAAAAATGTTCTATGATCATGTAATAAATTCTTAATATATCTCTTGGCTCATCCACTGTTCTGGAATTGCATATAGCCCTGATCCTTCAAAACCTGTCTTTGGATCACAATGAAGAAACTAATCCATGTGGGTCACTCCTGGTTGACCACTGTAGCCAGAAGAAAAGTAAGAACTGTTGTACTTTTTTTTTTTTTTTGCAGTACGCGGGCCTCTCACTGTTGTGGCCTCTCCCGTTGTGGAGCACAGGCTCCGGACGCACAGGCTCAGCAGCCATGGCTCACGGGCCCAGCCGCTCCACGGCAATGTGGGATTTTCCCGGACCGGGGCACGAACCCGCGTCCCCTGCATCGGCAGGCGGACTCTCAACCACTGCGCCACCAGGGAAGCCCTGTTGTACTTTTTTTTAAAAACCCATTTTGGCAACTAACCACAAGTTGCTTTCCCAAAATATTCCAACAGCTTCCAATTTAATGGAGGCGGTCTATGTAACATACTGTGCCATATCTTTTAAAGTTTCATGTGGAACATACTACAAAATTATTGTCTAAGCTTCCTGCTGCTATAAATTTCACATGGACTGGCTTAAAACAGAATCTTATTTTAGAGACTGTTTAGAGAGGAAGATTCCACGGTCTCTCTTAGTGTAAAGGCTATTTCAGAAAATTCCTTCTTGCATTAATGTTAACTGTGAAGTACACAGTGAGCTTTCAGTTGACTCAAGTGTACAAATGGCGGCTATGTGGCAGATTGGTATCTTCCCTTTTCAACTTCCCGCTCCTGATAATTGTCCCTGCGAAAGTTGCCAAAAGCAACTTAAGACCTGGGTAGGGCCAATATAAAAATGCAAGGTTTCTGCAAGGACCTCTGCATCCTAATTCTATGTCCTTAGCTCAGTGCTCCTTCATCAACTGGCTCAGGGCCCATGTTCTTGCCTGCCATAAAGTTACTTAGAGCTTACTCAAGATTATAATAAAGCACGCTTTTTCTGAACTTTCTCTCCGCTCAGTTTCTTTTATTTTTCTTTTTTTTTGCTATTACACTAGTTTTCCACCCACGCAGTAGAGCATGGTGATCAAAAGCACAGACTCAAAACTCTACCTGGGTGTAAATCCCAGCTCCACCACTTAGTAGCTTTCTGACTTTGGGCAAATCACTTAAACCTTCTGTGCCAAAATTACCTCATTTGTAAAACAGGGATTTAATTGTACTCACCTTATTTGGTAGTTGTGAGAATTAAATGTGTTAATCTATGTGAATCACTTAGAACAGTGTCTGGCACTTACTAAGGACTATATATTTGCTATTATTAGTACTAGTTGCTTTATTTGAAATTCTATAATAAGTGAATGGCTACCCCTTCTCACTCCACTGGTACACTTATTTCTCATGAGTCCCCAGAACATTTGTAAGACATTTCACACCTCAGCAAGCAATTAGCAATGCATCAGCAGATCTTTGTCCTGGACCTGGTTCAACCCCAGAGTGACTGCATCACTTTGGGAAAGTAACCAAAACTATCTGAGCCTGAGTTTCCTCCTCTGTAAAATGGGGATAATACCTGCTTTGCAGCCCTCAAAAGACCATTACGAAGATCAGATTAAAAAATGTGTGGCAAAGTACTCTGATGCTGTAAGCCTCTACCCAGGGAAGATACTACTAACATACTTTCTGCTAAAGCTGTAGAAAAAGGAAATAAAAGGGACAGGAAGTGGCTAGCACATCCCCTAATGTCCAAGAATGCTGTGCCTGAAAGGTATGGTACCAGCACGGCTGAAGAGTGGACCTGGGCCTCTCTCACCCTCGGTCTCAAATTGCTAAGTATGGTTCTATCCTAGAAGTGGAGCTGATGGCGACAGCAGAAAGAAAATGGAAGTGGAAAATTTCCCTCCTACTAAACTTTCATACCTGCTTACCTACCTCAAGACCTGAAACCTCTGTAAAGCCACTTGTGTCCTGGCATGTGTTTTCCTGAGCCATCTTCTGCTGTTTGATATCAAGCATGGCGAGGGCCTCCAAATACTGTTGATTCAAAACTAGGAAGGGCCATGTAAGAAAGTGTTAGGAGGTCTAACCCCAGCCTCACCTAATCCAGTTAAACCAACACCACATACTTCTTCTAAGCAAGGGATATACAACTACCCACAAAATCTGTCTCCAACCAGAAAATTTGATAGAATAGTGGGTATCAAGAGAGTTAAAACTAGATAAAATGTTAATTTTAATGTGGAAATAATTTTGCAACCGAAGTCTGGTCTTTATTTGCTCAAAGAAACTTTGTAGGATTTTCAAAAGGAGAACATACAAAGGCTAATTATCCACACTGTGAGACGATCAGATGATGAAATCTCATATATTGTATTAAAGTCAACTCTACCAGCTCTCCAAACTCTATCAGACTTTTCTTTTAGTTAGTTTTCACAAGAGGCTCTCAACGCAAATATTTAGAACAAGAGGGGTCCTGCTACTTACTGGAAAGCAGAATAACAGTAACTTTCCCTCTCTTCTTATAGGGTGGAAGGATAGGGAGGAAGGGACAGGAGTAGTGGTTATGAGCAACTTCTGTCCTGGCACCAACCTAACATGGGGGAAATCACTATCTGCTCAAATCACTGGTGTGGAGAAGCATATCTGTGTGTGCAGTTCTCACCCAGGGGATTGCCACAGTTCACTTACTACACTATGTAAAGTGCCGCTCTCGGGCCCATGACCTGACTGAGCACTCATTTTATGCCTTTCAAGCCACCACTTCAAAAGAGTTTCTGCTGGGAATTCCCTGGCGGTCCAGTGGTTAGGGCTCCGGGCTCTCACTGCCAGGGGCCCAGGTTTGATCCCTGGTCAGGGAACTAAGATCCCACATGCCACATGGTGTGGCCAAAAAAAAGATTTCTAAAAAGTTGGTACCACATTAATACTCTTTCATTAACTTTTGTCATATAGTGACTCATTATATAAAAGATATGCTCTGTGTGTGTGTGTATATACACATACATCTATATAATTTCAAGTCCTTAATGAGTCAAATAATATTTTGAAAAATATTTGTATTTGTGACAAAGTCACAGAAGACACTTTTATGAGAAAAAATTATGAATAACTATACAATTTTATACTTTTCCTACTAGATTCCCAATAAACATACACCTACTCAGGTTCCTCAAACATCAGGTACTCTACCATTTTGTTTACACTGAGTATAAAAACTAAAGGATAAAGGGAGAATCAGGAGAAATTGCTTAATGGGTATAAGGTTTTATTTTGTAGTCATGGAAATGTTTTAGAACTAGATGTTTATAAGCGTTATGAATTGTTCACTTTTAAATGGTTTAAGTTAGGTGAATTTCACCTCAAATTTTTTTTTAATTCGAAAACCTAACTGATCAAACCCACAGCCAACATCGTTCTCAATGGTGAAAAACTGAAACCATTTCCTCTAAGATCAGGAACAAGACAAGGTTGACCACTCTCACCACTATCATTCAACATAGTTTTGGAAGTTTTAGCCACAGCAATCAGAGAAGAAAAAGAAATAAAAGGAATCCAAGTCAGAAAAGTAAAACTGTCACTGTTTGCAGATGACATGATACTATACATAGAGAATCCTAAAGGTGCTACCAGAAAACTACTAGAGCTAATCAATGAATTGGTAGAGTAGCAGGATACAAAAGTAATGCACAGAAATCTCTTGCATTCCTATACACTAATGATGAAAAATCTGAAAGAGAAATTAAGGAATAACTCCCATTTACCACTGCAACAAAAAGAATAAAATACCCAGGAATAAACCTACCTAAGGAGACAAAAGACGTGTATGCAGAAAACTATAAGACACTGATGAAAGAAATTAAAGATGATACAAACAGATGCAGAGATATACCATGTTCTTGGATTGGAAGAATCAACACTGTGAAAATGACTATACTACCCAAAGCACTCTACAGATTCAATGCAGTCCCTAACAAACTAACAATGGCATTTTTCACAGAACTAGAACAAAAAATTGCAGAATTTGTATGGAAACACAAAAGACCCCAAATAGCCAAAGCAATCTTGAGAAACAAAAACAGAGCTGGGGGAATGAGGCTCCCTGACTTCAGACTATACTACAAAGCTATAGTAATCAAGACAGTATGGTATTAGCACAAAAACAGAAATATAGATCAATGGAACAAGAGAGAAAGCCCAGAGATAAACCCATGCACCTATGGTCACCTTATCTTTGATAAGGAGGCAAGAGTATACAATGGAGAAAAGACAGCCTCTTCAATAAGTGGTGCTGGGAAAACTGGACAAGTACATGTAAAAGGATGAAATTAGAACACTTCCTAAAACCATACACAAAAATAAACTCAAAATGGATTAAAGACCTAAATGTAAGGCCAGACACTATAAAACTCTTAGAGGAAAACAGGCAGAACACTCTGACATAAATCACAGCAAGATCCTTTTTGACCCACCTCCTAGAAAAATGGAAATAAAAATAAACAAATGGGGGCTTCCCTGGTGGTGCAGTGGTTGAGAGTCCGCCTGCCGATGCAGGGGACACGGGTTCGCGCCCCGGTCCGGGAAGGTCCCACATACCGCAGAGCGGCTGGGCCCGTGAGCCATGGCCGCTGAGCCTGCGTGTCCGGAGCCTGTGCTCTGCAACGGGAGAGGCCACAACAGTGAGAGGCCCACGTACCACAAAAACAAAAACAAAATAAACAAATGGGACCTAACGAAACTTAAAAGCTTTTGCACAGCAAAGGAAACCACAAAGAAGACAAAAAGGCAACCCTCAGAATGGGAGAAAATATGTAAAAACAAAGCAACTGACAAAGGATTAATCTCCAAAAAAATATACAAGCAGCTCATGCAGCTCAATATCAAAAAAACAAACAACCTGGACTTCCCTGGTAACCCAGTGGTTAAGAATCCGCCTGCCAATGCAGAGGACACGGGTTTGATCCCTGGGCCGGGAAGACCCACGTGCCATGGAGCAACTAAGCCCGTGCACCACAACTACTGAGCCTGTGCTCTAGAGCCCATGAGCCACAACTACTGAAGCCCAGGCGCCTAGAGCCCGTGCTCCGCAACAGGAGAAGCCACTGCAAGTGAGAAGCCCGCGCACTGCAACGAAGACGCAACGCAGCCAAATTAATTAATTAATTAATTAATTAAATTAAAAAAAAAAGAATCCAAAAATGGGCAGAAGACCTAGATAGACGTTTCTCCAAAGAAGATATACAGATTGCCAACAAACACATGAAAGGATGCTCAACATCACTAATCATTAGAGAAATGCAAATCAAAACTACAATGAGGTATCACCTCACACCAGTCAGAATGGCCATCATCAAAACATCTACAAACAATAAATGCTGAAGAGGGTGTAGAGAAAAGGGAACCGTTTTGCACTGTTGGTGAGAATGTAAATTGATACAGCCACTATGGAGAACGTATGGAGGTTCCTTAAAAAACTAAAAGTAGAACTACCAGATGACCCAGCAATCCCACTACTGGGCATATACCCTGAGAAAACCATAATTCAAAAAGAGTCATGTACCACATGACTTTGCAGTACCACATTGCAGCTCTATTTACAACAGCCAGGACATGGAAGCAACCTAAGTGTCCATCGACAGTTGAATGGATAAAGATATGGCACATATATACAATGGAATATTACTCAGCCATAAAAAGAAATGAAACTGAGTTATTTGTAGTGAGGTGGATGGACCTAGGGTCTGTCATACAGAGTGAAGTAAGTCAGAAAGAGAAAAACATATACCGTATGCTAACACATATATATGGAATCTAAAAAAAAAAAAAAATAGTTCTGATGAACCTAGGGGCAGGACAGGACACAGACGTAAAGAAGGGACTAGAGGACACGGGGAGTAGGAATGGTAAGCTGGGACGAAGTAGAGAGTAACACTGACATATATACACTACCAAATGTAAAACAGATAGCTAGTGGGAAGCAGCTGCATAGCACAGGGAGATCAGCTCGGTGCTTTGCAACCACCTAGAGAGGTGGGATAAGGAGGGTGGGAGGGAGATGCAAGAGGGAGAGGATATGGGGATATATGTATACATATAGCTGATTCACTTTGTTATACAGCAGAAACGAACACAACATTGTAAAGCAATTATACTCCAATAAAGATGTTAAAAAAAAAACCTAACCGATGCATTTCTTCTCTTTTATCCTTAAAATATGTTACTTCAAAATATTAGCACTTTGTCTATTGATATTTTGTTCTTAACATAGGACATTCTATATAAAACTGATCTTTTAACATAGTATTTTTAAAGAATTATCAAAATACCACTCTACTTACTTGTATTTTCAGACTTGAGCATTTTAATTTCTTCTGTTTTCAGTTTCAAAGTTTCTTTGAGGACTGCATTTTCACAATTTAGCCTGGAAAAGAGTACCCTCCAAGTAACTAAAACATTAACACTTTGTAGGTGAATGAGAATATTTAATCCCATAATTAGAACACGAAAACTCTAATATAATTTTTCTTACATCAAAACAGTCTAGAATTTATATATGTAATAAAATAAAAATTTAAAGGAGTGTGGTTAGACTTTGAACTTACTCTTAACCCTTCTGTATACTTAGCTGAGAAAGTATGAGAACCAGAAATACCTCTAAGTCATCTATTTTGAACATTCATTCTCTTTACTAAAGTTTCAATCAAGTTAATAACCATTTGAACACCAACTACATGCTTAGGTCACCTTCCAAAATTGGCATAAAAAGATACATAGGGAGGTACAAACTTCCAGTTGTAAAATAAATAAGTCCTGGGGATGCAATGTACAGCATGAAGCCTGTAGCTAACAATTATTGTACAGTATTTGAAAGCTCCTAAGAGAGTAGACCTTAAAAGTTCTCAACATAAGAAAAAAACTGTAATGATGTACATCAATGAATATTAACTAGATTTATTGTGATGATCATTTTGCAACATATACAAATATCAAATCATTATATTGTACATCTGAAACTAATACACTGTTATATGTCAATCATACCTCAATTTAAGAAAAAGATACATAGGGAGCTTTATCTATTGAATGAAAATTGGAATTACTTACAAGAGTTCCTAAATTGCCCACCATCGGGACTTCCCTGGTGGTGCAGTGGTTAAGAATCCGCCTGCCAATGCAGGGGACATGGGTTCGAGCCCTGGTCTGGGAAGATCTCACATGCCGCAGAGCAACTAAGCCCACAAGCCATAGCTACTGAGTCCACGTGCCACAACTAGTGAGCCCACATGCCACAACTACTGAAGCCCGCACACCTAGAGTCCATGCTCCGCAACAAGAAAAGCCACTGCAGTGAGAAACCCATGCACCACAACGAATAGTCCCCACTCTCAGCAACTAGAGAAGGCCTGCACGCAGCAATGAAGACCCAACACAGCCAAAAATAAGTAAATAAATAAATAAATTTATAAAGGGGGAAAAAATAGGTGCTTTATTCCTCAAGGGCTATAGACATTGCTTGAGAAACTGATTTCAGGTTTTATTAATTTGTAGGTAATTCATGGAAAGGGAATGTCTTAGATTTACATTTCTTGTTTTTTAGATATAACTGACATATTAGTTCAGGTGTACAACACAATGACTCAACACCTGTACATATCACAAAATGTTCACCACAATACAGTCAACATGCGTCACATACATGGATACAGAATTTTTTTTTTCTTGTGATGTGAACCATATCTCACTTTTAATTAAGAAACTTTAACTTCGTGACCACCGTTTTAATGATACGAGGCCTGTCCCAAGCACAGCATGTAATATTCCCTAGGAATATCACGTCTTAATAGGTATTTTATTTAAAGTTATAAATTAGACCAGATGATCTGGTGACCGTTTTTAATTACAATTCAGGCTAAATTTAATTCAGGCTAAAAACAAAACTGTAAACAAATATGGAAGTCTAGTTAATGGGTTTGATTTTACAATGGTATGTATTAGCAATTCTAAAGTTACTTTCTGTATAGTCTATGATGGAACAAATAAGTAAACATACAGGGTAACTGGAGCCAGGTGTCTCCTTGTGGGACTTACAAATGCAGAGAGGGGCAAGGCTAAGATGAACCCTGTGGTGGTGGTCTGCAATTGGAGATATGAGTATAATCTCATTGATATGTGACAGATACATACATACATAAATGATAAAGAGACAGGTAGATAGATGATAAATCGATGACACAGAAAGACAGATAGATGTATATATATGTGTGTCTGCATCTGTGTATTTTCCAGCTCTGTCCTCTGAGAGGAACTTCACGCAGTGAATCCTCAGTAGTAATGAGCACACCTAGCACACTCGGATCTTGATTTCTAAACACCATTCCCCATTAAAAGGAACTGCTCCTCCTTGAAGAAATACCTAATATTGTAGGCATACTGGCCTAGAATATCTTGTACCAGGAAGCAAGAAAGTGCTCAAAGAAAAATAAACGTCAAAAAGTCACAGGAACACCTGTGCCTGATGGGGCTCCCACTGACCGAAGTTGGAAAATTTTAAGCATCAAAAGAAATTAGGGTAGTAATAGCTTTTAACCCACTGAATAATGCAAGAATCCTTGAATCCGTATTGGTATAAACAAACAAATGAGAAGGAAAAACTCTTTTTTACAGTAAAATGCCAACATACAAATGTAGAAGGAAGAAGGGAATTAGAAAATTACCATTTGGCAACGCTGTAGTAATAATTGCTTCAGGTAGAATATCAGTGGATACAAAAACGAGTGGGTGAAAAGTCTGCTGAGTCACAGTATAGTTACATAATTTTCAAGTATCTCTCCACAAGATGCTTATTAATTACAAGGGGAAAAACAGTGACTTAATAGTGGAGAATGAGGGCAGACGCCATACCTTAACCAAGTGATCAAGATTCACATCCTAGGAATAGGACAAATCAGCACCACATGCCTCCTGATGTGGTGGACTAAGAATACACTGCTTCAGTGGTAATATCGCCCAAAATGCACAACCCAATTCAAGCCAGAAGCATCAGATACCCTCATTGTAGGATATTCTATAAAATAATGGGCCTGTCCGCCTCAAAAAACTGTAAAGGTTATAAAAGATAAGCACTGAAGAACTGTTTCAGATTAAAGGAGACTAAAATTTAGACATGACAACCAAATGCAACATGTGGTTCTGGACTGGTCCTGAACAGGGGAAATTGTTTTTTCTCTTTTGCTCTAAGAACATTGTTAAGATAGTTGGTAATATAAAGAATAATATAACATTATTAAGATAGTTGGTAATATAGTTGGCACATTAAATAATAGTATTGGGTTAAGGTCTTGATTTTTATAACTAAATTATGTTATAAACGAGAACGTCCCTTTTTAAAAAAAAAACAAACTGAAGTATTTAGAGTAATGGGACCCTATATATGCACAATGGTTCAGAAAATATTACCTCTATATTTATGTATTTAACTACAAAGAGAGCGAAAGAAAGGAAAAAAGAATGATAAAGTAAATGTGATAAAGAGAAAATTTGGAGAATCTCGGTGAAAGATATATAGGAGTTGTTCTATTCTTACAACTGTTCTGTAAGTCTTCAATTATCTCAAATTAAGAGTTAAGAAGTAATAAATTTTAAACTTAGGTACTAAAGCCATCTATAACCCCAGATACCAAATCAATTTCTCAGTGATTAAATTATAGCATATTCATAAGGTCAAAGTTATTAAATAAATTCACACTAATACAAGAGTTGCTCAAAAGACTTTGAAAAAACAATGCAAGGCTAAAATAACTTGGGAAACATGGCTCTTAAACTGTATTTTAATATACAGTTTATACTAGTTTTTAAAGAAAGAAAATTAACAGTAACAGTAAAATATGGAACTGGTAAGTGGGTAAGCAATATGAATCTTATTTTATTTTATTTTTTTTTGGCTGTGCCACGTGGCTTGCAGTATCTTAGTTCCCCGACCAGGGATTGAACCCAGGCCATGGCAATGAAAGCACCAAGTCCTAACCACTGGACAACCAGGGAATTCCCTGAATTTTATACTTAGTGTGCTCAAAAAAGAAGAAAGCCTAAGCTACATTTGAATTATACACAGTTTAAAAATTTCCGAAGAAAAATTATGGAATAATAATATACAAACCTGTCATATCTTTGGATCCAAGATTCCTCTATATTTTTAAATCTATTGCGATCAAATTCTATTTCCCACTGCAAGGCATTTATTTCCTATAGAAAAAAATAGCACTTTCAAGGAAATTACTACAAATAAATCATTTCATGACTTTTGAATATCTGGAATAAATGATTTAGTCACTTCATAGAAATAGGTTAAAGACAAAAAACTAATTACTGCTCAAAAAGAGTCTATGATGTTTATAAACACATATGACACGCCTCTTTAGCACTCAAAAAGCTTTGCTGAAGCTTACTTATTATAGGGAACACTTCAAATTTGTTGGCCTGAACCTAGATTTCTCATTGTCCCCAACCCATGCAGACCCCAACATATACTCCTGGAAGTCTGAGCCCAGGACACTCCCACCAAGGGAGAGTAAAACAGGAATAGGAAGATGACCATCTAGGGTGTTTCTTAACTGCCTTTTTAGTGAAGATGAGACGGTCAGAAAGAGGCAGGCTCTGCAGGGCAAGCAGAAGAAGAAAAATAGGAAAAGAAGAAAAACAGGAAGTGTCGATTTGGCAGGCTTAGCCCATGTGACAATCTGTTTTGGATTATAAGCTCCAAAAGGGAAGGGACTGTATGAAGTTGAAGTACACCTAGCAGAGGGTATGCACAAATGACATATCCACTGGTACGGTGATTTTTAAGGGAATTCTATTTGAAAGCTTATTGAATTGAACAAGTCTACACTATACACTATATGTGGTCAAATACCTTCTCCAAGGATCTCTTTTGTTCCACAGTTTTTTGAAGCACTGCCTGGGTATGACTTGTGGCTTTGCCAAATATTGCCTAAGAAAAATAAAGATTGTAACAGTATAAATTAAATTTCCAATCACCCTTATATGCAAGGTGAAGTTCACATTTTTATTTTAAGACAGTAGAAAAGTACCTTGAGATGAGATTCCCACAGAGACCTTCTGTATAGAGTTTGATAGTTCAAAAGTCAGAAGATCTTGGTTTGGTTCTTTCCCAATGAACGTGAGAATGAATGAATGGATTTCGCACACAAGGACATGTACATGAACATTCATAGCAGCATTATTCATAATAGCCCAAAATACCCATCAACTGGTAAATGGATAAACAAAATGTGGCATATCTATATAATGGAATATTATCTGGCAATAAAAAAGGAAGAAAGCACTGACACATGCTACAACATGCATGAACCTTCAAAATACGCTAACTATAAGAATCAAGAGGCAAAAGAATCTAGACATATACTGTATGGTTCTATTTATGAAATAGAAAAGGCAAAGCTATAAAGCAGAAAGTAGATTAGTGGTGGCTGGGGATGGGAATGGGAATAACTGCTAATGGGTAAGAGGTTCCTTTTTTGGGGTGATGGAAATGTTCTAAATTAAGTTGTGATGATAGTTACACAATTCTAAGTTTAGTAAAAATAAATTGCTTAAAACAAGTGAAATTCATGACGTTAAGTTATATCTTAATAAAGCTGTTTTAAAAATCTATAGCTCAAAAAAAAAACTATATTAAACACTGATGCTTTTATTTTAAAAGCTATAACCAGGGAGTTCCCTGGTGGTCTAGTGTTCAGGATTCGGCACTTTTACTGCCATGGCCTGGGTTCAATCCCTGCTTGGGGAACTGAGATCCGGCAAGCTGTGCAGCATGGCCAAAAATATAAAAATTAAATTAAATTAAAAAAATAAAAGATAAAACCATACTACCTATCATTGGAATGTGTACCTGATGAAAGTGTAAAAGTAACTTCTTACATTGCTTTGAAGAATTCTCAATGCTTCCTCTTTACCTTCAAGATGTCTTTGAGATGCCTCAAGTTCAGTTTTCAAAATTTCTACCTCCTGAGGAGAAAAATACAATTAGTCTTCCTATCTGTGAGATACGCAACCCCAAATGATCAATTTAGACAGTCTACATTTAAGCTCAACATTCACTTTGACTCAAAGTGCTCTGACCTTACAAAATGAGGTTGGAAATTCCTCCAGGCTTTATAAGTGGACCAGAGAGGCTAAAACTGAGATGCTCGCTGTCAGGTGCCAGTTATGACTAAAAGCCCAAATCTTTTGCTTTTACCCATCTAGGCCACACACACAGTTAATAATTTGGAGAAAAACTTTAGACCACATAAAATAAGAACATGATCCGCTACACAGGCTACAGTAGCTATTATAGGTAGAACCGTGCCCCCCATCCCAAAAGATATGCTCAAGTCCTAACCCCTGGTACCATAAATTCGACCTTATTTGGAAATAGGGTCTTTGCAGATGTAATTAATGTCATACGAGATTAGAGTAGGCCTCAATCCAATGACTGGTGTGACGCAGCTACAAGCCAAAGGTTGTTGGCGGCAACCGCCAGAAGCTAGGAGGTTGTAAAGGATTCTCCTCTAGACCCTTCAGAGGGAACATGGCCCACCCACATCTTGATTTCAGACCTCTAGCCGCCATAGCTGAGAGAGAATCGATCTGCTCTTTTTTTTTTTTTTTTTTTTTTTTTTTTGCGGTACGCGGGCCTCTCACTGTTGTGGCCTCTCCCGTTGCAGAGCAGAGGCTCCGGTCGCACAGGCTCAGTGGCCATGGCTCACAGGCCCAGCTGCTCCGCGGCATGTGGGATCTTCCCGGACCAGAGCACGAACCCGTGTCCCCTGCATCGGCAGGCGGACTCCCAACCACTGCGCCACCAGGGAAGCCGCGATCTGCTCTTTTAAGACACCAGTTTGTCAGGGCAGCCCTAGGAAACCAGTAGAGTAGCGGTCACCAGAAGAGATACAAAGGCACAGTAAGGGAGTTCCGTGGCGGTCCAGCAGTTAAGACCCCATGTGTCCACTGCAGGGGGCCTGAGGTTTGACCTCTGGTCAGGAAACTAACATCCCACATGCTACGGCCAAAACAAAACCCAAAAAAACAAACAAAAAAACCAAATGCACACTAAGACGGGCTTTCTGTTCCTGAAAGGACAAGCACCCTCATAGAAACTCCAACTCCCAGCAAGATGGATGGTCTCCTCAGACCCCCTGGGGTACTTTCTAGTCCTCTGACTTCAAAGAGGTTCAATTAAGTCAGGTTATTTCAAGTCACACATACTGGGAAGACAGATGGAAGGGAGTGATTATTTTCTCCAGGAGGAGATTAGAGAAATAAGTTGGAAAGGAGAACAGGAGGGCATATTTATAGAATATCTGGAAAGCCAACAGTTGACTTCCATACCATGTTAGTAATACTTACACAAGATATCTATCAGTGGACTTTATTCACATGAGAATTTGTATGTTAGCCAGAGGACCTACCTCTAAAGTTTCCTGAAGACGTTGCCTTAATTCCACATTTGACAACTCTGAATTAGAATCTACTAGAGGGAAAAAAAATTAAATATTTTCTTTAGCTAGTTAAATATGGGACATTTGTTTACAAAATATCAAATACAGCCTTTCCCTAAATTGAAACAAGAAAATAACTGTAATAAACCAATGACGATAAAAACAGATAGCTTAGAACATTCCACAAATGAAAAGACACATACTTTTGAATCGAAAGACTCTTAAAAAAAAAAAGGACTCTAAAATAAAACTGTTGTTAATGAATTGGTTACTTACTATATCCAAACACAGTATTAATGAATGTTGGTGAGTAAAGTAAATAAATTTTGGTGTTTGGCTTAAGCCTGATCAATATCGTGATATGAATATCTAAGAAATAACCTGAATTTAATTTCTTTCCAAGGAGAATCACTAGAAGTCTCCAGTAACTTCAATTATTCTCTCCTTAATGGGATCGATCAACTGAGACATTAATCTGGGCTTCCCAGGAACTTCATTTACATTGCAGTTTCACTGGCAATAGAAAAACATTGAAGTGATAAATTATAGCAAGAGAACAGGAAGTAAAGAAGCAAAAAAATTTAGAAAGAATATTTTGAAGGACATTAAAAATTTCTCAAAACAATTCTTTTCTTTGCTATTCTGAACTTTCATCAACATGACAGTAACCAAGGGAAAACCTAAGTCATGTTTTTACTCTGATAATTCAGGGTTCCAATGAGGGACAAAAGCGACATTGGGGAACTTCCCTGGCGGTCCAGTGCAGGGGGCATGGGTTCAATCCCTGGTCGGGGAACTAAGATCCTGCATGCAGCATGGTGTGGCCAAAAATAAAAAAATAAATTAAATTTTTTAAAAAGTAACACTGGGTTGACAATGACAAGTTCTATTCTATTAACACCTGTGGTAGGCAGAATAATGGCCCCCAAAGATGTCCACATATTAATCCCAGAACCTGTGAATACCTAGCAAAAAGGATTTTGCAGGTGTGATTAAATACTTGGAGATAGAAGATTATTCTGGATTACCCAGGTCCTTATAAATGAAAGAAGGAGGCAGGGGAGTCAGTTTCAGCATGAGGCAGCGGGAGAAGTGGCTGTGAAGACGGAGGAAGGGTACCACGGCCAGGGAAGGCAGCCTCTAGACGGTGGAAAAGGCAAGGGAGCGGGTTCTCCCCTAGAGCCTCCAGAAGGGAGGCCATGCCAACACCGTGATTTTAGTCCAGTGAAACCTGTTTTGGATTTTTGACCTACAGAACTGTAAGAGAATAAAATTTATGTTGTTTTAAACCATTAAATTTCTGGTAATTTGGAAACTGCCTATTTGCAAGAGGAAACTAACACAATATTCTCACCTAGGATCAAGTCAACGTTGATAAAAAGACAAAAGTCAATAACTCAAAAAATATAGGAGCTCATACCATTACTATTACTTCTTGTTTATATCCCAGAAGTTTCCTCACATTTTTGTAAAGGCATCTTAGCATAATGTTCAATTTTCAACATCTTGCTTGCAAAACAGTATCCATCCTCTATGCATGATAAGGACTTGGAAGAAGAATATATAAATAATCCCATCCTAATTTCAAGAAGGATTTTGAAGGACAGAGATCGATCCCCAGCTGCACCATGTTTTCATAAATCTGAAATGTTTCTTAAATTATTTTCATGTTGTTCTAATTGTGTTTGTTCCACTTTGGTGGGGAAGTTTTACAATGTGGATTACAAAAGATTCAGCCACACCAGAGCTGTACCTCAGTGCAGGCTGGGACTCATCCACCAGTTCTGGGTCACTTCGCAGTTGTAACATTCTATCACAATATGATTCTGAATTTTATTCTCTCCTTAGTGTACAGCACAATTTATTTTTACTTATGATAAATTAATTTTGTTTTGAGAATTTTATGACATCCCTAAAATAACCTGAAGCCTGTGTGTTCTGCCTGTAACACTCCTTCCCCAGATGAGCATCAGGCTTGCAGTGCTCCAATGTGACCTCTCTTTTTGTGGTATGCGGGCCTCTCACTGTTGTGGCCTCTCCCATTGCGGAGCACAGGCTCCAGGCGCGCAGGCTCAGCGGCCATGGCTCACG
This sequence comes from Leucopleurus acutus, assembly GCF_964270905.1. NCBI lineage: Eukaryota > Metazoa > Chordata > Mammalia > Artiodactyla > Delphinidae > Leucopleurus > Leucopleurus acutus. Next base: position 120,890,168 of record NC_139145.1, on the reverse strand, counting down.
GGCCCAGCCGCTCCGCGGCATGTGGGAATCTTCCCGGACCGGAGCACGAACCCATGTCCCCTGCATCGGCAGGGGGACTCTCAACCACTGCGCCACCAGGGAAGCCCAATGTCACCTCTCTTGACCTATGCCCCAAACAGCAGCGCCCTAGCCCCTCCACTCATTCACTGTCTTTTCACATACCACTGCCTGATGTTACATAGCTGTTGATTTGCAGGTTTATTTTCTGTCTGCTCTACCAGAATGTGAACTCCATGACATTAGGGCCTTTGACTATTTTATTTACTGATGTTATTCCCAGAGTCTGGTACTGTGCTGGGCACCTAACAGGTACCCAATAAATGTTTGTTGAATAAGACAAAAAAAGAACAAATGAAGTATACCACTACTTCACAAGAAAAGCAAGGTAAGTAATTACTTATTGATATAACTAACATATATGTATTGATGCAGAATAATTACTGTACTTCACAATTTGTATAATACGTGGAGACAGAAACATCAATCACTTTTAGCATCACCAATCAACCTCTAGAGGTGAATGAAGATAAATTTCTAAAATCCACGATGGTGACCCATCTTCATGTGTTGGGAGGCGGAGAGCACTGGTAAAATCCACACGGCAGAAAAGAGAAGGAGGAAGAGGATGCTGGGCAGTCTTACCAGTGCTACTTTGTCGGCCGTGATAGGGAATCTGGGGTCCTTCCGGGTATGTGTCATGCAAGCTCTTATGCTTGGAATACTGAAAAACGGCACTGTTTCTTTCTTCCCCATTTCTTGAAAACGGGGGAGGACTAAAGGCCTTTCCATCTGATCTTTTTCTAGATGTAAATACATGTGAAACTTGCACTTCATAAATGCCGCCGGGCCTTCTTCTGAGGCCATACCCTAAATCGCCTTCTGCCATGTCATCGTCCTCTGCTTCCCAGGCCTGCCCCTCTGCCTCACTCTGCAGCCTCGCCTCCCTGCTCATCAGCCACGTGCCTTCTTTACCGTAGGGATAAACACATTATCTGCAGTTAAGAGAAAACAGTAGTTAAAAAGCCGTCAGTATAATCCAAGTTGGGTTTGCCAGGGAAGAAAAGTTCCTTCCTGTATTTTGCAGGCACAGCCAGCAATGCACAAGCACACAGATGCCCCTTGCAATCCAACTGAAGCGGTTTGACATTTCAGGACTTTTCGGGTAAGAAAAGATCTGACTCCTTATTTCCAAGGAAATAGGAAAGACTTTTACTGAATCCAATAATCTACTGATCAGGATAAAGCAGATCAGGCTTTGCCAAGGAAAAAGAACGCCCCTGACAAACAAGCTTACAAAGGAAAGGGATCAGTTTTCACAAGCCAAAGAAGAGTCTCTGAAAACCCAGCTTCCAATGACTAAGACCATCTTGCCTCTGTTCCTCACAACGCTTCATCTACTTCAGGTGCTCAGGGCCCTTACGCTCTCTCCTACGGCTCTACTTGGTTCGTTTTCTATTTCTGTGCAGATACGATTAGGAGAGGTTTTGTCGGGACAGTGACAGATGGAGGGAGGAAGGTCCCCCACATCGTCCCTCTCTTTCTCTAACCATGCCACACCTGTGTTCAAAACCCTCCAGTGTTTCTCAGCACAGAGTAAAAGTCAAAGCCCTTCCAATGGCGAGGGGCCCCAAGCTCACCTCTGCCCCGTACCCTCACCCTGGCCTCCCCAGCCTCCCTGGTCTTACTGACCGAGCCAGGCATTCCTGCCCCAGAGCTTCGAGTTCCCTCTGCCTGGAACATTCTTCCCCCAGCCAGATGCACAGCTGGTTCCTCACCTCCTTGGGTCTTTCCTGCAGCGTCACCTTCTCAGCGTGGCCTTTCCTGACACCCCACCTAAAACTGCCAACTCCTCTTCACTATCCCACTTCTCTGCTTGACTTTTCTTCTTGGCATTTATGACCTTCTAACATACCCCTCTATATTTTACGCATTTTTCAAAGCACACCATTCAAAGGGGGAAAGCAGTACACTTGGGAGCCTAGGGAAGCAGAAGGTGGCTCTGGCCTGCCTGTTACGCTTCTCAAAAGGTAGTGCGACCTGGACATTTCCTCTACCAGAGCCCAAACCCGCTCCCGAGGGCCCGAAGTGGAATGCAAGCTCCACAGGGTAGAGATTTTGGTCTGTTTGGATCACAATGCATGCCCAGTGCCTACACAGTTATCTAAGACGTGATCAGTGCGCAACAGTACTTTTAAATAAGTGGATAAAGGGAGAAAGGAATAAACAAACAAACTGAGGGACTTCCCTGGCGGTCCGTGGTTAAGACTCTGTGCTTCCACTGCAAAGTGCGCAGGTTTGATTCCTGGTAGGGGAACTAAGATCCTGCATGCAGCCAAAATAAACAGATAGATAGGTAGATAAATCAATTAATTAAATAAATAAAACCAATAAACTGAAATACTTGCCTGGGGTGAAAAACAAAACAGCCACCTCTGTAAGGCTCCACACCGGATAACCTGGGGCTAACTCCGGATAAAAATGCCCAACAGAGGGCTTCCCTGGTGGCGCAGTGGTTGAGAGTCCCCCTGCCGATGCAGGGGACACAGGTTTGTGCCCCAGTCCGGGAATATCCCACATGCCGCGGAGCGGCTGGACCCGTGAGCCATGGCCGCTGAGCCTGTGCGTCTGGAGGCTGTGCTCCGCAACGGGAGAGGCCACAACAGTGAGAGGCCCACGTACCGCAAAAAAAAAAAAAAAAAAAAAAAAAGCCCTACAGAGAAATGCCCATCACTGAGCAACCCCCCCACCCCGTGTGGAGCCCACTGTGGGCACCTACCTGGTGACAGTGTCCACCTGTTGGCTGGAGAGCACCAGAAATGCTCAGCCTTGTCCCTCCAGTACAAGGGCAGTGAAGAGGGACTTTCACCACCAGTCATTTCAAAACAGCTGCTTTGCTGAAGGTATTTAGAAATATTTCATCCTTTTCTCAAGACTCATTTTTTTTTTAAAAAAAGGAAAATAAACACATCTGAAATCCTTTCTAAATATCCTGCTGTTTAAGTAATTGCTTACCAAGACATTCAAAAATAATTAAATCTCAGTCTTGTATTTTTGCTTAAGTCTCTCTCTTAGTCTCCCACTTTTAAAACCACACAAAGATGCCAAATAAATCTATCATGTTTGAAGGGGTTTCTGTTATTTTTAGGGTCAAGGTACCATACACTTTCAATGTTTAAAAACAAAGGCCTTTAAAAAATTAAAAAACAGGGGCTTCCCTGGTGGCGCAGTGGTTGAGAGTCTGCCTGCCGATGCAGGGGACACGGGTTCATGCCCCGGTCCGGGAGGATCCCACATGCCGTAGAGCGGCTGGGCCCGTAAGCCATGACCGCTGAGCCTGCGCGTCCGGAGCCTGTGCTCCGCAATGGGAGAGGCCACAGCAGTGAGAGGCCCGCGTACCAGTAAACAAATATATATATATATATACCAAAAAAAAAAAAAAATTAAAAAACAAAACAAAACAAACAAAGGCCCTTAAAAATTTTAGAGAGATACATTATAAAAGAAGATACTTGGAGAGTTCCCCAGTGGCCTAGTGGTTAGGATTCCAGACTTTCACTGCCGGTGCCCGGGTTCAATCCCTGGTCGGGGAACTGAGATACAGCCATAAAGCGCAGCCAAAAAAAAGGAAGAAGAAGATACATAGATGGAAAGAGGCTCGATATCATTCATCAAGGAATTATAGATTACAATTACAAAAAACTACAATGAGATTCCACCACGTACCACTGTCAATTCCAGGTGTTGCCAAGGATGTGGACACCCAAATACACTGATGGCAGGAGTATAAGATGGTACAACCACTGTGAAAAAGTTTGACAGTTTCTTTCAAACAAGTGACCCAACAACTGCATTCTTAAGCTTTACCCATGAAAAATGAAAACGTGTTCATACAAAGATGTGTGCATGAATGTTCAGAGTATTATTCAAATTAGCCAAAAAACTGAAAACAATCCAAATGTCCATCAACAAGAAAATGGACAAATTGTGGTAGTCCACACACAGAATATATTCAGTAATAAATAATACATTTCTGATATATGCAATAATGTGGATGAATCTTACATTATGCTAACAGAAGAACCATGTATTGTATGAAATCCAGGCAAAACAACAGATCAATGGTTACCTGGGGTGGGAAGGTTGGCTTCAAAGGGCATGAGGGAACTTTTCTGGGGTGATGAAAAAGTCTTTTATGTTGACTGGAATGATGGTTTGTCAAAACTCATTAAACCATATACTTACAATGGTACATTTTATTATATGTAAATTATACCTCAATAATATATTAAAATGTATTTTTAAAAACAGAAAAAAAAATGAGACCTTTTAACTGGATTAGGGGAAAAGACGAGAAGTGTGTTAATCAGCTGTGTCCTCCTAGAAAAGAAAATGATTAAACTGGATGCCTTAAATTGGCAACAACTTGGGCTTCCCTGGCGGCGCAGTGGTTGGGAATCCGCTTGCCAATGCAGGGGACACAGGTTCAAGTCCTGGTCCGGGAAGATCCCACATGCCGCAGAGCAACTAAGCCCGTATGCCACAACTACTGAGCCTGTGTTCTAGAGCCCGCGAGCCACAACTACTGAGCCCACACGCCTACAGCCCGTGCTCCGCAACAAGAGAAGCCACCGCAATGAGAAGCCCGTGCACTGCAACGAAGAGCAGCCCCACTCACCACAACTAGAGAAAGCCCAAGTGCAACAAGGAAGATCCAACATGGCCAAAAATAAATAATAGATTAATTAATTAATTTTAAAAATTGGCAACAACTTTTAAGCCATGATGTTATAACAGCTAGCACTTGTTGCTTGCTTTCTGTGTGCGAGGCACTATTCTAAGTGCTCTACTTAGATTATTCTATTTAATCTTCACAAACACTTTACAAGACAATACTATTGTCGTTTAAGTCTAGACAATTACACTGAAGTACAGAGAGGTTAAATAACATAGCTAAAAAGAGAGAGAGCCAGATTCTGAATCTAGGCCCCTCACGTCAGAGATACTGTTAGACTCTTAGCCAGTGCTTTCTATCTTTCAGAGAACTTCAATGAGATTAACATCAGAGTAAACCAAGTTTCTATTATTTATGATATCAAGTAAAACTGAGAGTAAAAGTCTAAAAAGCTAGTTTGGCAACACTCAACAAAGTATATTGGACCCATTTTTTCCCAAAATTTTTATGAAATCATCTTGGTTCCTCTACAAGTTTATTTTCTAAGTAAGTTTGTCTAGGGACTTCCCTGGTGGTCCAGTGGGTAGGACTCTGTGCTCCCAATACAGGGGGCCTGGGTTCGATCCCTGGTCGGGGAACTAGATCCCGCACATATGCTGCAACTAAGAGTTCACATGCTGCAACTAAGAAGTCTGCGTGCCGCAACTAAGAAGCCCTCATGCCACAAGAAGATCCCACATGTTGCAACTAAGACCCAGCGCAGCCAAAATAAATAAATAAATAAATAAATAATTTTAAAAAAATGTTTGTCTATTTTTATTTGTCAAGGTAGATAGGATATTACTTACTGAATCAAAGACTAATCCCTAAGAGGCTGTATTTTACCTCTAGTGCAGCCTCCTGCCTCTGTTAAGAAGGGCGTGGTCAGGGTCTGGTAGCCAACAGTGAAGAAAACAGAATTGGTCAACGCAAAGGAAAAAAGCAATAAGAGGAAAGAGTAAGCAATCACAGGATCAGCTAAGAATATTTTTCAATGTGCCACATATATTCAGGCGTCACAGGTACACCTTCCTACTGTTCAGAGGTGAACAAAATGAGCCTTCACATGGTCTAATGCTCTAGTGTTTTTTAAAATGTAACTTTGTTATATACTGTTATATACTAATTATATAGTAATATTAATATGTAATGCAGTCAGGGCTTCCCTGGTGGTCCAGTGGTTAAGACGTGACTTTTGGAACACATTTCTTCTAAGAAAGGGGAAAAAAGTTGAAGTTACTAACATTCCATTCAACCAGTTTTGGTTTTTTTTGTTTTTTTTGCGGTACACGGGTCCCTCACTGTTGTGGCCTCTCCCGTTGCGGAGCACAGGCTCCGGACCCGCAGGCTCAGCCGGCCATGGCTCACAGGCCCAGCCGCTCCGCAGCATATGGGATCTTCCTGGACCGGGGCGCAAACCCGTGTCCCCTGCATCGGCAGGCGGACTCTCAACCACTGCGCCACCACGGAAGCCCCATTCAACCAGCTTTAAATGCATTCAAGGCTGACAACCAAGGAGGCAGCAGGATGTGTGACAGAGAAGGGCCCTGACCCAGAAGGCCTGGGTTCAAATCTCACACCACCACGTGCTGCTCTGTGATCCTGGGCAAGTCACTTAATCTCTCAGAGCCTATTTTAGGATTTCCAAAATGGCTTTAAGCATAACTACTTTATAGGGGTATTTTGGACACTATCAATATATTTGAAATCAAAGTTCATTAATATGAATTTGAGTATTAGTTTCTTCATTCGTCAAGTCAGGGGACTGGATAAGATTCTTCCGTTCTTTAGACCTCTAAAATTCTGGCTCTATAGCAGCATTTTCCAAAGTGTGCCCCATGGAACCCTGGCTCTATGGACTATTAGGTGTTGCTAGAAATAAAAAGGTCCTTTTGGTCTTATTATGGGTGTCTTCTTATGCCAGCCCAAGCATACATGACTTGCCCAAAATTACACAGGCAGTGGCAGGGCCAGAACTAGAATCCATATCCCTGGCTCCTGGCCCACTTGGGAATGGCAACTGAATGAACAGACTACAGACCGTGAGCACACAATCTTCTACTCTTCCATTAGAACAACTCTGAAAGTGACGTGTATCTTCCTAATTGCTAAATCTAAGATCTAGCCTCATTCCTCAGGCTCCTGCGCTTCTGCAGAAGCTGTGATGCTACTGACTCACCATGTCCAAGTCCTCCGGCCCACCTTCATTCCTCAACCCCACAGGGATCCCTGACTGGCTCCTACCTGCCCACTCAGACTCCTTTGCCTCTTCCTGTCCCTTCCGTATATGTTTGGCTTCCATTCCTGAAAACTCTTAAAATACACATCCCCAGCTCGATATCCTGCCAGCATTTCAAACACAGCTTGTTCAAAAACAAATGCATTACCCTCCCCACTGCCACCCCAGGTCTCCTGCTGAGTCCTCTGTTTCTGCAAACCCATCAATCACGCTCCAAAACATCCAGGGCCAAAACTTTGGGATTTGGGGTTTTTTCCTTTTTCTTCTTTTCAGTGCCTTCAGTTGCCAAGTCCTCTAGGTCCACAAAATCTCCCCAAACCATGTCCTTCTTTGCATATCAACTTCACAGCCCCGGATGAACTTCTTTTACTTCTCCTGGGCTAAACCAATACTTCCCTAACTGATCTACTCCAAGCCATTGCTGCCAACTCAGTCATCTGCGAGCACAGATCCAATGATGCCCCTCTCCTGCCCAAAAACATTGCATAGCTCCCATGGTATATATGATTAAAGTAGGTGTCACCTTGTTTTCCACAACGTAACCAGTTTTCACTTCCTGTGCCATCTGCCAGTATTCCCTGGGCATGCTCTGTGCTTCCGTGGAAAAGCGATTGTACCTGCTCCCAGGCCCCTTCAGCCTGGTCTCGTTAAAGCCTCTGCTGGAGCCATTCTCCACCCAGAATGCTTTCTCCTCTCAGGCCCTCCTCAGTTCATGACAGCCACTCCCTCCAGTAGCCCTCCTGACTCCCCTGGGCCAGATGTGCTTTCTTCTACCTCTGAGCCCTCCTAGCTCTGCGTTGTATCCTTCTAATAGTCCGTATTTCCTACCTGACTTGCTTTTTTATCACACACGGCCCTACTGTAGGGAATGAGTGTCTCTCATTTACTTGCGCATAACAGGTGTTCCAGAGACACTTAATGGATGGAATTCAAAAAGAAAACAGATTCCTGCCCGGAAAACTTGAACTAGAAGCATCCACACCCACTAGCCAGACAACTATTTCCTTAGCAAACAAGTTGATCAAACAGACACCTAATTCCTGTCAGGCTTGGCAAAAAAGGAACTGACTTCAGCCCTTTCCGTAAACAGTGATCTGCAGCATACCGCTGTAGGATTTTGTTTAAATTTTAATGTTAAAATAATTTTAGATTTACAGTAAGTTGCAAAGATAGTACAGTAAGCTCCTGTATGCTCTCTACCCAAATTCCTCTAATGCAATATTAGAGTACATTTATCAAAAATAAGAAATTAACATTGATACACGCACTTACCAAATACTTTATCAGGATTTCCCCAGTTTCTCTACTGATGTCCTTTTTCTGTTCTAGGATCGAATCCAGGATACCACATTGCATTTACTGCGCTGTAGTTTTAAGGCTCATAATTAGCAGAAAAATATAGAAAAAATAATAATAAAGGAGGAGATGAGAGAGGTAGAGTCTTTCAAAATCTATTCCTTATTTCTACAATATAAGATGAGGACATTCAACTAGCAAGAGCGGAAGAAGGAGCCAGTTTACCAGCTTGTACATAACCTGCCGAGCTTCTCGAATTTGCGCAGCCCCGCCCTGGGGTCTGGCCCCGGACCCTCTCCACTGTCCTCGGCGGGTGAGGAACCGAGAGCAGGTCTAAGTGAGCTGGACCCCGGCCGCCTCGCGCCGCCCCCGTCCCTCCGCCCCCTGAGCGCGCTCACCTGAGGCCGAGACTCCACGCTGCGCTGGCCGCCGTTCCTCCAGCCACGTGACCGCGCTGCGCGGCCCCAACCGGAAAGGCGGGCGTGGCGGCCGGGGGTCCGGCACCGCCCCCTGGCTTTGCGCCAGAGCCGGAGCTCACATGGTTAGGGGACTGCGCAGGTAGCTCTGTCCGACTTACACCCCGGTAACGTGACCAGCTGTGCGCAACCGAGTTTTAAATAATAGCTCGAGACCTAGAAAAACAGGGCGAGGCAGTGCGTGCGTCAGTAAAGGTAAAATTAGCTGGTTCAAATATTAAGCGTCTAGGAATCGAGTAAGAGAAAGATGGAGCTGAGCTGGAGCGGCGGCTCTTGAAAAGCAGGCGTTCAGAGCTAAGGAATGAGGGGGCCTTGTAGGCCAGAGGAGCTGCTGGGGCAAAGGCCAGGCAGTGGGAAGGAGCCAGAGGGCAGGGCCTGGTGGGCCTGGAAAGCTGCTATACGGACCACCCATTCCTGTGAATATACGGTGCAGGGCCCTACCTCCCTTTAACCCCTCCCAAAACGTGCTGGGTCATTAGCTTCACCTGGTGCAATGATTTTGGTATTATTCCCTAATACCCAACATCCTTGAAATAACTGAAGGAATTTTGTAGTGGTCAAAAACTTGACCAGATTTAATGATTACTCTGGATTAGAAATAAACTAATGCCATAGAAAATTCAGTTAACAATGACATTAAGAAGAAAAAAAGGGAATTTTATTAGGGCCAAACAGGATTATAACCCAGAAGACAGACCCTCAGAAAGCCCTGAGAACTGTTCCACCTGTTAGAAGTCTAAGACACAGTTATATCCGTTTTCAAGACGGAGGATCTTACGTGGAAATGACATACTGATATTTTACATAAGGTTCACCAAAGATACATAGCCCAGGTAAGCACGTGGAGAGCGAGCAACAAGGAACCATGACCCCCTACAGAGCTGCGCTTCTTTTAGGAAGTTACATGGCTAGCATCAGAAGAAAGGGAAAAAATTGATCTCTACGGTGGAGCATGCGCTTCTATCTTTGAGGAGCTCTGGTTAATGTTTAATGCAGATGCACGTGCACATTAGGGAGGGAGGAGGCCCAAAGGGACACACAGAGAATTTTATGTTTAATTTTTCTTGTTCTGCCTTAAAGTATACATTTTATTTCATCACTAGTAAACCCTTTTCTCGCAGTAACAAGCTTCTTAATCTTCCTCTTCTGCAAATCCATAACCATCCATTTCCCCAAAGTAAAGATACCTAGATATGAAGAAAACGAGCCTTAGAACTGAGGCTTTAATTTCTCCTGATTATGAGCATACCAGAAGCTCAGGGATTTAGATTACCATAAAAGATCAATATGTTTATAACTTTAAAGCCAGTTTGCCTGCTGTCTTGTTTAGTATGATGAGCATGTTCAGTAGCTTTACAAACCCCAAATAATTTTTCTTCACTTAAAACTGTGACTTAACTGTTTAAAATAACAGTCTTTAAAATTTTTCAAGTCTCTCTCCTAAAAAAAAAACTTAAATAACTCTGTTTTCTTTGTCAGAACTTCTCCAGAATGCAGAACTTTGATTGCATGCATATAAAATTTATTATGAAACATTTTGAAGTAATGTGGTATGCAGTTAAGTTTGTGGTTTATTTTTTTGTGTATGGAGGTACATCATTTGTTGAAAGATTATTATTTCCCCCATTGATTTGTCTTTGCACCTCCATCAAAAATTGCCCCTATATGCGTGGGTTTATTTCTGGACTCTATTCTGTTCCACTGATATGTGTTCATCCTTCCACCAATACCACACTGACTTACTTTACTCTTTATAGCAAATCTTTAAATCAGTTACTGTAAGTCTTTTAACTTTGTTCTTTTTCATCATTGGTTATTCTGGTTCCTATATATTTCCATATAAATTTTAGAATCAGCTTATCAATTTTTACTTTAAAAGAGTATGCCGGAGGGCTTCCCTGGTGGCGCAGTGGTTGAGAATCCGCCTGCCAATGCAGGGGACACGGGTTCGTGCCCCGGTCCGTGAAGATCCCACGTGCCGCGGAGCGGCTGGGCCCATGAGCCATGGCCGCTGAGCCTGCGCGTCCGGAGCCTGTGCTCCGCAACGGGAGAGGCCACAGCAGTGAGAGGCACGCGTACCGCAAAAAAAAAAAAAAAAAAAAGAGTATGCTGGAACCTAAGTGTCCATCGATAGATGAATGGATAAAGAAGATGTGGCACATATATACGATGGAATATTACTCAGCCATAAAAAGAAATGAAATTGAGTTATTTGTAGCGAGGTGGATGGACCTAGAGTCTGTCATACAGAGTGAAGTAAGTCAGAAAGAGAAAAACAAATACTGTATGCTAACATATATATATATATGGAATCTAAAAAAAAAAAAAATGGTTTTGAAGAACCTAGGGGCAGGATAGGAATAAAGACGCAGATGTAGAGAATGGACTTGAGGACACCGGGACGGGGATGGGTAAGCTGGGACGAAGTGAGAGAGTGGCATGGACTTATAAATACTACCAAATGGAAAATAGCTAGTGGGAAGCAGCCGCATAGCACAGGGAGATCAGCTTGGTGCTTTGTGACCACCTAGAGGGGTGGGATAGGGAGAGTGGGAGGGAGACTCAAGAGGGAGGAGATATGGGTATATATGTATATGTATAGCTGATTCACTTTGTTATAAAGCAGAAACTAACACACCATTGTAGAGCAATTATACTCCAATAAAGATGTTTAAAAAAAAGTATGCTGTGATTTTGCTTGGGATTGAATTTATAGATCAATTTGGAGAAAATTGACATGTTAATAATATTTATGAGTCTTGAAATTCATGAACATGGTATATCCATCCATTTGGATCTTTGATTTCTCTCATCTGATTTTCTGCATGCAGATCTTGCACATATTTTCTTAGATTTATACCTAAGTATGTAATGCTTTTTGGTTCTATTGTAAATGGTATTGTTGTTTTAATTTCCAGTTGTTTGTCACTACTATATGGAAATGCAGTTGATTTTTGTGTATTGGTCTTGTATCCTGTGACCTTGCTAAGGTCAGTTATTCATGTAGCTTTTGTGTGGTTTCTCTTTGGAATTTCTGCATAAATAATCATGTTAATTGAGAATAGCTTATTTATTCCTTTCAGCTCTTTTATTTTCTTGCTTAATGCACTGGACAGGACTTCCAGGACGACCAATTTGCTTTTTATTTGCTAGTCTTGCTTAACAAATTATATTTTTCTAATCTCCCCTTCCATAAAAATAAACCCCTTAAAAAATAAACCTCTTGATGGATTTCAGGGGCTTGTGAATCTTTGAAAAATATAAGCAACATTTTATGTTAGTAAGTATATCTGTATTTCCTTGGAGGAAGTGGGTTCATAGCTTACATCGGACTGCCAAAGGGATTTATGTCATCAAAAGGATTAAGGAATAAATTTTAAGTAAAAGCACAGGTATAATTTTCATGATCTTGTTTTTCACATATGCAGCAACCAAAGTTATTAAGAACAGTGTTTTTTGTTTTTGTTTTTACTTTGCCCTCTCCCCCGTTGATAGGAAAGAATAAATATTTCTCTGCAGTTTTGACCCCTATCACTTTTGTGTTAAAGATAAACACGAATTTAAATGTTGGTAGGGGTTGGTGGTAGGACATGCTTAGAATGCAGAAGAAATACAGCTCAAGTAAGGCCAATACCTTATTTCAAAGCCCGCAAAAATAAAAATATAACAAGAAGGGCATGAGGGGAAAAAATAACTAGTTATCCACATATCAAAGCTTATTATCTTAAGACACTCTTGAGAAACTGAATGAATCACGTTAAGAAGTCTCATTTAAAGAAATATAAAATGATTCAAAATTTGCCACACTTTTATCTCCTTCAGTTTGGTTTAAATCAGCCTATTTAAACAAAAAGTTAACAAGTAGGTTTGGATAAAACCAGAGACAAACAGTAAATAGGATTATTTTTAAGACCTTTTTCAAGCAACTATAAGATGTTAAAGCATTGTCACTAGTTTCACATGAAAACCTAGGGCTGAAATTAATAAGTATATTAATATTTTTAAGATTCTCATAATGTATTAGATTCCATTATTTCCTTTCTGTTGAAGGAAAATCTTTATTATTATGAGCCAATGTTAGTGTTAGGATGGATAATTATTAGCAATCAGTTGACAAGCAAGAGAATTTAGTGAATCCCTGTAGTGAAAAGAATATTGTCTTTTCAAAACAGCCATTAGTGGGAATTCCCTGGCGGTCCATTGGTTAGGACTCCATGCTTCCACTGCAGGGTGCGTGGGTTTGATCCATTGTCAGGAAACTAAGATCCCACAAGCCACGTGGCCAAAAAAAAAAAAAAAAAAAGCAGCCTAGTACTACTAAAAATAACAACAAACACATATATGGTGCTTAGTATGTGTAAAGCACTGTTTGTTTCGTCCTTATAGTAGTCCTCTGAAGTAGTAGTTGTCCTCATTCTATATTTGATTTGATCCCACGTAGTACTGGTAAAACCTTTGTGATAGTATCCTACTAGTCTGGGTAAGCTTTCTTCTCCATACCCATCCTTCAAGGACCTGCATCCTACGTCATGTATCCTTAATTTTTTTCTTTTATTCTCTCATTATGTTAGAACCTCCAGAAGGGCACGTATCACAATCTACTATTTGTTTAAAGTGTCCATTTGAGTGTTTATCCTCTTTGTGTACTAGATTAAGATCATCTGGGGCTTCCCTGGTGGCGCAGTGGTTAAGAGTCCGCCTGCCGATGCAGGGGACACGGGTTCGTGCCCCGGTCCGTGAAGACCCCACGTGCCGCGGAGCGGCTGGGCCCGTGAGCCATGGTCGCTGAGCCTGCGCGTTCGGAGCCTGTGCTCCGCAATGGGAGAGGCCACAACCGTGAGAGGCCCGCATACTGGTTAAAAAAAAAAAAAAAGATCATCTGGAGGTCAAGAATTTATGTTAGGAGGACTTCTGCACCACAGTGATTTGCATGGAGTCTACATTATAGGTAATCTGTTTATTAAAATGAACCTTTTAAATGTTATACTTGCATACAATTTATCTTCCAGGAATTTACTTGATAAACCTGCCCATGTGCAAAGTTGCATACGCATTAGGCAGCACAACTCAGTGGGTAAGAGCCTAAGATGGAATCCAAACTCTGATAACTTTGCTGTGATCTTAAGTCACTTAATCCTTCTGTGCCTTGGTTCCATCACCTGTAATGACAATAATAATACCTACACCTCAGACAGTAGTCATGTGAATTAAGAGTTCACTTTTTGAAATGTGCTTAAAACAGTGCCTGCCACATAGTAATATGTGTGCTATTCTCTTTTTTTGTATTTTTTTATTGAAGTATAGTTGACTTACAATGTTAATTTTTGCTGTACAGCAAAGTGATTCAGTTATACATATATATACATTGTTTTTTGTATTCTTTTCCATTATGGTTCATCACAAGATATTGAATATAGTTCCCTATGCTATTCTTTCTTATTATTCTTGCACCATTTGCAATAGTAAAAAGCTGGACACCTAAATGTCCATCAATAAGGGACTCAAACAATGCAAAGATGCTCAACAGCATTAATCATTAGAGAAATGTAAATCAAAACCAAAATGAAATATGACTGTACATCTATAGGATGGCTATTAGATGAACAGTAGCAAGTGTTGTCAAGGATATGGAGAAATTAGATCCCTAATACATGGATGGTAAGAATATAAAGTAGTGCAACCACTCTGGAAAAGTTTGGCATTTCCTCAAAATGTTAAACTCAGTTGCAATATGACCCAGCAGTTTGCTTCTTAGCTATATCCAAGAGTTGAAAACATACATCCACACAAAAACTTGAACACAAATGTTCATAATTCATAATACCCAAAGTGGAGGCAACCCAACTCTGCCACTGATGGAATGGCTAAACAAGATGTGGAATAGCCATACAGTGGAATATTATTCAGCCATATAAAGGAACGAGGTATTTGTAAAGCTTCAACATGGATGATCTTGAAAACACTATGCTAATTGAAAGAAGCCAGACACAAAAGATGACATATTGTATGATTCCATTTATATAAAATGTCCAGAATATGCAAATCTATAGCAACAAAGTAGATTAGTGATAGCAAGGGGCTAGAAGGGAAGAATGGGAAGTGACTGCTAATAGGTATGGGATGTCTTTTGGGTGGGGTGATGAAAGTGTTACAGCATGAGATAGTTGCACAATCTTGTGAATACAATTTTAAAAATGGACACTTTAAAATGCTGAATTTTATGATATGTGAATTATACCTTAATAAAGTGAATGAAGAATTGGAAGGTCTGTATGTTCTAAGATGGTATAATATCCAAAATATATTAAATGAAAAAGAAATTACAGAAGTTTGCATGGTATGCTACCATATGCTTAAAAAAAAAAGTACACACACACACATGCTTTGCAGGCATAAAATCTCTGAAAAGATACACAGGAAATGAGTAACATTATTTCCTTAAGGGAGGGAATCTAGTGGTGACTGAAGAACAGGGTGGCCTGGAAGGGAAACCTACCTTTCCAGTATACATCTTCCTTGACTTACAACGGGGTTACTTCCCGATAAACACATTATAAGTTGAAAATATCCTAAGTCAAAAATGCGTTCAATACACCTGACCTGCCAAACATCACAGCTTAGCCCAGCCTACTTTAAAAATTTTATTTTTGGCTGCGCCGCCCAGCATGTGGGATCTTAGTTCCGAGACCAGGGATGGAACCTGCACCTCCTGCAGTAGAAGCGTCGAGTCCTAACGACTGGACCACCAGGGAGGTCCCCAGCCTAGCCTACCTTAAACATGCTCAGAATACTTTCATCAACTTACAACTGGGCAAAATCATCTTAACATAAAGCCTATTTTATAATAAAGGATTAACTATCTCTTGTAATTTGACTACTATACTGAAAGTGAAAAACAGAATGGTTGTGTGTATCAGTTGTTTACTCTCACGACCACCTGGCTGACTGGGAGCTGCGGCTCCCTGCTGCTGCACAGCGTCACAGGTATTGTGCTGCACGTTGCTAGCCCAGGAAAAGATCAAAATTCAAAGTACGGTTTCTAGTGAACACGTATCACTTTTGCACCATAGTAAAGTCGAAAAATCCTAAGTTGAACCACTGTAAATTGGGCGCCATCTGTATACACTTTCATACCTTTTGAATTTTATACAAAGTGCAAGTATTACCACTTCCATTTTTTTAATTTAAAGAAAGAAATAAAAATGGAAGACTGATGCTTTATCTTTAGTCTAAGTTTTATTTTAAGAGATCATCTTCAGTTTCTTCTGTAATAAAAGATATCCAACCATTTGATCAGATTTATTCTTTAGCAACTGAAGCATTAAACAATTACAGTTTTAACTCTCAATCCTTAATAATACTATTCATTATACTTGAGATTGTTTAGCTTTCTCATGGAGAAAAAAAACTAAACATAAACCTTTATACTATCCACCTATGAGTCCAACAGCACAATTTCAATAAGAAAGTTGTACTGATACTGATAATTGAACAATTTATATGATGTCAGCAGAGAGGTATCAAGAGTGATTGTAAAGTGGCATTCTTGTTAAGTCAAGAGCTATGATCTTTGACCCACTGCTCTATCCATTTCAATATCTGATTGATATTATCTTCTAGATCTTCTGGTTTATTGCTCGGCAACTGATGCACTATTTCTTCCTTGTAGGATCCCAAGGCTTCTTCATAAAGAACTTGAAAAATTTCACACTGAATATTGTCTTTTAGTTTCTTCTGATTATAACCCCTAGAAGGCAAAGAGAAGATAAACAAACTGAATGGCATTACCTGGAGTTTTAGGAACAGACTAGAAACTGGACACTTTTGAACACATGAAAAATCACGCAAAAATACTTCTTGTAGGCTCTTTACCTAGAGAAAACAGATTGGCTTCTGTGACTATGAGAGACTTCTTTGACGAGAGAGGGTTAAACTGAGGACCAAAGTTTAGCTTTGTCTGAGACTTTTTTCCCTACAATCTGTCAGCCACTCAATTAGCAAGCATCTACCCACCTCAAGCCAGATGCCAAGCTATGAGATAAATAGTCTATAGCTATGGTCCTAAATTTCAAAAGAGTTAAGGAGTTAAGATATAGACACATAAAACAAATAGATGGCATATAATAAAATAAAATGCATATGATAAGGAATAGCATATACTGATTGGGTACTTGATCACACAGATGTATCTGTACTTTACCAATTCCAAAGACATTGAAAAAATTATATAATCTTTATGCGGATGTAAATTAGCCAACTCATTAGCTAGTGAAAAAAGATAAGGAAAATTCAAACTCAAATTAGTTAAACTTTGTAACAATCAAAATTAAATTGAGGTACTTAAAAGATGATTAACTTTATGAAAAAACCCACAGAATGGGAGAAAATTTCTGCAAATCTTATATCTGATAAGGGACTTACATCTAAAATACGTAAAGAACTCTTGTAACTTAATAAAGGACAAATAACCAAATTAAAAATTGGGCAAAAGATCCGAATAGATATTTCTCCAAAAAAGATATACAAATGGCCAATAAGCACATAAAAAGATGCTCAACATCATTAGCCATCAAGGAAATGCAAATGAAAACCACAATGCAATACTACTTCACATCCACTAGGATGGCTACAATCAAAAAGATAACAAGGATGTGAAAATACTGGCGGCTTCATACACTACTCTTGGGAATGTAAAGTGGTGCAGCCACTCTGGAAAATGGTCTGACAGTTCCCCAAAAGGTTACATAGTTAACATATGACCTAGCAATCCTATTCCTAAAGAAATTCAATACCCAAGATAAATGAATGAACATGTAATGTTCACACAAAAACACGTGCATGAATGTTCATGGCAGCATTATTCGTAATTGCCAAAAATTGCAAACAATCCAAATGTCTATAATCTGATAACTGGATAAATAAAATATGGTATATCCATATAATGGAATATTATTTGGCAATAAAAATGAAGTACTGGTACATGCCATAACACAGATGAACCTTGAAAACGTTATGCTAAGTAAGAGAAGCCAGACACAAAAGATCACATTTTGTATGATTTCATTTATATAAAAAGTCCAACAGGCAAATCCACAGAGATAGAAGGTAAATTACTGGTTGCTTAGGGCTAGGGACTGAGGGGAAATGGGGAGTGACTGCCAATGGGTATGGGTTTTTTGGTGGGGGAGGGGTGATGAACATTTTTAAAAATTAGTTATAGTAATGGATATATAACTGTGAATATACTCAAAACCACTTAATTGTACACTTCAAATGGGTGTACAATTCACATGGTATGTGAATTTATCTCAATAAAGCTTTTTTTAAGGTGATTAACTTTGTAAGTTTTTTCAACGGTTAAAACAAGACTACTTTCTCATAGTTTTTTCATACTTTAGTCTTTAGTTATTTACATAAAATAGTAATTTTTAATAAAAATGTTAAATGGTCTTTTAGAAAACACATATGTACCGTATTGTCTCTATTACTGCTCTGTTCAAATATTTTTAATGGCTTTTCCCTGACTAAAGAAAGATGATGAAAGTTTTAGGTACAGCCCCAACCTAACTTTCCCTATGTATTTGCCACTATACTTTTTTGTGCAAGAATTTGCGAGTATCCCATCCAATGGTGCTTAGTCAGAGCTGACTATAGTCAGTGAGAACCACAAATTCTGAACCTGAAGTTAGGCAAACTTCTGGAGTTTTCCTTCTGGAGACTGCTTTCTAAATTCCTGTAAAATATCCTCTTTTCCACAGTTTGAATCAAAAGACAGTGGGAAAATGTCTTCCATAAAATTTTGCTTTTCTGGTTATTCTGGATTAAGTCTGATGCTCTCCTGAAGGGATGAACTCAAATATATTGTGAAATGTTAATTTATCTTGTTAAAGGTTGTAAAATGTTCATTTATCTTTAGCTTTTCATAAGCTTTCCCATTTCTGTTGTGAGGATGATTTGAGTGGGTAATGTTCATTCCATAGCAAAGAGTATGTTATTGGTTTGGCTGTTTTCCTATAAAAGTTTTACATTAAGGAAAAAGCATCACTAAGTAGGGTTGATATATAGTACATTTTACTGAATCAGACTGTCAGTTGAGGTATTCATTTACTCAGAAACTACTGCTTGCGTTTTACGAATGCACCTTTTTCCGTTAGGTTCAGAATGTTGGTACCGTACAGACTTGGTTTATAATAAGACCAAAATAAAGTAGTCACGTTTTCAAATAGAACCTTTTATGATGTTCATGTTGGCCAACTTCAGGAATCTGAGTAAAAGTTTACATAATACTTTAAGGATTCAGTCTTCTTCCTTCCTCACCTAGTTTCAAGTCTGTTGTACAAAACACTGTTATCTGTTTTCAGCACAAATACTATATGAAACCAGCGTTCAGGGAAGAAATCACAACCATGGTAATCAACAATAACTCCACCTTCACTCATTTGGTTTTCTAACTCATCAACTACCTGTAAGAAAGGGGAGGAAAAAAAAAAAGATGAATACTCTTTAAAAAAACTGAGGTCAACTTTCCTATAAATTTTAAATGTATACTGTATAAAAAAGATTGTACTTACTCTGTCTTCATCTAAAATGGGACAATCATACTCTTCATCATAGCCATCATATAACTGCCCTAAAAGAGATTTACATTGGCATATTAAAGTAGTATTTTCTAAGTAACTTTCAGTAATTTTCAATTATTCTTAGAGACAAGGGAGGGCACTAATACAATAGATGTCATATGGACAGCAAATATAAAGAGCAGTATTGATAAATTAGAATTTTGTCTAGAAGGAAACTTGGATAACAAAATACCTGAAAAAGAATGAATAATAGCCAACTTCAGAATTTGTGGGGCTATTAGTAGAAGAGAACTAGTTTCAGTGAGCTACAGATTGGTGCGAAGAGGGGACACATGGATACAAACACTCGTACACACATTAACAGGAGATTAAGTTCCAAATTTATTAGGCCAAGGATATGAAACTTATTAAAAGGAACAGCAGGTTCTTGATTCCAGAAATGAACCCTTTGTCACTAAGGTCACATCTTCATGGCGTTTGGGGAAGGAGAGTCAGTACCCAGATGCTCCTTCACTTCTAGAATTCCAGCATCCCCAAAAGCCAAGGGTTGAATATCTTATTTCAGAAGGTAAAACAAGAATGATGGGGGCAGGCATAAAGAAGGCAGATTTAAATCTAACATAAGAATTTTTCAACAAATTAAAGCTTCCTTTCAAAGGAAGTGTGTCTTAAGGAGGTGAGACATACCAATCCCACCCTCACCCTGAATCCCTAGGAGGTATATACTCTAAGCCAGGCTTAGATCATTCTTCTAGCCATCTCGAAGAGCATTCTATAGTCTTCCCACCTCTTTCCCCTTAATAGTTTGGCACAGGTTGAAATGAGCTTCAAAGGAGCGTGAGTTCTGAAGTGACGAAGGGGTGGTCCTGAGGGTTTGTGGAAGGCACAAAGGCAGTTTTAACTGTCTTCCTGGAGGGTCTGTGGGCTGATTCTGGGCACATGAACCATTTCTCTAGCATCCTAGTGTGGCCTCTGACTTCTTGGGTTACAGTTCAGTTACCAGAAACTCTTACCAGCTAAGAAGTTAAACTGTCTTGCGGAAAGACAGTTAAACTGTATGCGGAAAACTGGTTAACAATATAGAAACTAATCTAAACCCTTACTTTACACCACAAACCCTAGCTGAATTAAAGAGCTAATTTCTTTTTTTTAATTTCTTTCTTTCTTTTTTTTTTTTTCCGGTACGCAGGCCTCTCACTGTTGTGGCCTCTCCCATTGAGGAGCACAGGCTCTGGACGCGCAGGCCCAGCGGCCATGGCTCACGGGCCCAGCCGCTCCACGGCATGCGGGATCCTTCCGGGCCGGGGCACGAACCTGCGTCCCCTGCATCGGCAGGCGGACCCCCAACCACTGCGCCACCAAGGAAGCCCCAAGAGCTAATTTCTTAATTCCAAAGATAACTAATGGAAAATTAAACCTACAAACGCATGATACATTTGAGTTTGTGGAAAAAAATAAAATAATTGATTGAAACATATAAAACGTTAAATCTCTGTTCGATGAAAAATAATATAATTAAAAAAAGAAAAATGGCAGGGAGAAATACTAGGACAAAGGACTGAAATGTAGATTATATAAATACATTAAATTCAAAATAACAATAAGTAGCTTAAGAAAGAATAAGAAAAAAATTCACACAGGATGGAAAAGATAATTAGTAAACAATACATGAAAAAATACTGTACTTTCCCAGCTACTAAAGAGATGAAAATTTAAATGAGGCTTTTTATACCTGTTATATTAGTTATACATGCATTTAGTAAACTGACTCTGGAAACGAATAATTTTTAAAAGTAAAACGTTATACCCGTTCAGAGATTTCTTTCGACCATTGAATTTCAAACCAGAAAAAAATTTAAAAAGATGCTTTAAAATGTTCAACAATAGCGAATTAGTTAAATCTTGTTTACTAACTTGCTAAAATATTATGTAATTAAACTTAAGTAAGTAAAATATCAGGTTGTTAAATTTCTGTTATTTTTACAATACTATGTATGTGTGTGTTATATATATATATATATATATTTTTTTTTTTTACAATGCCACAAAATCTAAGAATACCTACAGCTGATTTTGTACTATGTGGGAATCTGGAGTAGATAAATGTTCCTTCATATTTTAAATCCAGACTAGTTAAATCTTTAAAAATATATGCTGTCTAAAACACAGACAACTATAGCAGTATTAACTTTTAGAATTAAAGTCTTTATATACTGCAATGCTGAAATGCAGGATTTCTTAAGTCATGTGAATACATATTAATAAAATAGTGTAATCCAAGCTTTCCAACATTCATTTCAAAAAACATTTATCAAACACCATGTACCAGTAATTACAGAGGTAAGGAAGATATAATAGTGAACAAATTGAACAAGAAGACCAACTCAGTCCTTCCCTCGAAGAGTTGACAATAAAATGGGAGATGACAGACAAGTAACCTGGAAATTGTAATATTTAATGCTGTGGATCATGGTGCTCTGGGAGCAATAACATGGGGACCTTTTAGGTTAGGAACATAAACTTGGGATATTAGAGGAGGCTTCCTGAAGCAGGTAACTTCTAAGTGGAAACTTGAAGCAGTTAGCTCAGGAAAAAAAGGTAGGTAAGACGATTCTTAACAGAGAAAACAAGATATTCAAAGGCAGAGAGACTAAGGAGGGCAAGCCTTTCAAGGGAGGAAAAGTCTTTCAGAATAGTTAGAAAATAAGTGATAAGGGGTCAGAGGGATTAAGGCCAGATTAAAAAGGGCCTTGAGGGACTTCCCTGGTGGCGCAGTGGATAAGAGTCCGCCTGCCAATGCAGGGAACACGGGTTTGAGCCCTGGTCTGGGAAGATCCACATGCCGTGGAGCAACTAAGCCCGTACGCCACAATTACTGAGCCTGCGCTCTTCAGCCCGCGAGCCACAA
Source organism: Leucopleurus acutus (assembly GCF_964270905.1). Taxonomy (NCBI): domain Eukaryota; kingdom Metazoa; phylum Chordata; class Mammalia; order Artiodactyla; family Delphinidae; genus Leucopleurus; species Leucopleurus acutus. The sequence continues at coordinate 120,867,937 of NC_139145.1, read as the reverse complement.
CTACTGAGCCGGAGTGCCAGAACTACTGAAGCCCGCAAGCCTACAGCCCGTGCTCCACAACAAAGAGAAGCCCCAGCAATGAGAAGCCCACGCACCGCAACTAAGAGTAGCCCCCGCTCACCGCAGCTAGAGAAAGCTGGCACGCAGCAATGAAGACCCAACACAGCCAAAAAAAAAATTAATTAATTAAATTTAAAAAAAAAGACCTTGAAGGCTGCACTGAGTTGTTTAGACTTTATCCCAAAGCAAAGGAAAATCATTAAAGCATTTTAAGCATGAAATGACATGATTAATTTCAAATTTTTAAAAATCATTTTGATTTCTGTGTGGAGTTGGAAGGAAGCAAGTCCAGAAGAAGCATGGATACCATATAAAAGCTACTGCAGAATTTTAGGTGATAATTATAACCTGTACTCCAAGGAATGGAGAGAGATGAATTCTAAACTTTGTTTCAAATTTCCAAAAAGAGGAAAAATTTGTGCTACTTTAGAAACTTCAACTGGTAGTCACATTTATAATTGTCTATACAGTGGATCTTCATATGGCAAAGAGGAAAAAAAAGCTTGATTTCATCAAATTATCGAAACTTAGAAAATTAAATCAGTTTCCTAAACAAAGTTTTATGATTTACTTAGATAAATTACTTGCAGAAAAAAATTGATTGTGGAGCCGGTTAAAAGGCTTAAAATGACCTTCTTACCTTAAAAAGACCTTCCAAGCTGTCATTAGTCAAGCTATAAAAACATGACCTTTCCTTTAACTGCCATCCTATCATTTATACACTCACGTGAAAGCCGTTCTTTAAAGCTAACCATATAGGGATGCTAGTCATCTATTTTGCATCTATACTAATGCAATTAGTATAAGAAGTTAATTGGTTTAGAAGGATTGGGAGCTTTGATACCTGGCCTTTTATACAGAGAGCAATGAATTCTGCCAAGAGAAGTTAGCACCAAAAGATGCGGCATTCGAGTAGGGCCTTTTAAGGAACTCTTTATAAGACAGATGAGGAAGGGCATGTACAGGTAAAGGGAATAGCATGTATAAGGACATGGAGATGGAAGACTCCCCATGCGTTTGAAGAACAATAGTGCACTGTGGGTAGACTTAAGAGGACATAGGGCATAGTGGCTGCAGGGAAGGGCTGAAGGTAAACTGTGGCCAGTTCATTACTTCATTAAGGTGAGTGGCCTTTATCATTAAAAAGTTCAAGTAATTTCATCCCCTCTCCCCGCCCACCCCCTTTTTAAAGGACATAATGATGGTGTACAGAAGAGGGAGGGAAGAGATACTGAAGAAGAGATTCAGCACGAATGGTCTTGAGAATGCTATAGCGGTACCAAAGGGACACAGCGTTAATGGTCTTAGGAATGGGATAGGGGTATCAAAGGGATTTTTTAAACTATCAAGATTAGGAGACAAGTGCATCTGTGTAGTGTGTAAATGCGTTTTTAATGTGTGGGTGACAGGAATCAGGAATGGGCAAGCAGTCAGGGATGACTTCAGAACATGTGCTTTTTAAACATTAATTTGGAAATATGTGGGAACCATCCAGATGGTTAAATCTTGTAGATGTCTAGATGTTGGGCTAAGGTTTAATAATAAATTTAAGAGTTATAAGTAAAAAGGACTAACTAGTCCTGAGTCAATGAAATTACCAGAGGGAGGGGCAGGATTACAAGATGGCTGCAATGAGTTCACAGGGGAAAGAGGTATATATGGTGGGAAGGAGAGAATCAGATGAAAAGATTGGGAGAGCAGTGTTGGAGAGAGGACAACGGAGAAGTTAGTTTCAAAGGCTTCCAGTGGTAGTTGATTCAGGTGAGGGAAAAAAATGCGATACACATAGGTTAGAGCGGGAATGGCAAACTTCTTCTGTAAAGGGCCAGACAATAAATACTTCAGGATTTGCAGCCTTATCTAGCTAGTGGCTCCTACAAAAACAGCTGCAGCTTGCCAACCCCTGCCTTAGAAACACATCAAGATTTTAACTGTTGAGGGCCAGATATTTGAAATGCATCCAATGTCTAGACATATGAGCATCCTGGGGTTAGGCATAGAGGCTGAAGACTGATAAAACTGGTGGCAGGAAAATTAAGGATGCTGGTAGAAGTTTAATTAAATGATTGCATGTGGGAAAGGACATCAAGTGAGGAATGCGAGACTGGAAGAACAGCGGTAAGAAAAGCATTCTTAGTCACTCCACATTCAGGACTCTCCATAGTTTTATTAAGCTTAATTCCCCACCTAATTTTTCCTGCTTTAGTTCTAAATGTCATAAAGAAGGTCTCTTACAAATAATACAGCCATTCAACATGACTACTAGGATGGCAATAAACTCCATTTAGACACATTTGTTTAAAACCAGTTTTGTTTTTTGTCTCCTTACTTATAGCAGGGTTTCTAAACCTGAAATACTACTGACCTTTTGAGCTTGATAATTCTGTTGTGGGGGTGCAGGGCTGTCCTGTGAGTTGTAGGATGTTCAGCAGAATCCCTACTCTACCCATCAGAGGTCAGTAGCAACCCCCCACTCCAGTTATGACTACCACAATATCTCAGAAGGTGCCAAATGTCCCCTGGAGGGCAAAAATCACCCCCTGTTGAGAACCACACTGCTTTACAGAAGGTTGCATGGTTTCCCTTACAACATATTACCATTTGGAAAAAATGAGGAGGCTGAATTTCTCAGACTATTTCCTACTAAGATTTTCAGATACACTCAGATGGCATCGGAGGGAAAAAATCTGGTACATTTTGAAATCACTATAAAGCACCTCATCTAACACATGTCAAATCAGATCAGAAATCCTTTATCTGGCATAATGGGAGGGAAAAAAAGCTCCACTTTTCCTTTAAGGCAGATTCTCATGAAATAATCTCAATAAAATACAAAGAGGATGGTCAGGACCATGCACCATCAAGTGTACACACATCTTTTGAGTACAAGGAGACTCAGTGAAGAGGAAAAGGAGTGTCTCACAGTGGAATATCCCTGGTCTGGTGTTACTGTTGCTCTCAGTGCTATTCACAACAGATTATATAGTAATTTCATTAAGTTTAGAAATATTGAGTGGGTGAGATGAGAACTGGAAGACATGACTGAAATTGACTGACGTATGTGACTCTGAAATCACTTGTCAAAATCAGTAAAGTTCAACAGGCAAAGGAACAAAACCAGATTTCATATAGGTATAAAATGGAGAATGTCAAGCTATGCACAGTAGTAAATAAAGACCTAAGTTTTATTAACTATAATTTGAATGCCAAACCTGGATTAAAAATATAAGCATGATACTAGCTTATAGTATCAAGAATATGACAAGCAAAGATGCACAAAAATTGACCTGCAAAAAGGAATAATGGGAAAAAACTTCAAAAAAAAATTTTTTTTAAAGATGTTGGGGTAGGAGTTTATTAATTAATTATTTTTGCTGTGTTGGGTCTTCGTTTCTGTGCGAGGGCTTTCTCTAGTTGTGGCAAGTGGGGGCGGCCTCTCTTTTTGCGGAGCACAGGCTCCAGACACGCAGGCTCAGTAGTTGTGGCTCACAGGCCCAGTTGTTCCGCGGCATGTGGGATCTTCCCAGACCGGGGCTTGAACCTGTGTCCCCTGCATTAGCAGGCAGACTCTCAACCACTGTGCCACCAGGGAAGCCCTAAAACTTCAAAAATTTTTAAGTGGTAAGATACTGGGAGCCACACCAAGGGTCCTTAAATATATCCAAAGGGATAGAAAAATGGGACCTAGGAAGAAGTCTGGCAATTGAGAAAGATAAATCTAAATGGATGAGGATTCGCTATAAATAAAAATCCTGACCAAGTGGTCTCTCTAAAAAACAGACATGGTATACTTCAGCAATCTGAAAGAATGGCCCGTAAGAGTGACTTACACACCAGAGATCATGCTATAACCTAAACACGTGAAGACACTAGAAGTGACTATTGGTAAGGAACAGACGGCAACAACTTCAAGCTTTTGCAACTGTTATTTCTGTTGGTGATAATGAGGCAGAAAATTGCATCTAAAAATGTAAAAACATTATTGCCAAAGTACCAACAATCGAATGAATTACAACTTTATTTTTACACTTAAAGGCTGATGAAAAACCATTACTAATCCTATTAAAGAAAATCCAACACAATATTTCAATTGAAAAGTATGGTAACCATATTTACTCATTCAATACTATTTTTCTAAAACACAACATGGAAACATCTAGCATGCATGTTTAATCTCAGTACAATGGATTCAAAACCAAGTATACATGTTACATGCATCAAGGCTAAATTACAAATTATCATAGTCATCATCATCATCGTCATCATCATCATCATCATCTTCACGTTTTCTTTTCAATGCATTTGATGCTTCACTGGCAGTATTCTGTGATGACACCATGTTAGTGGTAATAAGAATATTTTTGGACCCAATTAGTGATGGATTAATTAGAACATTCTGAACTGCTGATGTTGCAGGAATTGATGCTTTTACAGCTGGGGATTGTGAAGTGGGCATCTGTACTGTGAACCTTTGCCCTGTGAGGGACACTGGAGTCCCTACTTTAGTTGAAACAGACATGGTTTGTGGGGTTGGTGTGCCAAGCGTGGGAGTACTTGGTCTGCTAGTAACTGAACCAACACTTAACCGTGGAACTGTTATTCTTCCCGCAGAAGTAGATGCCTTTTTTTGTAAGGATTTAAGTCTATAATTTGGAGCAGTCAAGCAATATCTATCAGGTGGCAATCTAGGACCTGAATATGGCTTGATTAATGGCAAAGGGGTTTGATTCCTTTGCCTTGCAATATCTAATAAAAAATCTCTTGGGGGAGGAGAGGTAAAAGACTGGTCAGCACGACACTGGATGGCCAATCGCACATCATCTGCATCAACAGTAGCCTTCTTAGCATGACTTGAATAAATTTTTGCATCATCTAGAATTGTGGTCACATATCGGAAGGCAAACTCCAACATCTGATTTATAACTCTTGGTTCATATTCTGTAATCCCCATATCCTTCAGGATTTGTGCCATCATCTGTGCATCTTTCGGCATGCTCTTGGGAGAAGCCATCTTGCCAGACTCCATGATATCCGGTGATCAGACTTTAGATCATTTGAAAAAAATATGTACATTAGATCAAACCTGAAATAGTTACTTTAGTAGCAACTGTCAGGAACTTTAAAATTTTAAAATACATGTTAAATTTTTAAAAATATAAATTAAAAAATATGCTAAATCTTTTTAATTTTAATGAGGCACATTTAAAGTTCCCTTCACTTAAATTTATTTTCTACCCATTAGAGAATATAAAAAGATGAAGACACAAATAAGGGAGTGATAAAAGATTGGGGAAAAACAGGGTAAAATAACCAAAAACATACATCATTTTAAAATATGTGCAGTTGGGGCTTCCCTGGTGGCGCAGTGGTTGAGAGTCCGCCTGCTGATGCAGGGGACACAAGTTTGTGTCCCGGTCCGGGAAGATCCCACATGCCGCGGAGCGGCTGGGCCCGTGAGCCATGGCCGCTGAGCCTGCACACACTGTGCTCCGCAACGGGAGAGGCCACAACAGTGAGAGGCCCGCGTACCGCAAAAAAAAAAACAACAAAAAACGTGCAGTTGCTTACAGGCATGCACCTATAAACTAATCTAGGAAAAGACCATAGGACAGCCATGTCCTACTGCCTGAGTTCAAAATCATGTCCTTCCAGTGAGCTCATATACTCACTGTCTCCATAGATATATATGCTTAGCACCACCCTGACCTTTACGTGTTTGCCCAACTCAAAAATACTCTCCCTCTTCCTCATATTCAAACTGTCCTAAGTCTAATCTTCCTGGAAGCTATCCCACTTATTACTGTCCACAAGAACTGCTAGCCAACTGCAGAGGGGATGTAGTGGTCAAAATAACTAGGACACAGCATGAGACAATATGTTCTATTTCTATGGGCCCCCAACAGAGCATTAATTCCTTCATGGCAATTTTTCTCTGCTTTTTGTACCTTCTCACAAGTACAGTACTAATACTCCATTATTCCTTTCACTTTTTTAAACAAATCTAACACCAAAGTGCCCCTTACCTTCTCGTGCTAAATCACCCACATTAACGTATTTCAGTCCTGATCTTGATGCAAGTTCTTTGCCTAGCGTGGTTTTTCCAACCCCTGGTGTACCTGCAAGACAAGCCACAGAAAAATACTGTTCATGAATACTTATTAGACTTTAGCCTCTAATCTGCCTTCTTAACAACTGAAAAGTTTCCTAATTAGCAATCCTATATAAAATTACACACACCATAATCTAATCAAAACTACCCAAAGCCTGCTGAATATCAGAATTTCACCCAGTGTATCTGATTTCACCAGGAGTGGGGCTTGGGAGAATCTAATGACAATTACAGACTGTCTGCCACCACCATGGAAATTCCCAGAATAAAACTAGCTACCTCAAATAAACTGCCATCATTTATTTGCTTTAATTTAAAAAAATTAAATTGTTCATGGAAAAAAGTTAAGCAGTATGAAAGAATATCCACTATACTCTTCCCTAGAGACAACCAGTGTAAACCACTTTCTTATGTATCTCTCCAAAGAAGTCATATACATGTTTGTGTATACATCCATATATATACAAATATATGGTAGCATACTACACGTGTACATATACACACATTGCGTGCATACATACATACACACACCATATATTTCCTTCTACATAAATGGGCATACTATACATTGTTCTTCACCTTCCCTTTTTATTTATTGTTTCAAGATAAATAATCAAACACTTAATTTTCAACTTGAACTAACGCCACTGAAATTACAAAACCTGATCATTATAATTAAAGATAAAAGGAATTGGGCTTCCCTGGTGGCGCAGTGGTTGAGAGTCGGCTAGGCCCGTGAGCCATGGCCGCTGAGCCTGCGCGTCCGGAGCCTGTGCTCCGTAACGGGAGAGGCCACAACAGTGAGAGGCCCGCGTAACGCAAAAAAAAAAAAAAAAAAAAAAAAGGAAGGAATAAGTCAAGTCTACCTATAAGGGCAATAACATTTTTACCTCCAGTCCACTATAATACACCAAGTCTGAATCCTCAACTCACCATGTTTTCAATAAAACGCTCACATTTAGACTTTTGACGATATGGCTTAATATTAAAAAACCAAGACACTGTCTGACCCAAACAAATCAGATATTGTAAAATCTTCCCCTTAAGGACGCTTAAAGGCTAAATAGTAACCTGTTGAGGTTAATCTGCTACTCTCAGACACAGACAGGACTTGTGCGCTGCCAATATGCTTACGTTTTGTTAAAGGATAAAACTTGGCTTTGATCCACAAACAGCGCCTCAAATTTTATTGTGCTGCAACAGCATCTACACCCATTAGATTTTTCCAGGAATGCCCTATGGTGCTATTAAATACTACAATTTAGTAAACATTTTCAGAGTTAAACGACCAGAAATATTTTTTAAAGTCGTTGTGCGGCATTTTACTACCCCTCACAGGTAACAAGCGCCCTGAGTATGGATCCAAAGACCCAGAAAAAAACCCACGATCAGCCCGGGAATTTTACAGCATCTCTACGAGGAACGACCAGAGATGCTCAGTAGATGAGCATCTTTTACTTCTTAAAACACAAAGAAAAAGCCCCTGATGCTAACTCCGCAAGCGTATACAGCAAATTTATCACCCCACACCGCAAACATCCGAACCCCTTCATCGAAATCTCTCAGATACAAAGGGAAAATAAGAGACGGCCCTAGGGACCTAAGGACTAAAACATCCACCATTAACGGATCTACTAAGGGCCAAATACTGCCTTACCTTATCTCGCTAACCACGCAGACACCCCGCCAAGTAAAGAAGCAACAGCCATTTTACAGACAAAAATCTGATTACGAAAGATTAGGCAGCTTGCCAAAAAAGGGAACTGTATATTATCTACCTCTCTCCGCCTCACCGAGTAGCCAACCTCTGAGCAAAAGAATTAACGTCCGTCGTCCCCTTCCCCCAGCCTCGTGCAAAACCGTCGCGAGGGCGGGGGGTACAGGCCCTGACAACTACAACTCCACGCGACCCTCGCCGAGCCTCGCAATAGAACGCTAAGCGACCCCACTTCGGGCTTTCCAGGCCCCAGGGCACTCCGCGCCCCGCGCCAGCCCCGCCGCCCACCACAACCCCTAGTGCGCCCCCTGACCGGTGAGCAGGATGTTCGGAAGCAACATGGTCCTCGCCGCACTGGCTCCCGACGCCTCCGCACAAGCGCCCTACACGCTACAGGGAGGGGCCGGAAGGGGAGGGTAACGGCAAGCGCCAGTGGCGCCGGGGTACTCGAGGCCTGGAGTGTCGCTCGCGACCCACCTCCGCCGCCTCGTCACCCACCATTGGTTACCTGGCTTTCTATGACACGCTTCCATCGCAGTGTCCGAAGTACGAGCACACGTCGGGTCGGCGCTTCCGGTCAGGCAATGCGCTGGATGCCTAAGACAGTAGCTCCTTAGGAGGCCCCGCCTTTCGGGCTGTGTCGCGGAAGCGCCGACCGACCTGGAAGGTCCCCGGGAGGCGGGACCTCCAAGAGGGTTCCGCGCTGAGCCGGGCTAGGGCTGGGTGGCTTCCCTTGCACCTGGAGCTGAGCCTGGGCTCCACCGCTCCTCTCGGCCCATGAGGGGATGCAGCTACCGGAAGGTAAGGCTGCCGCGGCTGGGGCTGCGGTGTATATATGTCGTAGAGACGCGAGTCCATCTCTGCCTTCTCGCCTTCCCAGACTCTGATGGCTCCTCCTCCCGACCTGCCCATCCCATCTGGGGATGAGACGGGTCGGGGTGCTGAGCTCTGGCCTGGAGCCGGGGCACGCGAGCTCATCTCGGCTTTACCTTGACTAGCAGTATTACGTTGGACGAATATGTGAGCTTAGTATCCCCAGTGCAGTGTGTAGGATGGTGGTGGGTTTGCTAGAAATACTCTTCAGGTTCTCTTCTGTCTCTGACGTCTCATTTCAGAAACCTGGTACCATCAAGGACAATTGCCTGCTTTTTCAAGGAGGTAACTGTCAGTCTTGCTTTCAAAGAGCGACTAGAGTCCTGACTATAACAACAGTCTGCGTTTTTTATTTCGAGCTGCCAACTCTGTGTTTTCCACCTATGTATCTCTTTGAAACCGCAAAGCAAAAACTTCTCTAGTCGTGAACAATTTGTGTGTGTGTGTGTGTATGATTTGTTTTCTAGTGTGTGGAAGTATTTACACATAAATTATGTGTGACTCCAAACTATAAAGCTCAGCTTACAGGTTTGTAGACCTTAAAAAACTTTCCTTCTGGCTAACTTAAAATTGGTGAGTTCACTAGTTTGTATAAACATTGAAGAACTATGAAAGTCAGAAAGCAGTGTTGCCAAAAAATTTCATAATAACGTATTCAGATAACAACAGTTATAGAAAAAGTCTACTGTAAGATATAAAGTCTTTGTCCAAAGTAAGTGATAAGTCTGAATTCATTGTATGGTGCTTTTTCTGTTATTATTTTTGAAATTTTGGAAAATTTTTTGAAATTTTATAATTTGAAATGTGGGGAATTTTAATTTTCAGTATGAAAACTACACAAATAAAATTGTTTAATTTTTCTTAATGACAAAAGATAGGTTCACAAATGTGTAGTTTTTCTGTTTTCTCTAATACATTATTGAGTTTGTAGGAAAAACGTTACATCACCACAGATAATTTGACAGTTATAGTCATTAAAAGTAAAATTTATTTTAGTATTTTGATTTCTTGCTGCATGTATGTTTGCTGTGTTCTCTTTCACTAGTTCTTGAGCCTTAACTTTATCATGTCGTTGATTTTTATCAATATATATTCATTATTTCTGTTTTACAGTTTTTCTTAATTTGAGATTTTTTTTCTTTTTTTCCCCTAGGTGAATTATACTTTAATGTACTACAGGTTGTATACTACGGATGGGAACTATTAAAGTTTATAATGTCAAAAACTTTTCTTAGACCAAAGGCATCTTCCACAAAGGTATGATACACTAAAATGGCCATGTGATAACTGCCCAAAAGGAGTTATAAATTTTTATATGTGTTCCCAATGACTTATTACTGCTATGAGAGTAATGGTGCCCAGTATTTGTTGTAATTAGTGATCTAAAAAGTTCAAAAATAAATTGTGAAACAACTGTACACTGAAAACACAACCTTAATTTTGAAAAAATGTTTATTTACAATCCTGGTCACAAAGAAAAGGCTGAAAACTCTTGAATGAAAGAGCGATAGAAGAAAAGGAAATACATGAGCTGTAGTTGGTTTTATAGCTTAACAACAAGCCCTGCTTCTTAGAAATTAGGTGGTTCAATGTGCCAGTTTTCAACAAGGCTAGCGGGTGGGTAGGATGGGTATCAGACAGTGTACTGAAAGTTAGCTGTTTTCCTAGTGGTGGATCTGATTTTTCTCTTACTCTAAGTGAATTATTTAACTTTGCTGTTTCTCTTCCTCTTCCTCTTTTTTTAAAAAGTAAATGGAAATCCATGTTTACATAAGAAAACTGTAAAATGTATAAGTAACATGGAGATTGGAATCACTAGATCAGAATTGCTATCAAGAGTTTTACTACTACTAATATTTTTATGTACTCTTAAAAATAGAGGAAAGGGGCCAAAATTGTAGTACTAGTAATAGTCTTTTTAAAGAGGAGGAAATAAATTGGGTAACTATGACTAAAATTTTTTTTCCAAAAAGTCTTCATTTCTTTACCCACTGCTGATCATAATTCTAGATTCTGTTTATAAGAGGAATGAAGTTTGATTTCACATTCATAAAATACTTGAAAGTATTGCTTCTCCTGAGCCTGCTTTCAGCTCCAACCTCTGTTTTTTGTTTTGTTTGTCTCCCAGAAAGGAGCATTGTCAAATAAATGGTTCACAACTATGGCTGAGTATTCTTCAAGGAAAATATAATCTTGTTAGCCAGGCAGGGAATTACAAAAGTCAGGTACTAAGCTAGATTTTTTTAGATTTATACTGTTGGAATGTTAAGAAAAAGTCCACTTTTAAAATTCTAATTATTAAAAAAAGAACGCTTTTTAATGCTCAAATATTTTTAGGTTAAAATTGCTTAATTTGACATTTCTCTGTGTGTATTCTTACAAAGGATTTTAAAGAAAAGGAAGTGTTGGAGGGAAACGTAGAGGGGTTAATAGTTTCTATAGACTAGAAGACCATGAAATAGAACTCACTGATTTTCCTGCTCTATTAAACTAGTACTCGTTTTCCTAAACAAATCTGACAAATAACCCTCCCTGGAAAGCCTGCCTCCCTTTCATAAACATATTAGTTGCTTCATGAACTGAAGAAAAATATAATCAAGTCATAATTACAAACTATTCATAGTGTCAGTATTCTTAGACCTATCTTCACATATCTTAAAGCCGGTAGGGATTATTTGAATGTATAAAATGGTTCTTAGTTTGTGAATGTATTAACCTGGTCAAGGCAGAAGTGTTACTTTTCTTACTGCTCTACATGGTTAAAATAATGCCTTTTTTTCTTTATTCTGTTTTACTTCTTTTTTTGGTAGGTAATTTTAGTATTTGTGTTTCAGAGCTACAAATGAGTTTTTAAAGTATCAGTCTAATCTTTATTCTGGGAAGATTATAATTAATAAAAAGAATTAAGTTTGTATTCTATATTCATTTATATGACATCCATCATTACCATGGTCAAGTAGATAAGTATACATCTATGCTTATTGTAAAGTAGAAAAATAACTAATACAGAGTCAATTTTATTTAAAGAGCTAATTTGTGAGATTTTTATTTTAAATGTTACAAGTATAAGAATTTTTTTAATAGAGTCGTTTAGTTATATAGGGAATAGATGCAAAAAAAATGTAATAGTGTTTACATGGTTTCTTTTTTTCAGATAACAAACTGGGTAGACTCATCATTTGATGATTTTTCAGAGACTACAAGCATCTCTACTATTACTGCCACATCATTAGGTGTGAATAACTCAAGCCTTAGAAGAAAAAAGGTGCCTTCCACAATAGAAAGTAGCAAATTTCCAGCTAGAAAAAGAGGAAACCTATCTTCCTCAAAGCAGATTTATGGTCTAGAAAATTCAAAAGAATATCTGTCAGAAAATGAACCATGGGTGGATAAATACAAACCAGAAACGCAGGTAATAAATGACATACAAACAAGTCTACGTAATTTACTTTCAGGAAGGAGAGGGATGCGCATTTTCAGATATTCATAAAAATCTTTCTGCCTAAATGAATTAGAAAAAAAATAATAATTTCTAGGTTTTTTATATTCCAAGTCTCAAATTTTCCCAACAGTTATTCAGAAGGTATACCATTGGTTATTTGTCTTCGATTTAATTTAACCCCCAACATAGACTTGATCCATTTAATTTTTTGCTAAATGTAATATCCTTCCCTATTTATTCCCTTCCCAAAATGTATAACAGGATTTTAAAATATTTTATAATTGCATATGTGCCTCAAATTTTCATATATTGGGGTCAGTTTAAGAATAGAATTTTCCATATCAGTATAAAGAATTGAATTAAGTATAATCAAAAGGACCTTTTTATTACTATATCATGTTACTTGTTTCTAGTTTTTTTCATTAAAAATATGTAGATTAACCTGTGCTGATGTATCAAAAAATTTTGAGTTAAAATGTTTTATTTTAAACTTGAAAATTTTAGCATGAACTTGCTGTGCATAAAAAGAAAATTGAAGAAGTTGAAACCTGGTTAAAAGCTGAAGTCTTAGAAAGGCAGCGCAAACAGGTAACTAAATAAGAAATGTGTTTAAAAATATTTGGCCTCAAATGTTTCTCTGGTTGGTTATAAGAAGTTAAAAACTTTCATGTTGACTTTCTCATAAGTCCAGATCACCTGCAGTAGAAAGCTGTCTGACCTTACTACTTCTTCGTCATTAAAAGACTCAAGAGACTTTGCGTTTTCCCCTTGACTTGTACCTCTTTTTCCCTCTTATATATAAAGCATAGTAAACCATTAGGGGGCTAATATATTTAGCATATCAGATTATCTCACACTAAAGCAAGCAGGCAAATTACATATTAGTTTTTGTATTAAATATAACCTAAAATAGTCATTCATCCTACGCTTATGTTTTTTCTTTCACTTCCTAATTCCATAATTACCCTTGGCTCCCAAGCTAGAATATTCTCTCTCTCTCTTTTTAAACTTTTTAAATTTTGAGATTCTTGAAACATAAAGAAAAAATAGAATAGTAAGTGAATATTCATGTACCTGTAAAAATACTCATCATTTTCACCCATGAGTATTATAATGTAAATTATAAATGTTTGGCATTTAATTCTCTAATGTTATCTAATGCTCTGTTCATATTCACATTTTTCCAGTTGTCTTTTATATCTGGTTTGTTACAACCAGTATCTAATCAAGGACCACCCATTACATTTGATTGTTCTATCTCTTAGGGCTTTTAAAATCTAGAACAGTTGCCTTCACCTTCGCTGCACAGCATGACCAAAAAATAAATAAATAAATAATAAAATTAAAGTGTAACTGGCTCTTCTCTAGGTCCAAGTATACAGGCCCTTATTTACTGTAGTTAATAGAAGTAAACAAATGAGCAAGGATTGCAGCCCACCATTATACGTAGGGCATCTTCCCCTGATAATTTTTCAGTTTTAACTTTTTTTTATCAGATTTACTGAATGAGGGAATGTTACTGGGAGCTGCATCCTCTAGTCTGTCTTTAGAGTCCTGTTCCTGGTAATATGTTTCTTAATAACATTTCTTTTTTTTTTTTATTTTTGCGGTACGCGGTCCTCTCACTGTTGTGGCCTCTCCCGTTGCGGAGCACAGGCTCTGGACGCGCAGGCCCAGCGGCCATGGCTCATGGGCCTAGCCGCTCCGCGGCATGTGGGATCTTCCTGGACCGGGGCATGAACCCGTGTCCCCTGCATCGGCAGGCGGACTCTGAACCACTATGCCACCAGGGAAGCCCTTAATATACATTTCTTAAAGAATCTGATATCTAAACTGAGGTTTTTCCATAAGAATATTATACTTATATAATATTGAAGTATATAATCCAAAGAGAGGTCTGTATTAAGATTGAATTTTATGAGTTCAGGTAACCCCTAAAAATACTTGTTTTAGACATTACCTCTTTAATCTAGCTGAAATTGTTTTAATTTGGCTACTGAGTAGTCCTTGGGAGGAACATAATGCAAGAATTGAGGAATTATCAGAAACTATGCTTAGAAGTTCAGGAAATAAGATTCTCTTATCTAAAGCTGGTTTATTCCAGCTAGCATCGTGAAATTTAGTCTGCTTATACCTGACATTCAGTAAATATCTGTAGAGGTAATAAATATTTAAAAAGAATATTCATACATAATATTCTAGCATTCCAATGATTTTGATTTTTTATTCATGTTTATATTTGGTTTTAGGGTGGATCTATTTTATTAATAACAGGACCCCCTGGATGTGGAAAAACAACAACTATAAAAATACTATCAAAGGAGCATGGTATTCAAGTACAAGAGTGGATTAATCCAGTTTTACCACAATTCCAAAAAGATGATTTCAAGGAGATATTTAACCCTGGTAAGGTTTACTCTGAAGGTAGTGGAAATACTGGGGAAAGTCTGGTTTACAGGAGGTTTGTAACAAGCCCCCCATCTATATCTTTAAGATTTCTAAGATCCTATTGGGTATATGGGTTCTTTTGTTTGTTTGTTTGTTTTTTAAATTTATTTATTTATTTTTGGCTGCATTGGGTCTTCGTTGCCGTGCGCGGGCTTTCTCTAGTTGCAGCAAGCAGGGGCTACTCTTCGTTGCCATGCATGGGCTTCTCACTGCGGTGGCTTATCTTGTTGCAGAGCACGCGCTCTAGGCATGCGGGCTTCAGTAGTTGTGGCACGCGGGCTTCAGTAGTTGTGGCACACGGGCTTAGGTGCTCCGTGGCATGTGGGATCTTCCTGGACCAGGGCTCAAACCCATGTCCCCTGCATTGGCAGGTGGATTGTTAACCACTGTGCCACCAGGGAAGTCCCAGGGTATATGTTTTTGAGAGGAAGGTATATATTGCCACCTCTACACTAGACTGGCATTTGCCCACTACCAACTGCTTCACAAAGTCAGAGTAGCAATCAGATGAAACTATATGTGTGCATTTTCTCACATACTTCCTAGGTTCAGAGAGAAGTAATTTTAGGAGAAGGAAGGGTCCCTCCAGCAAAGGAGAGTGGGATGTTTTTAAGGATTAAATGTTTTAACTGTTTTGTTAGATAACAAGCTAATCAGTTTGCATTATTTATGTACTTTTTTCCCAGGCTCTGGCTGTATAAATGAACTCTTTGTTTAAGTGTAAATCAAGCCTTAAAATATATTAAAGTAACTTGCCTCCAAACAAGAGTTTAGATCAGACCTCTTAGAATCAAATCAAAGTATAAGGCAAAGATGGTCTTTGGAATTCGAAAAGGGGCGTTAAGACAAACATCCAAAAATAATGATAGTATCAATTTAAAGACGTAGTATGATATAACTTCACATATATGCTCATAAACTCCAGCACGATCATTTTTAACTTTCATATCTGTCTTACTGCTGCTTTAGGTAACTAAGCTAGGGGTATCCAAATCTTCTAGGCCATTTTGAAGTGCAAGGGGTTCTGTAGAAGGATGATTATATTCTAATGTGCAGTATTCCTCAAAATTCTTTCTTCAGGCTCTTCTTTAATATTCTCTGTGCGTACTGTATCTTTAGTATGCATACCTGTAAGGTACGGCACCAAAAACGGAGGAGAGCTTAAACAAGCTTTATTTGGGAATGCTCCTGGGCGAGGTTCACTAGTCCGAGAGAAAGGGGCCAGAGAAGTCGCGCCTGGGTGTGGGCACGAACAAAATTTATAGGGGTGGACGCAGGGGAGGTGCTTGCTGTGTGAAGCAGCCCTTTTTTGGTAATCTCTCGGGTGCTGTGGCAATGTCAGGTGTCGGTTGCATCAGCCTCAGAGCCGTTGGTTCCGCCCCTCGGGGAGCGGGAAGACCAGGCCGAGTGGTGTGGCAATGTCAGGTGTTGGTTGCATCAGCCACTTTGGCGGGGGTTCCGTCTGGCTCCCTGGGCCCTTCCCCAGACCTGCTGGCTTTACAATACCCTTATACTCATAGTATCCCATACTCTTGGAAATTTTACTGCTTTCTAACAGTAACATTACTTTTGACAATCTTGGAAGTCGGGTTTTTTTTTTTTTGGCTGCGTTGGGTCTTTATTGCAGTGCACAGGTTTCTCTAATTGTGGCACGTGGGCTCAGTAGTTGCAGCGTGCGGGCTTAGTTGCCCCGCGGCATGTGGGATCTTAGTTCCCTGACCAGGGATTGAACCCATGTCTGCTGCATTGGAAGGCAGATTCTTAACCACTGGACCACCAGGGAAGTCCCTAGGAAGTCTTGTTTTTTTTTTTTTTTTTTTACCCTTCCCCCTCCCCATATCCTCAAGTCGTTCTCTAGTAGGTCTGTGTCTTTATTCCTGTCTTACCCCTAGGTTCTTCATGACATTTTTTTTTTCTTAAATTCCATATATATGTGTTAGCATATGGTATTTGTCTTTCTCTTTCTGACTTACTTCACTCTGTATGACAGACTCTAGGTCTATCCACCTCATTACAAATAGCTCAATTTCGTTTCTTTTTATGGCTGAGTAATATTCCATTGTATGTATGTGCCACATCTTCTTTATCCATTCATCCGATGATGGACACTTAGGTTGTTTTCATTTCTGGGCTATTGTAAATAGAGCTGCAATGAACATTTTGGTACATGACTCTTTCTGAATTATGGTTTTCTCAGGGTATATGCCCAGTAGTGGTATTGCTGGGTCATATGGTAGTTCTACTTGTAGTTTTTTAAGGAACCTCCATACTGTTCTCCATAGTGGCTGTACCAATTCACATTCCCACCAGCAGTGCAAGAGTGTTCCCTTTTCTCCACACCCTCTCCAGCATTTACTATTTCTAGATTTTTTGATGATGGCCATTCTGACTGGTGTGAGTGAGATGATATCTCATTGTAGTTTTGATTTGCATTTCTCTAATGATTAATGAAGTTGAGCAATCTTTCATGTGTTTGTTGGCAGTCTGTATATCTTCTTTGGAGAAATGTCTATTTAGGTCTTCTGCCCATTTTTGGATTGGGTTGTTTGTTTTTTTGTTATTGAGCTGCATGAGCTGCTTGTAAATTTTGGAGATTAATCCTTTGTCAGTTGCTTCATTTGCAAATATTTTCTCCCATTCCGAGGGTTGTCTTTTGGTCTTGTTTATGGTTTCCTTTGCTGTGCAAAAGCTTTGAAGTTTCATTAGGTCCCATTTGTTTATTTTTGTTTTTATTTCCATTTCTCTAGGAGGTGGGTCAAAAAGGATCTTGCTGTGATTTATGTCATAGAGTGTTCTGCCTATGTTTTCCTCTAAGATTTTGATAGTTTCTGGCCTTACATTTAGGTCTTCAATCCATTTTGAGCTTATTTTTGTGTATGGTGTTAGGGAGTGTTCTAATTTCATTCTTTTACATGTAGCTGTCCAGTTTTCCCAGCACCACTTATTGAAGAGGCTGTCCTTTCTCCACTGTACAGTTCTGCCTCCTTTATCAAAGATAAGGTGACCATATGTGCGTGGGTTTATCTCTGGGCTCTCTATCCTGTTAGGAAGTCTTTATTTACAGTCTTCTGTATAAAATATTTCTTCCCTTATTCCCAAATTCACTAATCAGTCATTCTCTTTTTGTCATTAAAACTTATTATTTTTTAAATAGATTTATTGATTTTATTTATTTTTTATTTTTGGCTGCATTGGGTCTTTGTTGCTGCGCATGGGCTTTCTCTAGTTGTGGAGAGTGGGGGCTACTCTTCGTTGTGGTGCATGGGCTTCTCGTTGCGGTGGCTTCTCTTGCAGAGCACAGGCTCTAGGCGCTCAGACTTCAGTAGGTGCGGCTCACGGGCTTAGTTGCTCTGCGGCATGTGGGATCTCTTCCCGGACCAGGGCTCGAACCCATGTCCCCTGCATTGGCAGGCGGATTCTTAACCACTGCCACCAGGGAAGCCCAAAACTTACTATTATTGAAAACAGCTCGTTTATAGTCATGCACTAATTGGGAGAATCTTCAGTGTGTAGGCAGAGTCATAAATATTTTTACCAATTGTATGACTTTTATACTAACAGCTGTGTTCTGAAATCAGTTAACTCCATATTACATTCATTGGTACAGAAAAGTTACTGTTGTTCATAGTGACTTGTCTTTTGAAATGAATATTTTAAATTTGAACTGTTTTGCCTAATTGAAAAAGAGTCTACAATATTGTGTGCTCATTCATGTATATGTAAATGTATTCATTAATGTATATCTATATTACGTACATATGTATAATATTGATGTGTATATAATTGGTTGAAAATAAAAGTGTTAAATATGTTTCCTTTCAGAATCAAGCTTCCATGTATTTCCTTATCAGTCTCAGATAGCAGTTTTTAAAGAGTTTCTACTAAGAGCGACAAAATATAACAAACTACAAATGCTTGGAGATGATCTGAGAACTGATAAGAAGATAATTCTAGTTGAAGTAAGGACAGCTTTTGAAATTCTGCTATAACTATTGAGTAAACAATTGTAAGATATATTTTATGTGATAATGACATTTACTCTCTCCATAGTATTAGTACTGGTAAAATATAACATAAAGGCTTTGTGCAATAGAAGAAACCTAAAGTTTCTTGCAGTAAACTTGGATAGAGTAGCTATAGGTTAATGAACTTTAAAAATTTAATGGCCTACGTATAGAAAGGCAAAAAATATTTAGAAAGTGACGTCTTAGTAAAAATATTATAATCTGTAGTGATCCTAAGGAATTTGCTATCAAAATCCCATTGATGTGTATTACTATTTAGGACATCAGCTATTTGATGTCTCCCTTTCTACAACAGTTCTGGTTACAGTACATTGAATAGATAACATTTCTCCTGTTTTGGTAAATATAAATCTGAAAATAAATTTACATGGGAATAAAACTGAGCTAATGTTTCTCCTTTGTTTTTGGTAGGATTTACCTAACCAGTTTTATCGAGATTCTCATACTTTACATGAAGTTCTGAGGTGAGTTTCAGTGAACTTTTTTAAAACTCCAGATTAAATGGCAGGTGGTTTAAATTTCAACCTTGCTTGCTATCTTTTGTTACTTTAGGAAGTACGTGCAGATTGGTCGATGTCCTCTAATATTTATAATCTCTGACAGTCTCAGTGGAGGTAATAATCAAAGGTTACTGTTTCCCAAAGAAATTCAGGAAGAGTGTGCTATATCAAATATTAGGTAAGAATGAAATTTCTGCTTAAAATTTCATATACATACTGTATTTTTAAATTAATCACATAACCACTATCTTTCTTTGTAAAACTTTCACAGTTTCAACCCTGTGGCACCAACAATTATGATGAAGTTTCTTAATCGAATAGTGACAAAAGAAGCTAATAAGGTAAGTCTTTTAAGAACTGATTAATTTGAATCTTACATTGTAATTATAGAAAGCCAAACTTAAGTAGTATTATATAAACTTGAGGAGTTAGAGACACAAACTATTTCAGTTTTTAAAATTAAAAAATTTTAATTACACTCAAAAAGCACGTCATTTTAGAAAATGTAGGAAATACTAATTTTAAAAATCCTTAACCTTTTTCTACTTTTAAACTTAATTTTCTTTTTCACATTGAGGTAAATTTCCCTTTGCTTGGCTTAGTGTTTTAAATTGTATCTGTTATCAGGAAGCTGTTTTCTGGCATCTACGTCCATTAGTCAGCAACAGTCCAACTCTACTTTTGTCTTGTCACTTTTTAAAGATTTAATATATTTTTTATTTTGATAAAAAAAATCATAAAATTTAACATCTTAACCATTTTATTCCAGCTTTATTGAGATATAACTGACATATAACATCATGTAAGTTTAAGTAAGTTTAAACTTAAGTAAGTTTATGACGCATTGATTTGATAAACTTACGTAATGAAAAATGATTACCACCATAGGTTATCTAACAGCTCCATCATGTCATGTAATTACCGTTTCTTTTTTGTGGTGAGAACATTTAAGATTTTTTTCTCTTAGCAACTTTCAAATATGTAATGCAGTATTATTAGCTGTATTATGTATTAGAAATATCTTAACCATTTTTAACCATCCAGTTCAATAGTGTTAAGTATACTAAAATTGTTCTGAAATAGCTGTTAGTTTTTTTTTTCTTCTTTTTTTTAATTTGGTTGCGCAGGGTCTTAGTTGCGGCAGGCAGGCTCCTTAGTTGTGGCATGTGAACTCTTAGTTGCGGCATGCATGTGGAATCTAGTTCCCTGACCAAGGATCGAACCCAGGCCCCCTGCATTGGGAGCACAGAGTCTTATCCACTGCGCCATCAGCAAAGTCCCTGAAATAGCTGTTACTTTTCCCCCCATAAATTTTATTTATTTATTTATTTATTTGGCTGCTTTGGGTCTTCGTTGCTGCATGGAGGCTTTCTCTAATTGCGGCCAGCAGGGGCTACTCTTCGTTGCGGTGCATGGACCTCTCGTTGCAGTGGCCTCTCCTGTCGCAGAGCACGGGCTCTAGGCGCGCGGGCTTCAATAGCTGTGGCATGCGGGCTCAGTAGTTGTGGCTTGCGGGCTCTAGAGCACGGGCTCAGTAGTTGTGGTGCATGGGTTTAGTTGCTCCGCGGCATGTGGGATCTTCCCAGACCAGGACTTGAACCCGTGTCCCCTGCATTGGCAGGCAGATTCTTAACCACTGCGCCACAGGGAAGTCCCATAGCTGTTACTTTTAACGCATCATTTTTTTCTATCTTTCAAATCAAGATGATGTTAAAATAAATTGATGAAACTTCTACTCCAAGTAGCATGGTTCTAGGGGGCCCTACTGCTATAAATCAACTGGATCTTACATCATAATATATTTGGAATGCTGGATCACAGGAACTGAGGGAAGTCTCCAAGGGAGAGGTTATTTTTGAGGATTAAACAGAATAATGTATGCATGTAGAGCACCTAGCTGAATAAGTACAAGTATTAATAGTGAAATATTAGAAACACCCTGAGTCCAGGAATAGAGGGAGCAGTTACTGTGGTAAACTATTATGTCATTAATTAGCGTTTTGAAAATATTCAGTGACATGGGGAAATACAATTTAATGTCAAGTTAAAAATAACAAGATGCGAAGTTATATGATGATTCTAACAATAGAAATGATGTTTCCAGCCCTTGATATATCTGTCAAGCCCTATGCAAAGTAATTTTACATACCTGATCTTATTAAACCCTCACCACAACCATATAGAATTATCCCCATTTTATAGGTAAGGAAGCTGAACTTTGGAGGGAAATAACTCGAATAATATTCCATGACTATTAAGTATCAGGTGAGTTTAAGTTTTGTTCTGACTCCAATTCACTGTGCTAGAACAAAACATACAGTTGTCAATGACAACACAATGCACATATATACATAAACCTATACATACTAAAAGAAATACATAAAAATGCTGAGTGTTATTCTGGATGGTAGGATAACTTGTGATTTTTTTATTGTCTTTTTGAAAAAAAATCTCTGTTTTCTACTATAAGCATGATAATTATAAACTATATTTAAATATTTATTAAACATTGAAGAAATAAAAATAGTCAGCATCATACTACTGTATCACATTACTCACAACTTCTTTTTAGACTAAGTCATTAAATTGCAAATGGCATTTACTCTAGCAAGTTAGTAAAAGGAGATACCATAACTTCTTTGTCATGTGGTTAATGTGCTTTACCTTAAATAGTTGACCAGCAAGAATTTTAGAACTAGTATACTTTTGATATCATCATTGATAATGTTACATAGAAGGAGCAGCAACAAGCACAATATTTACATGTAAATATAAATCAAAAAGAAAATCAAATATTATGATACTGTCTGGAGTCTCCAAGGATGATAATGATAGTATAAGAAGATTTAAAGGAGAGTTTAATCTCTGGTATTCTGTAGCTTAGTTAATTATATTAGGGAAGAGTGTTGACGTCTTAAGTGAATGAGTTATTATAATAAAAAAGAGTGTTGAATATCTTAAGTGTTTTTCTTTAAGTCTAAATGTTTCTCTGTATTCATAGGAAGAAAGATCTTTAGTCTTTGCTGATATCATTAGGTATGTAAAGTGTGGAAGGAACTGCTGATCACACATCTTAGCCATATTTGCCATGTTCACAGTAATTAACATCCATAGTATTTTCTTCACCTGCCAAGGATTATAATTTCAAATTTTATTTCCTTACTGGCAAGTAATCCATATCTAGAATTTTTCAAAAACAAGTACTCCTCTCAAAACAATTTTTAAGGTAAACGTATTCCCAATAAAAATAAAGTTAATCTGGAAGAGAAGGCATGAGCAAGAAAATTTTGTAAGAGTGATGAAGAGAGACTTGCTGTCTAGGTATTGGAACATAATATGATGAAACTCTAGGAAGTACAGCAGTGTGGTATTAGCACAGTAATAGACAAATGGAAGAATAAAATGAGAAGACAGCACAGAAATAGATCAGTATGTGTAAATGGGAATTTTTTATATAATGGAAATGGCATTTTACATCACTGGGGAAGGAGAGTAGACTATTATGGTTAACAACTGGTGTTGGAACAATTGGATATTCATATAGGAAAACATAAGGTTGCCTCTTTAGTTCATACTATGCACAAAAATAATTTAAACCTTGATTAAAGATTTAAATACAAAAATTAGAAGAGTATTAGGAAAAAATACTTTGGGTTGGGGGAAAGTCTTCTAAGCAAGAAACAAAACCTAAAAGCCATGGATTTACTTCAAAAAAAATGGAAAACTTAGTAAATGACAGAAGGCATGGTAAAGATAAAAGACAAGCATGAGAATGAAAGAAAATATTTGCAGTTTTTTAACAGAAAAGCACTAATACCTGAATATATGTTTTTATTTTTTATTCATTTTACTTTGGGCTGTGTTGGGTCTTCGTTGCCATGTGCGGGCTTTCTCTACTTGCGGCAAGTGGGAGCTACTCTTCATTGCGGTGCACGGACTTATTGCAGTGGCTTCTCTTGTTGCAGAGCACAGGCTCTAGAGCACAGGCTTCAGTAGTTGTGGCTTGCAGGCTCTAGAGCTCAGGCTCAGTAGCTGCGGCGCAGGGGCTTAGCTGTTCCACGGCATGTGGGATCTTCCCAGACCAGGGCTCGCACCTGTGTCCCTGCACTGGCAGACGGATTCTTAACCAATGCGCCACCAGGGAAGCCCCACTGATACCTGAATACATAAAAATATGCCTACAAGAAAAAAAAGGCTAAGAACAGAAGCCAGTACACAAAGAAATACAAATGGATAGTAAACATGAGAGGTGTTCAGCCCTACATAGTAATCAGAGAAATTCATATTTAAACCAGGTAACATTTTTCACATATCAGAGCACAAAAAATTTAAAATTTATATACAGGGTTGCCAAAGATATGGAAAAATGAACACTCTCACCTACCATTGCTAGGAAAAATAAAACTGGTACATGTTACAGACACTTTGAAGGGCCCTCTGCTTCTACAGAAATGTTCATGCATGTTGGCAAAGGTATACAGTTGACCCTTGAGCAACATGGGTTTGAGCTGCATGGGCCACATATATGTGCATTTCTTTCAGTAGTGAATACTGCAGTACTACCTGATCCATGATTGGTTGAATCCGAGGATGCAGAACCACGGCTACAGAGGGAAAACTATAAGTTACACTTGGATTTTTGACTGTGAGGGGAGGGCTGGTGTCCCTAACCCACATTATTCAAGGGTCAGCTGTATATATAGTACATATATAGGTCTGGAATAGTAAAAAAGTGGAAACAATGTAAATGTCCCTTCATTGGGGGAAATACTAGTTAAATTACTGTCTACGCATAACATTTTTTTTTAAATTATATAGACTTAAAGGTACTAACATAGAAAGATCACAAAGAATGGTATTAATTCATAGAATAATACATATGATATGATCCCACTTATATTTAAAAAATTAACTCTGAATATACTTACAGATACTATATTTACTTACAGATACGTGTGCACAAAAAGTGGTCTGGAAAGGCTCCTCCTAAAATGTTAACGCATGTTACAAAGTTGAGATCTGTAGAGCAAAAGGATAACTTTCATAAAGAACTTTTGAAACAGCTTTGGTTAATAAAGTTAAAAATATATTGAAGATCATAGCACAGTACTGTTTTTCTGTCAAGAGCTGAAATGGGATCATCTATGAACAATCACATGAATTCAGCTTAAGTTATGTTGTCAGTAAACTATTAGGAGTTTCTGTGGGGGAAGAGAGGATAAGTTTTTCTTGTCTTATACTTGATCTACCAAGGGTGTGATAGGTGATATATCATATTTATGCATATGTGTGTGAGTGTGTGTGTTTATCTATATTTGTATATATGTATGTATATAGTAAAAGAGAGAGAACTTCAAAATATAACCTAGTCCAAGTAAAAAAGTAAAACGATATTTTATAACCTTGAAATTTTACCTTAAACTGTGATGTCATTGACACTTGTACCTTCATAAGCAGACTGTCGTTTAACATGTAGGCTTTTTAGCATTCAAATTGGAAAGATTCTATTATACTTCCACTAAGTTTAGAAAATAGGTGGTTTTGTTTGTTTTTTGCTTAGAAAATAGCTTTTTTAATTTTAATTTTTTCATTTTAGGATGGAGGAAAGATTGTTGTCCCTGATAAAACTTCTCTGGAGTTGCTCTGTCAAGGATGTTCTGGTGATATCAGAAGTGCAATAAACAGCCTCCAGTTTTCTTCTTCAACAGGTAACTGGAAAAGATACACTCTTATGGTATTATATAGGTGACTAACTTTTTCTTAATTGTTCATGAAATGAAATTAAACTAAACATTTTAACTTAAAATTGGTATATACCTATCTCCACTTACGATTTTTTTATTGAGACAGTGTAATAAAATTATGTATGTACACATGCATACACACACCACTATGAATGTGTCACCATATATATTTATATATCTGAGACAAAAGCTGATTTATTTACGTGGTTTGCCACTTTACCTTTCAAAGTTAATTTGGAATGAGACTTCCTGAGAGAAAATCCTGGCTCTGCCACTTTTCAGTGACTGAATCTTGCAAGTTACTTAATCTTTCCATGCCTTTATTTTTTCACCTTTTATATGAGAACCTGTCTGATTGAGATGTGTGAAGAGTGAGGTAATCCTTGTAGAGTGTTTATTCCAGTGCTTGACACACATTCAGTGCTCAAATGGCCAGCTGTTAATGAATTTAATAATAGCTCATATATGATATGTTTAACAAATGCATTTCCACTTGTTAATATATAAAAGGGGTCCCTAGCCATGTTATAGTAAAGAGATAGCCCCACTAATAGCAATGAGTTAATTTTTGCTCTTAATGATCATAGTTTACTGCATACAGTCTTCATCAGAAAACATTTAACAAGTGACCTACATGATGCTTAACATTGAGGAATTGACCTTAAAAAATTAAAAGCTCTTTGGAGCTCTCAAAATCCACGTGAAATCCTAGTTTCTACCCACACGTGTAACCTGTTCATTTAGTTACATCTTTGTTTTTCAAAATAACTCTACAGAAATAGACATCCTAACACAACTGAAACCAGAATTCTGCTTCTTGCTGTAGAATCATAAATGTAAATTGTGCTTAGGTTCACTACTAGAATTAGGGATGGGTCAGTTTGGGATCCTAACTACCATTTATAACGTTATTGCTCTGAGCTTAGAAATTTCAGAGGGAAGAAAATAATAGTGGGTCAGGAACTGTATTAGCAATTATATTTTTTTTCATTTAATTCTCAGACCAGCCTAATGAGATAGACAATAGTAGGATTCAAACCTAGATCCTGTGTTTTTCTAATACTCCAGGCTGGTTTTCTGAAGTCATGCATTCTGAGTTGTTTTTGTTTTGTTATAAATTTATTTATTTATTTATTTATTTATTTATTTCTGGCTGCGTTGGGTCTTTGTTGCTGTGCGCGGGCTTTCTCTAGTTGCTGCGAGCAGGGGCTACTCTTCGTTGCGGTGCGCAGGCTTCTCATTGTGGTGGCTTCTCTTGTTGCGGAGCATGGGCTCTAGGCACCCGGGCTTCAGTAGTTGTGGCACACGGGCTCAGTTCCTCCACAGCATATGAGGTCTTCCCAGACCAGGGATCGAACCCCTACATTGGCAGGCAGATTCTTAACCACTGCACCACCAGGGAGTCCCTGGGTTTTAAAAAGTAGATTTCCAAGTGAAATTTGAACACGGGCATATTCATAAATTGGAGACTGTCCAAATCAGTAAAGAAGTAATATAGCATCATTGTTAAGCATGGATTGCAGAACCTGACTGTCTGATTCAAATCACTTACTAGCCGCTGACCTTTAGCCAGTTATTTAACCTCTTTATGTCTCATTTCTTTACTCTGTATAATAATAGTTCTCCTCTGATAGGGTTGTTATGAGGACTAAATTAGTTAGTACATACCATGCAGCAAGAATAGTACCTTGCCATTAACACCATGAGAAACCAAGGTGATATGACTGTGTTAGAGTATGTCATTGTGTATGTGAAAATTTGAAATCTGTGTCATGACGTACTTTTAGATGACATTTTAGTTCATTTTAATAGTTTAGTAACTGAAAGAGGACTCTGACTCTGTATACTTCATAATTATTTATTAGAAAAACATTTAAATTAAAATACCTAGTGTAACTATATCTGAAATGTTCTCAGTTTTAATTTTTATATTTTAATTTTATTTTAAATATTGTTTCTTGGGTGTATATTATTTAGGAAAGAACAATTTATGGCCAAGGAAAAAACGAATGTCTTCATTAAAATCAGATGCTGTGCTGTCAAAATCAAAAGGAAGACAAAAACCTGATAGGATATTTGAAAATCAAGAGGTCCAAGCTATTGGTGGCAAAGATGTTTCTCTTTTTCTCTTCAGAGCTTTGGGGAAAATACTATATTGTAAACGTAAGAAAACCTTATACATTTAAAAAAAATCTGTTATTATCTTATAATTGAAATAAAATACATTTTTTTAAATGTCATATATTTGGTTCAGTTACAAGAAAGAGCTAGGACTAGGTCAGATACTCTTTGGCAGGGCCTAAGAAAGACATAGCAGAAAAATGTATTTAGATAGAGTATTTTTGGATTATGAGTGGGATTAAACATTAAAACCAACTGTTGAAAAATCTTCAAATGAGAGGTGCTATATAATTATATAAAGGTGGTGTTATTTTTAATAACTCCAGACATTTTTTTTAATAGGAGCATCTGTAACAGAATTAGGCTCACCTCGATTGCCTTCTCATTTATCAGAGTATGAGCGGGATACATTGCTTGTTCAACCTGAGGTAACACTTAGTACTATTTACAGGCCGTATACTATTAATATTAAATATGTGTCCATATAAATATGACCACTGAATTTTTACCAAAATTATATATACTTCTTTTTATAGGAAGTAGTAGAAATGTCACACATGCCAGGAGAATTATTTAATTTATATCTTCATCAGAACTACATAGATTTCTTCACAGAAGTGGATGATCTTGTGAGAGCCAGTGAATTTCTGAGTTTTGCAGATATCCTCAGTGGTGACTGGAATGTAAGACCATTTGACTTAAATGTTTTTGTTTATGACTATTTCCTCAGAATTGAGACAGAAAGTTTACTTTTATTCATACTGATTTGACATTTTTTTTTTTTTTTTTTTTTTGCGGTACGCGGGCCTCTCACTGTTGTGGCCTCTCCCGTTGCGGAGCACAGGCTCCGGACGCACAGGCTCAGCGGCCATGGCTCACGGGCCCAGCCGCTCCACGGCATGTGGGATCTTCCAGGACCGGGGCACGAACCCGTGTCCCCTGCGTCGGCAGGTGGACTCTCAACCACTGCGCCACCAGGGAAGCCCGATTTGACATTATTTTAAGTAACTTCTTAATAACTATGACAAAATTAATTCATCCAACCCAGTGAAACTTCAGCAGTGAATCTGATTTTTCTATGATAACATACACTAATTTTTTCTAAAGTTATTTTCTGATTATAAAACTAATACATAGTCGGAAAACTTGACAACCGTTGAAAAGTAGACAGAAGGAAAGGAGCTGTGCCTCTATCTTTTCTTCTTCTTTTTTTTTTTTTTTTGGCCACGCTGCGTGGCATGTGCTCTTAGTTCCCTGACCAGGGATCAAACCCATGCTCCTTCCAGTGGAAGCGTGGAATCTTAATTACTGAACCTCCAGGGAAGTCCGCTGTGTTTCTTGCTATACTTTCTGATGGTTTTTAAATTTATTTATTTGCACATTTGAAATTATTCACTATAAAGTTTGTATTTTTTCTTAACAGTTTAACTCTGCTCTGACTGGTATAGTAGTTACTAGACACTTGTAGCTATTTAAATTAAATTAAAAATTCAGGGATTTCCCTGGTGGTCCAGTGGGTAAGACTCTGCTCCCAATACAGGGGGCCCCAGGTTCGATCCCTGGTCGGGGAACTAAATCCCACAGGCATGCCGCAACTAAGAAGCCTGCATGCTGCAACTAAAGATCCCACATGCCACAGCTAAAACGCAGCACAGCCAAAACAAAAATTAAAAAAAAAAATTCAGTTCCCTGGTCACACTAGCCATATTTCCATCATTTAAACAGTTATGATACAGTTTCTGTTATATATTTAGAGTTTCATTATTCAGCAGTTGCATTTGCTTAATTTTTTTATATTGCTTCTTTTTTATTTTGCAATTTTCCAACCTGTTGACAAATAGAAAGAATACACAATGAATACCTGAATACCTTTAGCTTTTGTTCACCAGTTTTTCACATTTTTCCACATTTGCTTAATCTGTATTGACACACTTGTTTTGGCTAAATAATTGGAAAGTAATTGTAGCATCACAACATTTAACACTTAAGCATGCATAAGGGCCTTGCTCTATTACAACCACAATAGCATTATTATACCTAAGAAAATAAACATAAATTCAGTAGTATACTGTCCTTATTCCTGTTTCCCCAGTTATCTCAAAAATGTATTTAAAGTTATTTCCACCACCTCCATCCAACATCCAGTTAATATTCACTCATAGCGTTTGATTATTATGTCGCAGTTGAATTTTCTTCAAAATTTTGTAGCACTATTATTTTTAGGGCTGTGGTGAGGTTGAAAAACATGAACATACTGTAACTAAATATGATTAGCCTTTTTTTGGGGTCAGTAGTACCAATAAGTACTGTTTTATAAATCTCTTATTTTCTTTATTTCACATCTTGTCTCCTTTTCTAGACGCACTCTTTACTCAGGGAATATAGTACATCTATAGCTACGAGAGGTGTGATACATTCCAACAAAGCCCGAGGATTTGCTCATTGCCAAGGAGGAGGATCAAGTTTTCGACCCTTGCATAAACCCCAATGGTTTCTAATAAATAAAAAGGTAAAAAAAAGAATTGTACATTTTCAAAGAGTGAACTATTTATGGTATGTGAATTATATCTCAGTAAAGTTGGTTTTTTCTTTTAATTGAAAAAGAAAAATGGTCTTTCATTCTTAATGAGAAATACTTGCTAAGGCCCCCAGTTTTCTTAGAGCTATGATAAAACATAAAAAGGACAGTCTTAAATGCTTAGTCATTTTTTTAAGGAAAAAGCGCTCAAAAATTGAAAGCATATACCTATTTTATTGGAATCAAAGTATACAGGCCTACCTCGGTTTATAGTACTTTACTTTATTAAAGCGTTTCACAGATAATGCTTTTTTTACAAATTGAAGGTTTGTGTTAATCCTGCATCAAGCAAGTCTATCAGCACCGTTTTTCCAACAGCATTTGCTCACCTCGTGTCTCTGTGTCACATTTTGATAATTCTAGCAATATTTCAAACCCTCTACCAGCAAAAGAGTATGACTGGATGACGGCTCAGGTGATAGTTAGCATTTTTTAGCAATGAAGTATTTTTTAATTAAAGTATGTACATTGTTTTTTTAGACATAATGCTGTTGCACACTTAGGAGACTATAGTGTGAGCATAACTTTTTTTTTTTTGGCCACGCCGAATGGCATGCAGGATCTTAGTTCCCTGACCAGGGATTGAACCTGTGCCCCCCTGCAGTGGGAGCACAGTCTTAACCACTGGACCACCAGGGAAGTCCCGAGCATAACTTTTATATGCACTGGGAAACCACAAAATTTGTGTGACTTGCTTTATTGTGATACTCACTTTATTGCAGTGGTCTGGAACTTGAACCCACAATATCCCTGAGGTATGCCTATAGTTGTAATTATATTTTCGTTTCAGTTGAAAATAAATCCTGGCTTTAGCTCTAACCATCTGCACAAGTTATTTCACTTAATATGCCATTATTTTCCACAGCTATAAATATGGAGGATTGAGTTATTTAGAGGTCAAAAACAGGTGGCTCACAAGTTGAATACAACCTACACACAGATTTTTTTAAATGAATTGCCAATCTTTGAAAACTAGTATAATAGTTAAAACTCAGATAAGGATTTCTGGCTTCAGAATTTCTGCAATCTCCTGAAAAAAAAAATTGGAAGTAAGGCAACACTGGTCCATATATTACATGGCAGCAGTCTGCTCAAGCCAAGTATAATCTGCCCCTTGGTGATGGGAGTGGTCAGTACCACCTCCCCAAGCTGTTCCACTGCACTGATTTCTATTAACTGCCTGACTCCTATAGCATCTGAATTTGTGACCCCCGGACTAGGTCATCTCTAAGATGTCTTCCAGGTTTAAATTCATATGGCTACATATGAACCTATCATTCATTACCTAAGAAAATTTTCAGTGGATTTCTTGGAGAATTTCATTACTTTTAAGCAATTTATGTCCCTTATTGACTTGCTTTGCACTTTATAGCATGTATATTAATTTTGCATTTGTTACATATAAATGATCTAAGACTGTGAGCACCTGAAAGGCAGAGATCATACTTCTCTTATCATCACTGTAACATAGTGCCTTCTCTTAACTGAAGAAAATACCTTTTCATTGAGAAACAATATCCTCACATAATTTGTGATATGTGTATGCTCATAAACAGAAGTCCTTTGATTTTTAAGTTTGTTTTTCTTCTACCTTAAGTCTTGTTCTTATTGCTGTTATATCAAGTGTGAAATAGTTGTGTAGATACAATGCTTTGTTAGATAATGCTAGGACAGTTATAAAGGACTAATCAAGCTGCCCAGCGTGGCCAAAAACAAAAAAGGGACTGATCAGATAAACTCTTAGAGTATATTTGTAGCATATAAACCCACATACTTTGTGATATAATAAACTTAGTCTAGGGACAAATATCCATATTTAAATTTTTATTTTTCATTTCACCATGTTTTTCCTTCTCTGCAGTATCGGGAAAATTGCCTGGCAGCAAAAGCACTTTTTTCTGACTTCTGCTTACCAGCTTTATGCCTCCAAACTCAGCTGTTGCCATACCTTGCTTTGCTAACCATTCCAATGAGAAATCAAGGTAATAATATGGGTTTTCCTTATCCCCAAGAAGTAGTGTTTTATAACATTATGTTTTTGTGGATCAACTTATTCCTATGTACCAGTGACAGTAAGTTTCTTTCCCCTTTATTTTTTGAATCAGAATTAATACATGCTTTTTGATTAAAAAAGAAAGAAATTAAATAATAAAGAAGTACCTAAAGTAAAAATTGAAAGTCCCCTATAACCACGCGTAATTCCTTTTGACAGATTGGTGTACATTCTTCTAGACTTTTTCCTGTGTGTATACAAATGTTAGATGTAAACTTTAATTTTTTTGTCACTTATCATGCATAGTGCTCCATATTTTATAATTAGGGCAAAGGAGCTCTAGAGGCTGGGAAGTCCAAAATCAAGGTGCCAGCAGATCCAGTGTCTGGTGAGGGCCTGCTTCCTAGTTTGCAGATGGCCATCTTCTCATTGTATTCTCACATGGTAAAGAGCAGAGTAAAAGAGAGCTCTCTCTGGGTTCTCTTATATAAAGACACTAATCCCATTCATGAGGGCTCTACCCTCATGACCTAAGCACATCCCAAGGCTCCATCTCCTAATAACATCACTTCAGGGGTTAGGATTTCAAAATATGAATTTGGGGTGACAGAAGCATTTAGTCTATAACAGCAGCAATGCAAAAGTATATTCAAATCTAACTCATATTTTTTCAAAATTTATAATTTTATTCAACCTTATTGATAGGTATTTTGGTTGATTTCAATATTACAAGCAGTATCTATTAATAGTATATTTACATTGTCTTTCCAAGTTTTGAAATTATAAATAATGCTAAAAGAAAATTAGTATGTCTTTGGCAATACACACTTGCCCGGTTTATGTCTACTGAGGTTTGCCTTTTTTTGAACTTTACCAATTTTTCCATCAGTTGTTTCTCTTTTTTAATGTGTGTCTTAAGGGCCACATTTCATTAACAGTCCTAGGTCACATGTCTGTGGTGCTGATCTTCAAGGTAGAACAGAGAATTTGTGTAATATTGAAAGTATTACTAATCTACTACATAACTCATCAAACTTCTCAAGTGTTTCTTAAACTTTCAGGTTTTTTTTTTTAAATTATTTTTGGCTGTGTTGGGTCTTCGTTGCTGCACGCGGGCTTTCTCTAGTTGCAGCGAGTGGAGGCTACTCTTCGTTGCTGTGGGCAGGCTTCTCATTGTGGTGGCTTCTCTTGTTGCGGAGCACATGCTCTAGGTGCGCGGGCTTCAGTAGTTGTGGCACGCTGGCTCAGTAGTTGTGGCTCATGGGCTTAGTTGCTCTGCAGCATGTGGGATCTTCCCAGACCAGGGCTCAAACCCATGTCCCCTGCACTGGCAGGTGGATTCTTAACCACTGCGCCACCAGGAAAGTCCAAAACTTCTCAAATTTTAAAGATAGGGTTTGCCTTATGAATTATCAGAAGAGAGGATTATAGAGTAAATGTCTGCCTTCATACAATGAGAGTCTCATCTTTTAAGAATATTGATACCTAAAGATTTAAAATATTCTGTATTTACAGGCAGAAGTGAGATGACTTTTGAGCAATGGGAATGATTAATCTGTGAGTCAGAATCCAGAGAGTTCCCTATCCTTGACTATTATTTTTAGATTATACTAGTTTTTATTTATTTATCGTTTTGGCTGTGCTGCATGGCTTGTGGGATCTTAGTTCCCCGACCAGGGATTGAACCCGGGCCCTCAGCAGTGGAAGTACGGAGTCCTAACCACTGGACCACCAGGGAAATCCCAGGTTATACTAGTTTTTTTTTTTTTTATTTTTTTTTTATTTTTATTTTTTATACTAGTTTTTAAACTTTATTTTGAAGTAATTTCAAACTTAGAAATTAGAAGAATGGTACAAAGAAGTTCTTGTATATCCTTCACCAAGATTCCTTAGTGTTTCATTTTTTACCATATTTGCCTTTTATTCTTTTTCTTTATACACACATGTACACAAATACAAGTATTTTTTTCTGAACCATGTGTGAGTAAAGTGCAGACATTATGCCCATTATTCTTAAACACTTCAGCATGTACTTCCTGAAAACAAGGACATTCTCCTACATAACCACAGTATATACATCAAAATCAGGAAATTAACATTGATATATTACTGCTAATTTATAGTTTAATTATTAGACTCCATTTGTAATTTATAGACTCCATTCAAATTTTGCCAATTGTCCTAATAATGCCCTTTGTAAAATAACAACAAAAACTTGTTCTCTCTTGTCTAGAAATCCAATGCAAGATCACATGATACATTTAGTTACTTACTTGCTATCTCTTTAGTCTTCTTTGATTTAGAGTAGTACTGTGGTCTTTCTTCATCCATTACATTTCTGAAGCAGATTGTTATAACATGGACTGCCCCTCAATTTGGGTTTATCTGAGGATTCCTCATGAGTGGATTTAGGATATATATTTTGTGCAGGAATACCACAGAAGTGATGCTGTGTTCTTCTCAGTGCATCACATCAGGGGAATATGATGTCTATTTAAACCATGCTGGTGAACTTAACTTTTATTATTTGGTAAGATAACATCTCTCAGGTTCTTCAATGTAAAGTTATTAAGTGTTTTGTGGGGAGACACTTTGAGACTATGTAAATATCCTATTTCTCATTAAAATTTCACCCACTAGTTATAGCATCTTTTGATAATTATTTCCTGAATCCGTCATGGTTGGCAAGTGATTTTCTAATGGCATTATTCCTTCTGTATTTGTGTTAATAAATTCTGCTGTAAGGTGTTTCTTCGCCTTCTTCCCCATTTGTTTGTTTGTTTGTTTGTTTATATTTGTATAGACTCTGGAGCTTTTTCAGCTGTTGTTTCTATCATTATTTATTTTGGACTTAAATTGTCCAGATTTGGCCAGTGCAAGCTGCTTTAAGGTAACTCTGTGCCTTTACTCTTAGTGTACTTTCTTTCCGATACAAAGTGTTCCCGGATTATTTCATACTCTCCCTACATGGACTTAGAAATCTCAATGAGTCCTGGTTCCTTTTAGTGGATATGGACCCATCTCCCACTTTGCTAAATATATTTACTTGTTTACTTAATTCCTATGTCTATAACCTATCTCCTGACAATGCAGGCTGCTCCTTCAGTCCCAGCCCTACTGCCACCAACTTACATTGGCACAGCCATTCACATTCTTTGTCCCACTCCTAGCTGTGCGACAATGAATCGGTTTGATTAGTAAGAGTCTCCTTGGACCAGAATCATCAGCATCACCTGGAAGCTTGAGAAAAATGCAGAATCTCAGGCCTCAACCAAGACCTACTGAATTGATCTGCAAGATCAATTAGCAAGATTCTCCAGGTGATTCCTTTTTTTTTTTTTGGCAGTAGGCGGGCCTCTCCCATTGTGGCCTCTCCCGTTGTGGAGCACAGGCTCCAGATGCGCAGGCTCAGCAGCCGTGGCTCATGGACCTAGCCGCTCTGCGGCATGTGGGATCTTCCCAGACCGGGGCACGAACCCGTGTCCCCCGCATCGGCAGGCGGACTCTCAACCACTGTGCCACCAGGGAAGCCCTCCAGGTGATTCTTACGCAGGAGATGTTTGAGGAGTTTGAGAAGTATTGGTTTGGATTACTCACATTGGAATCATCTAGAGAATCATTATATCCACTAGAAAGTTCAGATTCCAGGATCACAACCCTTAAGTTTTCCATATCAAAAAGCTGTTTTTTAAAAATCCTAGTCATATTGTGTAGTGGATTTTTAAAAAGGTAAGGTAGTGTTTGATTTGCAGACTTTAGAAGGTTTATAAAATTTAGTCAAGGGCTTCCCTGGTGGCGCAGTGGTTGAGAGTCCGCCTGCCGATGCAGGGAACACGGGTTCGTGCCCCGGTCCGGGAGGATCCCGCATGCCGCGGAGCGGCTGGGCCCGTGAGCCATGGCCGCTGAGCCTGCGCGTCCGGAGCCTGTGCTCCGCAGCGGGAGAGGCCACAGCAGTGAGAGGCCCGCGTACGGCAAAAAAAAAAAAAAAAAAAAAAAAAATTTAGTCAAAAATAGGATGTTTTGGCTTTTTTTTTTTTTGTCTTGTGGTCTGACTTTTTTTTTTTTTTTAATTTATTTTTGGCTGTGTTGGGTCTTTGCTGCACACAGGCTTTCTCTAGTTGTGGTGAGCAGTGGCTACTCTTCTTTGCGGTGTGCGGGCTTCTCATTGCGGTGGCTTCTCTTGTTGTGGAACACGGGCTCTCGGGCTCTAGGCACGCGGGCTTCAGTAGTTGTGGCACGCGGGCTCAGTAGTTGTGGCTCACGGGCCCTAGAGCGCAGGCTCAGTAGTTGTGGCACACGGGCTTGGTTGCTCCGAGGCATGTGGGACCTTCCCAGACCAGGGCTCGAACCTGTGTCCCCTGCATTGGCAGGTGGACTCTCAACCACTGTGCCACCAGGGAAGTCCAACACTACCTACTTTCTATCTATGAATTTGACCACCCTAGGTACCCACTTAAGTGCAACCATACAATATTTGTCTTTTTGTGACTGGCTTATTTCATTTAGCATGTCATCAGGGTTTATCCATGTTATAGCATATGTCAGAACTTCCTTCCTTTTTAAGGCTGGATAATATTACATTGTATATATTTACCACATTTTGTTTATCCATTCATCTGTTTTTGGACACAAGTTTCTTCCACTTTTTTTTTTTAACACCATTATTGGAGTATAATTGCTTTACAATGGTGTGTTAGTTTCTGCTGTATAACAGAGTGAATCAGCTATACATATATATATATGCTTCCACGTTTTGACTGTTATGAATAATGTTGTTATAAGTATGGATATACAGATGTTTCTTCGAGATCTTGCTTTCAATTCTTTTGGGTGTATACCCAGAAGTGGAATTGATTATATAGTAATTCTGTTTTCAGTTTTTTGAGGAACTACCTTACCATTTTCCACAGCAGCTACACCATTTTGTATTTCTACAGCTTTCTCCACGTCCTTGTCAAACCTTGTTGTTTTATGGGGTGTTTTGATAATACCCATCCTAAGGGGTGTGAAATAGTATCTCATGGTTTTGGTTTGCATTTTCCTAACAATTTGTGACTTTAAGCATCTTTTCATGTGCTTTTTGGCCATTCTTCTTTGGAGAAATGTCTATTTAAAGCTTTTTAAAAATCTCTTTTAGCTCAGATTTCTTTTATCCAGGATATTGGAAGACTTCCTCTGAAGCGACACTTTGGAAGGTAAGCTGATCATTTTAATTTTCAAAGAGCTGTTACTGAAATAACCACCAAATACCTTATGTATTTATTCATTATACAGTCAATAAATGTTATCTGTAAAGGCCAAGAAATACATGTTGTACTAGTGATCAGAGACCATATGATTGCATTGTAGACCCATCTATTATATATATTACATGTAACAGCTATTTTCACCATCTCAGAATGGACTATTAGGCTAAATAGAATCATTGAATCACAGAGGCAGAGGAATCTTTAAAATCCTTGAGTTCAACAAATTTTGCATAGCTGAAAACCCCTTTTCAGCTTTCATGCCAAGAGGTGTTCTTAGCCTATATTTGGAGACTGCAATAATCAGGAACTACCTCAAAAGAGCACTGTCTTTTTTATTTCTTTATCACAGAAAATTCAGACAAGTAAAAAAATATATAGAGAGATAAATCTACATCTATACTGTTCATTCCATTGCAAAATGGCTTCTGGCCTAATATCAGTGATTAACACAGTGCTTGTAGTTCATTTCTACTTGGCTTATTTGTAAGGTTAAATTATGCACTCAGGTATTCTAAAAAAGGTTAAAAAGTGCTTGCTTCCTGGTTGCAAGGATAAAAGTAAATGATAGAAATGGCATCTATTACCCCTTCTACTAGTTCTCCTATTCCTGGTCCCAAATGGAAAACTAGCTTATCTGGGCTTTTTTTCCCTCTGCCTTCATAGATTCAGTAAAGGCCTTTGTAGTGTTAATGGTTTCTTCCTTATAATGACTTAGCTATTGGGAGCCCATCTTTCCTTTTACAGAAATACAGTGATGGATGGATCTTACAGCATCAACCCACTGGGATGTGATCAGGGCTCAAACCTTTTATAAACTTCCCTTTTCTCCTCACTTCCCTCTGAATCAAAGAAGGACCAGCTGTTTTCACTGGCTCCTTTCCCCACAAGATTATGACATCAAAATCAAGGGAAGACCATTGTCTTCTATTGTCTTTTTCCTCCTAAGATGTAATTAAAAGAATGGGAGTCAGTGTTTTATTACTGGTTCAGCTACTTGATCTGAATTGGGAGGCAGGATTTGTCAGTGCTACTTATTACAATGACTAGTACTGTTGTCTTTCATTTATAGTGACCATTTTAACATTAGTGACCATTTTAACATTATCTTTGATTTATATTGATAATATTGAATATTAATACTTAAACTTAACATTTAATATTGCTATTTAATAGCTGCATAATTTCCTGTAATTGAACCTACACCTTGTTTTGTTTTATTTATTATTTTTGGCTGCGTTGGGTCTTAGTTGTGGCACATAGGATCTTTCGTTACAGCGCGAGGGCTTCTCTCTAGTTGTGGCGCACAGGCTTAGTTGCCCCGTGGCATGTAGGATCTTAGTTCCCCGACCAGGGTTCAAACCCGCATCCCCTGTATTGGAAGGCTGATTCTTAACCACTGGACCACAAGGGAAGTCCTCCTACACCTTGGTTTTGTACATTTAGCTTGTTTCCAGCTTTTGTTGTCACAGGCTTCCTTGAAGCTAAATCATCATGCATATCAAATACTATTTATGTAGGATGAATTCCTAGAAAAAATTGCTGGATCAATGGATATACACCTTTGCTCTATATTGCCAGATTGCTTCCAAGAATATTTTGCCAATCTTATGCCCACTTAACAGTGTTTCAGCATGTTCTTTTCTCCTCGTACCACCACTGGGTTTTATTATTTTAAAAGGTCTTTACCAGTTTGAAAGATGACAATATTAATTTCCATTTTAAAATTACAAATTAGGTTGAGCAATTTATTTAGTAACCATTCTTCTGTAAGCTATCTGTACATGTTTTATGTCTGTTTTCCTATTCCATTTAATTTTCTTTTTGTAAGAAATCTTTACTAAAGATATTAATTAACTTGGTTGTGTTATAAGTTGTAATGATTTATTCAGTTTGTCATTTACTTTTTAGTTTTGTTTATATTGTTAAATAAACCGGTCCACCTGGCTAAACAGCACAAGGAAGGTAAATGAGAGACTACAGGAGAGGGCTTCATAATCACCACACTCATGGTGTAATTTAAAGGAATCCCCTCCTTTGATTATTATTAATGCCTGTGTTATGCATCTGGCAGATTGAAAATGGAAGCCCTGACTGACAGGGAGCATGGAATGACAGACCTGGACAGTGGAGATGAAGCCCAGCTTGGTGGAGAGCAACCTGCAGAGGAAGCGCTGGGTGAACGCACTCAGACAGCTGAACCTGAAACCTGGTCTCTTCCTTTGAGTCAGGATAGTGGGAGTGAACTGCCTGCCAGCCAGCCTCAGCCCTTTTCAGCCCAGAGAGACATGGAAGAGGAAGACATGATAATAGAAGACTATGAGAGTGATGAGACATAGAAAGCAGCCTGCCCATGAGATTGTTACTTGACAGATTCATATTCGTTTTATTCAGTGGTACTTGAACAGAGATAATAGACTTTTCAGGTGAATTAGTTTGTTAATTCTTCACTCTTGTAGTATTTCAGCACAGAGAACTGATTTCTGTCATGTTGAAGTAAATAGAAGATCAAACCTTCAAATAATCTCTTAATCTTTTTCTCTAGTATTTATTTAGCCTTGTGAGTGGTGTTGGGAGAGGTCAGTGTGTATGAAATGTGTTTGAACATTATGCCAAATATCAGAAAATGTGAAGGAATAATTCAGAATACAGAAACTCTGTGGGTTGTAAATAAGAATTATAAAACAGTTTAGGATGCAATTAAGAGTGTAAATAAACTTTGTGCCTTATTCACAATTTCTCTCTGGTCTCTAGCTTCTTCCGATACCATTTTTATATGTTGTACAGTGGAATATTTTAGATACTTTCTGGAAACTATTTACATAATTTATATCAAAATTAAAATGTTGAATTTGTTCTGTTTTGTTTCTCCTGTCCTTCAATGATTCTTAACACGCACGGTCTGCCATGTGTCACTGGTCATAGTACGCAAGTCTCCTTCATCCAGTGCCAAACTTTTTCAAAAATAGAAAGGAGGGGGATTGCAACCTTGCGAAGAAAACTTTCCGGAGGGTTTGCTCTCACCTTTAACAACCTTTCCAGAGCTCTCCTAGCTGTTGCCTTGAGGTGCGGTGGGGGTGAGGGCACCGACCCGCCCGAGCCCCAGGCGACAGTCCGGGCCTGACAAAGCCAGGCGGGGCGAAGTTCAGTTCGGCCCGGCCCCGCCCCCGGCGCCCAATCCCAGTTTCAGAGCCGCGGGCGGCGGGCGCGCACTTCCCGGCGGCTGCGCAGGTGAGCTGGGCGCCAGGGGTGGGGCCCACGTGACCGGGGCGTGGGCGGGGAGGGGCCGGCGGACCCCAGGGAGGGACCGGCGGACCCCGGGCAGGCGCGCGGCGTCTGGGGTAGCCTTCGGCGTCCCTCGGCCCCTAGGAACGGCGCGCTCGCTGCGCTGCAGGCCACTACCTGCGCCCGAGGCCGGAGGCCGACGCGGTAAGGGGTGCGGGGCCCCAGGGAGAGCGGGGGGCCTGGGAGGCTGGAGGGCCCCTCGGCCGGCCAGGTTTCATTCGGCGGACACAGGTGCCGGGCGAGACGCGCCCACCCCCGGCCGCGAAGCCGCGGTCCTTCCGGGCGCGGGGTTATCCCGAGCTGGGCACGTCCGGCCCGATTTAGTTCCGGCCACTTTGGGGACAATTTCGGGAGACGAAGAGTGTATTTTCCCTCTGACGTGGAGACGCGCACCTGGGTGGGCAGAGCTGAGTACTGAGCGAAGTTGGTGGGTCGGGGACGTAGCGCCGAGCCGCGGCCTGGGGAGGGACCCCGGACGAGGATGCTCTGTATTCCTGGGCACTCGCTCGAGGGTTCAGTTCAGAGCGCAGGGGATTTCCCATCCCCCTGGAAACCCATAAACGTCTGAAATCGGCCCCTTTCCTCGGGGCTAGCAAAACTTTAAAGCCAGCTTAGTGGTGATTCTGTTGGTGTAAAGGTGACCAACTGGATTCCTGTAACACTTCGCTAGGGAGAACCATTTCTCCTCCCACCGCTTTGACTTTCGGAGATTTGTGTGTCAACAGAATGGAGTCGGGCCCCGGGGGCTGGAACAAAACAAAGACCAGCTCTGCCTCAGCGTGCTGATTCTAAGTGGACTCTCAGTGACACCCTGAGAGATGCTAGGGGTATCCAGACATTGAACTGTGGTAAAATACAACTGACCATTATTCCCTTCCAAAATCACATAATTTGCTATTCCACAATTCTTCAAATTTGTAATTTTGGCTTTTTATATAAACACTGATAAGGTGATCTAATTCAAATAAGCCACATTTCACAGGTGAGCATGAATTAAATCCATTATAGTGAAGCATACTTTTGCCAGTGAGTTTAATTAAGCAACCGGTGTCCTTTAAATGCCTGTATATCAAAGATGTTGAAGGATATGTAAAACTTGCTAAAGTTATTTGTTGTGCTTTTGCCTCTACTATTTTTAGGAAAATATATTTCAAGAATTATAGTAGTACTATGCATTCCTAGAATTTAAATGTTTTTAGACAACAGATAAAGCGATGAAAGACAAAAAAGTAACTTTTAATTGCTATCATTATAGAAATTTTTTTCTGTACTAAATTTTTTTCTCCTGCTTTGCATTGGGCACCATGCTGGGACTCACAGTTAATTCTCTAAAATTGGAGTGGCCCATTAGAAGACCCTAGAATTTAGACCTCTTCTCCATCTCCACCCCCAGGTGATTGTATTTAGTCTGTGGTAGTATATACACTGCTCTGGGTAGACTGCCTACTTGATATCTTCACCTGGACTTCTAACAGGTATCTCAGACTCTCTTCAGGCTGCTTCTCCCAGGACTAAGCTGGAGGGTTGGAGAAATGTTGCAGATGAAATGATCTGGTGTCTGGGATTTGCTTTAAAGTAATCTGTTGACAAAAGGAATACGGTAGAGGGTATAGACGAAACAAGGTTGGTCATAAATTGATAATTGAAAGTGGTTGACGGGCACATAAGGGCTCATAATACTGTTCTTTCCACTTTTTATTGTGTTTGGAAATTTCTAAAATAAAAATGTTTAATTCCCTGAACATAGAGTTTAACCTCTTCTTGCTATCTTTGTTGCTACCACCATGGTCCATTGGATTACAGTTGGACAACACAGGTTTGAACTGCAGGGGTCCGCTTATATGCGTTTTTGGTTTTTTTTTTCAATAAACATGTACTGCGGTGCTGTGTGGTCTGCAATTGGTTGAATCCATGGATTCGGGACCACAGCTACATATTACCAACTATAAAGTTACACTTGGGTTTTTGACTACAAAGAGAGTTGGTGCCCCTAACCCCTGTGTTGGTCAAGCGTCAACTGTATTTC
The DNA here is from genome assembly GCF_964270905.1 of Leucopleurus acutus. Classification (NCBI taxonomy): domain Eukaryota; kingdom Metazoa; phylum Chordata; class Mammalia; order Artiodactyla; family Delphinidae; genus Leucopleurus; species Leucopleurus acutus. The sequence goes on along the minus strand of NC_139145.1, from coordinate 120,825,770 downwards.
AGTGGCCTCCTAGCCTGTCTCCCTCTTTTCACCCTTTTCTCCTGGAAGGTACTCTTAACAGAGCACCCAGAGTGATCTGGTTAAAATAAGTCATATCATGTCAGACCTTTACTGAAAATTTTCCAGTGGCTTCTCACTCCCAGTAGAAGCCTAAATCTTTCTAATGATTTTTATTTATTTTTTAAATTTATTTTATTTATTTGTTTATCTTTGGCTGCATTGGGTCTTCATTGCTGCGCGCGGGCTTTCTCTAGTTGTGGCGAGCAGAAGCTACTCTTCATTGCAGTGCGCAGGCTTCTTATTGTGGTGTCTTCCCTTGTTGCGGACCACGGGCTCTAGGTGTGTGGGCTTCAGTAGTTGTGGCACGTAGGCTCAGGAGTTGTGGCTCAAGGGCTCTAGAGCACAGGCTCAGTAGTTGTGGCGCAGGGGCTTAGTTGCTCCGCGCATGTGGTATCTTCCCGGACCAGGGCCCAAACCCGTGTCCCCTGCATTGGCAGGTGGATTCTTAACCACTGCACCACCAGGTAAGTCCCTCTAATGATTTTTAAGCCCTAACGTTTCAGATGGCCTCAATTCTACTACTCACCCTCTCACTCACCCTGCTGCTGCCTCCATTCCTTAACAGTTCTCGAACATGCCAGGCACTCCCACTTTAAGGCTTTTACACGAGCTGTTCCATCTGTGTGGAAGACTTACCCCTTATACCTGCCTGGCTTCCTCCCTCATTTCCTTCATTTCTATATTCAGATGTCATGTTCTCTCTGAAGACTTGCCTCGTCACTCTGTTTAAAATTATAACACCCTGTCCATACTGCACTTCTTATCCTCTTTCTTAACTTTGTTCCTTGGCATCCAATATATTTCACTTGCTTTATCTATCATTTGTCACTCCCGCTCCCCCACTGGAATTTAAGTTCCATGAAGGCAAGGATTTCCATTGGCTTTGTTCACTGATACATCTTCAGCAAGCCTGGTGCATGGCAGGCACTCGGTAAATACTTGTTGAGTGATAGATCTCCATTTTACAAAGTAAAACAAAACAAAGCCTTAGGAATTTCTAAATTGTTCAACACCATAAAGGTGGGATTACCAGCTTTAATTTTGAGACCTTTATAGTGCCAAGTACAATGCCATGTGTCCAACGAGTCTTCAGTAAATACTCACGAGCAGTTTGAAGGAGAAAATCATTGTGCCTTAAACATAGTAGTTATATTAGCAAATAGTTTCCTTTTTACATACATGTCCAGGTTATTGATTTCATGAAGGAAATCAACAGGTTTGATAAAAAGTGCTTTTTCTATGCTTTATTTTTCAGGTGGATTGAATACCCTGTAAGATACTTTTTGAGTCTTTCCATGGTAACAGCAAGTCACCTTTAAATAATTGGTCTGGAAAGAGTGATGTCCATGGCCATTGCTGTGGCTCTGTGCTGTACTTTCAGGGAATCTTACTTATTAGCCTTTGGTGATTTTTTTTTTCTGAGAATTCAATTTTTTATATCTAGTATCAAGTGTTATACTATTAGAGTGGAAGAAGCAACTCCCGTAACGTGACTTCCCAAGTTAGAAAGGAAAGGGACTCTCCACTCCTTGTGTTTATCAGACTGCTTCTCCTGGGCCATTCCAAAGCAGACTTGAATTAATGAAAGTGAAGAGTATTTGCTGACCCATCACATTTTGGTATGTCAACTCTTAAATATGTTGATTTAGATATTTGAGGAAAGGACTCTTACTTGGAATGTGTTAGCATCCTGTATTATTAAAATTTAGTCTCATTTTTGGTTTTTTGCATTTTGTTGTTTATAGGGTAAATTTATATAGGTAAATTCAACTTATGTTTTAATCAAGAGCTAAGGTTTAAAATTTTGATTGCCCTTAAAATCTCATAGAATGATTAGTAGATCCCTGGCTAACATAACTGTTACACATGTTTAAAGTGTACATAATTTATGTTGTCATTTTTATATATCATAATAATTAGATATGATCATGTTGGTTTCCTGAATGTGATCATTTGCTACTAAGTGAATAAAACCAGCATCATTGAAAGGATAAATAACTAAGCATAAGTGATAACTTTAATCTCGGCCCCAGGTGTGAACATCACAAATGTTGTCAAATGACGGAAGATCCAGGAATCGGGACAGGCACTACGATGAGGTCCCAAGGGACTCAGACTATCAAGATGGCACCGTAAGAACCTTCCAGACTCTTCACGACAGTGAGCTGGCTGTGAGCGCCGATCCGTTGCCACCACCCCCTCTCCCATTACAGCCACCATTCGGCCCAGAATTCTACTCAGGTGACACAGAGGAACCGGCCGTAGCACCAGATCTCAAGCCTGTAAGGCGCTTTGTCCCTGAGTCCTGGAAGAACTTCTTCAGAGGGAAGAAAAAGGACCCAGAGTGGGATAAGCGGGTGTCAGACATCAGATACATCTCCGATGGAGTGGAGTGTTCACCTCCAGCCTCTCCTGCAAGACCAAACCACTGTTCACCCCCCAACTCCTGCGAAGATCCTCAGGGCGGGTCAGAAGGCAGCTGTCGTTCCCGGAAAGAGGCCGAGGCAATGTTTCCCCACGATCCCTACGGATCCCTAGGCCGACGCACACACACAGCCCGAACCTACAGCGAGAAGGTGGAGGAGTATCACCTGAGGTATTCCTACATGAAGTCCTGGGCAGGCCTGCTGCGGATTCTGGGCGTGGTGGAGCTGCTTCTGGGGGCCGGCGTCTTCGCTTGTGTCACGGCGTACATTCACAAGGACAGCGAGTGGTATAACCTGTTCGGATATACACAGCCCTATGGCATGGGAGGCGTTGGTGGCCTGGGCAGCATGTATGGGGGCTATTACTATAGTGGCCCCAAAACCGCTTTTGTGCTTGTGGTTGCTGGATTGGCTTGGGTCACCACCATTATTATTCTGGTGCTTGGCATGTCCATGTATTATCGGACCATTCTTTTGGACTCAAATTGGTGGCCCCTAACTGAATTTGGAATTAACATCTCCTTGTTTATCTTGTACATGGCCGCAGCCATAGTCTATGTGAATGATACCAACCGAGGTGGACTCTGCTACTATCCATTATTTAACACGCCAGTGAATGCAGCGTTGTGCCGGGTGGAAGGAGGACAGATAGCAGCAATGATCTTCCTCTTTGTCACCATGATTGTTTATCTCATTGGAGCTTTGGTTTGCCTAAAGTTATGGAGGCACGAGGCGGCTCGAAGACGTAGGGAATTCATGGAGCAACAGGAGGTAAGGGATTTCGTGATCTTTGTTCTTTCTTTCTGTTTACTCCTTAAATATGTATAGTTCTCAAAACAAAGCTGTTGTTTTTAAGGGTCTGAAGTTCAAAAGGCCCCACTCAGCATCTGACATGTTCTGACCAGGATAACCCACTCTGGTGTGTCATTTGTAGAATGTTGCAGGTAGACCCCAGATGTGTAATACAATATATAGTTTGTCGGTTGCAGTATTGTCTGTCTGATACTTAAGGGGAAAACAACTACTGAATTTCTACAAAGAAGAAATGATGATAATACCTGCATAAGATTATATAAAAGCCCTATTAAAAATATTTTTTTTGGAATGGTAGCAAAAATGTTAGAGTATGTTCTGCTAACATCATTATTCCCTTAAATAAGTTGATGTTTTGCTTTCTTCTAAGGAGGAGGAGTGTGTAGTAGAATTTCCTGTGCCTCTGAAAATGTCAGTATTACCTTAAATATTTTCTTAATTTTAAGTCAACTATACCATGCATTTTTTTCCCCACTTTTCCAAAGACTTCCTAGGTACAATGTCAGATGGTGTATATCGGGCAAAACTATAGCTAAAAATAAAATCCTTCCTTATATACTCAATAACCTATGTATTTACTCACTGACCTATGTATTTTTTTTAATCATATTCATAACAGCAAAAAACTTGACTAACTTTATAATAGGTACCTTATGTGTTCTGTACAGAACCCCATACTCTAGTGTCATAAAATATATTTATCTTACTAGAATTTGACATAGATTCAAGTTGTTTCTAAAAATTTATCTCAGCACTGTAAGCATTTTTTTTTAATTTATTTATTTAATTAATTTATTTTTGGCTGCATTGGGTCTTCGTTGCTGTGTGCAGGCTTTCTCTAGTTGAGTTGAGCGGGGGCTACCCTTCGTTGCGGTACGTGCGTGGGCTTCTCATTGCGGTGGCTTCTCTTGTTGTGGCGTGTGGGCTCAGTAGTTGTGGCTCTTGGGCTCTAGAGCGCAGGCTCAGTAGTTGTGGTGCATGGGCTTAGTTGCTCCACGGCATGTGGGATCTTCCCGGACCAGGGCTCAAAGCTGTGTCCCCTGCATTGGCAGGCGGATTCTTAACCACTGCACCACCTATTTTTTTAATTTACATCTGTGTATACAAAGTAAGGAACTTTAAATTCTAATCAGTGTGAAATCCAGATAGTGAAGCACACACTTCCTTATAATTTTATGTAAGTTTAATAACAATGGAGTTCTTAATATCATTTCAAATTCTACATGAATATGACTGTTATCAACAGTACTTTTATTTCTTTTCCTTTTCTCAACAAAAATTTGTTTTTATAAGACTTCACATAATGGTTAATTAAACTTGAGTCACCTATGATTCCTGTTTGTGTGTTGCTGTAACTTCCTAAATGTTAAAATACATAATGGCATATAGCTTTTTTCTATTAATTTTATAATTTAACCATCCCAAACTCTTTAATTGTGCAAGGTAATAGGAACCAAGAATAAATAAAATCTAGGTAATTCAGAACAACTCACATAAGAGTCACCACTATCTCCATATTTCCAGCTCTGCTCTCTGCTCCTGACTGACAGGGAATCACAGTTATCCCTCCTCCTCTGGTTCTCCACTGGCCCATGAAAACGTGGCCAAAAGAGTAGGAGGATCATGTGTATGGTAGAGGATCAACATCTGTAAAGTTGAGATTGGGCTATAGATGCAAATGGACAAAAATATTTGCAAAGTAGCTTTACACACCTCTGAAAAGTCATTTTAACTCTTTTTGTTCCAGATAAATGAGCAATCATTGCCATCGAAAAGGAAAATGGTAAGAGTAAAGCTCACGTTATATTTTATCTCTAGATTTGTTAAATAATTTTCTCTCTTACCTGTTTATCTGTAGAGTAGACCATCTGTCTGTAAAAGTGTATCTGTTGCATTAAGTTCATAATACGACTTTCAGCTTTCTTTTCTTTTTTTTTTAATTCTTTTTAAAATTTTATTTATTTACATTTTGGCTGTGTTGGGTCTTCGTTGCTTGCGTGGGCTTTCTCTAGTTGCGGCGAGTGGGGGCTACTCTTCATGGCGGTATGCAGGCTTCTCATTCCGGTGGCTTCTCTTGTTGTGCAGCACGGGCTCTAGGCACGCTGGCTTCAGTAGTTGTGGTGCGCAGGCTCAGTAGTTCTGGCTCGTGGGCTCTAGCGCGCAGGCTCAGTAGTTGTGGCGCACAGGCTTAGTTGCTCCGCAGCATGTGGGATCCTCCCAGCCCAGGAATCGAACCCGTGTCCCCTGCATTGGTAGGTGGATTCTTAATCACTGCACCGCCAGGGAAGTTCCTCAACTTTTTTCTAATACTAAGAGGACCAAATCAGACAAGGCTATTTGAAGCATCTTTTAATTGTGTTAAATGAAGCTTCTACAAGTGAACCTAGTTGGTTCTCCTTACATATTTAAATTTAATTTTTTAAAAAATTTTATTATTTGTTTATTTTTGGCTGCGTTGGGTCTTCGTTGCTGCACACGGGCTTTCTCTAGTTGCGGTGAGCCGGGTCTGCTCTTCACTGTGGTGCACGGGCTTCTCATTGCGGTGGCTTCTCTTGTTGCAAAGCACAGGCTCTAGGCACGCGGGCTTCAGTAGTTGTGGCACGTGGGTCTAGAGCACAGGCTCAGTAGTTGTGGTGCATGGGCTTAGTTGCTCCGCAGCATGTGGGATCTTCCCAGACCAGGGTTCAAACCCGTGTTCCCTGAATTGGCAGGCAGATTCTTAACCACTGCGCCACCAGGGAAGTCCCTAATTTATTTATTTTTTATTATTATTATTTATTTATTTATTTATTTATTTTTTGTGGTACGTGGGCCTCACTGTTGTGGCCTCTCCCGTTGCGGAGCACAGGCTCTGGACGCGCAGGCTCAGCGGCCATGGCTCACGGGCCCAGCCGCTCCACGGCATGTGGGATCTTCCCGGACCAGGGCACGAACCCATGTCCCCTGCGTCGGCAGGCGGACTCCCAACCACTGCACCACCAGGGAAGCCCTTTTTTTTTTTTCTTTTTTGGCTGTGTTGGGTCTTCATTGCTGTGCTTGGGCTTTCTCCACTTGCAGCAAGCAGGGGTTTAGCGGTGCACAAGCTTCTCATTGCAGTGGCTTCTCTTGTTGCGGAGCATGGGCTCTAGGCACACAGGCTTCAGTAGTTGTGGCACACAGGCTCAGTAATTGTGGTTCACAGGCTCTAGAGCGCAGACCCAGTAGTTGTGACACACAGGCTTAGTTGTTCCATGGCATGTGGGATTTTCCTGGACCAGGGCTCAAACCCGTGTCTCCTGCATTGGCAAGCAGATTCTTAACCACTGCGCCACCAGGGAAGTCCTTAAATGATTTCTGACACGTATGTAAAGTCATCTGAATTACAGTTGAGCTCTACTGTGGTTTTCTTGGATATCCATAAATCGTTAGAAATCAAGAGATATCTGATCAGTTCTGACTGACCAGGCGTGGGATGAGTGAGGCTGGGATTAGCTGGTCTACAGAATACTGAAGAGTTACTCTCTCACAGTGCAGTGTGGACCTAATGTTACAAACCTCTACAATTTATACACTGTTCACAGAATTAGAGCAATACTGCTTTGTGGGGGGGGGGGCATTTTGTTTGTTTGTGGGGTTTTTTGGCTGCACCTTGTGTCGTATGGAGCTTCCCTGACCAGGGGTCAAATCCGAGCCCCTGCAGTGGAACCACGGAGTCTTAACCACTGGACTGCCAAGGAAGCCCTTGTTTGTTTTTTTATTGTACTTTGTTTTAACTTCCTGATTCCCTTGTGTTTAATTTGTTTTAAATGTTCATTTATTTATTCAACATTTTTTGCTTCAAGATACACATTTCAATTAGACTCAGTGACACTAACAATCAGTAAGCTAAATAGATCATCAGTTTTAAGCTGTCTGAAATATACATATCAGGGGACTTCCCTGGTGGCACAGTGGTTAAGAATCTGCCTGCCAATGCAGGGGACATGGGTTCGAGCCCTGGTCCGGGAAGATCCCACATGCTACAGAGCAACTAAGCCCGAGCACCACAACTACTGAGCCCGTGTTCCAGAGCCCACGTGCCACAACTACTGAAGCCCGCGCACCTAGAGCCCGTGCTCCGCAACAAGAGAAGCCAGCACAATGAGAAGCCTGCGCACCACAACGAAGAGTAGCCCCCGCTCGCCGCAACTACAGAAAGCCTGTGTGCAGCAACGAAGACCCAAGGCAGCCATAAATAAATAAATAAATAAACAAACAAACAAATCAGATATACTTGAAACTGATAAATAGTAGTTGCCTTTAGGAGGGTAACTGGCTAACTGTGAGGGGACAGGTAAAGAGGGAGACTTACTTTCCATTATGTATCCTTTTGGACCTTTTGAATTATACGTTATGTCTATACATTACCTATTCAAATTTTTTTAAGTTTTAAAAAAGTTAAGTTAGTAAACGCTCATTTCAAATATTGAGATAAGCAATATAAGGCTGATATTTAAATAATTAATAACACTGCCCTTTGTTTGAAATTTAAGTGCAAATTCCCTAACCTGTGGCTGACTTCCAGTGTTAGTACAAAGATGTAAGTGAGTTTGACCAAATGGAGAGGGCAGTCTTCTAAACTCGGAGTCATCGTTAAGAATGGCTTTGGCAGGGCTTCCCTGGTGGCACAGTGGTTGAGAGTCCGCCTGCTGATGCAGGGGGCACGGGTTCGTGCCCCGGTCCGGGAAGATCCCACATGCTGCAGAGCGGCTGAGCCTGTGAGCCATGGCCGCTGAGCCTGCGGTCCACAACGGGAGAGGCCACAACAGTGAGAGGCCCGCGTAAAAAAAAAAAAAAAAAGAATGGCTTTGGCAGATCATTGCCAATACTCTCATTCAAGATTGCCATATTGCTATAACCCATTGGTAAATCCTACTCCCTCAGAGGGACTGACTAGGAAACTTATAAATTTTAGCCTGACCTGGAACGATAACCTTTGCTACATCACAGCCCTGTAAGAGTTCTAAAATAAAATTCACTGCACGGAAAAGATCAAACTTAATCAGACTTTGGTTTAGAAAATGGATCTGGATTAGAAGTATTGCTCAGAATGGAAAAGAGGCCTAAAAACATATAAGAAAAAATATATAAGGAGACTCACTTTCTAAAAGTTGACACTCTTGTTAACAGATGATATCAAAATCTGAAGTCAGAATGTTCACATCAGGAAGTATGTTTCGGAACATCTCCAGGGGCACAAGAGAAGACTCTCTTTGCTTGGTGGGGGTTAAAGGTGGTATGCCTTTTGCGGATGTTGACTGCATAGCACCAGGCTGGGTGAGACTGTCTCACTAAGCTGCAGCGTGGCAGTGACACAGCAGTGGTGGTCATTCTTGGTCAGGGTGGATCTTGTGGGCCTTCTGAGCAGTCCCTGAGGTGCTGGGACTTACCAAGGGGATTAAGTGCAGGGTAGAGTCAACCTGAAGGGCTTGGCTGAGCTGGAGGAAGTTGCCCCAAATGATGGGGTAGTCTGCTGCGGCTTCTGCAGGTGGTACGGGATTAGGAAGATCTGCTGGAGAGTTCTAGGTAGGTCTTTTCAGCTGCCCTGGAAGGCTGGTGCCTAGTATGTCCAGGGTGTGTTGCAGCATCTCAGATCCTGAGAGGTCCTGGAATAATCGGGAATAACCTTAGCGGAGTTAGAATCCCCATTCCTAAGACTCTCTGAGAATCATATCAGTCCAGTTAACGTCTGCTCGTTCAAGATATGGGAGCAGAATGCAAAGAGCATCCTTTCAAAGGCCTCTTTTCCTGGGAGATGGGTCACTGTGGATCAACGTATTTAAATGTATTTAGAGACAGAGGCAATCTCATGACTTAATTGAGGAATCTCTGTTGGATTTACCAGTGGGAACCTTATAGGAAAGGTTGAATCTCCAGCTTCTCATTGGGTATGATTTTCCCCTGCTTCCTTCCCAGTTCTTGGTAGGGAAGAATTTGCAGATGACCACAGGAGGGGCAGTGTAGTGTGGTGAAGAGAAGATAAACTTTGGAATCTGGCAAATTTGAATTTGAGTACTACTAACTCTGTGATTCAGGGGAAATTACTTACCCTCCCTGAACTTAGTTTCCTGTCCCTTGTCTGGAACTATCAGCTAGGCTGTCCCTTCTTGTTTTGTATTTTCACGAACACAATTTTTAAAAAGCAAATAAGGTCATTTAAAAAATAAATAATATATATAAAGTAGATCCAACAGAGACAGAAACAAATTCTAATAAGTCCCTACGTGTTGAGTAGATTGCTTTTCTAAACTAGAAAAGTCAAAATCTAATCTGGGTATCAAAAGTAATAGTGTGGGTTTGGGATTGGGGTCTATGCATCATTACATCATACGCTCAAAGGGAAGGAGAATCAGAAATTGGACAAAAGCACCCTGAAACACATGTCTGGCTCTCCCTGTTTCTAACTTGACAGCGTATTCATTCAGCCCATTTTTTAAAAATTAATTAATTAATTTTATTTTTGGCTGCGTAGGGTCTTCATTGCTGTGCACGGGCTTTCTCTAGTTGCAGCGAGCAGGGGCTACTCTTCCTTGCAGTGCGCGGGCTTCTCATTGCAGTGGCTTCTCTTGTTGCAGAGCACGGGCTCTAGGTGCACGGGCTTCAGTAGTTGTAGCACATGAGCTCAATAGTTGTGGCACACAGGCTCTAGGGCGCAGGCTCAGTAGTTGTGGCGCACGGGCTTAGTTGCTCTAAGGCATGTGGGATCTTCCTGGACCAGAGCTTGAACCCGTGTCCCCTGCATTGACAGGGGGATTCTTAACCACTGCACCACCAGGGAAGTCCCATTCAGCCCATTTTTAATTTGAAAACTTAGTAATTATATCCATAGCAGTACTTACCCCATGGCTTAATTACTTTCTCTTGCTTCGTAGTAAAGCTTTTCTTATATGTGCTGACAAGGCTGGTTTTTGCTAGGTGCAAAGAAAGGTCATGAAATCTGGGGCCGTTTGTTTGTAATCAGGAGTACTGTTTGAAAGTGGTGTGTCCCAGGGCTGGAGCCCAACTACCTCCTTCCCATGAAGGACTGAAGAGATTTTAATTTTTTGAGTCATATCTAGTTCTAGATTTTTTTTCCCCAGTAGGGTTTTCTGCACTGGTGGTCAGTGAGGTTCACCCAAAAAGAGTGAAAGAAAATTTTAAGAGCATAAAAACAGAAAAAAAAAGTAAAGCAGGTGAAATAGTCTGTGTGGAAATATTCTGACTTCTTAGAACTCTCCTTTTATATTAAAAGGTGAATCTTGGAATTAGAGATGGGCAAGTAAGGAAAATGAATAGTTTATGCTTCAAAAAACTTTACCTGCGGGGGGAGAAAACTCATATGGACTCTCCTCCACAACGTGACTACCTGGGTAGAATTCGTGATTTTGACCAGGAAAACCGAGTCTGACACTTGGGGCTGCTGACTAGGGAGTCAGTGTGCTCCCTGGCCACTCCTCAGGCAGCCGCGGGAGAAACGGATGGTTAAATACTTAGAAGCTAAAAAGGGGTGCCATGAAATGGAAATCCACTTATTTAAGCCAAAAAAGTTTCCCCTAATTTTAATACCATGATGGATTTTCAAGATTAAACATAAAAGAATTCATTAGGATGAAGAAATGGCATCCCGACCAGCGAGGAACAAAGTGGGATAGATACTGACCTCAGAATATGTTTCCTAAAATACTCTTGTTTGATCTCCTTTCCTCTGGGTTTTCTGCTCCCCACTCATGTTCTTGCTGTTTGGGGCCGATGGCTGGGTGTCCTTTCTGGCCGAGGGGTCCTGGTTCCCCTTTCACCCAGCGCCTCGGGTGCAACCTTCCCCTCTTGGTAGCCCTACCCCATGGCAGGTCAGCAGCCTCCACGTCTAATCCGACTAATCCACTGATCTGTGGGCTGCGCTATTTGGTGAGTTAACAGCTGGTAGTTTCTAGAATGAGCTAATGTTAAACCAGAACTCAAAGGCAGCCTCAGAGATAGAGAAATCAGGAAACAAAGGATTTTAAAAGCTGCCTGACAAGGTAAAGAGCAAGGTTTTTTAAAATCTTGTTTTATATTTTGTTTTCAATGGAGTCAGGTCCCTCCCGAGCAGCTCAGTTATTAGCTCAGTGAGTTTAATTCAGCGAGCATGGACTGAAGCCCCAAGGGGTGAGTGGAGGGGGCTTTCTTCTGTGTCATGGGATCAACATGCTCAAGCAGGATGGCTTTGCCCGCCCCCTCCCCATCACAAACTCATTTCTAGCTTTAGGATTGAGCGGTATACATTTAAGTAAACTGTTTCCTCGTGTTGCTCATTTAAAGAATCAACGAGCCAAAAAAGTGCTGGCTTGTTTGGTTGGTTGGTTGGGTTTTGGTTTTTAGGTGGTTTTTTTTGGCCGTGCCATGCAGCTTATAGGACCCAGGCCCTCGGCCGTAAGAGCGAGGAGCTGTAACCGCTGGACTGCCAGGGAATTCCCGGAAGAGTGCTGGGTTTTCATTGCGGCTTTTCCACTCAGAGCCTTGAGCCCTTGGAGAATTTACTGAACCTCTCTGAACCTTGCTCCTTTATGTGTAACATGGAAACCCCTCTCCTGGCATCCACCAGCCTCACCAATTTGGTTGGTGTTCTGGGTGCTGCCTAGTGGGGCCCCCAAGCACTCTTTTCCCAACCCCAAAGCTGCACATCCACCTCGCCCTGCCCGTTCTGGAGTGGGCTCCCCTGGGTCTTCCACTTCCGCGTCCCTCCTGTTGGCTATTTTAGCTCTTTTTTTAAAAAAAAAAAAAAATTATTTATTTATTTATTTATTTATTTGGCTGCATTGGGTCTTCATTGCTGCACGCCGGCTTTCTCTAGTTGCAGCGAGCGGGGGCTGTTCTTCTTTGTGGTGTGCAGGCTTCTCATTGCGGTGGCTTCTCTTGCTGCGGAGCACAGGCTCTAGACACGCGGGCTTCAGTAGTTGCGGCATGCGGGCTCAGTAGTTGTGGCACGTGGGCTCAGTAGTTGTGGCACGTGGGCTCTAGAGCATGGGCTTCAGTAGTTGCGGCACACAGGCTCAGTAGTTGTGGCTCGTGGGCTCTAGAGCGCAGGCTCAGTTGTGGCATACGGGCCCAGTTGCTCCGCACATGCGGGATCTTCCCGGACCAGGGCTCAAACCTGTGTCCCCTGCATTGACAGGTGGATGCTTATTAACCACTGCACCACCAGGGAAGCCCTATTTTAGCTCTTAAGGTCTGTCCCCATGCTTCCTCCTTGGGCATTTCTGTCTCATGTTCTTTCCCCCTCTTTGAATGGATCCTTTTCCTACAGAGACCTCTAGGAGCTCTCCAGTGTAGAAGCCAGGTGACTTAAACCACTGTCTCCAGCATTCCCGTAGACCTCTTCAAGGAACCGCAGGTTAAGAACACCTGGGAAAGTAAAGCCATCCACCGCCCTTGCCTTGGTTTTGCTTGCTCTCTTTTTCAGATGATGAAACAATGTGACTCGTCCCCCATTCTGACCTACTCAGTGGCTACTTGTAATTGATTCATCTCAAGTTGCTGGTGTCATTTTTTTCTCTTTCCATTTAAGTTGACTTGTTCCTTTTTTTTTTTTTTTTTTTGCGGTATGCGGACCTCTCACTGTTGTGGCCTCTCCCGCTGCAGAGCACAGGCTCCGGACGCACAGGCTCAGCGGCCATGGCTCACGGGCCCAGCCGCATGTGGGATCCTCCCGGACCGGGGCATAAACCCGTGTCCCCTGCATCGGCAGGCGGACTCTCAACCACTGTGCCACCCGGGAAGCCCGACTTGTTCCATTTTTATCGCTGAATTTCTTATTTTGAACTACATTTTCTGTTCTTTTACAGTTAGTTGGGGTATACGTCTTAAATGTACTTAAGACACATTTACCATTTCATCATCCACCTTTGATGATCCCACAACTGGGATTAGAGGGTGTTTAATCTATTATATACTCTCGCAGCTCACTGTTTCCCTTAACTGCTACAGAAGTGTTCTGAACAACTCTGTGACTATAAAACACGTAATTCTGAAGGGAAATTGTTGATTGCTGTCTCTACTCTTCTTCCTCCTGCTCCCACCCCCCAGGTTTCTTCTAAGAATAAAGTTGGGATTTTTGTTTGTTCTTCTGCCTTCATTTATAAATAAATCCTCTTTTTCTCTCTAACTGTAGTGTGACATGGCCACTGGTTGTGACAGACAGAGAGACCAAGAAGTTAATTTTAAAGAACTGAGAGCAACAAAAATGAAACCTGAGCTACTGAGTGGACATATCCCCGCTGGCCACATCCCGAAACCAATCGTGATGCCAGACTATGTGGCGTGAGTATCTACCTAAGTCCTTCTTCAAGGTAAAAATAGAGAGGTTCCATTTGGGTTTTCTCTTTTCTGTTTGTCTACAAGTTAATACTCTGCTTAAAGTCAATTATATTTGAACAGTTGTTTGTTTCCTGGGAGGTAGTATATTGAATTGAAGGTACAGTATGGTCGTTGAGGAATAAGCTAATAAGCTGATTTCCTGTTCCTCTTGTTTTAGTGAAAAAGTTATCACTTCAGTTTATTTTTTTCTTCCAGTTTTATTGAGATATAATTGACCTATAGCAGTGTATAAGTTTGAAATGTACAGCATAATGATTTGACTTACATGCATCCTGAAATGATTATCACAGTAGGTTTAGTGACCATCCATCATCTCATATAGATAAAAAATTAAAGAAATAGAAAAAAAAATTTTTCCTTGTGATGAGAACTCTTAGGATTTACTCTCTTAACTTTCATATGTAACATACAGCAGTGTTAATTATATTTATCATGTTGTACATTATATCGCTAATACTTATTTATCTTATAACTGGAAGTTTATAGGTTTTGACTACCTTCATCCAATTCCCTCTCCCCCACTTCCTCCCCCCGCCTCTGGTAACCACACATCTGATCTCTTTTTCTATGAGTTTGTCTGTTTGTTTTTGAAGTATAATTGACCTACAGCACTGTTAGTTCCTGGTGCACAACATAGTGAAATGTATATTTCTATACATTTCAAAATCATCCCCAGGATAACTCTGGTTATTATCTGTCACCGTACAAAGATATTATGTAGTTATTGACTATATTCCCCATACTGTACATGTTGTACCTGTGACTCATTTATTTTGCATCTGAAAGTTTTTACCTCTTAATCTCCCTCACCTATTGCTTCACTTCCCCCACCCCCCACCCCTCTGGCAACCACCTGTTTGTTCTCTGTACCTATGAGTCTGTTTCTGTTTGGTTATGTTTGTTCAGTTATTTTGTTTTCTAGATTCCACATGTAAGTGAAATCATACAGTATTTGTCTTTCTCTGTTTGACTTACTTCAGCAAGCATGATACCCTCTAGGTCCATCCATGTTGTTGCAAATGGCAAGATTTCATTCCTTTTTTTTTTTTTAACTTTTTATTTTGTATTGGAGTATAGCCGATTAACAATGTTGTGATAGTTTCAGGTGCACAGCAAAGGGACTCAGCCATACATATGCATGTATCCATTCTGCCCCAAATTCCCCTCCCATCCAGCCTGCCACATAACATTCATTCTTTTTTATGGCTCAGTAATACTCCTTTCAAACATTCTGTGTCTTTTGATTGGAGCATTTAGTCCATTTACATTTAAAATAATTATTCATAGGTGTGTACATATTGCCATTTTGTTAATTGTTTGGGAGTTGTTTTTATGGTTCTTTTTTGTTCCTTTCTTCTTCTTTTGCTCTCTTCCCTTATGATTTGATGACTATCATTAGTGTTATGTTTGGATTTCTCGCTCTTTTTTGTGTGTGTATCTATTATAGATTTTTTTTTAAATATTTATCTATTTATTTGGCCACACCGGGTCTTAGTTGCGGCATGTGGTATCTCCATTGTGGCATGTGGGATCTTTAGTTGCCACATGAACTCTTAGTTGCGGTATGCATGTGGGATCTAGTTCCAGGACCAGAGATTGAACCTGGGCCTCCTGCATTGGGAGTGTGGAGTCTTAGCCACTGGACCACCAGGGAAGTCCCATCAATTACAGATTTTTGGTTTGGGTTACCATGAGGTTTATACATAGCAAACTGTATATATATATGTATCTATCTGTGATTATTTTAAGTTGCTGATGTCTTAAGTTTGAACACATTTTAACAACCCTATACTTTTGCTCTCCATCCCCAGCGTTTACTGTTTTTGACATCAAATTTTACATCTTTTTGTTTTGTGTCTCCCTTAACTACTTATTGGGGATATAGATGACTTTATGACTTCTGTCTTTTAACCTTCCTACTAGCTTTATAACAGTGCTGATTTACTACCTTTACTGTATATTTGCCTTTGCCAATAAGATTTTTCCTTTTGTAATTTTCAGATTTCTAGCTGTGGCCTTTTCTTTTCTACTTAAAGAAGTTCCTTTAACATTTCTTGTAAAGCTGGTTTGGTGGTACTGACTCTTTTATCTTTTGCTTGTCTGTAAAACTTTTGATCTCTCCAACAAGTCTGAACAAAAGCCTTGTCAGGTAGAGCAGGGGTCCCCAACCCCAGGGCCGCGGGCTGGTACCAGTCCCTGTTAGGAACTGGGCCGCACAGCAGGTGAGGGGTAGGCAAGCGAGCGAAGCTTCATCTGCGGCTCCACGTTGCTCCCCATCACTCACAATCCACCTGACCCATCCCACACCCCCACCCCGTCCATGGAAAAACTGTCTTCCATGAAACTGGTCCCTAGAGCCAAAAAGGGTGGGGACCACTGAGGTAGAGTGTTCTTGGTTGTAGGTGTTTCCTTATCATCACTTTAACTATATTATGTCACTTCTTTCTGGCATGCAGAGTTTCTACTGAAAAGTCATGTGATAGCCTTATGCCAGTTCCCTTGTAGTAAATTGTTGTTTTTCCCTTGCTGCCCAGGTTAAGGAAGTTTTCAGCTATTATGTCTCCAAATATGTTCTCTGCCCCTTTCTCTCTCTATTCGCCTTCTGGGACCCCTATAATGTGAATGTTAGTATGCATGATGTTGTCCCAGAGTTCTCTTAAACTGTTCTCATTTTTTTTTTCTTTTCTTTTTTCTGTTCCGCTTGAGTCATTTCCACTGCTCTGTCTTCCAGTTAGCTGATCCACTGCTCTGTATCATCGAATCTACTGTTGATTCCTTTTAGTATATTTTTCATTTTAGTTACTGTATTCTTCAGCTCTGCTTAATATGTCTTTTTATTTTTTCACTCTTTGTTTAAAACTGTTAACTTCTCACTCTGTTCATCCATTCTTCTCCCAAGTTCCTTGAACATCTTTACAAGTATTGTTGGGTAGTTTGCCTATTTCCACTTTACTTGGTTTTTCTGGAGTTTTATCGTGTTGCTTCACTTGGAACATAATTGCCTGTAGCCTAATTTTGCCTAATTTGCTGTTTTATTTCTGTGTGTTTGGTAGGTTGGTTTTGTTTCTCGACCTTGGAGAAGTGGCCTTTTGTAGAAGACGTCCTGTGTGTCCCAGCAGCACACTCCCTTCTGGTCACCAGGGCTATATGCTCTAAAGGTGTCCCCTACGTGGGCTGCGTGGGTCCTTCTGTTGTGGCAGGCTGACTACTGTGGGTGGTCTGATAGGCATGGCCAGCCCCCAGTCCTGTTGGTTGCCAGGCCCTGCCTTGTGTGGAGGCTACCAGCCACTGGTGGGTGGAGCTGGGTCGTAAGGTTGCTGTCTATGGAGTCCTGAGGGGTCCCAGGGCTAGTGCTGGTCCATGGATGGACAGAGCTGGTTTCCAGGGTTGGTGGTTGCAGGCCTGGGGATCCCATATCTAGTGTCAGCCTGCTTGAGTGAGACCGGTTCCTGACATGGCTGGCTGTGTGGGGTCCAGGTGTCTCAAAGCTGGTGTCAGATCCCAGGGCAGCTGGCTTAGGGGCCCAGAGTGTCTCAGTGCTGACGTTGGCCTTCTGGTGGGTGTGCTGGCGTCTGGGGGTCCCATGACTTCAGCCTGCTGGTAGACAGGGCTGGGACCCAGGGGATCCTGGGGCTAGTACCAGCCCGCTGGTCGATGGGGCCAGGTCCTGGGGTCCTGGAGCTAGTGCTGGCCCACTGGTGGGCAGAGCTGGGTCCTGGGGTCTCTGGCTGCAGGGCCCAGGCGTCCCAGAGCTGGTGTTGGTCCTCTGGTGGATGGGATCCTGGCCCCATCCACCAGGGGGATCAGGGGATCTTAAGACAGCTGGCCTCTTGGTGGGTGGCACTGTGTCCCCACCTGGCTAGCTGCTTGGCCTGAAGCATCCCAGTACTGGTGCTGACAGGCTGGTGGGCAGGGCCCAGTCCCTTTGCCAGCAAGCTAGAGGGAGGATTACCAAATGGCGCCTGCCAGCACCAGTGTCCTCGTGGTAGAATGAGCTCCCCAACATAGCTACTGTCATTGTCTGTGTCCCCAGGGTGAGCTCCAGTGGCCTCCTGCCTCTGCAGGAGGCTCTCCAGGATCAGCAGGTGGGTCTGACCCAGGCTCCTTTCAGATCACTGCTTCTGCTTTGGGTCCTGGAGTGTGTGAGATTTTGTGTGCGCCCTGTAAGGGTGGAGTCTGTATTTCCCGCAGCCTTCAGAGTCCCGAAAGTCAGCCCTGATGACCTTCAAAACCAAACATTCTCGGGGCTTGTCTTCCCAGTGCTGGGGAGCCCAATGTGGGGCTTAGACACCTCACTCATTGGGGAGACCCTCTGCACTTGCAATTATCCTCCCATTTGTGGGTCACCCACCCAAGGGTATGGGTCTTGACTATACCATGTCTCTACCCTCCTATCCATCTGGTGGTGCCTACTTTATATCTTTAATTGTAGAAGATATCTTCTGCTAGTCGTCCAGTCTTTCTCATCAGTAGTTGCTCTGTAGATAGTTGTAACTTGGGCGTGCCCGTGGGAGGAGGTGGGCTCAGGGTCTTCCTCCTCTGCCATCTTGGCCACACCTCAACTTTGGTTTATTTTTTTTCCTCAGGAAATACCCTATGATTCAGACGGATGATGAACGAGAACGCTATAAAGCTGTGTTCCAGGACCAGTTTTCAGAGTACAAAGAGCTCTCTGCAGAAGTTCAAGCCGTCTTGAAGAAGTTCGATGAGCTGGATGCAGTGATGAGCAGATTGCCGCATCGTTCAGAAAACCAGCAGGTGAGTGCCTGCAGCTGCCGGGGAGGAGTTCTGATGGCGGAAGGATGAACTCTGACTTCGTCTGAAGTGGAGAGAAGGCATAACCATCTGCATCTGCTGTCTAGGAAGCTCACTGGCAGGGTGACAGTTCAAAATATATAATTTAATGTCTTTTGCCTTCGATTATTAAACAGTATTTTATTTTCTTACTTAAATAAAGTATAAATTTGCCTAACATACATACCGGGTCAATCAGGCTCCCAAAGGAGACAGATAGCACACTCTAAGGTAATTTGAGGAAGGTTTATTCACAGATGGTGGACGGGGGTGTAGAGGAGCTGCTAGTGGCCATGCATTCTCCGGAGTAAGTCACAGCCAAGCAGTTAGCACCCCAAGCCCAGAGAGCACAGTGGGTAGGGACGGAGAGTGGATCTGAGGCTGCATACATGAGCTACAGGGCTCATGCTTCAGACCAATAACCGTGATTATGGCAGAGAGGAAAACGAGGGTGGAGATGGCAGTCATAGGGGACTGAAGTGTTTTCTCTAATGTTCTTTTTTTTCTTCACATTTTAATATCTGGGAAATCAGGATGCCCTCATAATCAATGGCATTTTTTACCTGACATATATTTTTTCATTGAGAAATAATTCGCATACCATAAAATTCACTGCTTTTAAGTGTACAATTCAGTGGGTTTTAGTATTTTCACAAAGGGGTATAACCGTTACCACTGTAATTCCAGAACATTTTCATCACCCCCCAAGAAATAACCCATACCCATTAGCACTTTTTTCCCATTTCCCCTCTCTCCAACCACTGACAACTACTAATGTACTTTCTCTCTGTATGGGTAAATGCAGTGATATAACATGTGGCCTCATGTCTGGCTTCTTTTGCTTAGCATCATGTTTTCAAGGTTCATCTATATGTCAAGAATCAATATTTCATTATTTTTTGTGGTGAAATAATAATATTCCATTGTATGAATATACCACATTTTTTTATCCATTTATCAGATGATGGACAGTGGGTTGTTTCCACTTTTTTTTTTTGTTTGTTTCCACTTTTCGGCTATTATAAATAATGCTGCTATGAACATTTGTGTGTAAAATCCTATCCTTTTTAAAGAGAATGTATTCATCTAATCTATTTGTGTAATTGAAATTTTAAAAACATACAGCATTTTTTAGTAAATGTCAAATGTATGTATATATAATATATACACACATTTTTTATATAGATAGATAGATAGATTCTTCTCCTGAGACCTGCATTAGTTGGGCATCTTTGTTTTGACCAGACCTTTAAGTGTACATTTAAATGAGTTGTAATTACAAGTCCTCTAAGCCAAATGTATAGAGTAGTGACATTTTCCCAGTCTTGGAGTGATGGAAGGGTGTTGGCTAAGAGATGCCAGTACCAGGAAGCAGGAGAAATCCAGCACATACTGCAGGTTCAGGGTCAGTTAGTACCATTTGGAGAACAAGCAAGGTGCACAGGTCCAAGAAGGGTGACCAAGTTTAGATGCCCTCAAAGGAGTGCAGGAAAGAAGGAGCAGGCACCAAGCGTCTGGATCACCGCAGGTTGGGAAGAGCAAGCTGGTTAACAGACATAACGCTGAGAAACCTGAGCGTGACATGTGGCCTTTGAGCCCAGGCCCAGAGGCGTCGGGTGTGTAGGCTGTGTATGCGTGGGCGAGGGCTCAGGCTGTGGTGTGCGATTGGGGGTGGGAGGGTCCTGATTACAGCAGGTGCTGAGAAACTGAGTCCTCCCGCAGTACTCCCACACAATCTCACAATAGTCATTTCCTTTGGTTTTCAGCATGGCTTGGCAAGTAAGTAGCCAAATGACAGCCAAATGTAGTTAGTCTCGGTGTCTCCTCCAGGCCTCATCTAAAGTGGAGATATCAATTGTATCACAAAAATGAACTTCTTCGCAGCCACAGGCTGAGCTTTGCGGTGGGCAAGAGTCTGCCGGCAAGGCTCACTCGTCCCCTAGCGCATCCCCAGGGAAGTGTCTCTGTGCCCAGCGGGCCTGCTGGGGGCATGGGTTCTCACACACACCTGCTCATGCACCCGTGAAAAATTAAACCATCACATGACTTTTCTAAGCCCATCCAATAGGAGTTTTGCTCAAAATGATCTCTCCGGTCCTCACCCTCCTAATTCAGTCTCTCTGACCGACTCTAGGATAGATTTTTACAGCTCTCATCTCTGCCTGCGTCTCCAGCACAGCACCCCTGCCCCCAGGCAGCTAGTTCAGTCCCAGGCCAGGACCTGTTAATGTAGATGACAACTGAATAACCAGGTTCATCTCACTGATGGCAAGCAGTCAAAACACAAACAATACTCATGATCTTAGTATGTAAAAAACATTGAAGAGTTAAAATATATTGGGAAAAGGATGTGGACTTGTGATGGAAAATGTTCTCAGGGGAAGCTTTTAGAACATAAATTATTACATTTTATTGTGTATTTATTAGGTTTACAGTGCTTCGCAATCTCCAAAGCATAGGTTTACCTGGATAAATGAGGGCATTGCTCTAGTAAGCTGTTTCCTTTGGATAGACTATTCAACCCTTTAACAAATTTCATATTTATTATTAAACTTAGCATAAAGTTGGAGGGAGCCTCATATTAGCTATTTTCAAAAGTTGAATAGTCTCAACTTGCCAAAGGGGATGAAAATGCTACCTAATTATAGCTAATGTGGTTATTATGTGCCAAGCACTTTAGAAGGATCATTTCAAATAAATGAACCTTCTCACAACACTATGAGATAGTTATGGTTATTATTCCCATTTTACTGATAAGGAAACCAAGTCTTACGGTGAAGAGCTTGCCCGAGTCACACCGCCGGCAAGCAGTGGCACTGGAACTCGGTCCAGGTTTTACACGAGCAGGGGCCTCGCCCTACTGTTCATCCCTGGATCTCAGGGCCTGGCCAAGAGTAAGCCCTCAAATACTTATCCAGTGAGTTGAATTTGTTCGTGTATGAATATTTTCATTATAGTCTTAGGTAAAAATTGTTTTCAGTTCTTATGCCCACTGTACTCTTGAGACATTCTTGAGATATGATGTGAGTAACTGCAAGTATTTTCGTTCACATATACAGTATATTATTTTTAGGAACATGAGAGAATTTCAAGAGTCCATGAAGAGTTTAAGAAAAAAAGGAATGTGAGTAAAACCATTTTCTTCTTTAAAGTGTATTCTTATCCAGGTACAGTGGTGACAGCTGACAGATTTTAGATTCTTGCAGCTAAAGTAGTTCTTCTTTTGTATTTCTTAAGATGCTACTTGTTAGGGACCATGGGTGGCTGCTGGATGCCTTTTTTTTTTTAAATTTACCTCTTGGCTGCGTTGGGTGTTCGTTGCTCTGCGCGCAGGCTTTCTCTAGTTGCAGCTTTCTCTAGTTGCAGCGAGTGGGGTCTACTCTTCGTTGCAGTGCACGGGCTTCTCATTGTGGTGGCTTTTCTTGTTGCAGAGTGCAGGCTTCAGTAGTTGCAGCACACGGGCTCAGTAGTTATGACACGTGGGCCCTAGAGCACACAGGTTTCAGTAGTTGCGGCGTGTGGGCTCAGTAGTTGTGGCGCACGGGCTTAGTTGCTCTGCGGCATGTGGGATCTTCCCGGACCAGGGCCGAACCCATGTCCTCTGCACTGACAGGCAGATTCTTAAACACTGAGCCACGAGGGAAGCCCCTGGGTGCCTTTTCTTCTCGTCTCTGTCCTGAATACATTCTGCTGTGTCCTGATTTAGGAACCCAGGGAAATGAGCACCCATATAGAGCTCTTCACCCACATTTCATTCACAAAGATTAAGTTCTTTTACAGGTTTCTAATTCCATCCTTAACTTAATTGCACAAATTAGTAGAGGATGGAGGGAGCTTTTATTAATCCATTAATTACTTTTTAATGTATTTTAATACTCAGGGGCGCCTCAGCTCTCTACTTCGACTCAGTTTCGCTGTGAACCAAAAGCTTCTAAAAAATAAAATCCACTGAAAAAAATATAGAGAGCTTACCTGTTATTCTTGTTAGGCAGATTTTGAAATCTGCCGCAGGAAAATCTGCTATGAAAGGTCATTTTCTGGGTGATAATGTGTGTTTCTGTGTTTTTTGCTGAGGAAGCCAGAGGCTGAGATAATAGCTATGTTTCTTTTCTAGGATCCTACATTTCTGGAAAAAAAAGAACGCTGTGATTATCTGAAGAATAAACTTTCTCACATAAAGCAAAGGATTCAAGAATATGATAAAGTAATGAATTGGGATATACAGGGTTATTCTTAAAACTTATTTGAAACCACTTTTTTATATCAAGCTTCATATTTATTTACTGTCTTTTTTTATGCTCGTCTCTGTGATAGAGAAGCAAATGCCTCCTGAATCAGCTTGTAGTTGGTTTAGCTGGTATGTCAAGTTAAAACAGTATGTGATTGCATTTCAGACATTTCAAAACAAATTCAAATTTACTAAGGGCCTTTACTAAGAGTGGAAGAAATTCTGGATTCATCTGTGTACAATGTATATTTATCTTGTTAAAATTGATTTAAGCATTGTGTCCTTGTGGTTGATGATCAAGTGGAGTGTCAATTCTGGTGCTGCTTTTTCCTTTTTTCCTTAGGCCAGTTCCTGGGATTCTTTTAGGACAAATTTCTCTTCCTAGCCAAAGATGTCATTTCTGCCCTTGAAAGGGGTTTGAATTCACCATTTGAAGCCTTATGATCTTGGGCGAGTTGTTTAATCTGCCTGTGCCTATTTCCTCATCTGTAAAATGGGGCTCATCATAGGACCTACCTCCTAGGGTTGATACGAGGATTAAATGAGTCAATATTCGTAAAGCACTTAGAACAGAGCCTGGCACATTTGTAAGCACTGCATTAGTGTTTGTGAACTATATAGACATGTTTGTGGAATGAATAAACTACATAGAATAAGTCTCAAGGAAAGGACCTTAAAGAGCAAGTCCAGCCAGCTAGCCCAAGGCCACGGCCTTATGACTTTCTTTTTTTCGTGCTGTAAATAAATCTTACACACGTCGCCTTAAGCAGATGCTTCCCTGTGGCCCTGTGCCTACTGGGGTCCAGTGCAGCCTTCTTATCTTTAATCAGCATCACTGTGCACATCTCTCAACGTCCCCACAGCCCAGCCCTTCCTGTAAGCCTCGAATACAAGGATTGTGTGAATATTGTTGCCATTTCTCTCCTGTTTAGATGTCCATCCTAAGGCCCCATGATGTTGCATCTGCTTAGAATCTCCCTTTGATTTATTGGAATGCTTCATTGTCCCAAGAATTATCTTGGCTTTGAGGCTTTATTCATGAGAAATGTTTTATTTTTATTAATGTGAACAAGAGACTGCTTTAAAAATGTTTTAAAAAATCATTGTTACTGGTTCCTATTCAGCAGCATCTATCTTGTAGATAATTTCCCAGGTGTAGAAATACAATTTCTGCTTCATATAGTTGCCATTCAAACAATTAATACTGGAGGAATTTTCGAAGTGATGAAACCAAAGAAAAGAATGTGGAAAAGCGAAGGCGGACCAAGTATTGGATACTGAATAAACTTCCTACTTCTTCTTTGTCAATGATATTTAGTGTATATTGTTACTATTTTCAATCCATGGTTCTCAGACTATGCTTAGGGTGCTGAGAGTCTTAAGAGGTGATACTGAGGAAAGTGTGAGACTAGGCTCCCTCTGGACCGCCCCCCAAACTAGAACAGCTGCACGTTCTGTTTTACATATTGGGACCCCATGTTAACATTTTGCATAAGAAGAGCACCCATGCTTTAATAAAAAAAAGATGAGGGGCTTCCCTGGTGGCGCAGTGGTTGAGAGTCCGCCTGCCGATGCAGGGGACACGGGTTCATGCCCCGGTCCGGGAAGATCCCACGTGCTGTGGTGCGGCTGGACCTGTGAGCCGTGGCCGCTGAGCCTGCGCGTCCGGAGCCTGTGCTCCGCAACGGGAGAGGCCACAACAGTGAGAGGCCCGCGTACCGCAAAAAAAAAAAAAAAAAAAGAAAGAAAGATGAAATAATACCAATTTGATGAACTGTAAAGAGATTAATATTGAAATGAAGTGTTAAGGAAATTTGACTTTGTGAAACTTTATTTGACTACAGTTGTAAATGTTAATCTTTGAAGACCAATGTTGTAATGCTGAGTTTTACAGTTTTTATGTGAATACCTAGGCATATTAAAATTTCAGTCACCTGTTGTTTTGTGTGTATCCTTTATTGTTTACTTTTCTGGCATTCCTGAGTTGACTGGGCATGTTCTCCATTATCAGAAAATAAACCGGAAAGTCATTGAAAACTTGTAGATCATGATGCTCAGGTGACTATTTCCTCCTCCCCCATTATTTGCAAGAATTCAAAGTTAAGGCCACTGTTGGTTTCCTCGGGCTGCCTGCCTTAACCAAGTACCACAAGCTTAAAACAACAGAAATGTATTGTCTCACAGTTCTGCAGGCTTGAAGTCTGAAATCAAGGTGTCAGCAGGGCCAACCTCCCTTGAAGCCTGTAGGGGAATCCTTCCCAGCTTCTGGTGGTTTGGGCTGGCAGTCTTTGACATTCCTTAGCTTGTATACATATCGCTCCAGTCCTCTGTCTTCACGTGGCCTTCTCCCTGTGCCTCTGTCTTAACAAGGCTATGTTCTTATAAGGACACCAGTCACATTGGATCAGGGACCCACCCTCTCTAGTATGACCTCACCTTAACTAATCACACCTGCAAAGACCCTATGTCCAAATAATGTCACATTCTGAGGTCCCAGAGGTTAGGACTTCAACCCATCTTCTTTGGAGAGGACACAGTTCAACCCATAACAGCCACCTTTAGCAAGTTGTGAGATTCAGAAAAAGATAGTTCCCTGTACATTTTTTTTCTCACCTGACTTTTAACATGTATTCTATTTTGAAACTTAATATGAGAAGATACCAGCATATCTAAAACTTGAAAAGAGAAAAGTATATATCCTTCACTCATTCATTTGTCAGTTATGTGCCAAATGCTTTCATTGGCCAGATGTTCTAGCACTGAAGATATGGTAGTCAGTAAAACAGGTAGAGACCCTGAGGTTACTGTCTAACAGGAGGATCTGAATGAGAAGATAAAGGATTGGTGATGAAGTATGCATTTTTCTTATGTGCTTTTCTATAAATGGTTTGTGTAGAGACCCTGATACTGAGATGCACCAATGTTCAAAAGATAGACAATATAGGAAAAATCTATAATTTTTTCTGACTCAATTTTTTTAAAAAAACTATTAGAGAAAAATTTTTTGAAGAAAAATACTGAATAGATACAAAAGCATAGAAAATGGAAGTCCTGCCACCCTGGTGATATATACTGTTCAGAGCATATACTTCCAGTCTTTTTATTTTTATTTTATTTTATTTTATGTATTTGTTTATTTATTTTTGACTGCGTTGGGTCTTCATTGCAGCACACGGGCTTTCTCTAGTTGCGGCGAGCAGGAGCTACTCTTCGTTGCGGTGTGCGGGCTTCTCATTGCGGTGGCTTCTCTTGTTGCAGAGCACAGGCTCTAGGCACACGGGCTCAGTACTTGTGGCTCACGGGCTTAGTTGCTCAGCTGCATGTAGGATCTTCCTGGAACAGGGCTCGAACCTGTGTCCCCTGCATTGGCAGGCGGATTCTTAACCACTGCGCCACCAGGGAAGTCCCTTCCAGTCTTTTTATAATACATGTAATCAGTTTTAAATGGTCTACTTTAATACCATAGTGTTTTCAAAGAAGAGTATCTGGGAGGCTGCACCAGCATGTGGTAGAGCGGCTCTCCTACATTAGACAAGCCAGGCTTAGAAGGAGGGTAGGAGGAGCCCAGCAGAAGGGCAAGGTGGACTTCAAACTCACCACAACAAAGACTCCTTTATTTCCTGTGTGATCTTGAACCTAAGTATCAGCCTCCTTATCTGTGACGGGATAATATTACTACCTGATGAAACTGTTACCAAAATTAAGTGGAATAATGTTTGTAAAATATCAGGAAGATGCTTGCTCGATTAGTGGTGGCTAGATATTCAATTCAAACTGTACTTTTCACTACGTTAGATAATGAATTGGCTGTTTTAAAGGTAGAATATCAAAATGACTTTGATAATAACAATAATAAAGGGCTGTTTTTGAAAGTGTGTAGGTAATGCATTTATTGCAGAAAAATTTAGGAAATGAACTCTTCCAAGCTCACACAAATAAAATTGCCCATAATTCTGCCCTTGGAGATAGTCGCTGTTAACATTTGAGATCATATCCTTCCATTCTCATCTTACACAGGTATGTATTTGTATAAGCATATTATATACAGAAAGTTTTGGTATTTACAAAATGAGTAGTATATAGTACGTTGTGTTTTAATTAATAAAACTAGACTAATTTTTCTGAATTTATAGTTTTTATGTTTTCTATTTATTTCATTTTAATGCAGTTATATTATCATTGTTTTAGTTACTGATGTTCTTGTTGTATGGCGGAAAAAGCAAGGAATGGGAGTTGGGTCTAGATTCAAGCTGTGTGGCCTCAGGCGCCTAAATCACTTAACTTCTTTGAGCAATGGGATTAGATGAGGTAAAAATACCTAAGGTGGGAACTTCCCTGGCCCTCCAGTGGTTAAGACTCCGAGCTTCCTGTGCTTCAGTCCCTGGTGGGGGAACTAAGATTCCACAGGCGTGTGGCACAGCAAAACAAACAAAAATTACCTGAAATAATTTCATAAACCATAAATCTCTGAAAAATCCTTACATTTATTTATATTTTTGTTCTGATAATGTTATCAATAAGAAATTTTCTTTAGTTCATTATTAATAACTTGATAATAAATATAATAAAATATAATATAAAACAACATATTTATAAAATATAATAAAAATAGCATATTTACTATATAATCAGGGCTTCTTCGGAGGTCTGTATATTCTGGTACAGCCAGAATGGCCTTGATACATACAAAGAATATTTCCATTTCAGCTGATTGACTTGGAAGCCACAGCATGTGCCAGTGTGAAAGGAGCAAAGAGCAGGCCACTGGGGAACGGGAGGAATTTTCCAATTAGTGGAGTACAGATTTGGCCCCTTCCTTTCTTCTTTATAAAGTAGAAAAAAGGCCCCCAGATATAAGAACTTCATCACGCACCCCACTTCCAGGTATGTGTTTTTTTTCTTTTTTCCTTCGGTACGCGGGCCTCTCACTGTTGTGGCCTCTCCCGTTGCGGAGCGCAGGCTCCTGACGCGCAGGCCCAGCGGCCATGGCTCACGGGCCCGACCGCTCCGCGGCATGTGGGATCTTCCCGGACCAGGGCGCGAACCTGTGTCCCCTGCATCGGCAGGCGGACTCTCAACCACTGCGCCACCAGGGAAGCCCCAGGTATGTATTTAATGACAATTCTGTTTGCCTCGTAATTTGTTTAATGAATAACCCTACCACTTAACTGCTTTGGAGAAACTAAAGTTATTGCAAGATATTAGACCCATAATAGGCGTTTATCAAGACCGTTTGAATTGTAAGCAGTGTACAAGGTTGCTCTTTTTACACAAAACACCATTTTGTGCTACCAATTAAAACAATATTTGTAATCATTATTTATGGGGGAATTTTAGTAGGAGGATTTAGCAGGCAGTGTTCTCAGTCATAAGCCACAAAAACCAAAGCTGGTTGATTTAAGAAGAGGGATTTATTACTATCTACTGTCTAGCTTACAGAATTGCTGGGAGACCTGGAAAACTGAGCTGGAGGCTATGCAGCAGGAAAAATGCCCAAAATCACACCTAAAATCCAATCTGGTGAAAACAGCTCTCCTGCTCCTGCTGCCCTCTGTGTGCCAAATGCACTACCAGCCCTGCCATCCTTGGAAGCGTGACTCAGATTCAGATGATTCAGAGTGAGAGATGGATTGGTGGAAGCTAGGTCCCTTGCCATGCTCTAATTGCAAAGGAGACTGGGATGGGAAGGGCCTTTTGAGCTTCAGCAGGCAGACCCGGCTTCCTACTGAGATTCATCACTTGGGGAATTCCCCAGAGTATGAAGGGATTTGGATGCTGACAGCCAAAGAGGAAACAAATATCACCTACAGATAAGTAGTTGTCCTAATTGTGAGTGTAGTCAGGGATTTATCTTACTCACTTACGAACAGGCCAGATATGCACATGACAGCCAGTGCCAGAACACTTGTAACCTTAATGCTTCCAGAGCTGAGAAGAAAGACAGGAAGGGTCCCCACTAAGGTCCTAGATGTAGGAATGTGTCCCTGGCCTCCAGGTTTGAGATTCAGAAAAACATTATCACCCAGAAAGCATTGCAGTGCAGTAATTTCCTGGCCTTTTCAGATTAGGTCAAATCCTCCTACTATATGCTCTTCTACACTTGTACCTCTTATTGAAATGAGTACAGGTGTTTACCAAAAGGTGTGTACAAGAATGTTCATAGCAGCTTTACTCATAATAGCCCCAAGCTAGCAATAACTCAGATGTCTGTCAACAGTAGAGTAGTAGAAATGAGAAATTGTGGTATAGTCATAGAATACTACAGAGCAATTTTGAAGAAGAGTGAATTGCCGTTACATGCAAAACACAACACAATGTTGAACAAAAGCCAGACCAGAGCACATACTGCACAATTCTCTACAAAGCCCCAAATCAGGCAAGATTAAACAGTGGTGATCTAAGGATAGGGATTAACTTCGGAAAGCCAGTTATTAACTGGGAAGGGGTATGAGGGAGCCTTTAGGGTATGAAAATGTTCCATACATTGCTCTGGATGGCAGTTACATGGCTATATAAATATTTATTTCACTGTGCTGTTGGGTTCATTGTATACACTTAACATATGTCTGTTCTATATCAATAAAAAAGCTACTGTATTATAAAAATCTAATCTCTGGTGATAGAATTCAGAAGAGAGGTTACCTCTGAGAGATGGTTATTGGCTGGGATGGGGCATGTGGGAGCCTTTGGGGTGCTATACCTTGATCTGGTTAGTTACCTGGGTATATAGATAGGTAAAAGTTCAGTGCCTCAATTTTTAACAATCATACGTATGTTTGAAGAAAAGTATATTCCCAATTTAAGACAATCAATGTGAATTTGGGAACACAATCCTTTCATAAATTGATGACTGCCTAGTGTTCAGGTGGTCTTTGGACAACATCTGCGAACTTATAGCTGGAGCAGCGCAACAGTCTTACAACTGCTGATCCAGTGAGTTATATTTGAAACCCAAAGTTGTACGTGTTTGTGACTGGGAACTGACCCCCATATCAGAGAGGGCAGATTATAACCATTTTCTTCCTCTCTTCCTCCATGAACTGTGCAAAAACAGATGGTCTACACATGAATGACCCTGAAGATTATTTATACCTGTTTAAATGCTTTTATTCTCACACTGTTGAATTCGTGGCTCTTGATTCTGTTTGTTCATAGTGCAGGAGGCTGACGGATATATGACAGGTGAGGAAAATACTGTTTGTTAGTAACGTGTGAAACACAGCAGCCCTTCCCTATTTAAATCTTGTTTAAATCAGGAAGGCTGCCAATGTTGTTAATATTCAAGGGTACTCTGGGGATTGTTGTTGCCAAAGGGCAGACTCAGGTTAAACCGTGGGACAAAGTTATGCTCAACTACCATCCAAGTATTTGGAGGTGCCTGCCACGTGATTCAGCTGCCCAGACGCAACAGGGTGGTGGAAACGGTCTGTTGCTCTTCATATAATTAGCGGTGATATCCAGGATTTTCTTAGAAACCCTCAGGATTAAGCGTTTGAAATCAGAGACTATAGAGAGGTTACATACTGCAAGAATGTTATCGTAGGTGTCTGATGTCAGCATGCCATGTGTCAGTGAGTCACTTCATGAGTCACTTTCAGAGTTTCACTGTTTCCCTACAGGCTGCTCCTTGATTTTCCCCTGTTCTCGTGATGAGAAATTGGTACCGAACAATAGGACTATAGAAAGTCTTCTTTATCTTTGTGACATCCAGATCCTCAGCAGCTCACATTGAGGCTGGAATAGCCACCTACCTGCTCTTCCCATCTCCGTTTTGTGATGTTAGTTGAACAGGAATTGAGCTTCTCCCGTATACAGAGCAGATGCTTTGCTTATAGTGCTTCTCATGAGACTTAACCATGGTTTTTGCTTTCATAGAAGTCATTGGTGTACCATATGCCCATGAACTATGTTAGAAGCTGTAGAGTGGTTAAGAGTACTGGCTCTGGGACCAGACTGCCTGGGTCCAAATCCTGGCAATGCCACGTATTAGCTGTGTAACCTTGGGCCAGTTACTTCATCTCTCAGAGAGTAGGGACCATCATTTTTGTGTCTCTGCTTAGGCCCTTGAAGTGGTTGGTCCGATTATCAGAATCACCTGGTCTGCTGTTATTAGTTTAGGTTCCTAGTTCCCTCCCTGGGATTTTCTGACCTGTTTGGAGTGGGGTCCAGGATTTGTATTTGTTATGTATTTGTGTTTATTATGTATTATGAGAGATACCCAGGGAACAAAAACTCCAACCTTTTTCTCCTCCTCCTTCCATGTCCTGCTGGTACCTCCCAATAACCCAACCAGAAGGCAGAGACAAGGAGTCTGATGATGTCTACCCCAGTCAGCCCCTGGGGTCAGCATGGAGAAGGGTGGAAAGTGGGTCTGGAGGAAGACATCCAGCATCCGTGTTACCTCACCAAATCCCAACCATCGTCAACTCCATGATATGCATGCTCTCGTTATACTATTTTACAACTGAGGTCACTGGGGCCCAGAGGCAGACACTCAAGTTGCCCACACAAGCAATGCTCGGTTCTACCTACGAGGCATTAATCTTAACAGGATTTGTATTGAAGCTCATATGGCCTAGATACCTCTCATTGAATACCCGGCTTATTGAATGCCTCACCTTTCTCATCCTCCTTTGTTCTACTGCACCATTTGTGGTCAGAGCTGCAGAGGCCACAATTCATTACTGTCCTGGTTCCATTTACATATAGACTGTTGGAATCAGGGAGTTCAAGGAGGTGTCATCCAACTCATTTCTTTTCTTTTCTTTTTTTTTTTTTGCGGTACGCGAGCCTCTCACTGTTGCGGACTTTCCCGTTGCGGACTACAGGCTCCGGACACGCAGGCTCAGTGGCCGTGGCTCACGGGCCCAGCCGCTCCGCGGCATGTGGGGTCTTCCCAGACCGGGGCACGAACCCGTGTCCCCTGCATCGGCAGGCGGACTCTCAACCAGTGCACCACCAGGGAAGCCCCAACTCATTTCTTTATTTAGTATGTATTTATTTATCTGGCTGCACAGGGGCTTAGTTGAGGCATGCAGGATCTAGTTCCCTGACCAGGGATCAAAGCCGGGCCCCCTGCATTGGGAACATGGAGTCTTAACCACTGGACCACCAGGGAAGTCCCCAACTCTCTTATTTTATACAATAATTTGGCAGCCCAAGATCCAGTTCATGTATTCATTTTCCATTCCCTGACTAGACTGTAAGCCGCAGGAGGACAGAAGTCAAGTCTTTTATATCATCTCTATCTTCCACCCTCTTATCAGAGTGTAACGAATGCATTGCTGATACTCAACAAATTCATTTTGATTGGTTTGGTTGGCTAATATTTTTAGTTAAATAGCAGATGAGCTATTTTAGCCTGAAGGTGAGAGAGAAACAAACATCCTCATTCACAACTGCTGAGAGTCGAAATTGTTAAACCATCCAAATGTCCATTGCCAAAATGTCAAATATAATGCAATCCTTTAAAACAGCTGTACCTTCTGACTTGGCAATCTCACTTCTAGGAGTTCGAAGATAAATTCATAGATACATGCAGATTTATGGACACATACATTCATCTCGGTGTTGAGTATAACTACACATACAAACACACATAGATTGTGAGAGACTGATACAGGCTATGATCAAACCACATATAAAAAGAGAACTCTGGCCCACAACCTGGCAGCAAGGAGTCCAGGAACATAAACCACAACCTCTGTATCAATCAGCACCAAACAGCAAGGACTGGATCAATAATTGCCAACTTCCCTAATTTTTGCCCCCCTTCCCCCCTTCCAATTTGGGATCAACCGGAAAAAGCCAAATATGCTCTCCTAACCGAGTACATGATGCCCGTTTCTCACTAGCCCACCTCTAGCTTCCCTTGGCAACAAGGTCCAATCAGGGCATGCCTGAAGCCTTTCTTTTCTTTCAACTTTCTTTTTCTTTCTTTCTTCCTTTCTTTCTTTCTCTTAAACGTTTTTTTTTTTTAATTAATTTATTTTTTGGCTGCATCGGGTCTTCATTGCTTTGCGCAGGCTTTCTCTAGTTGCGGCGAGCGGGGGCTATTATTCGTTGCCGTGCGTGGGCTTCTCATTTCGGTGGCTTCTCTTGTTGCGGAGCATGGGCTCTAGGCACGTGGACTCTAGAGCACAAGCTCAGTAGTTGTGGCACATGGGCTTAGTTGCTCCATGGCATGTGGGATCTTCCCGGACCAGGGATTGAACGCACGTCCCCTCCACTGGCAGGCAGATTCTTAACCACTGCGCTACCAGGGAAGTCCCCTTTCTTTCTCTCTTTCTCTCTTCTCTTCTCTCTCTTTCTTTATTTTTCTCTGCATCAGGTCTTAGTTGCAGCAGGCAGGATCTTTCATTGTGGTGTGCGGGTTTCTCTCTAGTTGTGGTGTGCGGGCTCCAGGGCATGCGTGCTCAGTAGTTGCAGCACACGGGCACTCTATTTGTGGGCTGTGGGCTCCGTAGCGCGTGGGCTTAGTTGCCCCACGGCATGTGGGATCTTAGTTCCCCAACCAGGGATCGAACCCATATCCCCTGTATTGGAAGGTGGATTCTTAGCCACTGGACCACAAGGGAAGTCCCTCAACTTCTTTCAATAAAGTCTGTGAACTCCTCTGCCTGCCTGCCTTTGAGTCTCTGCCAAATGCATGCGATGGTGGCTGACTTCCTAGCTGTAGCAAGCTCTGAATAAATAGCCTGCTCGTTCTCATTTGGGTGGTCCTCCTTTATTTCCACAACTGGAAACAACCCAAAGCATCTGACAATAGAAAATGGTGTATCTATATGGCAGAATATTATACAGTGAGTAAAAATCAAGTTTTTTGAAGAAAAGTTGATGGTAAATGCTCCTGAAGTAATTTGGGGTGAAAAAAAGGAAACATAGTTATAGATATAGTATGATCTATATACAGTTATACTTTGCTTATATATATGTATTTTTTCCACTTCCCACCAGGGAAGCCCCCATGGTTCTTTTTTTATTGTGGTAAAATATACATAAAATTTACCATTTTAACCTTTTTTTTTTTTTTTAAGATAAGAAGTGGATTTATTTAGAGAGAAACACATTCCACAGACAGAATGCGGTCCACCCCAACAGGCGGGAATGGCCTTGGGAGAAACACTCCACAGAGTATAGGCCACCTCAGAAGGCAAGAGGCCCCGAAATATAGGGTGGTTAGTTTTTATGGGCTGGGTAATTTCATAGGCTAATGAGTGGGAGAATTATTCCAACTATTTTGGGGAAGGGGGGGGAAGATTTCCAGGAATTGGGCCACTGCCCACTTTTTGACCTTTTATGGTCAGCCTCAGGACTGTCATGGCACCTGTGGGTGTGTCATTTAGATGCTGATGTATTACAATGAGCGTATAATGAGGCTCAAGGTCTACTGGAAGTCGAATCTTCCACCATCTCGGACCTAGTTGGTTCTAACCAGTTTTTGTCATGTCCTGTGGCTATGTCATTCTTTTAAAGGTTGTGCCCTGCCCCCTTCCCTCCTGTTTCATTCCCCCCTCAGAGATTTTACTCCTAGATTCTTATTTTAAAATGCACAATTCTTAAGTGTGCAATTCAGTGGCATTAAGTACAGTCATGATGTTGTGCAACTGCCACAACTATCCATTTACAGAATTTTTTCATCATCCAGAACAGAAACTCTGCGCCCGTTAAACTATAACTCTTCACTCCTGCCTCCCCACAGTCCCTGGTAGCCTCTATTCTACTCTCTGTGTCCAATATATGAATTTGCCTATTCTAGATACCTAATATAAGTGGAATCATACAATATTTGTCCTCTTGTGTCTGGTTTATTTCACTTAACATAATGTTTCAAGATTTACCCATGTTGTAACATGTGTCAGAACGTCATTCCTTTTTTCTGGCTGAATAATGGTCTACTGTGTGTATATATTACATTGTACTTATCTGTTCATCTGTTGATGGACATGGGTTGTTTCCATCTTCTGGCTATTGTGGATAATGCTGCTATGAATATTGATGTTTATTTGAATCCCCACTTTCAGTTGTTTGGGATATATACCTAGGATGGAAATTGCTGGATCATGTGGTAATTCTATACTTCTTGAGGAACCAGTATACGAGTTTCAACAGCAACTGCACCATTTTACATTCCTACCAGCAATGCACGAGGGTTCCAGTTTCTCCACTTTCTCACCAACTCTTGTTATTTTCTCTCTCTTTTTTTAGAATGGCCATCTGAATGGGTGTGCAGTGATATCTCATTATGGTTTTCATTTGTTTTCCTAATGATTAGTGATGTTGATCATCTTTTGATGTGTGTATCTTCTGTAGAGAAATATCTGTTCAAGTCCTTTGACCATGTTTTATTTGGGTGTTTTTTGTTGTTCTTAAGTTATAAGAGTTCTTTATATACTCTGGATTTGATTTAGTTTTGAATTGGACTAAATCCATCAGTTCATCAGAAGACTTATAAACATAGACTCCAGAAAATATTCTCAACTAGATTATTTTTTATTATTTTTAATTTAATTTAATTTAAATTTTTAATTAATTTATTTTTTGGCTATGTTGGATCTTCATTGCTGTGCACAGGCTTTCTCTAGTTGCAGTGAGCAGGGGCTACTTTTCATTGTGGTGCACAGGCTTCTCATTGCGGTGGCTTCTCTTGTTGCGGAGCACGGGCTCTAGGTGCCTGGGCTTCGGTAGTTGTGGCTCGTGGGCTCTAGAGCACAGGCTCAGTAGTTGTGGCTCATGGACTTAGTTGCTCTGCAGCATGTGAGATCTTCCTGGACCAGGGATCAAACCCGTGTCCCCTGCATTGGCAGGCGGATTCTTAACCACTGTGCCACCAGGGAAGCCTAGCTTATCTTTAGAAGCAAAAATATATAAAATAATATAATCTGATGGGGCTTAATGGTGGTGGAAGGTACTTAACAACACAGAAATTGGTCAAACGTTACTTCTGGACTGTTGGCTGGGCTTGCCAGATTACTTAAGGACAATAGGTCACCAAAAAGTGAATGTCACGCAACAAAAGCCAAGACTCCTTTCAGTTCTGTGTTTGCTGTGTCCCTTGGTACCCGAGCCTGCTGTAGCCTTCTACTCCAGCCTGGGTGTCCATAAACTGATGGGAGATGGCAGGGACACATTTCTGAGGTGTTTTTTGGTTTGTAGTTGGGGAAGGAGTGCTCCCGTGAATCATTCGGGATCTTCTATGTCAAAAGATTCTGAAGAGGGCTTCCCTGGTGGCGCAGTGGTTGAGAGTCCGCCTGCCGATGCAGGGGACACGTGTTCGTGCCCCGGTCCACATGCCGCGGAGCGGCTGGGTCCATGAGCCATGGCCGCTGAGCCTGCGTGTCCAGAGCCTGTGCTCCGCAACGGGAGAGGCCACAACAGTGAGAGGCCCGCGTACCGCAAAAAAAAAAGATTCTGAAGAAAATGGAGTATACGCTTGGTGAACATAGTACGAGACATAGGAATGAAATGAGGAGTGCGTTAAGGGGGAGCAGTTTCAGAGACATTGAGAGAATGGGCATTTAGATAGAAATGTTGAATGAGAGAATATGAGAGTAGTTATTCAGAAGTAAGTGTTTGGGACCAAGATTTTAAAGTCACAACAAACCACCTAATTATGCTTTTCACCCCCATAAGTGGTTTCAGAAACACTATTTTATGGCAATTAAAATTATTTTAAGAGGCAGCCAACAAGAGTTATTTTAAGAGGCAATTTAAGTATTTACTTTCATGCTATAACCTTTGCCTTGTTTGTAGTTGAGTTTAAGCCTTGAGACTGAAGACAAAAGGATAAAAGGACTTAAGTTTTGAGATAATTACATGAATATTATAAATAATTGAAGCACCATGCCAACAAAAATTGACCTTTTCAAATTAGCAACACAAAATTGGTTATATCTAATTTACGGAAAACTATTTTTATCTTGTTATTTCATTATAATTATTCAACATATATTCCAAACAAGAGGAAGGAAAACTATTTTAAAATTCTCAAAACCAGTTAAAAAGCTCTTTAAATAATATGAATGAATAAATAAAATTTCTGAGTTTTATTAATCTGTTTAAAGAAGGACCTAAATCATATCATGTATTTAAAAATCATATATTTGTGTGTATGTATAAAGTATACATTTAATTTAAACACAATTTAATTGAAAAAAAGTGGTGTGGGTTTTTTTCTTGTTAAAAAGTGGGAGAGGACAGAGGGTAAATATTTTCGTGTTAAATCCTTGCCTGGAGGAGGCTGAGAAGTGGAAAATGGGTTGTAAATGTTTGTTTTTGTTTCCATTTAAAAAACCAAACTTTGTTATTTTGCCAGCTTTGAAAGTCTGCCTTTTCTTTGAGGGACGGGGGCGTGGTGCAAATCGGAGTGTATGGCCCACCAGTTCAAAAGACCCGGAGGGGTGTTACTTCCTTTTCTCCACAAGTTTAAAAGCTGTGGACGCCCAAGAGCAGTCCCCAAGGGTGGGGAGAGGATGTGGCGTCACTCCTCTTGGTAACTTTGGCAGTGGGACCACATCCATTGGAAGTCCTAGATTAAGTTCATTAACATTTTTAATCTGAGAGCAGGAAGGTGAAGAATCTGTGGGTCTGATTTGTGACTCTCAATTTCTAAGGACATGACCTACCAACCGCGCCACCGTCCTCTATCTTCCCTCATGAAGTCTTCGTTTTATTTTCGACTGCCTTACAGTAACCGACTTCACCTTCTCTCTTCCCTGCCCACTCTTGAGATGCCCCTTACCAGGAAATGACTCGGTCTTAATCCCAAAGGAATACTGAATTGCTCCCTTAAATTAAAGCTCTTCTTCTAGAAGCTTGCTCTAGACTTTTTTTTTTTAATATTTATTTATTTGTTTTGGCTGCTCCAGGTCTTAGTTGCGGCACACGGGATCTTTGTTGTGGCACACGGGATCTTTGTTGCAGCACACGGGATCTTTGTTGTGGCATGCATGTGGGATCTAGTTCCCTGACCAGAGATCAAACCTGGGTCCCCTGCATTGGGAGCAAGGAGTCTTACCCACTGGACCACCAGGGAAGTCCCTGCTCTAGACTGTAGAATTGTCCTCCCAGTGAAAAGCTTTTAAAGTATGCAGGCCAGGTCAAAGGAGCCCCGCCCACATGTGTGAAATATTCATTTTCCTCTCTGAAACCTGTGCACATTCTTACTTTCCCCAATATCCAATTCATCACCAGGTTTTACATGAGAAATATCTCTCAAAACCCTTTTCTTTCATTCATTTATTCAACAAATTTATTGACCATCTACTGTGTGTCAGGCTCTGCTAGCTACTGGGGATACAAGAGTAAAACAACTCTAGTGGAGAGCCCAGTAGAGCTCACAGTCTGGTTGATTGCTCCCCAGCTAAGCCAAACCAAACCAAAAAACCAGACCAGATCCCCATAGCACTGGTCACTTTTCCCTCCTAACTCTTGGCACATACACTTCTCCCCATTTTACAGATGAAAACACTGAGGGCTGGGACCATTACTTAACATGCCCTAGGTCACACTTGGTAATCGGCTAGAATTCTCTAAGAATCTTATTCTTTCATCATCCAAAAAGTATTGATCATTCACCATGTATCAGGCATGTCCTCAGGATATAGCGGTGAACAGAAAAGAATAGGTCCCTGATGTCATGCAGTTTATATTCTAGTGAAGGAGACAAATAGTAAATAAGAAAACAGGAACTATGTCAGAGTAGCTGGATGGCTACTTAGCTCTGGATGGTCAGGGAAGGCAACTCTGTTTTTTCTTTTTGGCTGCATTGGGTCTTCGTTCCTGCGCGCGGGCTTTTTCTAGTTGCGGTGAGTGGGAGCTACTCTTTGTTGCGGTGCGCGGGCTCTAGGCACGCAGGCTTCAGTAGTTGTGGCTCGTGGTCTCAGTAGTTGTGGCTTGCGGTCTCAGTAGTTGTGGTTCATGGGCTCAGTAGTTGTGGCTTGCGGGCTCTAGAGCGCAGGCTCAGTAGTTGTGGCGCATGAGCTGAGTTGCCTTGTGACAGGTGGGATCTTCCCGGACCAGGGCTCGAACCCGTGTCCCCTGTGTTGGCAGGTGGATTCTTAACCATTGCACCACCAGGGAAGCCTGGGAAGGCAACTTTTTAAGTCTCTGTAACCTCTACAGATATACTTTATATTTTATACCTCTGTCCATTTTCCCAGAGTGGTGAAAAAGTAAAATCTTTAGGAGGGTCAGACTAGTTTTTAGAACAACAAAGAGAGGAAGCTGGGTATATTTTGTTTCCTAGGGCTCCTGTAACAAAGTACCACAAAACTGGGTGGCTTAAAACAACAGAAATGTATGTCTCACGGTTCTGGAGGCTAGAAGTCTGAAATTAAGCTGTCAGCAGGGCCATGTTCCTTCGGAAACCTCAGGGGAGAATCCTTTCCTTCCTCGCTCCTAGCTTCTGGTGGCTTGCGGTGACCCTTGGCAGCCCTTAGCTTACAGCTGCAATCTCTGCCTCCGTTGTTACCTGGCGTTTGCCCTGAGTCTGTCTCTGTGTTTCCTCTTCTTACAAGGACACCAGTCAAGTTGGATTAAGGGCCCATCCTTCTCCAGTATGACCTCATTTAAAATATATATATATTTTTAATTTTATTGAAGTATAGTTGATCTACAATGTTGTGTTAATTTGTCCTGTACAGCAAAGTCACTTATACATATATATATTCTTTTTCATTATGGTTTATCACAGGATATTGAATATAGTTCCCTGTGCTATACAGTAGGACCTTGTTGTTTATCCAGTCTCTATGTAATAGTTTGCATCTGCTAATCCCAACCTCCTACTCCATCCCTCCCCCACCCCCCTCCCCCTTGGCAACCACAGATGTTCTCTATGTCTGTGAATCTGTTTCTGCTTCACAGAGATGTTCATTTGTGTCATATTTTCGATTCCACATATGAGTGATATTATATGATATTTGTCTTTCTTTATCTGACTTCATTAGTATGATAATCTCTAGGTCCATCCATGTTGCTTTAAATGGCATTGTTTCATTCTTTTTATGGCTGAGTAATATTCCATTGTATATATGTGCCACATCTTCTTTATCCATTCCTCTGTCAATGGACATTTATGTTGTTTCCATATCTTGGCTATTGTAAATAGTGCTGCTGTGAACACAAGGGTGTATGTATGTTTCTGATTATAGTTTTGCAGTAAGACTTCATTTTAACTTAACTAATTGTATCTTCAAGGACCCTATTGCCAAATAAGGTCACATTCTGAGGTACTGGGGGTTAGTATTTCATAAGTTGCATGAAGCCTTTTTAAATTTTCATATGGTCAAATTTATCAGTTTTTGTGAGGGTTTAAGTCATCCTTAGAAAGGCCTTCCCCACTCTGAGACTGAAAATATCTCCCATAGTTTCTTATAGATGCTTATCATTTCATTATTGGTCAATAATCCTGTGATCCATCTGAAATTTATTTTAGTGTACAGTATTCCATCATATGTCTTCTTGGCAATGCCCCATGTCCCCCACCACCCCCACCCCAAAACAAACAAAAAGACGACAAATTGCCAAAAATAAAATCTTCTACAGTGCAAAGGGCCAATTTCATTAATATATGAAAAATCCCTGTAAATCGATAAAGATGAATAATCCAATAGAAAATGGCACAGGATTAAGACAGTTCACTGAAAGGAATACAAATGGCTCTTAAACATATGAAAAGTTGCTCACCTCATTCATTGCAAATTAAAATTATACCAAAATACCATTTTTTGGTCATCTATCAAAGTGCCAAAGATTTGGTAACCCACTGTTGACCAGAGTTTAGGAAACGGTCATGTACCTATATTACCAGTAGGTGTGTAAATTGGTGCATCCTCTATAGAGGGCAATTTGGCAATATCTGTGAAAATTTTAAATGAACACATCCTTTGGAATACTCTCACTTCTAGGAGAAAGATGCCCTCCTGGTACCAGGAAGGAGAGAAGATTTTTATTACTGGAGCTGGGGAGTTGATGCCAAGATGAGTCTGAC
Source organism: Leucopleurus acutus (assembly GCF_964270905.1). NCBI lineage: Eukaryota > Metazoa > Chordata > Mammalia > Artiodactyla > Delphinidae > Leucopleurus > Leucopleurus acutus. The sequence continues at coordinate 120,785,107 of NC_139145.1, read as the reverse complement.
AAACAAACCTTACTGAAGTAATCCTTATCTTCTGTTATTTCCCCCCGTATATTTCCTAGCCACTTTCCCAAAATTTACTACCCTTAAAAACCCAACCCCCCTTTTCCTTTGTTTTTTTTTTTTTTTGATAAATTTATTTATTTATTTTTGGCTGCATTGTGTCTTCGTTGCTGCATGCGGGCTTTCTCTGTTTGCGGCAAGCGGGGGCTACTCTTCATGGAGGTGCGCGGGCTTCTCATTGCGGTGGCTTCTCTTGTTGTGGAGCATGGGCTTCAAGCATGCGGGCTTCAGTAGTTGTGGCATGCAGGCTCAGTAGTTGTGGCTTGTACTCTCTAGAGCGCAGACTCAGTAGTCGTGGCAGACAGGCTTAGTTGCTCCCTGGCATGTGGGATATTCCTGGATCAGCAGTCAAACCTGTGTCGCCTGCATTGGCAGGCGGATTCTTAACCACTGCACCACCAGGGAAGTCCCCCCCCACTTTTCCTTTTTTTCCTAGTCATTTCTCCACATTTTTTTGCCCTTTGTTAAAATTGTATATAAGCCCTCAAGTCTAATCACTTCTTTGGGTTTTTCACTTCTTTTCCATGAAGCTCCAAATGCCACATAAAAATATTAACATCAAAAAAATCTGTATGGGGCTTCCCTGGTGGTGCAGTGGTTGAGAGTCCGCCTGCCGATGCAGGGGACACGGGTTCGTGCCCCAGTCTGGGAAGATCCCACATGCCGCGGAGCAGTCGGGCCCGTGAGCCATGGCCGCTGGGCCTGTGCGTCTGGAGCCTGTGCTCCGCAACGGGAGAGGCGACCAACAGTGACAGGCACGCGTACCAAAAAAAAAAAAAAAAAATCTGTATGTTTTTCTCCTATTAATCTGTCTTTTGTCAGTGTAATTCACAGGCCCAAATAACAGAACCTAGGAGGGTAGAAGAAAAGTTTTTCTTCCCCTAGCTGGTCATATGGTAATTCTATGTTTAAGTTTTCCACCGTGGCTGCATCATTTTATACTCCCACCAACAGTGCACAACAGTTCAGTTTCTCCACATCTTTGCCAATCTTTCTTTTCTTTTTTTTTTATTGTAGTCAAACTAGATGGGTGTGAGGAGGTATCTCACAGTAGATTTGATTTGCATTTCCCTAATGATTAGTGATATTGAGCATCTTTTTGTGTGCTTATTGACCATTTATGTATCTTCTCTGGGGAAATGTCCACTCAAGTCCTTTGCCCGTTTTTAATTCAGTTGTTTGGTATTTTTGTTGTTGAGTTTTAAGAATTCTTTATGTATTCTAGGTATCAATCTTTTATTAGATGTATGATTTCCAAATATTTTCTCCCATTCCTTGGGTTGCCTTTTCACTCTTTTGATAGTGTCCTTTGATGCACACTGGTTTTCAATTTTTTTTTTTTTTTTTTTTTTTGCGATATGTGGGCCTCTCACTGTTGTGGCCTCTCCCGTTGCGGAGCACAGGCTCCGGATGCGCAGACTCAGTGGTCATGGCTCACGGGCCCAGCCGCTCCACGGCATGTGGGATCTTCCCGTACCAGGGCACAAACCCGTGTCCCCTGCATCGGCAGGCGGACTCTCAACCACTGCGCCACCAGGGAAGCCCTGGTTTTCAATTTTTTAAAGTTAATTAATTAATTTTACCTTTGGCTGTGTTGAGTCTTTGTTGCTGCACGTGGGCTTTCTGTAGTTGCGGCGAGCTGGGGCTACTCTTTGTTGTGGTGCACAGGCTTCTCATTGCGGTGGCTTCTCTTATTGTGGAGCACAGGCTCTAGGCGGGTGGTCTTCAGTGGGCTCAGTAGTTGTGGTTCACGGGCTCTAGAGCGCAGGCTCAGTAGTTGTGGCACATGGGCTTAGCTGCTTCGCAGCATGTGGGATCTTCCCGGACCAGGGCTCAAACCCGTGTCCCCTGCATTGGCTGGTGGATTTTCAACCACTGCACCACCAGGGAAGCCCAGGTTTTCAATTTTGATGAAGTCCAACCTTATCTATTTTTTCTTTTGTTGCCTATGTCTTTGGTGTCATATCTAAGAAATTATTGCCAAATCCAACATGGTAAAAACTTTTCTCTGTATTTCTTCTAACTGGTTTATTGTTTTAGCTCTTATTTTGTGTCTTTGATCTGTTTGAGTCAGTTTTATTATGTGGTGTAAGGTAAGGGTCTGCCTTCATTTTCTTGCATATTATGGATATCTAGTTTTCCCAGCGCCACTGTTTGAAGAGACTGTTCTTTCCTCATTGATTGGTCTTGGCACTTTTGTCTAAAATAGTAATATATTTTAAACAAAACAAGAAATATGTTGTCGATATCATATCACAATGTGATAGCACAATATAGAATAAGAATATCATTAATATGTTTTTCCTCATAAACACATTGATATAGATTTACTGCTGGATACATAATATAAACTCACTTGGTATTTACTTGATAACATAAGAATATGAGCTTGCCCACAATATCTTATGAAACAATGCCTTATACATTTAAAAATAACCCATTGTTTCATTACACTTAACCTGGATTCCATGATATAAGCTATATAAATAGCACAAATTCATGAGAAACACATAACCAATGAAGTACCAGTGCAAGGATATTTCTAGGGAATTATAAAAATATCTGATTTAGCAATAGGAGTATAAAAGACTTCTATTAGAATATCAACCCATTCCCATCTTAAAGTCTAGTTCCTTGAAAATGATGGTCCAAAAATCTTACTGATGCAAATGAGAATCACAAAAACCATACAGTGAACAAAGTAAAACACTAAATTGACAATAATAAAGCTAAACTAACAATAATTGACGTTTAAAGGAAAGACTAAACCAACCTAATACCTAAAGACGAACCTGAGTCAACATTGACAGTACACACTTAACAAAGCCTTCTAGCTGGAAAACAGAAGAATTCCAGCTATCTGGGTGTTTGCATTGTGGGATCTTTGCAAAGTTGTTGACAACTCAACTTCTCAGTACAATGCTGAATCAGTTCCTGTGTAAGCTTGAGTTAAGGGTCAATACGCTGGTTTATGAATAGCAAAGATGAGTTACCTTTAATAACTTCTGTAGGTTATTAGTAGTCTTTAGAGTTATATAAAAATTTACCCTTTAGGGACTTCCCTGGTGGTCCAGTGGTTAAGACTCCATGTTTCCACTGCAGGCGGCGTGGGTTTGTTCCCTGGTCAGGGAAGATCCCACATGCCCCAGGGTGTGGCCAAAAGAAAAAATTTACCCCTTAAAAAGAAAAAAAAGAACTCCTGCATTTTTTGTGTGTAGGAACCAGGGAAAGGACTTTCAAGTTTTGGGTTAGTGGACGGCCCCTTAGGAGGTGCACTTGGAGAAAAAAAGCTAACCCTGAAAAGGGTGTGTGATATGGGGTGAGGTGAGAGAGTGGAGGACCAAAGAAGAGGGTTGACTCCAGAGACCCTTGGAGAAAGATAAAAGTGGCCTAGATTTCACAGCAGAGCTCTCTTGAGCTAAGCTGGAAAGAATGTGAAGGCTATGTGCAGTTGAGAATTATGAAGTGCTCTGTGTTAGTAAGTACTGTGCTCTTTAGAATTCAGAGAAGCCTGAAAAGCATTTTGGCCCTTTAGGAATTTTCCACAGAGCTGGGGATGAGGGGATATGTTTATGTTTAAATAGCAATTCAAGTGATACTCTACTTTTACATTTATATGACCTTTATTCTTAAGCCCTTTTACATAGTTTATTTTAGGATTGACAGCCCCCAACAGTGTTAGGAATTCTGGAGAGAGGGAGTTCTGGAGAGACTACAGTAGGCTGAAGTGGCCAGAAAGTGTTTGGATAAAGAAGTAAGGTTGGAGTTGAGCCCTGAGCTGGGTTTTCCAAAATAGGATGTGTTAAGAGGCTCTGAGAAGGTGAGATTGACTGAATTGGAGGTGAGTCCCAAAGAATGCACAGACGCAGGTAGACGAGGGTATGGCAAGTTCAACTTTGGGTTACTCAGAACTCAGAACCCTGGAGGGTTTGGGAGGTCAGGAAAGTGTCAGATTTTGGAAAGACCACACATTAGCAATCATCAATCTCAAACCTCGGTCTCCTCCCATTCATTCTCCCCACAGTCCCAAGCAGTCTTTGTGTTAACACAGTTTCATTTGTGTAACTTCTTTCAAAAGCTCCCTCTCCTTGCCTACACCATGAAATCGAAAATTCCAGCATATACAGCACACTCCATGGTCTGCTTTGCACATCATCCCAGTGGTGTAAGAGTGGGATGGTGTGAGAGGCTGTCCACTTCAGGGAGGTGGGCTTTTGCATATGTTCTTACTTGTTTCTAGAAAGCCCCTTGTATACCCTAGCTAAGTTACTTTCAATATTATAATGCATTCACCTCTTAGGTGTCAGGCATTCTGCTCAACCATGGAAATACAAAGATGTGTACAACATCAAAATTATATGACTTACAGGCCAAATGGTATTAAACATAAAGGTAATTAAACATTTCATATTAAGTGGACTCTGTCACCTAATACATGAATCATCTTGAAGTTTTGTCTGAAAATAAATTTAAAAATTTCAGAAGCTTACATGGATTTTTAATGATTGAAATGAATATTCCAACCCATAAATAAGTTTGTACCTCCTGTTGTTCAGGTAGGGCAGTTTTGAAGTCAACAGATTGTTGCTTCCTTACCTGACATAGTCAGGACCAGAAATTTGAATGTCAGCTGCAAAAAGTAGATTAAAACTGAGGATCAAAGAGTGACACATAGATACCTTAAACAGTTCCATTTAATTTGAACTATACGATGTGCATTCATTTGCTATTAGTTTGATGTAGGATCAAGACTTTTCCTTTGCATATGGACTTTTCCCTCCTTTTCTCATTTTCAACTTTCTCATCATTTTCATAAACTATCTATGATTTTTAGTTTCAGTTTCCTTAAAGTTGAGTGAGAAATTAAAGGTACTTGGGGAACAATCTGAGTATAGAAGCCTTCTGAGTTTTTGTATTTTTTCCTTCCAGTCTTTTACAGTTGTCTCTACCATGTCTAACTTGACAACAAATGTTTTAACAACATGTTTATTGAGTCTTTTAACAATTAACTTGTTTTTCATAGGAATATCTTTCTTTTTGGGGGTCTGTCGTATTTCATCACTTTATATAGTATTTAATTAATTTGTGTGTGTGTATATATATATACATATATATATAATAACAAGTACAAGTGGCAATATCACATTTGGGTAAAACACAAAGCTTGCTACCACCAATTCCACTGTTGGGAGGAGAGTTAGGACAGTTCACTAGAAACTGGCCTTCCAACTGTGAGATTCCAGGGTGCTGAGGGCATCACAAAGTATTTAAACTCAGCTGTTATGTTATAGAAATAGCTGGAAAGTTTTTTTAAATGGTCTCTATTCTTTATTAAGTAAGTAATAATATGGTTTATAAGATATGAGTTATCTGAGGACTGAGACTGTATCAGTCAGAACTTCTTTGGTTGCAAGTGACAGAAACTGAACTCAAACCAGCTTATGCATAAAAGGGAATCTAGTGATTTAGAGAACTGAAAAGTCCAGGAGTTGACTTGGCCTCAGGGTTTCTTCTCAGCCCATCTCTCCCGTCTCCTCTGCTTCTCACAGCATATTAGTCTCATATTCTCATACTTGCACTTCCTCTGGGTAACTGAGGAAGATGGCTCAGCTCCAGCATGCAGCATGGTTGTCTCTAGGGAACACACGAAGAGGTGCTCCTTCAGCAACGCTCTATCACATGTCTGAGAAGCCTCTGATAGGCCTTGATTTGGGTCGTGTGTCCATCACTGAACCAGTCACCACATCTAACCAGCCAGCCTGGATCTCATCCCCACTTTTTTTTGGGGGGGGGCATTGTGACTGACAACCCCATCAGACCTCATGAAGTCAGGGAAGGGACAAGTCCTCAAAGGAAAAGCTGTGTGCTCTTAATAGAATCTAGACATGCAAATGCAACAGATGCCCACAGCATAGACCGTGCCTTAATTATTCGGTACTCTCCTTAAGACCAAGCTCACAGAAGAAGCTTAGCTTTAAATATTGAATGAATAACTATTGATGGCGCTTTACACTTTCAAAGCATTTCCACAGACATTATTTTGTTGTCAACAGTAACAGCAGATTAAATAACTTGCTTAAAGTTACACAGCTGATTTCTGATAGAGCTGAGTTTATAACTGCGTCTCCCGGTTTCCAGTCCAGTTCCCTTAGGAAGTCTTCCTCTTTTCTTCTTCCTTGCTGCCAGGACTGATGTCAAAGTGGAAGGAAAGAAGAGAGAGACATTTTGGTCATATTTTTGCTACTTCTCAGAAGGCTTGATAGAGTTTTGTCCCTAGAAGGCCATGATGGTGGTAGGTGACTGGTAGGTTGCCTCTTTCAGACTAATTATAGGTGTATGTAACAGATGGCTGTCATCACTCTTTAGACTATTAATTCATTGAGTTATGGAATCTGCCAGGCTAATTTTATTTTGTTTCTAAGGCTAATATTTGCCCGTGTGTTTGACAGTACTTTAATGTGCTAACACTCAGTCATGAAAAGTCACTACACTAAAGGTAGTGTAGTGTACTACAGGTAATGTAGGATGTAGAGGCAAACTGTGTTTGAATCTCAGCTCTGTGACTTGTAACTTTGGGCAAACTGGGTAACCTCCATGAGCCTTAGTTTCCTACAAAATAGGGTGATATTAACATCTGTCTACTATACCTGCTCCACAGGGTTGTGGTGAAGAAGAAATAAGGTCATATTTGTAAAAGTACCTCAGTAAAGTGTCCTGAAGGGCTCCATGAAATTTATAAGCTATTGATTTTACATTATCATGTCTTATTTTAAGAACAAACATTAATAACAGCCATTCTCTCCTATCTGTATAATCAACTGTGGTCGCAGAAAAGATACCCAGTTTTCTTCTCCTTCTAGGCACATGGAAAACTGGCTGGGTGTGAAGCCATATGTCTAGTTCTGGCAATATGTTGTTAACGGAAGTGACCTGATCACTTACGAGTCACAGCATTCAATTGCCCGTGTGAGACCCTCCAGAACTTTCTTTTCCTTTACTATGTCTGGTAATATGAGAAATGGTGGTTTCTCTAACACCTGGGTCCTAGAGTACGAAAACTGTGAAACCAAACCCCTAGCCAACTCTCTTTAGACGTGCAGCATGAGCAAAAACAAACCTTTGTTGTTCTAAAGACACCACAGTTTTTTGAGGTTTTTGTTATGTCAGCATAACCTAGCCCATCTCCGCTGAATCCTCAAGATTGGCTGGGACATTTTGGACATGGATGTTTTCGTTTATGTCACTGAAGGTTTGTGGCAATGTCTCTTTAATAAAATAGGCAGAAGAAATGAATCTTGCCAAGTAATGGTTTTATAACTTCTTGTGCATGAGTTCTTCCTTAAGCGAAAGTGAGGACCTTCATCCCTTCACTGGTATAGAAGGCAATGGAGCCACGGTGTCAAAAGATCCTAGTTTGATTCCCAAATTCAGTATTGACCAGCTCTGTGACTTTAAGCAAATCACTTAACCAGCTGGGCTTAATTTCCTTATCTATAAAATGGGGGAGATGATCATTCCCACCTTGGAAGGGTTATTTATAAAGAGACTAGCCTTTTTCCTGGCCCTAAAGCACTATTATTCAATGGATATTTACTAAATGACTATACTTTCTATATCAGGATTATTTTAGCCCAATGAAGCAAAAAAAAACCCAAGTTTAAAGTAGCTTACATAATATGGCAATGTATTATCTCACGTAACTGTGAGTCCAGAGTGGGCTCCAGTCTCTGGTTTTCCTTAGTTCTCTTGGCTCTGCCTCCTCTGGGCTTGGACTTGATCCCTGGGCTCGTTCCCCTTGTGGTTGTAAGATGGCTGCCAACAGTGCTAGAGCGACGTGTCCAGCTACGCACAGCGCCGATTAGGGTTAGGTGTGAGTTCCCGAGCCAATCCCTGGCAAGGGGTCTAGGTGTCTTTCTTGGTTTTTTTAATGGTTTTCACTTTTCATTTTTTAAAATATTTGTTTCCAGTTTTATTGAGAAATAATTGACATTCATCACTGACTAAGTCTGAGGCATAGGGCATAGTGGTTTGATTTATGTGTATTGTTAAATTGTTACCACAGTGGGTTCAGCTGACATCCACCTTCTCATACAGAGAAAATAAAAAGAAAAGGGAGAAGAAAGGAAAAAAATGTTCTCCTTGTGATGAGAGCTCTTAGAATTGACTCTCTTAATACCTTTCCCATATATCATATAGCAGTGCTTGCTATAGTCACACGTGTTGTTCATTTCATCCCTAGTACTTATTTATCTTATACCTGGAAGTTTGTACCTTTTGTCTGTCTTCCTCCAGTGCCCCCCTCCTCTTCCTCTCCACCACTGGTAACCACAAGTCTGATCTCTTTTTCTATGAGGTGTTTTGTTTTTGTTTCTTTTCTTTAGATTCTACAAATAAGTGAGATCCTTCAGTATTTTTCTTTCTCTGTCTGACTTATTTCACTTAGCATAATGCCCTCAAGGTCCATCCATATATTCTATTTTATGTACACCACATTTTCTTTATCCATTCATCCATCAATGGACACTTACGTTGTTTCTATGTCTTGGCTATTGTAAATAATGCTGCTATAAGCATGGAGGTTCAGGTATCTATTTAAGTTAGTGTTTTGTTTCTTTTGGATATATTCCCAGAAGTGGAATTGCTAGATCATATGGTAGTTCTATTTTTAATTTTCTGAGGCTCCTCCATACTGTCGTCTATAGTGGTTTTACCAGTTTACAAGCCCACGAACAGTGGGGCTGTTTGTTACCTCTTGTCTTTTGTTGATGGCCATTCTAACAGGCATGAGGTGATACCTCACTGCGGTTTTAATTTGCATTTTCCTACTGACTAGTAATGTCGAGCACCTTCTCATGTACCTGTTGACCTTTCATATATCTTCTTTAGAGAAATGTCTATTCAAGTCATTTGCCCATTTTAAAAATTGGATTCTTTTGTTTTTTTGCTGTTGAGTTGTATGAGTTCTTTAGACTAGAATTATCTTTAGCCAATATGCCCCTCCCCTGGAGCTAGGATAGGGTCAGCCTCTCAGCCCCTCACTGCATGGGGATGGTGAATATAAGAATAAAATTGAGATTCGGTATGATAGGAAGAAAGTGCTAATCTTTCAGATTCAGTTGTGTTCCGAATTCATGTACCAAGGATTGGGGTGGGGAATGTGGACATAGGACCTCACAGTCTGATGTAGGGGGCAGGCATCTGAATAAGCACAGTCCTATGATGATGGCATGGATTTGGGGTCAGAAACACATGTGTTTTAAAATCCCAGCTTCATGCTCTTCTAGCTGTGTATTTGAAGACAGTTTTTTTTTAATCATCTATGAAACCCAGTTTTCTTCTCTATAAAATGTTCATAATCTTTAACATGTGATATTTTAGTGACACAGAGAAGTTACTCAACAAATTGTACGTTCTATTTCTTTTTTTTTTTTAACAATGTACAAAGTGTATGGGAACACAGAAGGGAAGCAAGTTATCTGCCTGCTGCATCAGACCAGGTTCCTGGATCACAAGTTTGATAATGAATGCAGCTTTCAGATGATGATTATGGATATTTGAAATAATATCTCCTTATTTCTGTTAAAAGGCTGTATTTTAACTACTTCCTTTAGATAAAAACAGCCAAATCGCTCTACTGGAAATTCTTAAAGCTCAAAGCAACTTTGATTCTTTCAAGTGCAACTATGATGACCTAATATCATGCATAACTCCTCTTGTATGGAAAGGAACAAATATTTGATATTCATCTTCATTGTTTGCGGTGGGTTGGTTTCCTGTTATTTTTTCTCCTCTGTCTAGAGGAAGGAGTAAAGGAAACTTCCTTGTTAACCTACTACTGTAAGGGACATGTTTGAAAAATATAAGCACAGAGGGCAAGAGTAGAGTTTCTCATCAAGATTATTACTGGCATAATTCAACCCCCGTATACTTAGGGATAGTTTATTGAGGCATTGACTATTGTTCATTTACTCAAGGTAACTGAAGTGCAAAGTACAAGAAGGAGGGGTCTCCAGGGCGCCCAGGCAAGGAGAGCTCACCCTCAGAGAGCCTACAGTCTAAGAGAAGGGCCCACATACTTACATAACCCAAGTTAGACAGTGATTTAACACTGGACAGTCAAAAGATTGAGGTAAATTGTTTTTGGAATACGTGGAGAAGCCATTTCTTTCTTTCTTTTTTTTTTTTTTTGCCGTATGCGGGCGTCTCACTGTTGTGGCCTCTCCCGTTGCGGAGCACAGGCTCCGGACGCGCAGGCTCAGCGGCCATGGCTCACGGGCCCAGCTGCTCCGCGGCATGTGGGATCTTCCCGGACCGGGGCACGAACCCGTGTCCCCTGCATCGGCAGGCGGACTCTCAACCACTGCGCCACCAGGGAAGCCCGAGAAGCCATTTCTTAGAGAAGAAGAGAAGTTAAAGAAGGTTTTGTTATTGTTTAATAGAAGAGGTGGTAGCTCAGTCTTGAAGCACTTGGCAATATTTTAGTACACGAACCTACAGACACCAGGGTGGACAGGGAACATTCCAGGTAGAAAAAGTAGTGTGAGCAAAGGGCAAGTCACAGAGACAGGGGTGGGAGGAGCATATGGGCAGCCAGGTGAGCAGTTCCACTGAGAAAGTGTTGTTATCTCTACCACTCACCCTGCACTTAGCTGTCCTTTTATTATTTTTTGTTTGTATGAGTGTACACTTCATCTCCTAGACTACGTGAGGGAAGAGTGCTATACAACAGTATGCTTTGATTTCTTCCCACATCACCTACCCTCCTTAGTAAATAAACAAGCAATACATATATTATGCAGGTGAGGAGGTTGGTTGACTCCTTAAAGGCAAAACAGAAAGAAATTGCATCACTAAAAATTTTTTTTTCATGTAAGGTCAATATTTTAATGAATTAAAATATTTTCCACCTTCTTTTAATCACACTTCTAAATTCTTGGGGTTTTTTTCCCTTCAGAGTACTAGATAGTGTGTGTGTGTTTGTTTGTTTTTTAGCCACACTGCCCGGCATGCGGGATCTTAGTTCCCAACCAAGGATCGATCCCATGCCCCAACAGTCGAAGCGTGGAGTTCTAACCACTGGACCGCCCGGGAATTCCCTAGTTAGTGTCGATACTAATATTTGATAGTATTAAAAAAAAACATTGTGCACCAACTGATGCAATACTTGAGTCAGGCAAGAATCAGCAATGGGCACTAAAAGCTTTCACTGGATACAAGGTTGTTGGGGGGCTTCCCTGGTGGCGCAGTGGTTGAGAGTCTGCCTGCCAATGCAAGGGACACGGGTTCGAGCCCTGGTCTGGGAAGATCCCACGTGCCACGGAGCAACTGGGCCCGTGAGCCACAACTACTGAGCCTGCGTGTCTGGAGCCTGTGCTCCGCAGCAGGAGAGGCCATGAAAGTGAGAGGCCCACGCACCGCAATGAAGAGTGGCCCCCGCTCACCGCAACTAGAGAAAGCCCTCACACAGAAACGAAGACCCAACACAGCCAAAAAAAAAAAAAAAAAAAAAAAAGGTTGTTGGGGAATAAGATAGTGACAAAGAATCAAAGTATTCCCCCCACCCCACCAGAATACATATTAATTATAAAGGGAAAAGGGAGTTCTGGAAGGTACCACCTGATTCAAACTGACCATCACTCACCCTGGGACAACTTGATAGTGTCAGCCTCTGGACGTGATGGAGTATGAAGTCCACAACATCATCGAGATGGTATTCTTACCAACAGTGTTTCCTCCAAATCTAATAGTTGTGGGGATGGGGACATACAAATCCAGACTGTGAGACATTCAACAGAACAACTAGACCATATTCTTTTAGAAAAGACAATGTCATGATAGATAAAAATGGCACTGGGACTGTTCAGGAATTAAGGAGATTAAAGAGACATGACAATGAAATGAAAGGAATGATGCTTAACTGGCTTCTGGATTAAAAATAAAACAACAAACAGTAAAAGACATTTTTGGTACAATTAGAGCAATGTGAATATGTCCTGCATATTAGATAAGGTCATGTATTAATGTTCATCTGTGGGCATATGTTAATAGTATGATAGTTGTTATGGAGTGAATGTTTGTGTCTCCCCCATATTCATATGTTGAAATCCAAACCTCCAATGTGATTGTATTAGGACGCGGAGCCTTTGGGGAGGTGATAAGGTCATGAGGGTGGAGCCCTCATGAACGGGAAAAGCGCCCTTATAAAAGACATCCCAGAGAGCCCTCTTGCCCTCTCCACCACATAAGGAGGAAACGGCCATCTGCAAGCCCGAAGAGGGTTCTCACCAGAAGCTGACCATGCTGGTACCCTGATCTCAGACTTCTATCCTCCAGAATTGTGAGAAATAAATTTCTGTTGTTTATTAACCACCTAGTCTATGGTATTCTGTTAAAGTATCACAAACTAAGACAGTGGTTGAATTGGAAAAGGGCGGGTTCTTAGGAGATACGTGCTGAAGTATGCAGGGGTGAAGTGTCATCATATCTGCAAATTACTTTTAAATGGTTGAACCAAATAGAAGTATAAATGGGTTTGGGTATAAATGGTTTTTTTGTTTGTTTGTTTGTTTGTTTTGCGGTACGCGGGCCTCTCACTGTTGTGGCCTCTCCCGTTGCAGAGCACAGGCTCTGGACGCGCAGACTCAGCGGCCATGGCTCACGGGCCCAGCCGCTCCGCGGCATGTGGGATCTTCCCGGACCGGGACACGAACCCGTGTCCCCTGCATCGGCAGGCGGACTCTCAACCACTGCGCCACCAGGGAAGCCCCTCGGTATAAATGTTTGAGCGAAAAAAATACACTGTGTATACATTTCGTGTATGTATGGGGTATGTGTGTGAGAGAGAGAGAGAGGGCAAGCAAGCAGATGTGGACAATGTTAACAATCTGTGAATTTAAGTGAAGAACATAATTCATTGTGCTATTTTCTCAACTATTCTACAGGTTTAAATTTTCCAACATAGTAAATTAGGGGAAAATTAAATATCTTTTTCCTAATTTTAAAAAATAATACAGGCTTGGTCAAAGAGAAATTTTTTTAAAAAATATAGAAAAAGCAAGAAAAATAAATAATTACGTGATTATGGTAGAGCTTCTCTTACCCTCTCCTTTTCTAGTCCCTCTGCATCTGGTACCTCTTAGGCACAGAGGCCAACCTTTCTAATTAAGATTCATGTAGGAAGATGAATAGGAGTGGTTTACATTTCTCAAAGATAGTATCAATTGGGTTTCAGATCACCCTGGCTCCCTTTCTCAGGTTTAATCCTTTCTACTTAGAAGCTACAAACTTTAAAGATAAATACTCAAGAGTTACCAAAAATTATTTTAAAAAAAACAGGAAAATGCTGAGGTTGGCACAAAATCGCACGAAATTCAAAATATAAATTCATCACTATAAAATGCCTAAACCCCTCCATAGCCTTCTGGTTGCAGTTAGAAGAAAACAAACACTCAGGTGGCACGGCATCCAGGATCTGACCTCTGCCTTCTTCAGACTTCACCTCCCACTCTCTCCCCTTCTTCTGGCCTCCTGTGCTTTGAATCTCCAAAGTGGCCCTAGATTTTGCCCTAGGGTGTTCTTGGCCCAGATCTGGCTCCTTCTCATCATTAAAGTCTCAGCTCAAATGTCACCTCTTCAGAGCAGCAGCCTGTGACCACTCTGCCCAAGGCAGCTCCTCCCCGCTGCCTCTCCCAGCCCTCTCTGTCCCCTTAGCCTGTTTCCTCAAGTCACTCATCACTGTCTGCCATTATCTTGTTCATTTCCAGTTTAATCATCACTATTGCATGGCTTCTCCCAACTAGAGTGTAAACCTCCACAAGGGATCCTGTCTGTCTTGAGTCCACTGTATCTCCAGGGCTGAACAGGATCCAGTACATAGAAGATATTGAGAAAATATTTTTTGACTGAATAACTATTTCTTTAGGTATGCAGTTGACAAATGTGCCATTTAGACCACACTCTCTGTGTGTAGCATCAACATTTCAGGAGCTGTAGTGAGCTCCCCCTCCTAAATTTTCTCCTAAAGAAATTCCAAGTAAAGGGAATTCCCTGGCGGTCCAGTGGTTAGGACTTGGTGCTTTCACTGCTGTGGCCTGGGTTCAATCCCTGGTCTGGGAACTAAGACCCCGCAAGCCGCTCGGCTCAGCCAAATAAATAAATTAAGTTAAATTAAATAATTAATTAAAAACATAAAATAAGAAATTCCAAAGAAAATCAGAAAAGCTGCCGTGTGGAAACCCCTGTAATGGATAAGAGAATGTGTCTTAGAACCAGTAGAGTGTCTAGAATGTCATGGGAAGTTCGTTGTCTGCTTAGAGTATATCCGTTTCATACTGACCCAGTTCAAGTGATTTTTCTAGGGTTGGGATTCCTTGTTATAAGTTACAAGCTTATTATCAGTACTTTTCAAACTTTGGGGACCCAGGAGGCAAAGAGCCCCAAGAAGTTAAAATTCGGTATGAGAACACGGCATTTGAAGTATTTGGTTAATGTTTACTTTTTCCTCTTTCCTTTTTTGAGCTGAATATTCAGGAAGGCCAGTTCCTGAAAAGGCCTCGTAAGGCCAATTTTCCACGGCAGTAGATGACTGATGCAGTTTAAAGCACAAAAAATCAGCCCCAAATCTCTTTCTCTGTATCATCCATATAATTACGGAAATATTCTGTCCAGGTCCAGATCAAGACCCTCCCTCTCCCTCTTCAGATGATGATCTCTACTTACTCTGATCCTATAAAGTGATTATAAAGTGATCTTCTGTTAGTAATTGAGGAATATTACTCACAAAACAAAACACCTAGATATGAGTATCCAACCACCTTTTAAGAATGTCCCTAAACTCTATTCATTTAAATAAAATTTTTATTATAAAATATAAAATTCCTACCAGAAAGTGTATAAAGCATATGTGTACAGTTTAATAACTTGTTGTAAGGCTCACAGCCGTGTAACCTGCACACAGGTGAAGAAACAGATTATTGCCAGCACCTCAAGAGCATCCCCACTTCTGTATTCCCATCTTTACCCTCTCTTTTCTCCTACAGATAACCACTCTCTTGACTTTTATAACAATTCCTTTGCTTTCCTTTGTTGCTTTGCCACTTATGTATGAATCCCCAAATGATGCAGTTTAGTTTTGCCTGTTTTTGAACTTTATATAAATGGAATCATACTGTATTGGCAGGGGGGACTCCTTTATTTTTTCAGTTTTATGTTTGAAAGATTCACCCTGTTTGGGGGAGTAGCTCTAATTGGTTCATTCATATCCGTAACACTGAGTTGTACTCAATATTTTTTTTAGGATTATTTTTTTCTACAGCTGCACTATGAACTCTTTTTATGGGTAGTTTTTTTGGAAAGTTTGGGTGTTTTCAAAGACAAAAAGTGCTGCTAAAGTATAGTAAAACTGTTAAGAACATTAGTTCTGGAGGTAGATGACATGTGTTTGAGTCCTGACTCCACAACTTAGCAGAAATCTTGAGTAAATGATCAAAACTTTCTGAGCTTTTAGTTCTTCAAAAATGGGGGAAATAGTAACACATCATAAAATTGTTATAAAGAAAAACAGAAGTTCATAAAGCACATAGTACAGTGCCTGGCACACGGACACAGATATCCTGAGTAAATGATGGTGGTTACTATTATTATTATTCCACTTGTTGAATTTCCAGTTCAAGAACTGTCTCTTCCGGAAGGATCTTGCTTAATACACAGGAATTGAGGAGGTAGAGCTTTAGTCACCAAGTGTCATTATCCTCTCAGAAATTGCCTTCCTGGTGATTACCCCATAAATTCCTCCATAAATCTGTCCAAGGAAACTGTGCTGTGTGGACTGACAGCCTCCCACCTTATGAATGGGTGAGGAACCTAGAGCCCTCAGTGACTCCGAACTGAGTTGCCCTTGAACAAACACCAGTTGTTGCATTCATCCACTAAGCAGGTGAGGCAGAGTAGAAATATTCTAATCCCCCATCTTTTCTCTTCTAAGACTGAGTACTAGGGAGTTCCCTGGTGGTCTAGTGGTTAGGATTCAGCACTTTCACAGTCATGGCCCAGGTTCAATCCCTTGTCAGGGAACTGAGATCCCACAAGCCGAGTGGTGTGGCCAAATAAATAAATTTTGTTAAAAAAAAAAAAAAAACGCATACTAGAGATGTAACCCTTGACATGCTATTAAGAATGTACTGCTTTCACAGTGGCAGCATGTTACCTGAGAGATGCACACAATTCCACAGGCATGTCGGATTCAGGAATCAGGGTTATATTCATTCACTCATTCAACAAATATTTATAGAATAACTGTGTGACATGACAGGGACTGTTTCAGGTAGCTAGGATACAGCAGTGATTTATTAAAAGTATCAAGACTTGGGCTTCCCTGGTGGCGCAGTGGTTGAGAGTCCGCCTGCTGATGCAGGGGACGGGGGTTCGTGCCCCGGTCCGGGAAGATCCCACATGCCGCCGAGCGGCTGGGCCCGTGGGCCATGGCCACTGAGCCTGCGCATCCGGAGCCTGTGCTCCGCAATGGGAGAGGCCACAGCAGTGAGAGGCCCGCGTACCGCAAAAAAAAAAATCTCAGGTAAAAGTATCAAGACTTGTTTTCTTACCCAGCATTTGGTTTATCTTGGTGAATGGTCCACATGCCTCCCAGCAATCTTATAAAGTGAATTACTTATTATCATCCCAAATTTACTGCGGAGAAAAATGAAGCTTATGCACTTAGCTTCTCTTCCAGCTAATAAGTGGCAACACTGAGTTGTTGGTTTTTTTTAAACTCTTAACACAGATTTTGAACCCAAATTTCTGACACGATAATCTGAGCTCTTAACTTTCTCCTTTACATATGAAAAGGAATAAAAGAATTGTTTTTTTAATCTTATTCATTTTACTGCAAGTACAGTCAACAAATTTCTAATCATGGGTCCTCTGAGAATAATATTTACTTTGTTTCTGAGTCATGAGGATTTTCACCAAATAATGTTCATTAGTGGATAATAGTGGTTAATACTACAATGAGTTGCCAAGAAGGAATATTTGACTAATTAAAATTTTGTTACAATTTATGATTATGTAACATGATTACATTCAGCATTGCATCATTTACCACCTAACAAATTTCATTTTGCTACTGATGTGTTTAGGTTTTAAGGCTGAATTTTCTTTCTGAACATTTTCAACTACTACCTAATAGGCACACTGTTAGGTAATAGTTAAAAGAATACAGTTTTTAGATTTTTTAATGTTATGAGTATTGTTTGGAAAATTAATCTGAATGGAACAAAAATGGTATACAACATTCCAATAGAAATTTAGTTTAGTTTTAAGTTAAACCATGCTAAATTGCCATTTTGTAGTTTAAAATGATCAACTATTACCAATTTCATATAGTTCAAGTTCAAAAAATCCTACTATTCCATACGCCTGAATGCAGCAGTAACTAGAGTGTAATCTTTGCCAGGAAAGGGATTTTGGGGTTTTGTGCACTATCGTGCACATGGTAGGCACTTAGAAAATGGTTGTTGAATGAATGAATTAGGAAAGCAAATAAAACATAGTAACTAACCTTCCATCCTAACATCTCTTTGGGTTTAGGTTTAAAATGGGAATAAGAAAAATAACATGATATGAATGTCAGTCTCTTCAAATGATAAAAAGTTTAGTTTAAATACTTAATTTACCCGAGAGAATTGAAAACATAATTTCACACAAAAACTTGTACATGAAGGTTTATAGCAGCATTATTCATAATAACCAAAAAGTGGAAATAACCCAAATGTCCATCAACTGATGAAGGTTTAAATAAAATGTGGTATATCCATGCAATGGAATATTATCGAGTCATAAAAAGGAATGATTTGCCGGTAGGAACTATAACATGAATGAAACTTGAAAACATTATGCTAAGTGAAAGAATCCAGACACAAAAGGTCACATATTATATTAACAGTTAGTATAAAATGTCCAGAATGGGCAAATCAAGAGAGACAGAAAGTAGATCAGTGGATGCCAGGGTTTAGAGGCAAGAGGAAATGAAGAGAGACTCCTAATAGACTTTTTCAGTGATGCAAATGTTCTGGAATTAGTGGTGATAATTGTACAGCCTTGTGAATATACTAAAACCCACTGAATTATATACACACTTTAAAATTAAGGGCGAATTTTACAGTATAGGAAATGTATTTCAATTTCTGAAAAGTGGGGAAAAAAACTTAAGTTCTCCTCTTCAGAACAAGTCAAAAGTACACTATAAAATAATAGACATGTGTTTATAAATGTAAGAGTATTAGGAAATGTTCCCTTGTTTAATTATAAACCAAGTGGAATGTTTGGAGATTTCAGTAATCTGACAGGGAACTTAAGAGGATTAACCTGACTTCCCCAGTGTTAACAATACCAATTTAAACTGCATCATTCAAAAACTACATAGTCATATTAAAGTAATTGCAGCAATGACTTCCACAAAGAAAACCAATTAGATTAATTACTCATTAAGGCTGTCATCATTTTAAATATATTTATATAATGGTTTTACTTCCTTAAGTGTTGAATTGTGCCTTGAGATCTAATGTATGGCAAAGTCACATCTCTAACCACTTAATTAGAGGTTGAGAAGTGGGTGGGATTGGACTGAATGTAGCAATGCTGACATTCCAGATTGGAACACAAAGCGAAGCAGGATTTAAGAAACCTAAATTCTAGCCTTCAATATGCAGACACTTAAATAGCAAGAACTAAAACTGTCCCATTCAGCAGTGCAATTTTTTTAATATTGAAATACAACATATAGATAAGTGTACACATCGTTAAGTGTAGACTATGAGTTTCCCTAAATTGAACACTCCTTTGGAAACAGATCCAGATCAAGAAGTAGAACACAGCACACAGAACTAGGGTTTTTTTTTTTCTTTTTCCTTAAGCCTCAGAGAATATTCAAATAGTTTAAATCCCCTCAAGGGCAGACTCTCAGTCACGCCATAGTTAAATTTGGGGAGGAAGGGCAGAGGACCCTGAAATGGTAATAACATATCTTAGTATACACTGAATTTTGATGGCAAATTTACCGACACCAGTATCTGCAATACGTCACCTTCACTGAACCACCGAGTAATGGTCTTTTTCTGGATCCAGAGATTCAGAAACAGTTCCTAAATTTACGCATGAGT
Source organism: Leucopleurus acutus (assembly GCF_964270905.1). Lineage (NCBI taxonomy): Eukaryota > Metazoa > Chordata > Mammalia > Artiodactyla > Delphinidae > Leucopleurus > Leucopleurus acutus. Next base: position 120,765,890 of record NC_139145.1, on the reverse strand, counting down.
TTTGAAAATCTCCCACATCTAGATGCTTCTTTCCAACAAAACTTTAACCAAATTTTTGGAGCAGGAAAGTTTTGTGTCAGGTCGTGCTTTTCCTGCCAAAGTTTTGAGCACCCTTGAACACTCGTCAGGAGGAACGGTCCCCTCCAGACCTCACACGCCAAACACTCCGCAGTTCTACCCGAAGCCCGCGGATCTCCGAGCGCTCCCTAGAGTGGTCCAGGACCACCCTCCACCCTCGGGGAGCCCAAGCCTCTACCCCACGCCACCCCTCTGGTCTCCGTCCCTGCCCACCCGGGCAGAAACGCCGCGCTGTTCCTTTAAGGCCGGGAGCAGCAAGGGTGTGCGGGGAAAGGCCGGTTCCTCCCGCCTCCTTCTACACCACTCCGTTCCCTCTCCCATCGGAGTTTCAGGTGAATGGGTCACAGACGGAGGAGGCCGCCACACCACGCCTTCTCGCTAGCGTCCACCTCTCCGCTTCTCCGTCCTCTGGCGGAGGCGGCGGGACTCCGGGGAGAACTAGCCAGATCGCCGAGGAGCCCGAGCCGGATGCAGCAGGTGGGGCTCGCCGGCGCGGCTCGCCGGCGCGTGGCCACGAACATCCCGCCCCTGGGCCTGGGGTTGGTGCGCATGCCCGGGGGCAGGACGGCGGGGTGGGTGGGGGTGGGGAGGAGGGGGAGGGAGTGGAGGAGGGCTGGGTCCCCTGCGGAGTCCCGGCTGAGAGCTGGCGGTCTGCACGTCGTCAGGTGCGCCCTCCAGGTGAGCGCGCTCCTGGGCTCCCGCCGTCCTTGGTGGGTTGGGCCCGGCTGCAGTGAGGAGGTGAGAGCTGGGCACGGCGCCTGGGTCGCACGGGGGGACCAAGGCCCCCCGGTCTTGTAGGGAAGGCGCAGGGGGAGGACGCCCAGCGCTGGTTTCGGTGGCGGTTTCGCTCCTGGGCTGGGACTCGCAGGAACCGGAGAGGCACGGGGCGGCGGAGAGAGCCGCGCCGGGCGAACTTGGAGGCTGCCTCCCAGGGGCGAGGGGCCGCTTGGAGCCGCCCGTCAGCTCCTTCGGCGGAAACGCTTAATGCCACCAGTGTCTAGGCGGCGTGGGCAACTTTTCGCTTTCCTGGGGGCCGGCGGGAGGTTGGTGAACAACTAGAATCCTGCGCCCAGCTCTCCGGGCTGCGGTTCTGGGATGTCCTCGGGGAGAGGGCCCTGAGCTTGAAAGCTGGAGCAAGGGGGCAGCTCGCTGGCCGGGGCGGGGCGGCTCGGACTCCGAGGGGAGCCTGCTGTTCTCCGCCCCCATCCCACTCGCTTTGGGTGTCCCTGGAGGAGAGGGGGTGGCCGGGTTTAATCCGTGCAGTATTCCTGGAGACCTGGGGTGGGCCGATCGGCTGTTTTCAACCCCCTTGGTGGGAGCTGTGTGAGCCCGCGTCGATTTATGCTGGGGGGCGGGGATTTAATTTCGAATGAAGCTGTACTTCGAGGGAAGCCGCTCACGCATGGGATTCTCACCCGTGACCTAAAGGCCGCCGCCAGACAGGCGGACCTGCCTCGGGGCAGTCCCTGCTCGGCCAGCGCGGGCGCGCACCGTCCGGGGTGCTCCTGGGCGCTGCGGGGGCGCACGGCCGCCGGGACCTGCTCTCGGCCAGGCCGCCGGGTCTTGAGACCCCGGGAAGGGCAGGCCCCGCGCGCAGCCGACATGTTGCCTGCGTTGGAGGAAGTGTGCGGGGCAGGTGGGATGAGGGGCCAAAATGGCCTCTGCACCTTACGGCTGGGAGAGCAAGCCCAAGCCCCTCGTGTCCCAGGTGAAGCCGCTGAGCCGGAGGAGAGGCACGGCATCCTCGGGCCGGCCCTGGGGCTGGCCGGGCAACCTACCCACCTGGGAAATGACTCAGGGCGGGGAGGAGGCAGCATTCCAGGTTAGTGTGTGGCCCTCACGCACAACAGGTGTATTATTGGGATCCCAGGAAAAGAGAATCCCTTCTCTTTAAGGCACTTGTGTTTTTTGTGATTGAAAACTGGTTCTTTCCAGACAGAGGTGGATTTCTCAAACTGTGTATTCCCTAGTGTAGCAGTGTTTCCTTTTGCACTGTACGTATTGAATCTTTATTTTCTCTTCCTGGTGTTTTAAAATAGACATTTTAAAAGGTGGCGCCACAGTAATTGATAACTCCTCGGACAAAGCAGCAGCCTTTTTTTTTTTTTTTTTTGTAGTTCTGCATTTATTTGATTATTAGGCACCTTCTTTGTTAGAGTATGCGGGGAGGAGAGCGAGATTTCCACAACTTCCAGGCAATTTAGGGAAACGATGAGCATTGCCTCCTATGTGTAAGGCACTGTGCTAAAAGCCTGTTGTGCTTTATATCATGTAATCACCCAGCATTTCTAAAAGCTAGATCTTATTAGAACTCCATTTTAAAAGCGAGTAAACACCGGGTAGGGGAAACATGTTACAAATGGGCTGGCTTGAAAACTACTTCAGCTAATCAGGAAAGGTATATCATTAAAGCCACGGTCCTTGATATTCCAGCGTGAGAACCAGATTTGGGGAGTTTTTCTGGAATTCTCTACCTTTGACTAGTCCTTATGGCCTCATATAAGTGTTCCCCATCTTGCTTGATGTAAAGGTAAAACTCTTCCTGTTTTCTTCTAAAGATAATGCTGTAGTTATTGCTCTTTCAAAATGACAGAAGATTGCTTTCAACCACATAAAGTAATTGGTATGTCTTTCACCTTCCCAGGAACCTCCCAGAGGGAAGTTTTCTTTAGTTGCATTTCAAGGCTTACTTGATTAGAATTTCAGTGGGCTTTTTTCATCCACATTACTATTTATGGAACTATTGGAGTAAAAAGACCATTGATACACCTTTCCACAAAATTTGCCTCCAGGGTTGCAGCTGTTCTGTACCTTCCTGCTTTCCAGTCTTGAATGTGGTATGAATCATCTGGGGATCTTATTAAAATACAGATTCTGATTCATAGGTCAAAGGTGGAGCCTGGAATTCTGCCTTTCTAATAAGTTCCCAGGTGATGCCTGTATAGTTGTGAGTCTGACCCTTTTTTCTCCCTTTCCCTCACACTGTAAGCACTTAACTACTTTTGTTGAACTTAACTTGAAGGATTGTATTTCCTGGGTGTTAGTTACGTGAAGAGCTTCAAGGTATTCACTGCTGGATTGAAATCCCAACTCTAATTTGGGCTGTTGATTTTATAAATCAAATATTGATTGAGCATCCCTTTGTACCAGGGACTGGATCTAGGGATCAGGAATAAGAGTGATGATCAAGACAGACATTTAAGTGCTTGGGAAGCTGGTATTCCTTTTGGGGTGGAGATGGTAGCAGTTTAAAAGAAAGAAAGAAAGAAAGAAAGAATTAGAGGGGAAATTTGCTCTGAAAATAAATTGGTTTGGTGGATGGAATGAGTAACCGGGAGGACATCTCTGAGGAGGTGACATTTGAGCTGCGACCTGATCGGGAGGTTCCTGCCATGTAAAGATCTGGGCGTTCTAAACAGGAAACCCTCAAGCTCAAGGCCCTCCTTGGATTGATGCCTTTATTCTAGGCAATGATTCTCAAAATATATGGCGTGGTTAAAAATCATCTGGAGAGCTAATTTAAAATGTGGTTTCTGACTCAGAGCTAGTCCATTTCAAAATCTGCCTAATTTCAAAATCTAAATAGAATCATTTAATATAAACATAAACAACTTCTTAAAAGCAAATTAATGAAAGGCATGTGATCAAAAAGGAACAGACTGCCCTTAAATATAATAGTGTTTATTTTTACTTGTTGACAGTTTGCTTTATTTATGGCTGTGTTGGGTCTTCGTTTCTGTGCGAGGGCTTTCTCTATTTGTGGCAAGGGGGGGCCACTCTTCATCGCGGTGCACGGGCCTCTCACTATCACCACCTCTCTTATTGCGGAGCACAGGCTCCAGACGCACAGGCTCAGTAATTGTGGCTCACGTGCCCAGTTGCTCCGCAGCATGCGGGATCTTCCCAGACCAGGACTCGAACCCGTGTCCCCTGCATTGGCAGGTAGATTCTCAGCCACTGCTTCACCAGGGAAGCCCGACAGTTTGCTTTAAAGAATACTTTTGAAGCATAGCATTTTCAGGCTTTCCTTTTTAAAAAATATTTATTTTTATTTGGTTGCGTCGGGTCTTAGTTGCAGCCAGTGGGCTTCTCAGCTGCGGCACACGGGCTCTTTAGTTGCGGCATGCAAATTCTTAGTTGCTGCACACATGTGGGATCTAGTTCCCTGACCAGGGATCGAACCCGGGCCCCCTGCATTGGGAGTGTGAAGTCTCATACACTGTGCCACCACGAAGTCCCAGGCTTTCCTTTTTTATCTTAACTTAGTTTTCTAAGATTTTTTTGGCCAGTAAATATTTTCAAAGAGAGAACTTTTTATACTTTAACATCAACTTAACATATTCAGTAAGGGTCAACTGCTTCCCTTTTGGCCCTGACTCTGAGTCAGCTGTTTGACTTATGTCCCTATCATTCTTACGACACAGTTTCTGCGAAGGTTCTGTGAAGGTGACCAGTGAGCCCCTTCAGCCAGATCCTGTGGCCTTTCACTTCTCATTTTTTCCTTCATTCAGCATACACTTATTGACCAGATATTGTTAATGTTGCGTGCTGGGCATTGGGCAGCGTTCTTGGTCCTCTCTTTCCTATTGCCTTACCTTAAAACCCAGTCACAGGCTGCCTTGAAAGATACCTTAGAAGTCCTCCAGTCTACTTCTCCCCACCCCCTGCAAATACCAAACAAGCTTGGCATAAATGGCATGAGGTCAGATTGTTATTTGTTATTTTGGGAGGGTGTGTGGAGAGACTTCCTAACACTGAGATGAGATCTGACCCTCTGGAGTGTTTTTATTTTTTTAAAGGAACCATTTCTAGGACTACAAAGACAGCTCTATAGCTATTTGAAGACTGCCATAGTGGTCCTTTTTTTTTTTTTTTTTTTTTTTTTTTTGTGGTACGCAGGCCTGTCACTGTTGTGGCCTCTCCCGTTGTGGAGCACAGGCTCCAGGCACGCAGGCTCAGCGGCCATGGCTCACGGGCCTAGCCACTCCGTGGCATGTGGGATCCTCCTGGACCGGGGCACGAACCCGTGTCCCCTGCATCGGCAGGCGGACTCTCAACCACTGCGCCACCAGAGAAGCCCCATAGTGGTCCTTCTAATGTTGAGTTATCCAGGCCAAACATTTCCTGTTTTTCCAGTCATTTGTCCTAGGACATGGTTTTTCTAGATCTTTAACAATCTAAGTCTACCTCCTGGAGAGGCATCTAGTTGGAACATGATGTTCAGATTTCACGGTTCTGCAGGGGTTTGTTTCTTTTTTTTTTTTGATTTTATTATTTTTTATAGATTTGTTTCTTTTTAATAACTATCATTCCTAGATCTAAGCACTAACTCTGTAAATACTGGATAAGTTTGGGATAGCTTGTTAACTTTTGTTGAAATTCTGATCAAGGAAATACACTTATAAAAATGAACAGTTATTAAGCCAGATTTCCGTTACCTAGTACTTATACTATTAGTTTTTAAAAATTGAGTTTTACGTATTTAAAATCATTTATCTTGCCACCAGTATTTGAAAATGGATACAATATACCTAAGTGCCTAAACACTGAAATTTCTCACCTTCAGAATAATCACCTTGCTGTAAATGCTTTTTGTTCATCTTCTTTAATACATTATCTTACCTATTTATCCCAGTCCAGAGGTCAGGATTATCCCCCTCTTTGGCACAAATTTTCTTTGAGAAATTTGTAATTGACTCTTCTTAAGGATGTGGAGGATAGTTGCTGTTGATTTGAAAGAACAAAGTTTAAAGGGTTTGAATTGATTTACTGTTGCAAACCTAGTAATGTATGATTACACAACCCTTATTTGAAAAGGAAAAAATATTAGACACTTTAATATACTCAGGTTATAGATCTTTCTCATGTCCTTCCCACCATCCACCCCCAAGCTTCTGGCTCTTTCTTGCTAAGTCTTCCCTGTTATCTCCAAACTGCACTTAATCGTGTAGTTCAGCCCTTAAATAATGCCTGTTGTAGATGCTGTTTTCTTTGTGCGTGACCTTCGGGAGAACTTGGTCTCATACTTAACTTCCACAGGCTCCTATGGTACAGCGTAGGCATTTAATAAATACTTGTTGATTGAGTGAAATTGCCTCTCAGATGTTCAGGGATTTTTGTTCTGAGGAATCTTAGAAGAACATTATTCTGCTTTTCTCTTAGTGAAGAGGACTCTTTAATACAGTGTGTGTTTGATGTTTTTCCTTTTTTGAAAATTATATTCCATTTTGAAGACTTGGAAAAGGAGATAAGGGGAAAATGTCCATAATCGTACTATTTAGAGATGCCTTTTGTAACCCTTTTTAATGATAAAAGCATACTTTTAAACCAGATTATGCTTTAGTTAACATTGAAGGGCTGGTATATGCTGGACACAGCTATGTATACACTTCCGTATGCATTCTCATTTTATATGAACTTTGAAAAGTAATATGAGACAGAATAAATGTATTTTAAGAAATTTTATCTTTTATACATCTATATTTGTGTTCTTTGAAGTGACTATTTTAAAAAATACCACTTTTGCCTATGCTGTAAAAACCTTTGTGAAATTTTCATTATCGCAACTTTAAATTTCAAGTTTCAACAATATTCATCTGGCAGTGATGTGCAGAGCATGATGCTAGGTGCCCTGAGGACTACCAGGCCAAATGAGTCCTACGCTCAATGATTTCTTGTGCTCAAAGAATTAATGGTCCAGTGTGTAAAAATGACAGTGGAAAGGACAAGAGAAATAACCAAGGAGTGAGAGGTTACTTGAGATCGATATCATTAGTTTTCTTAGTGATGCAAGGAAACTATGAGCTCAGCAGTAATGTCATTACCCTACTTATGTTGCTTAGATTGGCTTATCTTGGGAGCCACGGGGCACTGCTCATCCTGAAGATCAGGTGACCACTGACATCAGCCATGTCATCCAGACCTTTTGAAAGTCCACCTCCTTACAGACCTGATGAATTGTAAGTAAATACGTAAGTCTTTTTCTTTTTCTTTGACAGAGCCTCGCAGCTTGTAGGATTTGAGTTCCCTGACCAGGGATTGAACCCAGGCCCTCTGCAGTGAGAGCATGGAGTCCTAACCACTGGACCACCAGGGAATTCCCCTTTTCTTTATTTTTTTAAAATCTATTACATGTTTTAAAAAAAAAGGTGTAGTTGAAACTTTCATCTGTTATGTGTTTGCTATAAAATAAAACAGTAGAATAGAATAGAATAAAATAAAATAAAACTGTTATGTGTTTGGTTGATTTGTAAAATCAAATTGAACCAAAGGGTATGTGGTGAAGAGTGAGTTTCCCTCTTACCTATAACTTCCAGGATGACAGTTTTTTTCTGCAGTGGGAGCTATTATCACTTGATTTGTGTGTGTGTGTGTGTGTGTGTGTGTGTGTGTGTGTGTGTGTGTGTGTGTGTGTGTGTGTGTGTGGTACGCGGGTCTCTCACTGCTGTGGCCTCTCCCGTTGCGGAGCACAGGCTCCGGACGCACAGGCTCAGCGGCCATGGCTCACGGGCCCAGCCACTCTGTGGCATGTGGGATCTTCCCGGAGCGGGGCACGAACCCGTGTCCCCTGCATCGGCAGGTGGACTCTCAACCACTGCACCACCAGGGAAGCCCCCTTTTTGTTTTTCACCAGTGGTATGAAGCTTCCATATTAATACCTTATTTAGGTGACTGTTGGCAATAGATTGTCAGTTTTTCAAATAATACCTTTATTGAGATATAATTCACACACCTTACAATTCACCCATTTAGAATGGGCAGTTCATTGGTTTGGGTGTATTCACAGAGTTGTGCAACCATTACCACAATCAGTTTTAGAATATTTTCATCATCCCCTTCCCAAAGAAACCCCTCTATCCATTAGTGGTCATTCCCCATTTCCCCCCAGTACTAGGCAACCACCAGTCCACTTTGTTTCTAGATTTGTCCATTCTGGATATTTCATAGAAATGGAATCATACAATGTTTGGTCTTTTGTGACTGACTTCTTTCACTTAACAATAATGTTTTCCACATGGTTAATTTTAAGTGATTCCTTAATTATATTAAAACAAGAAACAAAGTTGAGGGTTCTTGGTGTCTTTAGCCATTTGGAGATTTAACAATGAATTCTTAAGTTTTAAATTTTCTGTCAGACATTGATAGGGGTTTCCTCCTTTAAGTAGTTTGTAGCGTTAACTCTGATAACTGTAGTAAGAGGATACGCTTCTATTACATAGCCTCCTGACCGATACCTGAATGTGGTAGGGACACAGTTGTTTATGGCAATGAGATATGCTGGAGAATATAGTAACTGAGTAGTGCTCCATTAACCTCATACTTATTTTTGTAAACAGTGGTGAAATATACATATAGGAAAGGGCACAGAACATGCATATAAAATGATGAATAAATACGAAGCAAAATAATCATCTCAGTCAAGAAATAGAGCACCCCAGTCTTTGCCTGTGTCCTCTCCTTCCTGTGGAAACCACTGTTCTGACATGTGGACATCACTTGCCACTGTTCTGACGTGTGGACATCACTTGCCACTGTTCTGACATGTGGACATCACTTGCCACTGTTCTGACGTGTGGACATCACTTGCCACTGTTCTGACGTGTGGACATCACTTGCCACTGTTCTGACGTGTGGACATCACTTGCCACTGTTCTGACGTGTGGACATCACTTGCTTTTCTCTGTTATTTTACCACTCTGTACATCCTGAACAATATGGTTTAGTTTTACTTGTTCTTAAACTTTGTATGAACATAATATGCCGTATGTATTCTTTTCTGCTTTGTTTCTTTCAACTTGTAAGATTTATCTACATGAATTTGTAGTTCATTTTTTTGCTTCAGAGCAGTGCTAAAGAAATATAGTGCGAGCCCTATATGTAGTTTCATGTTTTCTTGTAACCATATTAAAAATAAAAGAAATTAATTTTCATAATATATTTCACTTAGCTCAATATATCCAAAATGTTATCATTTCAGCATGTGATTGACATAAACATTGGTTTACAAGATAGTTTATATTCTTTTTTTAGCAGTCTTTCTTTTTTAGAGCAGTTCTAGGTTCACAGCACAATTGAGAGGCACATACAGAGATTTCCTAGAGGTCCCCTGCCCACACATGCATAGCTTCCCCATTATCAACATCCCCGCCAGAGTGGTGCATTTGTTACAATTGAGGAACCTACATTGACACATCATTATCACTCAAAGTCGTAGTCAATACTAGGGTTCTCTCCTGCTGATGTTACAGTCTTCCCTCATACTATGAGCACTTTGTGTTTTACGCTTCACAGCACATCTCAGTTGGGACTGGCCGCATTTCAAGTGCTCCGTCCATCTGTGCGGCTAGCGGCTGTCATAATAGCACAGCTCCGTAGCATTCCATTGTGAGGCTCTATCACAGTTACCCATGGCACTGTAGGCACTGCAGCTTGGGGTTATCATAAGCAATGTTTCTGCGAACATTGCACTGTTCATGGGAGTATAAGTGAATCCGTCACTTTGGAAAACAGTTTGACATTGTCTAGTAGAGCTGAAAATTTAAAAACAAATGTGACCCAGAAATTCTACTCCTGGATATATACCCTAAAAAAAACTGCCTGTGTGTACCAGGATGTATGTTGGAGACTGTGTCAGAGCTACGCTGTTCATGACAGCCCCAAATGGAAACAGCCCAAGTATCTAAGTAGAATGTTTTACCGAGTTTTCTTTCTTGACATTTTCATTGTTCTCTCCAGTTTCTCCATTTCCTTTTCATTCTCATTTACGGTACTCAGGTAATTCTAATTCCTGTGGTTAGTGGCACCCAGTAGTAAGACGTCTCCTTTGGAGTGAGGAAGGCGGTCTGTAGAAATACTGACAAAAACAAAACGGCTTTAGTTGGTTTAGGAATTGAATTTTGCCTCGCCAGGGCCCACAGGTTTTAGATTCAATGTGTCCACGCATCAGTGTGTCTGTTACAAGCTGTGTGTTTATCATTAAATTACTGGAGTTTGCAAGGTATTTCTATAAAGGAGATTCTGATCTGATTAGCCATCAGATCTGATTAGCCACCATTCTGATGAGCACTCATTGGTAATTGATCTACTTTGTAGCTCTTGCTGTAACTGGCTGTAGTTCATGTAGTGCTTCGTTTAATGTCTTACTGCCCTGACAGACTGTACTCTGTGATGGGCCTGGACTGTGGCTGTCCTGTTCACTGTTGTATCCCCAGTGCCTAGCACAGAGCCCAGCAGGCGTCAGCCTGGCAACTCCAGTAAATAGCCACCAAATGATAAGTGAATGAATGTGCATTCTTAGGTAAGAGAGCAAGGCTGCCAGGATTTACACGTGACCCAGTGGAGGCCACTGTAAGTGTCAAGTCTGAAGGAATCGGTCTTCAGTCACAAAGGCAAAAGGGCTGATACCACTGTTCTAAACTCCCTGGGTCCCGTCCCCAGGGATTATGATTTAACTGGTCTGGAGTGCTCCGTCTGGGGATGTTATACATCCCCAGGTGATTCTAACATGCCGCAAAATTTCAGAACCTCTGTTCCGTAGAAACGAAGTAGTCATTCTCAATGTATGGTTTCCAGACTGCAGCAGCATCAGCAGCATCTAGAAACTTGTTCTACCCCAGACCTGCAGACTCAGCAACTCTGGGGATGAGGGCCAACAAACCCTCCAGGTGATTTTGACGCATCGTGCACAGATATGTTTACTGTTCAATGAGTGTCCGAGTCAGCTGGGGCTACTGTAATAGAGTACCGTAGACTGGGTAGCTTATAAACAACAGAAACTTTTCTCACAGTCTGGAGGCTGGAAGCCCAAGATATGGTGCCAACACGGCCCGGTTCTAGTGGAGGCCATCTTCCAGATTGCAGACTTCTTGTATCCTCACATTGTAGAAGGGGTGAGAGAGCTCTCTGGGGCCTCTTTCATAAGGGCACTGATCCCATTCATGAGGGCTCCACCCTCATGACCTAATTATTTCCCAGAGACCCCACCTCCTAATACCATCACATTGGGGGTTAGGATTTTTTAAAAAAATAAATCTATTTATTTATTTATTTTTGGCTGCGTTGGGTCTTCGTTGCTGCGTGTGGGCTTTCTCTAGTCGCGGCAGGCGGGGGCTACTCTTCGTTGTGGTGTGTGGGCTCTGGGCACGCGGGCTCTGGAGCGCAGGCTCAGTAGTTGTGGCGCACGGGCTTAGTTGCTCCGCGGCATGTGGGATCTTCCTGAACCAGGGCTCGAACCTGTGTCCCCTGCATTGGCAAGTGGATTTTTAACCACTGTGCCACCGGGTAAGTCTGGGGGTCAGGATTTTGATATTTGAATTTGGTAGGGGTGTGGGGGGATACAGATTGCCCCATTACAGTGGAACAGTACAAATCATAGTTTTATTTGCCAGTGGTTTGTTCAAATTATTCCAGGTACTTTATTTGTTCTTTCTGCTCACCACTAAAAATGGCTAACTTAAAATTTTCATGTGCTTTTCAGCAAACCCAATCATTATGCACCAAGCAATGACGTATATGGTGGAGAGATGCACATTCGACCAATGCTCTCTCAGCCAGCGTATTCTTTCTACCCGGAAGATGAAATTCTCCACTTCTACAAATGGACCTCTCCTCCAGGAGTGATTCGGATTCTGTCTATGCTTATTATCGTGATGTGCATTGCCATTTTTGCCTGTGTTGCCTCCACTCTTGCCTGGGACAGAGGCTATGGAACCTTAGTGGGAGGTGGCATTGGCTACCCTTATGGAGGAAGTGGCTTTGGTAGCTACGGAAGTGGATATGGCTATGGTTATGGCTACGGTTATGGCTATGGAGGAGGCTATACAGATCCAAGAGCGGCAAAGGGATTCCTGCTGGCCATGGCTGCCTTTTGTTTCATGGCTGCATTGGTGATATTTGTTACCAGCGTTATAAGAGCTGAAGTATCTAGAACAAGAAGATATTATTTGACTGTGATAATAGTGAGTGCTGTCCTGGCCGTTATGGTGTTTATTGCCACAATTGTCTATATATTGGGAGTCAACCCAACTGCCCAGGCATCTGGGTCTCTCTACAGTTCACAAATATATGCCCTCTGCAACCAGTTTTATACACCTGCAGCTGCTGGAGTCTATGTGGATCAATATTTGTATCACTACTGTGTGGTGGATCCCCAGGAGGTAGGGATAGTTTTGTTCTTTTTTCTCCCCTCTTTCCTTGGGTCAGAGGCTCTCCTCTTGGGATGCTTAATAGATTCACTTTGGGAATGTTTAAAAAAAAATTGATGCCACGCCCCACTTCTATTTAAACCAGAAACTGGGAGAAGGGCTGGGTGTCATTATTAAGATATGATTAACATACCATCCAATTCATCCATTTAAAATACAGTTCAGTATTTTTAGTATATTCACAGAGTTGTGCAACCGTCACCACAGTTGATCTTAGAACATTTTCACTACCCCAGGAAAAACCCCCGTCCTCATTAGCGGTCACTCCTCATTTCACTAACGGTCCCCAGATCGAGAAACCACTAATCCTGTTCTGTGGTTTTGCCTGTTCTGGATATCTCATATAAGTGGACTCATACAATATGTGTTTTTGTATGATTGGCTTCTTTCACTTAGCATTAATGTTTTAAGGTTCATGCGTGTTAGAACATGTACCAGTACTTCATTCCTTTTTATTGCTGAATACCGTTCCATTGTGGGGATATACCACATTTTATTTATTGGCCAGTTAACAGACATTTGGGCTATTTCCACCTTGGCTGTTACGAATTTTTCTGTGAAACTTATGTTTTAACGTCTCTTGAGTTCAGTATATACCTAGGGGTAGACTTGATGGGTCTTAGGGAGATCCTGCGTTTAACCTTTTGAGGAACTGTCACATTGTTCTACAAAGAGGTTGCATTATTGTACATTTACCAGAAATGTATGAGGATTCCAGTTTCTCCACATCCCCCAGCATTGTTTTTGTCTGTTTGAGTCTAACCATGCTAATGGGTGTGAAGTGGTACCTCATTTTGGTTTTGATTTGCATTTCCTTGATAGCTAAAGATACTTTCTTGTGCTTATTGGCTATTAGTATATCTTCTTTGGAGAAATGGTTATTCAGGATCTTTGCCCATTATTTAGTTGGGCTATTTGGATTTTTATTAAGTTGTAAGAAATTTTATATATTTGGATACAAGTCCCTTATAATATGATTTGCAAGTATTTTCTCTCCATTTTGTCATTCTCTTTTCACTTTCTGGATGATGTTCTTTGCACAAAAGTTTTTTAATTTTGGTGAGGTCTCATTTAATTTTGCTTCATTGCTTTTGCACCCTAAAAGGGTGTTGTATCTAAAAACACTTTGTCTAATTCGAGGTCACAAAGATTTACTCCTATATGTTTTCTTCTAAGAGTTTTATAATTTTAGCTTTTAACAGTTAGGTCCATGATCCATTTTGAGTTAATTTGGGGCATGTTATAAGGAAGGGTCCAACATTTCTTGCATGTGGATATCCAGTTGTCTTAGTATTATTTGTTGAAAGGACTATTTCTCCATTGAGTTATTTTCATGCCCTGGTCAAAAATGAATTGACCATAAATGTGACAATTTATTTCTAGACTCTCAATTTGTTTCCATTACCTGTGTTTCTGTCCTTAGGTCAGTACCACACTTCTTTTTTTTTTTTAACATCTTTATTGGGGTATAATTGCTTTACAATGGTGTGTTAGTTTCTGCTTTATAACAAAGTGAATCAGTTATACACATGTTCCCATATCTCTTCCCTCTTGCGTCTCCCTCCCTCCCACCCTCCCTATCCCACCCCTCTAGGTGGTCACAAAGCACCGAGCTGATCTCCCTGTGCTATGCGGCTGCTTCCCACTAGCTATCTACCTTACGTTTGGTAGTGTATATATGTCCATGCCTCTTTCTCGCTTTGTCACAGCTTACCTTTCCCCCTCCCCATATCCTCAAGTCCGTTCTCTAGTAGGTTTGTGTCTTTATTCCTGTCTTACCCCTAGGTTCTTCATGACATTTTTTTCTTCTTAAATTCCATATATATATGTTAGCATACGGTATTTGTTTTTCTCTTTCTGACTTCACTCTGTATGACAGACTCTAGGTCTATCCACCTCATTACAAATAGCTCAATTTCGTTTCTTTTTATGGCTGAGTAATATTCCATTGTATATATGTGCCACATCTTCTTTATCCATTCATCCGATGATGGGCACTTAGGTTGTTTCCATCTCCGGGCTATTGTAAATAGAGCTGCAATGAACATTTTGGTGCATGACTCTTTTTGAATTATGGTTTTCTCAGGGTATATGCCCAGTAGTGGGATTGCTGGGTCATATGGTAGTTCTGTTTAGTACCACACTTCTTGATTGCTGTAGCTTTGTCATCAATTTTGAAATTGGGAAGTGGGGGGTCCTCCAACTTTGCTCTTCTTTTTCAAGATTCTTTTGGCTAGATTCTAGGTCTCTTGCATTTTCATATGAATGTTAGGATCAGCTTGTCAATTTCTGCAAAAAAGCCAGCTAGAATTTTGAAGGGTTGCGGTGAATTTGTAGATCAATGCAATCCTTCAAAATCCTAGCTGGGAGAAGAATTGTCATCTTTACAATAAGTCTTCTGATGCATGAACATAGGGTGTCTTTTCATTTACTTAGGTCTTCTTTAATTTCTTATAAAAATGTTTTCAAATTTTCACTGTGTAAGTCAGTATTTCAAAAAGCTGTCAGGTGATTCAAATGTGCAGGTGGGGTGGAGAACCTTGCTTTCAGTAACCAGGAGTCATCCTAATTAAGAAAATGTTTCTAACCTACTATTCTTTTTTCCTTTTTTTTTTCTCCTTACACTGACCCAGGAATTTTCATTCTTTTACCAGAATGAGTCACCTTTTGGGGGTTAGACCTTCTCCAATAACTACCTTTATTTTGAAGACTGAAATGTAGGTTTCAGAGTTTTGTTGTTGACATTCAGAGTTTCTGTGGTAAATAGGGCTGAGGGCTGGTATTCCTTTCTTATCACACTGACATCCCTCTTAGTCCTCTGACTACCCGAAACCTGTATTCTTTGAAAAAGGATACCACTGTTACATAGACAGCTGCAAAGAGAGCTTCCTCTTACACGTTAGCAGACATCCAGGCCAGAGCCCTGGTACCTGTCTGAACTCCCAAGTGCCTCCAGGCCAGTGTACCACTTAACATACCTGTCAGACACTAGGAGAACTGTCAGGGGTAGGGTTTCCTTGTCACAGGCTCTTCTAGTAAGCACACAAAAGACACCTAAAACAGAGGAACCTAACAGACTAAATGGATCATTAGCCCATTCTCTCTAATTTATAGCTTGGTTAGAGTGTATCTGCATAATTTATGGTAAGACTGAAATTTACATTCAGTGTAAAAAGTTGTGCCAGGCATGTGTTACGAACAAGGCTATAAGCATGATTGGGTATTTAAAACTACTTTTGACAGCTCGGTGCTTTGTGACCACCTAGAGGGGTGGGATAGGGAGGGTGGGAGGGAGGGAGATGCAAGAGGGAATAGATATGGGGATATATGTATATGTGTAACTGATTCACTTTGTTATAAAGCAGAAGCTAACACACCATTGTAGAGCAATTATACTCGAATAAAGATGTTAAAAAAATAATAAAACTACTTCTGAGAATAACATCTTCCAGCCCTTTAGAAGTATACCAGTGATGAGTTAATTTATTGGGTATTCTCATCTGTTTATGGAAATATGGCCCCTTGGTGCTCAGGCTTTGGAACTAGTTTTCTATAATTCTAAAACAGGGATTCATGTTCATTCCAAGGATTGAATCAAAGTTCTGTGTGTGTGTATGTGAATCAAGGTTGGGGTGTGTGTGTGTGTGTGTGTGTGTGTGTGTGTTGCTAGCCTTAGCTGAACTAGCTTGGGCTAGGTTTTATATTTCTAAAATGTAACCGTTTGTATCAGTTTTATAGCAGTTAAACAACAGATATTTAGTAGGGCCTTAGGTATTTGTAGAGTGTGGGTTGGGATAAAGTAAGCAATTAAAAGCTAACTATGTCAATATCTTTAATCTCTTTTTAGGCCATTGCCATTGTGCTGGCGTTTATGGTTGTTGTGGCTTTTACTTTAATAATTTTCTTTGCTGTGAAAACTCGAAGAAAGATGGACCGGTATGACAAGTCAAATATTTTGTGGGACAAGGAGCGTATTTATGATGAGCAGCCCCCCAATGTTGAAGAGTGGGTAAGTGTTTTAAGTAAGTCAGTAAATGTCCAGTTTTTTATTAGACCCCCAGATTTGTCTCTAAATTTAACCTATTCTGCTTTGTGAAACTTTATTTGTAGAATTATTGTCTTTGTATATTGCAAAAGTTGTGGCCTCACATTTTACTTCGAATGTTAAGAAAGTGGGATGAGTGGACATGGTTTTACTACGGGTAAAAGCCAGATTTCTATTTCTAAGAAGTGGATCTAGGCACTGAGAAGAAATGGCTTTTAAAGAAACCACGAAGGAAATAACGTGGCTTTGGAAAACAAAAACATCTCCTCTCCCCTTCCTTTTTATTATCCTGCTGATTGTTTTGGAAGTAAATACCAGTGCTCAGGATGTTTACTGTCTTTGGTCAAGATTGGCAAGGGGGGCTTCCCTGGTGGCGCAGTGGTTGAGAGTCCGCCTGCCGATGCAGGGGACACGGGTTCGTGCCCCGGTCCGGGAAGATCCCACATGCCGCGGAGCGGCTGGGCCCGTGAGCCATGGCCGCTGAGCCTGCGCGTCCGGAGCCTGTGCTCCGCAACGGGAGAGGCCACAGCAGTGAGAGGCCCGCATACCGCAAAAAAAAAAAAAAAAAAAGATTGGCAACGGTGGTTTTGGGGTGGTAGCAGGTGGCAGGTCTTTAAACTTTTTACATGTGGAACAGCCTGGAGAATCACAGGGACTAATTCTGTACTGATATTGACATATGAAACACTTCAGTGAAGGCAGAGAGAGATTAGGGCAATTTTTTTTTTTCATATACTGTTAATCCTACCAGTAGGTGGCTTCCTAAATGATGCGACTTGCTGAAGTGCAGAAAGTCCCTCTTACCAAAAATACTTCCCAAATGCATGTTCCTGATAGCTAACCTGTTTTTAGGGGTGTTCCAAACTTTGTTAGAAATACTCTGTTAGGATGTTGTTGAGAGCAGCCTCAGAATCTGCCTTCATAGGTTTCTTTGAGCAGATTGGTTTCTTGCCATGAAGGTTAGTTGAGAATCCTGGACCCTGGTTCCAGGGTAGGTTGGTTTTGGCCCGTGGGAGCAGAGCGGAGTGGGCTGAGGGTGGGTCCTGCTGGTCAGGTTGGGGGTGAAGATACTGATCATCTTGAAGGCTCCTAGCTCTAGCATCCTCCAGCTGATGTTTGAAGAAATTTGAATGTAGATGAAATTTTTCTAGTTAAGGTACTAAGACTAGAGTCAGGAGAAACAGAAGGTATGGTATGTATGTGCCCCTGTTCCCGACCTCTCCTTGAAGCCTGCTTGTTGTTTTTTCCTTCCTCATCCCCCTCCCCCAACCCAGTAAAATGTGAAGGTGTTGGGGATTGTTTTCTTTTGACCTTTAGCTCCAGGCAAGGCCACCTGTAGAGGGAATAGGACAGTCTATTGTGAACTGTGAAGTCAAGGTTTCACTGAGAGTTTCTGGGTGTGTCAGTTTTCACTGGCTGTTGGATTTGTTTACTTAAGGTTTTGAGAGTCTAAGAAACTGACTCAAGAGAGACCAGTGCCAGTGATATTAGAGTCCCAGTGAACTTCGGCTTCTCCTCTGATTTTACTGTCATGAAGGTTTAATAGGTTCTGGGTACTTTGGATAATTTGACAAAAGATAGCCATAATAACTTATGGAGGTGATGATGACAAAGCCAGAAAGGCTTAACTTTTAAAGAGGCATTATTTTTAGAATGCTTCCTCACTGAATCCCTGGAAATTTGATAGCCAGCCTGTAGGTTGTTTCACGCATCATAGTTTCTCTGTAGTAATAAATGTTTTGTCGTATGAAACTAAATAATCATCTGTTGAATAGCAGACATAGGATTTTGAGCACACTGATGTTTTATGCGGTACTTAATTACTTGAAAATTCCTCATTTCCTTTTCCCTTGTTCCCCCAACTCAAATGCCTAAGGAAGGCTATTGGAAATAAGCTATTGGGGGGCAGTTTTAGTCACAGGTATTGTGCTTTGCCTTCCATTCTCCCCTTCACCTGCCCAGGTTTGCTTTGCTGAACTCAATCCCACATTTTCATTCTTGCCTCAACTTACTTCCACAACCAGATGCAGACTGTTCCTCAGGTTTCTCTGCTCTTACGCAGTATTCTGCTCGAATGGATTTCACTCCGATAACACAGCTGCGCAAGTGGCAATGTTTGATGCTGCATCCGAAGTGCCTGGCATTACAGGGTATTGAGTAGAGTACGGGAAAAGAATCTAAAAAAGAGTGGCTATATGTATATGTATAACTGAATCACTTTGCCGTATAGCAGAAAGTAACACAACATTGTAAATCAACTATACTCCAATAAGATAAATAAATAAAGTGGGGGAATTCCCTGGCAGTCCAGTGGTTAGAACTTGGCACTTTCGCTGCCGGGGCCTTGGTTCAATCCCTGGTCGGGGAACTAAGATCCTGCAAGCTGTGTGGCACGGCAAAAAAAATAATAATAAATTTAAAAATTAGAAAATAAAGCAAAATAAAATAAAGTGCCTGGCAGTGGAGTGGATTAGTGTTTTTTCTTCCTTTTGGTCATAGAAAGTAATATCGTAAAAATTATCTCCACTTGAAATGATGGAAGAGAATCTAGAATTAATTACTTGTGCTAAATGAGAATTAAAATTTGAATTCTAATTGTGGAGAACTAAGACAAGATACTCTCCATACAGCTAATAGTGGATTGTTTGGGGGTGCGGGGGGTGGTATCTTACTAAACTTACTAAAGGAGCAGTTACCTACTAAGTTTACTCCTTCCCTACACGTTGGGGTAGGTACATCCTGACATTCATAATTGAATTGTACTGCCTTTCTTGAATTTTAAAATCTTCAAGATAAGAACCCCCAGGGCAAAGGCACCTCAACAGCTGAGCCTTCAGAGTTTTAAGCAGATTTCAGTCCTTTTGTATTATCTGTGAGAAAATGTGTAATTTTCTAATTTCCTGTCTCTGAATCTCCAGCACAATGGTTTCTCTGCCTTCTTAGGGATTTTTAGGGTTGTTTTTTTTCCCTCCCCTTTCTGGATATCTTGTACTTTGTAAAATAAACAGGCCATGTTTGCACACTGTTTGGATGTTAACCTGGTCCTTTGTAGTCAGTCACTCACTTAAGTTTGTACCAACGTTGTTGTATTTTAAATGTTTAAAGGCTCTTTTAATTAAAGTTGTAGATCTTTATTTTTTCTATTATGTCCTCAAACCCCAGGTTAATTGGTACTTTTTCTGAATTAAAAGAATATGATTATTTTAATTAAATAATTTTGAAAATACTGTGAAGTATAAAGAAAATTCTGCCATCCTGAGTTACCTTTTTGGTGTATTTTCTTTGATCCTTTCCTCCTCTTCCTACTTCTTATTCTAATTCAGAAGTATGATTATAGTCCTTATCAGTGTAAAATTCTACCTTTTTTGATTTAACATGATATAGGCTTTTTATCACATTAAATATTTCTCAAAAACAGTTTTGATATTGTTAAAAATTTTTACTGAAGTGTAATGTATATCTATACACACACAGTAAAGTACATTAAATGCACTAATTTAATTGTATGGCTTGGTGAAATTTTACACGTATAAGCCCATTTGTAACCAGCCTCTAAATCAAGATATCATACATTCCAGTGTCTAAGGTTTCCTTATGCCTCTTAGTCAGTATCCCTTAGGGGTTGGTAACTCCTCTTATTCCTATCACATCAAGTAGTTTTGCCTATTCTTAAACTTCACATAAATGAAATTACATCCTGTATGCTTTTATGTCCACTCAACATAATGCTATAAGATTCATTTATATTGTTGCATTGGTTGGTGTGGTACTGTTTTAATTTTTGTATTTTCTGGCAAGATAAAAGCTTTCTAATTACCCCTTTTTAAAAAGCCTGTGGCCCGGGCTTCCCTGATGGCGCAGTGGTTAAGAATCCGCCTGCCAATGCAGGAGACATGGGTTCAAGCCCTGGCCCGGGAAGATCCCACATGCCGTGGAACAGCTAAGCCCGTGCACCACAACTACTGAGCCTGTGCTCTAGAGCCCGTGAGCCACAACTACTGAGCCCATGTGCCACAACTACTGAAGCCCGTGCACCTAGAGCCTGTGCTCTCCAACAAGAGGAGCCACTGCAGTGAGAAGTCTGTGCACTGCAACGAAGAGTAACCCCCGCTCACCGCAACTAGAGAAAGCCCACGTGCAGCAACAAAGACCCAACTCAGCCAAAAATAAATAAATAAATAAAATTTAACCAAAAAAATAAATAAATAAGTAAAAAGCCTATGGCCAGAATTACAATTTTTTAAAAAAACAGGTTTTCAGGCAGTCTCCCTGCCATCCTTGTGTTTCCATTTGCCCACTTCTGGGTATCTTTCCTCACCCTCTCTCCACACTTGTACGTACTCTTCTTAGTTTCTTATGATTCCTTTCAGTGTTTTATTTTGTGAAAATAAAACCAAAGAAAAATACACTTCCTGCTTTTTTGTGCAGAAGTTAGTGTACTGATCATACCATTCTGTCTGCACATCCCCTTTTTACTTTGCAGTGTGTCTTTCCTTACCACTTCATAGCCTCTTTGTGGTATGGATGTGGTACCGTGGTTTATGTAATCAGTCTTTCATTGTTGGATATATTTATTATGTAATATTATAAACAATGATAGGATTTTAAAAAAGAAAACTTTGTATAACTTGTATATATGTCTGTCTATATATATACTCCTATAGGCTAAATTTCGCGAGTATTACTGAGTCAAGGGGTATGTATATGCATATGTCTGTAACTTTGGTAGATAGTAAGAAATTGCCCTTCAAAGGAGATGTACCAATTTATACAGCCATCAGTGGTGTGTGAAATTCTGGTTCCACGCACCTTTTCTAATAACATTCCATTGTAGAGATCTATTTGACCAATCCCTGTTGTTTCATATTAGTTTTTTTCCAATTTTTGACCAGAATAATTATGTAAAAAGTAATTTTCTTACAAGTAAGTATGTGGTACTTTTTTTGAAAATGGAGAAAATTGATGTTGAAGGTAACTTAACTGTTATGGAAATGGAAATCATTTTTAATTCACATGCCTGGGCTCACATAATGTGACAAAGCCAGGACTAGAGCCCTAGTCTAGCATTTCCATGCCAGTGTGCTCTTAGGGAAAGCCTTAGTGATTACATTTTCTCTGTCTCTTTGTTTCTGTTTTTTTTTCAGATTGGTTTCAGGTACACAGAAATAAATTATTCCCAATTCTTAGTTCATGACCTTGTTGTCTTTGGTCCATTCATAGCCTTTTTTGTATTTATTGATTTTTTTCATGATGAACACCCATCATCCTACCCAAGAATTACAATACGAGGTCTAAGTTACATTACCCCATGTGTTTTTTACTCTCCCATCCACCTGCTTCTGCCTGCTCCCAGAGGTGACCTGTCTCCAGAGTGACTTTCCTACTTTAATTAGAAAAGACCATGATGTGTTCCTTCCCTTTTCTGTTGCCTTGATTGCATGACTGAAGTGCTTCTCAGTTCTGGGAATGGAACTAATGGGTCCGTTGTAATCAGAGAAGGTACCCTCAGCTGTTTTCACTCTGAGTGGACTTCCTCTCCGTTGCCCTAAGTAGTGTTACTACGTACTGGCCAGAAAACTAGGCTCTGCAGGGTTTTTGCGTTGCTTTAGAGGAGACCCTTCTTTTAGTCTCAGATGAACAGCCCTGTGGGACTGGTAGTCTTCCCCTTTCTTCTACTCTTGCTGTGTAATGCTGTCTTTTCTACTGCTGTCTAACAGAAGCAGTATATCAGGGAGGTGGAATACCAGGGTTTGAATTCTAGCTTCATTGCTTTTGCTGTGACTCTAGGTAGATCAGTTCTGTTATTTTTAGCCCACATGTATGTCAAGGAAGTCTAGTTTGGGGAGAATTCCTGGTGGAGGGACAACAGCACTGGACCCTAAAGCTCTGGGTTTGAGTCCTGACTCCAGCATTCTTTGGTAAACAGATTACCCCTTCTGATCCTCAGTTTTCTTATCTATAAAATTGGCTATATTATTTGGTCTGCCTCTCAAGACTAATGTGAGATGCACGTGAGAAAATGAAGAAGACCAGTAATATATGGCTGTCTGCCTTACAGGGATGTTGAAAGGAAGACAGCTGGCTGTGCAGAAAAGAATTTTGGTGTTGCGTGAGTCCTAGTTACAGTTGACAAAAACAGAACTTAAGTTAGCATAGGTAAGAAGAGGAATATATCTGCAAGATTTTGGGGGGTGATTTATGAAATCCTAGAAAGAGTCAAAACAACTTAGCCACAGAGGCAGGGATGTGGCTGTGTTTCATGAACAGCTAAAGTCAGGACTTCAAGTCCATTGGGATCTGCTTTCTCATCTTGACTCCCTCCTGCCTGGTAGGCTTCATTTTCGCATGGAGAAGGGGAGCAGAAAGCAGCTACTTAGAGCTCTTGTTGTTCATATTAGTGCTTCGTCTGAGACTTGCCTGGGGAAGGGGCCCTGATGCATAAGTAGCCTTGGGTCAGGCGGCCATCCTCACACTAACCCACTGTGCCCAAGGGCAGGGCCCTTCTCACATAATCCAGCACGTGGCAGTTCCCACAGTTACTGTGTGGGATGGGGAGATGGTTTCTAGAGAAACTGCTCTGTGGATAATACTTACTACCTGAATATGAGCTACATGGGTTAATTGTAATTGCCCTTTTATTTTTTATGTGTGTGTCATCTGACCAGGTTTAAATGCAGAGTGCGATTTGAATAGCTTAGGACGTGTTTCTGAGTAGCTTTCTGAGCCCACTTCACCCCAGTGCTCCTCAGTAGTCTGCTGGCTTTTCCCGGGAGGGTGTCACGCCACTCAGATCCCTTTCTGCCCCTTTGAGCTTGGCCTCACAGAACAGCAGGGGACTGTGGTTTAAGGAGCTGCGTCCTGCCAACACACTGAGAATGCTGGTAGGGGGACTCTTCAGCCAGGAGTGCTGCAGCTGAGTTGGGAGGGGCTGATACCCTTATGCCCATGAAGATGAGTATTTCATGTTAATCTCTGTGTTCAAATCTCTCTTCCCCCACCTGCATTTCCAGAAGGTCATAAATATAAATATCAAGACATACATCTTCGTTTTCTCTACAGGGAGTACTTAGAACTGGGGTCTGGCTTTGGAAAAGCACACACCTACGGTAAATATTAAAGAGTTGATTGTAAAATGTGTGTACTTAAGATTAGTTTTTGTTGATACCTGCAGTATTCTGGTGAAATAGTAACTGAAAGTTATGCACTTCAGTTTCAGGTGCTCCTGTGAATAAGTTTTGGTTTGGCTTTGGTAAAGTGAAAGAAAACAGAATCTGAGAGCAGTCTGGGACCTTAGGGTAAGGTCATCCAGTCTGTCTCAGTGAACTTACACAAAGGAAGCTGAAGACCTGCGAGGTAGACACAGTAGTAAGAAGGAGGCTTGTTGGTGGTGATTTGATGTGTCAGGGCTAGAAGTTTGGACTCTGGTTTCTCAGTGCTCTTTTCAGTATAGTACATCAGGCTGACTTGGGATTGAGCTTCACGTCTTAATTTTGGCAATAAAGTTTTTTAAAAAGTCACAGTAAAAGAAAGGTAGGAACCACCATTTCCTAAGTAGGCGTAGCCACTCTATACATCTTTACAGTGTGAATATTCTTATACAAGGGGACACTGAGGTTTGCAGAGGGCTTCAGTAATTTGTCTCAAGCCAGATGTACTAACCAGCAGGACAAGTGTTACATTTGCCTTTATAACTTGTAATTTTTTGGTGTGGTTTTTTTTTTTCTCTGAGATCTCTGAGCCTCAGTTTTCTTTGCCAGTAGAATTGGGGAAATAGTTCATAGTTAATAAAACTATTATTAAAATGAGATAATGTATGTGTAAAGTGCTTATCTCTACCACAAATCAGCATGCCAGTTCTCAGGGAGTATTTTCTTTCTGTCTCTTAAGTTGCACCTTTTCTTGTTATGCCACATAATTAATGTCAGAAGCAAGAATAAACTAAGTTTGGAGAGAACATGCCATAAACTATTTCTTCATTATTACCAAGTAGTAAATAAAGGTTGTTAAACAAGATCCTGTTTTTAAGTACGAAATGTTTAGATCTAAAAGCTGAGTGTAGGGACTTCCCTGGTGGTGCGGTGGTTAAGAATCCGCCTGCCAGTGCAGGGGACGAGCCCACATGCCGCAGAGCAACTAAGCCCATGTTGTCACAACTACTGCGCCAGTGCTCTAAAGCCTGAGAGCCACAACTCCTGAGCCTGTGTGCCACAACTACTGAAGCCCTCATGCCTAGAGCCCGTGCTCTGCAGTGAGAAGCCTGAACACCACCACGAAGAGTAGCCCCTGCTTGCTGCAACTGGAGAAAGCCCACGTGCAGCAATGAAGACCCAATGCAGCCATAAATAAATACATACATACATACATACAAAGTGTATTATTTAGGTAGCCTATTTCTAGAAGTTTCTAAGCTTTGACATTGTGATGCAGCATTGTTATATCATTGTTCCCAACATTTACCTGTCAAGGTAGGAGCTAGTAAGGATGATCAGGCCTGGGTGTAGAGAGGGGTCAGGGTCCTGGACCCCTGTCCTTTGTGGTCAGCCTTGGGTAGCTTTTGGTATCCTTGGACTCTGATGAAGGTAATCACTTTGTCTGTTCATTTAATAGGTTTCTCATGTGTAAATGGGGAAAATAAAAGTTTCACCTACAGCATGTTTATGCTGATCCTGTAACAATTAAAGGGCTTAGGTCAGGGCCAGCACATAATTTATTAATGCCCAATAAATTTTAGCCAGAGTAATAATTGTTAGTATTTGCAATGATGGCATCAAATAAGGGAGCTTGGGTAAGAGTACCCAAAATATAAATACATTTAATGTTGGTTGCAGTTGTTAAACTATTAATTTTCCTCTTACTTGTAAGCTTGCTGCGAGATAAGAACAAATGTTTTTTTGAAGGGTGTAGGCAGACTCTGCGTATCATCTCCTTGCACACAGGAACGGGGAACAGGTCCAGGTGGGGCAGGTGACTGGGACCGGGCGGTGGTGGTAATCAGTGTTAGACAGCTGAAGAAACGCGAATAGCTTTCTTATTTTCAACCAGTAAGTGCAAGTGTTCTTTAACGTAAGAGCAGTTCCTGGGGGCTGCCGACAATTGGTATACTGGGCTCTCACCCTGGGAAAGATTTCACTATTATCTGTGGTCTCAGGTGGCATGAAATGGAACAAGAATGGAAGTGTCCTATCCATGGACTGACCTTCAGAACCCAGCAGCGTGGAGGACGGAAGGCCCTATCTGTCGAGGGCATCCTGGGGGGCTGGTGTAGAGAGTTGTAATGGAAGGTGAGGTAGGATGTGTGCTAGAGCTGGTGAGTGTCTTTGTGGCTTTCTGGATGCAGGGATTCCTAGATTTCCAGCACTAAATAGAGTTAATTCTAACTATACGTATAATGGTCTAAACAGGGCAGTTGTCTGTGACATCGAGGAAAACTGTCCTCCATCAGTGGTTCTCAAACCTTAGCAAGCGTCAGAATCACAGGGAGAGCTGGTTAAAACAGCTTGCTGGGCCCACCCGCAGTGTTTCTCGTGCAGTGGATCTGGAATGGGACCTGAGAACTGGCATTTCTGAGTTCCCAGAGTTCCCAGGTGATGTTGATGCTACTGGTCTGGGGAACACACTTTGAGAACCACTGTTCCATAGAGCCAGGCTGCAGCTATAATACTGCAAGCCCAGTGGGATTTGAGTTAAGGTATGCATAAGGTCTCTTCCAGGCATGGCATGCTTAGAAAATGCTGAGGTTGTGTGGAGTACTACAGTAAACTGAAGGGGATTTGGAACCCTAGGTGGTGGCTGGCATGGGCTGTGAGGACTAAGGTGTACTGTGCCTGCGGCACACCTGTTGGGGAGGCTGGCATGAGATACACGAGTGTTAAAATGCAGGCTGGGGCTTCCCTGGTGGCGCAGTGGTTGAGAGTCCACCTGCCGATGCAGGGGACACGGGTTCGTGCCCCGGTCCGGGAAGATCTCACATGCCGCGGAGCGGCTGGGCCCATGAGCCATGGCTGCTGAGCCTGCATGTCTCACCTTTTTTTTTTTTTTTTTTTTTTTTTTTTTGCGGTACGAGGGCCTCTCACTGTTGTGGCCTCTCCCGTTGCGGAGCACAGGCTCCGGACGCGCAGGCTCAGCGGCCATGGCTCACGGGCCCAGCCGCTCCGCAGCACGCGGGATCCTCCCGGACCGGGGCACGAACCCGCGTCCCCTGCATCGGCAGGCAGATTTTCAACCACTGCACCACCAGGGAAGCCCCAGAGTTCAGCTTTGCCTGGTGTATGTTAGTACTTCCGTGTGGGCAGCCTGCGTTTGGATAGGGAACATGGTGTTTGCTAAATCCCCAGAGCCATCTGATCAACGTAAATTGATCAGACTTGCCCAAGCCTGGTCCATGATCTCTTCCTTTGTGGGATTAGGCTGTTTGGGAGCATTTGCCTTCAAGCCACCAAGGGTGGAGAAAGGTCTGAGGGAACTTTCCAGAGGCAGTTTTCAGGCTCTTGTTGGGGGAGCATCTGTGAGTGTAAAATATCAAAACGGGAAAAACGAGTTGGACCACTTAGTGTTTTGAAAACTTGTAGTGCAAGGGCACATGGCCGGGAAGGTGGACCTCGGGTTGTAAAACTGGACATGGTACTTTGAGATGAAGGTCCTCCTCCCTCTGATGTCTGGCATATTTCTCCACTTTAATTACCAGGCAGGAAAACCCCTTCTGTTTGCCTTTTGAGGGTGGTGTTCCTACACTCTGACATAAACAAAAGGAACCCGATGACTAAGCACATATCAGTAATTTTGTGTCAAAAGCTGCTTTTAGAATGATAGTCCAGTAGGCAAATATAACTCTTCAAAATGGATTCACATCGTATCTTACTCGGATGTGGTGAGGAGTGAAGGCAATGAGAATAGTTCCTTTTCTTACTGGGAATAGTCAGTGCCCAGATGAGATGGGTACCTCAAGCCATATTTAAATTACTGAGGTATCAGTTTGTTATGCCAGAAACAGCTGAGCTTGGGAGTCAGGTGGACGGAGTTTACATCCCCCCTGTACCCTGTCACCTTCTGTGTGACCTTGAGCAAATTAACTGGACCTTGGAGACTCAGTTTCCTCATCTGAGTATGGAGATAGCCCTATCTCACCGGGCAATGGTGAGGACCAAATGGGGTCAGGTTTTGCCTGACACATGAACTTCCCTCTCATGATGCAGGTCTAGTCTGACGCCCCATGTTGTGTGAGCTAGGAACGAAGAGCAAAATGGGGCGTGGCTGTCCTCCCTCCTTTTTGCTTGTACTCATTCCAGATGAAGTATGCAGTTGATTTGTGTGGAGAGAAAGGTTTTCCCCAAACTTTGTTTTACAGGGGTGAATTGACCTAAAACATTCTTTACCTTTTTTTATTCCATCCCTGACTTCAAGGAGTCGGGGCGGAGAGGCTGCTTGTGAGTCAGTAGTGTTGATAAGCATGATCGTGCAGCTCCATCCTGGTCCCAGGGTCGGACGGCTCCGTGCTGACAGGTGTTGGGATGAGAGCTGCCCTGAGTCGCCCTCTTTGTTTTCCCCTTGGCACCCCACAGGGATATACGATGTTTTCATTAATTCTCCAAAGACGGTTAGTTAACAAAGATTTTTTTCACAAGTGACATAGAACACTTCTAATGAGTGTAATTAAATTCTGAATAAAAATTTGTCCTCATTATAACTACCTCTTGTGAAGATCTTTTGAAATTATTTCACTTGAATTTATTTCATTTTGACATTTCAGAGACACTTTAGTTCTTTCTTGATTGGAATGTGAATCTTGGTAAAACGTTTCCTGTCCCCTTAAATTAATAATTCCTGGGCTTCCCTGGTGGCGCAGTGGTTGAGAGTCCGCCTGCCGTTGCAGGGGACACGGGTTCGTGCCCCAGTCTGGGAAGATCCCACATGCTGCGGAGCGGCTGGGCCCGTGAGCCATGGCTGCTGAGCCTGCGCGTCCGGAGCCTGTGCTCCGCAATGGGAGAGGCCACAACAGTGAGAGGCCTGCGTACCGCAAAAAAAAAAAAAAAAAAAAAAAAAATCCTACTCCTTAAACATGGTCTGTGAGAGTGCTTGTCCTTTTTGAATTTAGTCTCTAGAGTCTGCCTGTGTCATTCTTTGATTGGTTCAGGGTCTTTTCTCTCCTCGGCCTCAGCCCGTCTGTCTTCTACTGTCTCGTCTTTCCCTTTTATAAAGTCTGTCTGTGCGTCAAGGGTGCCACTAGGGCCAGGAACTCTTCAGGCAGATCCCAGTGAAGAGCGGCCAGCTGGGCGCTGCCGTGTGGATTTCTGCGCGTGTAGTGCCCTTCCGCCCCACGGCTGCCCCCGAACCCCAGCTCCCCCGCCAGAGGGCCTGCGGGTGGGAGCCCCGGATCAGCCCCCCAGGCCCCGAGGCTTCTGTTGGCTTCACAGCAGCAGTTCCAGCGTTCGCTTGACTCTCAAACTTTCCTTTCCCCTCAGTGCTTAGTAGAAGGCGGCAAATCTTCCTGCATTTGTGTTTTTTCACTCTGCTTTCTTCTGCCCCTAATTTCTTAGAGGTAGTTTCAAGTTACTTGAGGAAACCTGTTCACCATTTGCTGTTCAGAATGAAGCCGAGTATTTCTCAGGTTCTAAGTCTTTAAACTTTTACTATAGTTATTAAAATGGTAGGGTTGTTTCGTCGTTGTTGTTTTAAAGAACTTTGGCTACATCATCAGGTATTATGGACTGGCTTGGGATCCTATCAGTAATAACAGTGAGTCTCAAATCCCTTTTCTCATCATAGGAAGCACAGGCTGAGGACTCATAAATTTCTAATACTGGTCCCTCCTCACTGGGGCTTCCCAGCTTCCTCCCACTGTCCTTTGAAAGCGGCAGGTTTGTACTCACTTTGCATTGGTACCGTGAGAAAAAGTAATATTTTCTTTTGGGAAATGCGAAGCATAAAAAGAAAAAAATGAACTTACTCCTTGTTTTACAAATATATTTTGCTTCTGCCTCTAGACACTTGAGCTCCTTTCGAGGACAAAGGCTGCTTCTTACTCACCTTTGAGTCTGGCTGGGTGTTTTTTTTTTTCAAAACTATGTATCACGTCACAGATTTGCATGTCATCCTTGTGCAGGGGCCATGCTAATAATTAATCTTCTCCGTATTGTTCTAATTTTAGTGTATGTTCTGCCCAAGCGAGCATGGCCTTGGAATTTTTTGTGCACGTGTATGAAGAAGGTTGAAGTCATGAAAGACCTGTGCTGGAGGGTGAAGTCAGTGTTCGGGCTAGTCTAGTTCTGCTGACTCTAAGAGATAAGCATCAGCTCAGAGCAGCTCATCTGATAAGGCGGTTGGATATATACAGTGTCGAAGTAGAACAGTAATAAATGAAGTAACCTTTATGCGGCAGACTCTGGGCTCCTGCTTTGTGCCAGGTACTGGGCTGGACTTTGAAGACCCATAGAGGAAGGAAGGTAGGAGGCTGCCCAGGGAGGGGCTGTGTATTGGAGCTGAGGCTTTGAAGTATTATAAACCGCACCTTACCACTTATTAGGTGTGGGTCCTTGGGAAAGTTGTCTAGCACCCTGAGCCCTTGCTTCCCCTTTTCTGAAAAGGGTTTTTTTCTGAAAAAAACCCTGAAAACTGGGTTCACCTCTTGGTGGCTGTTGAGCTGATAGACACAACCAAGCCAAAGATCGGGAGAAGAAAGAACTTATTATTACTTGCAGCAAGTGAGGAGAACACCGGGGATCTTCTCCAAAGCAGTGTCTGTCTGAACAGTGAAATTAGGGAAGTTTTAAGCTAAGGGTACTTGCGTATTCGTGAAGGGGCTTGAGCGGAGGAGAATTCAGCATAGAATTGGGGCAAAGGTCCACAGAGTCCAAGCTTTAGTTGATTGAAGTCAAGAGTGGCACCATCATCATTCCATCCTCCACCTGGGTGGGGGTCCTTAGTACCTGCAGAACTCAAAGATATATTATGATGTGTATCCCTTGAGGAGGAACTAGGACTCTGCCTTATCACTGCACTGTCGTTTGAGTGCCTTTTCCCCGTTCCTGCATTCCTTTGTTCCCTCAAGATCATAAATTACCGAGACCTGTTCAAGGGTGAGCCCTGTGGCCAGGCTTAGATCACAAAATGGCTTCTCTTATGTCAAGAAAGCCATTCCTGGGGCTTCCCTGGTGGCGCAGTGGTTGAGAGTCCGCCTGCTGATGCAGGGGACGCGGATTCGTGCCCCGGTCTGGGAAGATCCCACATGCTGCGGAGCGGCTGGGCCTGTGAGCCATGGCTGCTGAGCCTGCGCGTCCGGAGCCTGTGCTCCGCAACGGGAGAGGCCACAACAGTGAGAGGCCCGCGTACCGCAAAACAAAACCAAAAACAAAACAACAACAAAAAAGAAAGCCATTCCTGGTTCTGTTTCTCCAGGGACCCCCTAACTCATCTGCTTATAGGATTTCCCTGTAAGCTTGTACCTACTAAATGATCCCTCAGTTCAGTATGTGGCATGCTGTAGCAGGCAGACAGCGGTGGCTTTAAGAGCAGCCCACCGCCCATTGAAGTTAGAGGTGTGGGAGCAGCGTCACCCTGTGCGTAAACAGTCTGTACACACGCGCTCTGCTGGGAGGTTTGTATGCCCAGGTGCTGGCGAGACAGGAGGACAGGGAGGCGCCTCATCCAGCAGGGACATTTGTGGAAGGCCCCCGGGAGGTAGTGGCACCATCCCTACTTGGTAGTGAGCCAGGACTTGAAGTCCACTTAAGGATTAGCTGGCAAAGAAAGGGGGAAGAACATTCCATTCTGGGCAGTAGGAAGTCTCTGCAAAGACACCCAGACACCTTTTTTGTAAGGTTTTGGTTTCCGGTTTGCCAGGGTCAGTAGGAAATCCATGAGCTCCGCACCCTCTGCTAAATTTGCAAAGAGAAGAGTTAAATGGGTTTTTAAGAAAGGGAGGTCTTTTAAATCTGAAGTCTCCAGAATGAGAATACGCCTCTGGCTTGGCCGGTATTTGTGAAGCTTAGTGATGGTGTCAAGTCCTCAGGAATTCAGTAGGTGCCAAGAATGGTTCCCACCCGGCCCCCCCCCCGTGGTGGGATCTGAGCACACTCCCTGGCAACCCACCCCCTGGTTTCCCAGTTGCTGCCAAACTCCACTTTCAGAAGGAAGTGATTCCATTCCTTTCTGGCTCATGGGAATATTAAACAATCAAGATTAAATACCTTTGTGTACTTCAAGGGGTGGGTAAGTAAATATCTTTTGACATGTGGTAGTGCAGTGACAGGAAAGGAGCAGGTCACGTTTTAATGCTATGCTAGACGGACAACAGAATGTAAAATGTGTGTGTGTGTGTGTGGCAGGGACATACGCTATGTTGAATCTTATTGTGAAGATTTATAACAGCAAAATAATCCAATTAAAAGTCTGCCATCCCCTTCAAATACTTGTAAAAATTCTTTGTTTAGATCCAGTGGCTTTAATTCCAGAAACCAGCATCTTCTGAGTCTTTACTGTGTTCATAAAGGCCCTGTGCTAAATGTGATACCTCGTCATCTCATTTAATTGCCAAAACAACTTTATGAAGCAGGTAGATATTGAGGTTTTCTAGAACTTGTAGTTGGGTAGTTGGCAGATCTGGAGTGAGCCCAGGTAATTGGATGCCATTGTGCTCACCACCAAGCTAAAGCAATCCCATCATCCCTAAGTTTGAAAAGTTGCTCTTTTTCACAGACATAATTTTTTTTTTTTTTTTTTGCGGTACGTGGGCCTCTCACTGTTGTGGCCTCTCCCGTTGCGGAGCACAGGCTCCGGACGCGCAGGCTCAGCGGCCATGGCTCACGGGCCCAGCCGCTCCGCGGCATGTGGGATCTTCCCGGACCGGGGCACGAACCCGTGTCCCCTGCATCGGCAGGCGGACTCTCAACCACTGCGCCACCAGGGAAGCCCCACAGACATAATTTTTAGTGTTTTTTTTCTTTCCCCCCCACACCTTAGTTTTATTCCTTGACTTCAAACCAACTCAATGACTTGTCTGGGCTTAGCAGTTATTGTTTTTCTGGCAGAGTAATATGCAATAATGTGAAGATTTTTAGGTGAAATTTAAAGAGTGTTGGACCTACTACGTCTAACAGGTAATGTTGAGACTCGAATTGGCTATGCTTATTAGATACAAAACCTTCTCCCAGAGGTTCTCTGGGAGACCTTTCAGGTTAACAAGGCATCATCTCCAATGTGTATTACTTCTTAGAACACGTTCACTCACACATCAGAATGGAATAAGAAAGGTAGAGAGGGAAGGCAGTGATGCTGTGACTGTAGGCTATTGGTGATAGAGCCATTGAGAAAGTAAAGGGAGAACAAACCAATCTGTTATTAAAGAACCATAGCAGAAATCAGTTTGAGCTTCTTAATGTAGTTTTAACATTCCATGTATAGGGTGAATGGATTGAGAAGAATCAATGTTCTTTGTGCTAGGTTAGTGGTTTTCCAAGAGTGGTGCCCAGACAGCAGCATAAGCATTACCTTAGAACTTGTTAGAAATGAAAATTCTCGTTCTAACTCGGACCTAGGCCGGATAAAATGAGATTAGTCTTCCTAAGATGGGGTGGATAATTATTAAACCTAATCACATCAGGATGAGGATCAGGGAATTTGGATTTTTTTCTTGTTTGTAATTGATTCTGGATTTGTTAAACTAACAATAGCACCATTTCTGTGCTGATTTGACTGTTAACACTGGATAATAACAAGGTAGTCAGATAGGTTAATAATATTTAATGAGCCCGATAAATATTAGATAATTTTATATATGATATTTTTCTTTCATTTCTTCCCCCTTTTAGGTTACAGGCTAAATACTAACTGAGTCTCTTGGGACTGTTTCCTTAGGTTAAAAACGTTTCTGCAGGCACACAAGACATGCCTCCTCCCCTTTCTGACTACGGGGAGAGAGTGGACAGCCCCGTGGCCTACTCCTCCAATGGTAAAGTGAACGAGAAGCGACTGTATCCAGAGTCTTCCTATAAAACAACACCGTAAGTAGCGTCTTCCTTCTTTTGCTAGAATGAGTCCGAAAAAGTGAGTATTTGCATGTGTTTATAAATCAGTTGCTGTTTTGTGCCATTTGCCCAAAAAAAAAAAAAAAAAACCCAACAGTTTTCACAAAGGCTGGAGACTGATCTCTGCCTTATAGGTGGAGGCGGAATGTGGTTCTTTTCTATTTCTGGTTTTGAAGTTTAGATGAGGGTGGAAGGGTATTACCGATTGATAGCAGAGCTAAGTGTGGTTCTCAGTCTCTCCTCCTCCCTATAATTATTAGATCTCTTTTGCTAGGGGATGTGAAACTGATAAAACCTCTAGATTTTGTTTTACCTGTGGTGTGAAAAACCTCCCAGTGAGTTTCTGGCCTGGAGTAGGTACCATTCAGGTTATGGAAATAGTATCCCCGTTGCGGTTTTAGGTTACCCTGAAGCCTAAGTCTAATTCACCTTAATGACAAGAGAGAGATGTTGGGGATATTGTTAAGGACTTGGATGTAGTTTGCCTGAGGATGATAAATTAACGTTCCTGTATATAATTCTAGAACTCCAAGTTCCTTCGTAGGCCAAAAAAATAAACCTTCCCTTTAGCTAATTTGATCGTTCTAAGTTAAAGGTTTATCTGCTGGGAAATTTTTGTTCAAAGTTTTATCTTCAACCTCCACTGCCACTTAGGGGGCCGAGTTTGTAGAGATCCACTCTGAGTGCATAGTAGTTTGGGTGCCTGGAGCCCCTAAGATGACACCAGCAGGTGAGTTAAGTATGGAATCAGTTTGAAGAGAATAGATCTTATTATTACCCTGGAATGGAATTTGGAAGTAGACTGGCATTCTGCCTTACCCTCTGTATGTTTTATTTTGGTCTTCAGTATCAAGCTCACTTTTGATTTCAGTTGTAAATGATTTGGAGGAAGAGCATTTTCTCTCTTCTCCTTCTCTTTGGCTTTTGACAAAAACCAAATCATGTGAGGCTATGAGAGGCAGAGGTACACAGCAGAGATGCAATCCCTGTAAAAGGGTCAAGCTATGATGTGCATGACTTCCATGCATACAAAATAAATACCTACAATGCATCTTGTGACCAGCTGTGCCTCCAAATTAATTGTAAGGCCTGCAGGGCTTCACAGCGTTCCCACATGCTGTCCCTTGTTATGAGAACTAAGATATTTTCACAGATTCATTTGGAACAGTTTAAATATCTTACTTATTCTTCAATAAGCCAGTACATTCATGATGTAAAATTTAAAAGGAGCAAAAGGGAATCCCTTTTGTCCCCAGCTGTCTAGTTTCTCTCCCCAGGGGCAGCTAGTGTTACCAATTTCTTTTACTTCCTTCCAGGGGTT
This sequence comes from Leucopleurus acutus, assembly GCF_964270905.1. NCBI lineage: Eukaryota > Metazoa > Chordata > Mammalia > Artiodactyla > Delphinidae > Leucopleurus > Leucopleurus acutus. The sequence goes on along the minus strand of NC_139145.1, from coordinate 120,731,225 downwards.
ATTTTTATGATGTTGATGCCAAATATGATGTTGGTTATTTTTTCCTTTTAAAAGACAATAGCATATTAAATGCATTGTTAGCAATATATCTTCGTGATTGTCCATGTCAGTATACAGCGTTTACTGATCTGTTTTATAGCAACATAATATTCCATTAAATGGGTATACTAAAATTTGTTTTATTAATCCCACATTGATGCACACTTTTCTCCAATGTCTTGTTATTACAAACCTCTGCAGAGAATGAACTTGCACATTTATCACTTTGCAAATATGTCAGTGTATCTGGAGGAAACATATTAAAAGCACAATTGCCAGGTTAAAGGAAATTGCATATTTTATTCTGATAGATGTCGTCAAATTGTACTCCATAAGGGTTGTACCAGTTTGTACTCCAGGAGTACACCCTCGAAGTTTTTTGAAGGCCTGGAAAATGCAAATATGATACTTAGTTTTAGAACCCAGCAGAAGGGGAGGATGGGGATGGTGCCAAGGTAAGGGATAACGAATGCAACAGTGTGTAGTAATGACGGGAGGAGCTTGCAGCCTCTGGCGGGTAGTAGACATTGTTGATTGTTGTCTGCGGCAGAGCATTGAGCGCTACGGAGGATTCAGTGTACGTCCTTCTGGATGACGAAGGGATGCACGTTAAGTCGTAGCCTGTCTTTCTTCAGGTGTTTCTTGAAGGTGTTTAGTAACTCACCAGTGCCTCTCCTCCTTATTATTGTAGTGGATGGAGAAGGAATTAGAATCGGAACGTTGTCTGAGGTCCAGGTTAAGAATGAGGTGCCTCAGTACTAAGATGTTTCCCCCCGAGGCATAACGTACGTTCAGTAGAGAGCACTAATCTTGATACACAGCTTGATGAGAGTTCACGCATGTGGTCACTGAAGTAACTACCCTCAGACCGAGAGAGAGGCATTTCAAGCGCCCCAAAACGTCTTCTCCACGGGTACCCCCCTTTCCCCACCACCACTGTTTTGACGTCTGTCACCATATCAGAGCTCTTATAAAATGGAATCATATGGAAATTATTCTGGTGTCTGGCTCCTTTTGCTCTCACCATAATGTCCTAACCTTAGAATTTTTTTTTTTTTTTTGTGATACACGGGCCTCTCACTGTGTGGCCTTTCCCGTTGCAGAGCACAGGCTCCGGACGCACAGGTTCAGCGGCCATGGCTCACGGGCCCAGCCGCTCCGCGGCATGTGGGATCTTCCCGGACCGGGGCATGTGGGATCTTCCCGGACCGGGGCATGAACCCATGTCCCCTGCATCGGCAGGCGGACGCTCAACCACTGCGCCACCAGGGAAGCCCCCTAACCTTAGAATTTTAAGGCAGTTAGAATTAATCCCGGATTAGGAGACAGCAGAATGTAGCTGAAGATAGTTTCTTCTCCACCCTCTCTGAAGTGAATTTGGGAGATAGTAGGTACACTCCCTACTCTCTTTTCCACACCCAGGGTGAATTAACCTTTGTAAATCAAAGAAGTGGAGTGCTGATGCGATGCAGAGCTTTCAGGGCAGGCTGACACCTTAGAGTGCCCAGTGAGACCATTGTCTGGTAGTAGTATTTAGGCTGGTAGGATAATCTGTTAGGGCTTTTACACGGGTTGTAGGAATTCACTGGTTCGCCTAAGGCCCAGAGATGGTGCTAGCTTCGGGCACAGCATGATCCAGGGACTCAGAAGATGTCAGGGTTCTTGTTGCTATGCTGGTTTTATTCTCAGTACAGCTTCTTTTGTAGCAGGCTAGCCATGCACATTCCTCAGGCTGTCCTGATCTTCTAGCGCCAGATTCAGAGAATGGAATTTACTTTCCCAAAACTTACATATCAAATCTATTGGAAAGATTCTGATTGGTCCTTTTTGGGTCCAGGAAGATGAGTTCTCTGATTGGCAAGGCTTGGATATTCCCCTCAGTGATGATGGCAGTTTTAAAATACCATGTATATCATGGATGTCGTTCCAACAGTCATGACACTGATGTGATCATGCATTTTGTTTCTCCCTCCTCCCTGATACTGGGTGTCCTCAATGAAGAGAATTCTTGTGAATGTCTTTTCAGTTCAGTAATTACCTTGAACCCCTGCCATGTACTGGGCCAGGTGCCCCTGGGAATACGGAGTTCGTGTTCCCATGGAGGTTGCAATACAACAGGGGCGGAAGGAAGTGCACAATAACTACACTGTTGGGGTGAGAGAGAGCAGCAAAGGCATGTGAGGGTGTGTGTGTGTGTGTGTGTGTGTGAGAGAGAGAAAGAGAGAGAGAGAGAGAGAGAGAGAGAAAATAAAGCAAGTTTAAAAAAGAAGGAAGTCAAAAACTACACAAGGGCAGATTTCCGCACCTAGGGGACTGAGTCAGATACTGAGGAAAGTATACAGGTGGTTACCTCTGGCTTGTGCAGATTTTCGAACTAATCAGACTTGTCTCTAAAAGTAGGTTTGAAGGTGACTAAGAGTTCACATATCCCCTAACTGTTAAATTTATATATACTTTTCTTGCCAAGCATTTCGTTTTTAGCTTTCATGCTGTATCAAGTTATTGTTTAGTGTTTGAAAGGGTGTAGGAAGAGGGGAGATGGAAAACTTCTAAGGTGAAGATTTATAATATCAATACCTAATATAAAATTACGGGAGGAGGCCTGCCTTAATATTTTGGGGTTTTTTTCTAATTTCTTTTGCCCTTTAGCATCCTCCCCCTCTGGCCCCCAGCACTTCAAACAAACCCACTGCATTCTAAAGGTTTTGTTTGCCACCTCGAAGCTAAGAAGCATAGTACCTGGCAGGGTGTCTAGGAACTCGTTAATCATTGACTCACAGAGAAAGTCACATTTTCCTTCCTTTAGAAGTAGCATTAACAGAGCACTCAAAGCCATGTTAACCTGGATAAATTTAGAAAGAAGAAATAAATACCACCACCACCCCAGCTACCACCCCCCCCTAAAGCTTTAGGAGTCTATAAGAAATTAATAAGTGTGATTAGAAATCTAAGACTTTGGCAACAGTTAGAACCAAGCAGTTTTGGATCACCTAGAAAACAGTCCACCTCGTGGATAAAGCTCAAGATGACAGTTCTGTAAGTTGAAAGCAATAAAAAACGAAATCCTTCAGACTTTTAAATAGTTGACTTGAATAGCAAGGCTGATGTTGGAAAGTCTCAGGTGCCTTGTTTCTCCTCTTGCCCTACTGCAGCTCTGCTACAGGGGGAAAGTGCAGCTTTGCATTTCTGTTACTCAGAAGTAGTCTACAGTTGCCACAGCTCTTGGTCTTTTATTCCATGTTAGGCTTCGTTTTTCTGCTTGTGGCAGAAACATTATATGCAATTTAAAAATCTGATGCAATATTAAATAATTGGCGTTACAAAAATAAGTGTAATGCTAACTCTTCCATTTCATTCATTCTACAGGGCTTCAGGATTAACAGTGCAACTTAAAAAAGTCTTAACAAGCTCTTTCATCCATTACAGTATAAAGCTTTTTAGGTTTTTTGTTTTTTTAGTTTAAATTTTCAGTATTTTTCATTTTTCAACATTGTATCTTGAAAAGAGAATTGACACAGAGGAGTCTAAAATTAATATTACCAAGAGGTTATCTCTGAGAGTCAGCCTCTACAGGTAGATACGTATGTGCATTCCTCTCCCCACTCAGCATTCCATGGAACTAGAAGAACCTGTAGAAGAGAGTCGTGATTGTTATTTTCCTAACAGCCTTTTGTGGAGTAAGTCCTTTTGTGGAGTAAGACCCCTGGCACGGGTCATGTCAATAATTCTCTTCCAGATCAGCGTGTTTCCTAAAGTGAAATCTTACATCCATTTTTCGTACAAGGCTTACTAATGAGCTCCCCTTACATCAGAGCCTTAAAGCTGTTCGTGTGCATTAGGGGAGCTGGGCTGGTGCTGGGTTGAGTGCAGGAAGCTGGGGATCTGCCCAGGGCTGGGCAGGTGGCTGGTTGAGTGAATGCGGCCCACGTGTTGCTGCCCTCTGTGGTCTCGGTGCTCTGACAAAGTCTGGTAATGCTCGCGGACAGATGATTCCTGTTTTGTTAGGGTGCCTGAAGTGGCTCAGGAGCTGCCAGTGACTTCACCTGTGGAGGACTTCCGGCAGCCTCATTACAGCAACAGTGGTAACTTGGAGACGCTTTCAAAAAGGGCTCCCTCGAAGGGCAAGGCGGGAAAGTCGAGGAGATCAGAGCAAGACCACTATGAAACAGACTACACGACGGGCGGCGAGTCCTGTGATGAGCTGGAGGAGGACTGGATCAGGTACTGGGGCGCCTCTTGCTGGAACCCCTTGCGCATCTGATGGTTGTACAACCAGGTTTTGGTGGTGTTGCCTCCTCAACTGGGGTGGGTGGTACAACTTCATTCTTTGCCAACCAGGGCTGGAGACAGTTTCTTGATATTTTTTTTTCCCTTAGTACTCTTTTTTTTTTTTCCTGATACGCGGGCCTCTCACTGTTGTGGCCTCTGCCGTTGCGGAGCACAGGCCTCGGACGCGCAGCCTCAGCGGCCATGGCTCACGGGCCCAGCCGCTCCGCGGCATCTTCCCGGACCGGGGCGCGAACCCGTGTCCCCTGCATCGGCAGGCGGACTCTCAACCACTGCGCCGCCAGGGAAGCCCCCTTAGTACTCTTTTGTAATAAAGATTGACCTGGAGGGAATGTGTTTGGCTTAAAAGCACTTTGGCTTAAAAACATGTCAACACTTTCAGCGCACCTCCACAAAATGACTGATAAACTTCGCCAGTGCTGTATGCTTTTACCAATAGTCACCCAAGCAAGGTTTTTCAAGTAAATGAAATACAAGTATAGAGGAACTTTGTTTTACTAATTATAAAATTCCGGACCAGTCCTATGGCTTTCCTTTGGCGTTTACTTTTAAGTTAAGCTTTCACGATGAGACCAGAGAGTCTTTTAAAAGTTTAATCCAGAGGACTTTGGCAAACAGTTTTGTAAACAGTGGAGTTAACAATTTAGTGTCGTGGTTAAGTTACTTTGTGTGTCAGTGGTTTTGTTATAGTCCATCATTGCCACCTGTACTCGTGTATGACCTATAGCCTTTTTTTGCCCAAGTATTCTGAGGAATGGGACACAAATCAGAAACATTTGCTGTGTGACTTGTGGTTAATCAAAACATTGCTTCTCAAGGTATTAGGAGGGATGGATGGGGCAAGTATAGCTAGAAGTCCCATACTCACTGGTGGCTCTCATATTTCATCTCCCCCTTACCCCTCAAGAGGTTTGGCCTAGTTCAGTCATCTGTCTATAAAATATTTGCCTGTCTTGTATCATGCAAGATTTAAGTGAAAACTTTTAGAAATTCTGAATTCTTGTTTCCCTTTTGAGCAAATCATTTAATTTCTCCTGTCTGTAAAATGAAGATATTTAGACTGTCTTAGATATGACATTTAAAATTCCATATTGCTGTGAAGTTCCTTAGTCCCGTGAAACAATTCATAGTATTTCCGCAGTGGATTATGGGTGGTTAATAGCATCACTGTCATATGAAAAGAATAGCTGGCATATTGAGAGATTACAAGTGGTACAGAATTTCAGGGTTTTTTTCATAGTTTACCACATTGCCAGATTATTTTTACAATGAGCATGCATTTTCATACATGTACCTTTTAATGTCTACTTTTACAATCAAAGTGATTTCCATTAAGGAAAAACAAGACACCCACCCCCCGCCTCAACAAAAACAATGCTCAAAACAGTCTGAAAACTGTAGGTGGTAGCAGAAAACAGCCAGCTGCCAGTTAGCTGCTCTGCCACTGAAGTGATGAAAATATCCTTTGTGTTCCACAATTCCAGTTTTAACACTTTTAATGTTAAGTATCCATTCTCATGTGGTGTTGTGTATTCAGAATAAATGAGTTCCTAAGACCACCCTGAAATTTCATAAATGATTTTCAACTTATTTCTAAAAATCAGTAGGCATAGTTTTTTTTAGAAAAAAAAACATGAGCAGCAACGTAAAAAGCATAATCATTCTTAAAAGAACTCGTTTGCATCCCACCTTTCTCTACCCATAAGCAACAACAACAAAAACAAAACCAAGGGCTTCCCTGGTGGCACAGTTGTTGAGAGTCCGCCTGCCGATGCAGGGGACACGGGTTTATGCCCCGGTCCGGGAAGATCCCACATGCCACGGAGCGGCTGGGCCCGTGAGCCATGGCCGCTGAGCCTGCGCGTCTGGAGCCTTGGGAGAGGCCACAACAGGGAGAGGCCCGCGTACCACAAAAAACATAAAAACCAAAAAAAAACCCAAACCAAGAGAATGTCATTCTCCACATCCCACCAGCTTATCATCGTTGAGAAAGAAGCACTGGATCTTAGGTCTGCTAAGGATACATAAGTAATCATTTTCTCACTGAATTTTTAGGGAATATCCACCTATCACTTCAGATCAACAAAGACAACTCTACAAGAGGAATTTTGACACTGGCCTGCAGGAATACAAGAGCTTACAAGCAGAACTTGATGAGATCAATAAAGAACTCTCTCGTCTGGATAAAGAACTGGATGACTATAGAGAAGAAAGTGAAGAGTATATGGTAAATTGAAATCTGATAATTATATATTACATAGAATTTTATTCTAATCTATGGAGCTACATTATCCTTTATACTAATATGATACAGATTTTGCTAGTAGTTATCAAACTAATTTCATTGAAGAGTAATTGAAATCAAGTCTTAGATTAAAGTCTTTCCAAATTGAAAAGTGTACTAACGTAGTTAAGAATTACAAAGCAATGGTCTGTGTACATATTGGTTTGGCCAAAAAGCTCGTTCGGGTTCGTCCATAATACATCCCTTCCTGCTTAAAAGAAAATACCTACATTAGTTTTTCTATTTATAAACAAAGTTCGCTCCTTCGGTAAAAATTTCAAATAATACAGAATTACATACAGAAAAACAAATTGCCTTAAATTTTGTCACTAAAATATTAGTTGTTAAAATGTCCTCTCTGCAGAAGTGCACCTAGACACAATCTTTGATAAAAAATCATAAGTTTTACTTATATCCTTCCTGCTTTTTTACTCAATAATAGTTTATGGCTCTTTTTTTTTTCTTGATCACCTGGCTGGAGTAGTGTTTGTAAAGTTACTCATTACTTTTTTTTGTTTGTTTTGTTTTTGTGGGTTTTTTTGCGAAGACTACTCATTACTTTTTAACCCCCATCTCCATATTGTGCTCTTTAGAAGGAGGTCACTCTGCATAGGTCACACTTAAGGACTGGGGAATTATGCTCCAGCAGTATACCTACACAAATTATTTGGAATTTGTCTGCATGGGAAATTTGTCACTTCCTCCCATTTATTTGATCATTTATGTCAGTATAGACTCATGGATATTTGTTTTATACTTTGGGTTATAATCCAACACTACTTCGTTTTGTTGCTTGAACTGTTTTAGTTAGGACCATTGGGAGCTCTTGGTTGCCTCCTGTGTTTCTTTGAGATATCCCCATTATTGTGAAGGTTTTTCTTTTTAAATACTTACTGGCACTGCTTATATCTTGCTTTTTTATTCAATGATAATTTATGGTTATCATTTCATGTCAATAATAAAGATCTACTTACTGAGAAAATATTTTTATGTATTAAAAAAATAACTCCACAATTTTCCATTTTGTGGTTGTACCATAATTTACTTGAGTGACCCTCTATGAATAGACATTTAGGCATGTCTCCCCACTGCCACACATACACTCTGCCCCTATTAGTAATACACTGGTGAACCTCTCCATCCTTACACACTTACCCACTTATCTGCTAGAACGAATTCCAGAATGTGAAATTGCTGAGTCAGAGGTTAGTACATTTAAACTTTTGTTGCAAAAGTGCCCTCCAGGAAGATTATATCAACTGTATTCCTGCTAGTAATGCTCTAGAGGCTCCTCTGACCCACATCTCACTAACATTTTATGTCTGAAAAATTACTGACTTGTGTCTTAGATACCGGTATTTAAACTTTTTTATCACATCACGTATTTATTGGAACTTCATAGTCCTTTTATGAAATACTCTTTGCCATTTTTTTTTTTTTTTTTTTTTTTTTGCAGTACGCGGGCCTCTCACTGCTGTGGCCTCTCCCGTTGCGGAGCACAGGCTCCGGACGCGCAGGCTCAGCGGCCACAGCTCACGGGCCCAGCCGCTCCGCGGCATGTGGGATCCTCCCGGACCGGGGCACGAACCCGTGTCCCCTGCATTGGCAGGTGGACTCTCAACCACTGCGCCACCAGGGAAGACCCCCCTTTGCCATTTTTAATTGGGGTGATCTGCTTTCCGGTTTCGAAGTATTTGCTTCGTGTATAGTTTGATTTATTTATTGTTTTCTTTTATGGCTTCTCTATGGTATCGTAAACCTTTCTTAATGCAGTCAATGCTTATTCATTTTTACTGTGTCCTTGATGTGGAAGTGCTGAGGTTACAAAGACAAATCATGTTTCCACCCCCAAAGAGCTCATATTCAAAGAGAGAAACTGATACCTAAACAACTTTGACAATGGGACTAATGCCATATTTACATTATGTATAGAAAGTACTGTAACTAACTTCTCTGAGAAGGAATAAAGTCTGCTGAAGGCCTGGAGAGTTTAGGAGAGGCTTCACTGAGAGGTAACCAGTACACATTCTCCAGACAGTAGGGGAGGTACATGAGTACAGCTATAAGGGGAACATGACGGAAATCTGGAAGCATTAATGTGCTTAATTTTTTAAAGAATTGCAAATGGTGGACACTGAGACTGGAAAGGTAGGAGACTAGATTAGTAGAGAATTTAATGGAGTGCTCAGACCAGTTTTATAATGGGATGTAACCTGCTCAGAGCCGTGCTTTATGAAAAAGTTCTCTGGGGTCTACGTGCCACGTGGACTGGCGTGGGGAGAGATGAGAAGCAGCAGGACAGATAGTTACCTGTCTGTGTGAATGGAATGTGAGAAGTATTTTAATGTCATAAATTTCCTGTCAGTGGACTCCTCAGGCCCTTCTACTGACCATAATAGTTTTGAGAACTTTAAGACTTCGTTATTTTAATTCCCTATATTTTTGTCATAAGATGACATTTTTAGCTTCAAAATATAACATCAGGAGTGTTATTTTTGAAAGAGAAAATGCCCCACTAAACATATTTCTTTGTTTCTCATTAATAGGCTGCTGCTGATGAATACAATAGACTGAAACAAGTTAAGGGAGTAAGTATCCCAGATTGTAAGATTCTTTTAGGAAGAACTTATCTATTATGTGCTTTTCATTTAACCTTTAGAATGACTCTGAATACCTTGTCACACATGCACTGATTATAGACAAAAGGCCCTATAATTGCAAGATGAAAACTGTAAGAAGTTGGAACCTTAATTTCAGTTGTTTGCAACTACAACCAGCACTGATGCAAAAAAAAAAAAAAATTTTTGTTTTTTTAGTTTGAAGTATACATACAGAAAAATACACAGATCATAAGTATACAACGTGGTAAATTTTCACAGAGCAACCACACACCTTTGTACCTGGCATCCCGATAAAGAAATACATGTCGTAGTACCCCTCGTATGCTCATCCAATTTTTACACTCACCCCAGAGGTAACCACCATCCTAAGTTCTAACATCATGTATTAGTATTGCGTATTTTGAACTTTATATAAATGGAATCATACAGTATGTAATTTGTGTGTGATTTCTTTTGCTCAGTATTGTTTGTGAGAATCATTCAGATGGTGGCATGAAGCAGTGGTTCATTTTTAAGTGTGTATACACACAGGCACACATTTGCTAGGTATATACATAGTCATGAAATTGCAAGGTCATTGAGCAAGTGGGGATCCTGCCTTGGGTAGGGACTGTCAACAGCATCCCTGGTTTGTGCCACTTTACATTCCTAACAAGCAGTGTAGATTCCTGTTGCTTCATATCCTTGCCAGCACTTGGCATCATCAGTCTTCTTTTTTTTTCTCCTTTGGCCACACAGCGTGGCTTGTGGGATCTTAGTTCCCCAGCAAGGGATCGAACCTGGGCCCTCAGCAATAAAAGCACAGAGTCCCAACCACCCACTGGACTGCCAGGGAATTTTCCCAGCATCATCAGTCTTTATTGCCTTAAAACATTTTTGGTTTTTAAAAGACTTTATATTAATTTTTAAAATTCCAGAATCATTAATTTTTTTTTTGGCTGTGCTGCGCAGCTTGTGGGATCTTAGTTCCCAGACCAGGGATCAAACCCGGGCCCATGGCAGTGAAAGTGCCGAGTCTTTTTTTTTTTTTTTAACATCTTTATTGGGGTATAATTGCTTTACAATGGTGTGTTAGTTTCTGCTTTATAACAAAGGAAAGTGCTGAGTCTTAACCACTGGATCACCAGGGAATTCCCAGAACATCATGAATTTAAATTCAAGAGTTTAAAAATGTACATAGTACAATTTCCTGTCTCACTCCCTATTTACCCCGTTTCTTTATTCTAAGTAACCCCATATCACCAGTTTCTTGTTTTACTGATTCTTATTTTTTTTTAAATCATGTTTTAACAAAAAAAAGGCCGATAAATTTTCTTGGTCACTTTACAAATCATTAGAAATGAGTGTATCCTTTGTAAAACTCAGGTTAGAAGATATGACTGAGAAAAGAAAATCAGCTGCTTATGTGGTTAGAGATAACTGCCAGGTGCCTTATGCATGTTACTTCATTTAACACTCCCTGCAATTCTATATGACTAATGCTCCCTTTTTGTTGTTGTTCACCTCTGCCTTCCCAGCAGCTAAAACATAACTCGTTTTTAGTTTGTTAAATTTACGCGATTCTTTTTTCTTTCCTCCTTTTTTAGTCTGCAGATTACAAAAGTAAGAGGAATTATTGCAAGCAGTTGAAGAGCAAATTGTCACACATTAAGAAGATGGTTGGAGATTATGATCGACGGAAAACATAGACAGCAGATGCCACATTGTTAGGTTAAGAAGTATCTGACTGACATCTCTGCAATGTTATCAGGAGTCAAAATGACTTTGGACTCTAACCTGGGAGGCCAAATCTTTGTGATCATTACAGAGTTTTGGTAGTTTTAATATCATCAGTATTGAATGATATCATCAGTATATCATCATCATTTTATAAATAGCTTTTGATAATCGACTGGGCTGAACACTCCAAGTAAGGACTTTATGCTTTAAACATTGGTTCTTGTATTAAGAACTTTTGTTTGAGGTTTTTAAAGCTTTAAGGAAGGTCCTGGAGTACACTGTGCTGTGAACTGTCACACCCTAGGCAATCAGGTGTTAATACCTAAGTATGCTCATTGGGTCTTATAGGGGATAGTTTAATTCTCCCAGAATTCTCCCTTCAGATAACTGTTACTTATAATCATTTATTTTCAGATAAGGAAACTGGGGCCCTGCAATAAAGTCTCTGAAGTGAAACTGCTTGTTGCCTAGCTTGCAGTTTTGGTTAAGTCTGTTTTATGACTCCATTGATAAAGTCCCTGGCCTTTTCCTATTTTAACTACTACGGATACTGAGTCCTACCAGCCTCCCTGTTGATTTTTTTCTGTGTATAAATGCTTAAGAGCTTTTTATTTCTTGTTATCCTGGTAATAAAGATCATGTAAAAGTAACAAATGTGTGAAATTTGAAGATTGTAAATATATGTTTACCTTTTAAAAATCAAAGTTTAAACCTACTGGTTAGAATTTTGTTGCGTATATTAAAATGCTTTTTATCTTTTATGGTTTACATGCTTTTTTTAAACCAACTAGCCTTTTCCATTATATCAAAGTATCCAATTACAATTATAGTTCAATTGTGACTTGAATTGTATCTTATGGGAATATTCAAGTTTTGTACATATTTTATAATTATTAAAACTGGTGTTTTCTTTCCATAATGTACCTTTTTGATGTCATTAGTGCTGTTAATACTAAGCTATGGAAAACTACACTCAGAAGTTGTATCTGTTACTGTTTTAAACTGTTTTGGGTGCTGTGCTGGTTGGTAGCTTCCTAAATCCTTTGGCTAACAGAAGGCTGATTTGTCTGGAAATGGAATCCAATATCATAAAACACCAAATTATTTCAAATGGTGCCCTTAAATCTCAGCTTTTTTTTGAATTCAGTTTTTTTCTGGTAAAGTAAAATTAGCTGATAATACTGGATATGTAGCTAACCAAGTTGATTGTGATTATCCCCTCAGTTTGGAACTCTCATTTAAGTATATTGTTTTTTGTTTTGTTTTTTTTATTTATTTATTTATTTTTGGCTGTGTTGGGTCTTCATTTCTGTGCGAGGGCTTTCTCTAGTTGCGGCAAGCGGGGGCCACTCTTCATCGCGGTGCGCGGGCCTCTCACTGTCGCGGCCTCTCTTGTTGTGGAGCACAGGCTCCAGACGCGCAGGCTCAGTAGCTGTGGCTCACGGGCTTAGTTGCTCCACGGCATGTGGGATCCTCCCAGGCCAGGGCTCGAACCCGTGTCCCCTGTATTGGCAGGCGGACTCTCAACCACTGCGCCACCAGGGAAGCCCCAGTATATTGTTTTTAATACATAAGTCTGAATCATTTTCCAAAGATAAAAATAAGGTTTCCATTATAACGCTGATACAGTTCTTCAAGTTGAAGAAATTCTTAATTTTCTGTGTGCTGTTCATACTACAAAAGGTAATAAATAGTTTATGTTTTTCATGTCTTTTGGGTTCATACCAAGTGGTAAGGACTCTCTTGAGCAACTTAATTGATTTTTATATGTCTTAAAATTTAAACTGAAGTCAGCACACTTAGTTTATGAAGGCAAGTTTGCCAGTGTTGTGACTGAACAAAACCATTCAGCTAAATGCAGAAAGTCAAATAGCATGAGTTTGTGCTGTAAAATTGTGCCATAAAATTGAACTTTGAAAGTTAAAAAAATCATTTTTCAAATGTACTTACATACATTTGATCTCTGAGCCAGGATCAGGGTGGTTCTTTTGGTGGTGGGGGGGTGGCTTTTTTTTTTTTTTTTTGTCTGTGCCATGCGGCTTATGGGGTCTTAGTTTCCTGACCAGGGATCAAACCCGTGCCCCCTGCAGTGGAAGCGTGGAGTCCTAGCCACTGGACTGCCAGGGAATTCCCCTGGGGGGTTGGCATTAACCATCGGGACATAACTTTGAAAAACCACTCAGGCAGTTTTCTGGTCTGGAAAATAGAGATTTAGATTAGATTTAAGAGGTCTCTTCCATCTCTGACCTCCTGTGATTGTGTTTGCATTCTGCTTTCTGCTATTAACCATTGTTCCAAAGATTTTGTTGAAAAAGCATGTGGTTCGGGATTTCCGTGGTGGTGCAGTGGTTAAGAATCCACCTGCTAATGCAGGGGACACGGATTTGATCCCTGGTCCAGGAAGATCCCACATGCCGCGGAGCAACTAAGCCCATGCGCCACTACTGAGCCTGCGCTCTAGAGTCCATGAGCCACAACTACTGAGTCCAAGTGCCACAACTACTGAAGCCCATGCACCTAGAGCCTGTGCTCTGTGACAAGAGAAGCCACTGCAATGAGAAACCCATGCACTGCAAAGAAGAGTAGCCCCTGCTCGCCGCAACTAGAGAAAGCCTGCATGCAGCAACGAAGACGCAATGCAGCCAAATAAATTAATAAATTAAATAAATAAAATAAATATGGCCAGTTATACCTACTTTCCAAAGCCAAATGGTGAAAACAAGTTTTTAAAAGCAAACTGGGTTTTAAAAGTACATGTATCGTCCCAATCCCATATGTTTGGTGTGTGCTGGGTACAGCTTTATGGTGTAAATTCTTTTTAGTTTTAGGCAGATAATTCCCTTATGTTTGGCATTGTGATAACTCATAGATAATGAACAAATGCTTGAACAGATAGTATGGAGTTTACATATCAAGTTAAAGATTATCAGATACTCTTATAAGCAATTCTGGAGGGTTTTAATGAGGCTCGAATGATTGAGGTTCCATCTAAAGGTATTGCAATAGGCAAGCTCATCTCTCCCAGTCTGAGAAGTTGTACACTTTGAATTTCGGCTTGATTCCACTGGCTGAGCTGTTTGTGAATTTCCTAACTCTCTGGATTGTGTCCAGCCACCCATGGGCAGAGAACAGATTGTTCCATTCTTTATAGTTGTTGCTTAGTTTTACAAATTGAAACGTTTGACTAGGTTATATCATTTCTTTATTCTACCACTTTGTAAGCAATTAAAATATTGTGTCGGTTATAATAATGGCAAAAGATCACCATGGATTTATGCATTTTTGTTTTGTTTTGCCTTAGTACCATTCCTACTTGACTCAAGATCTGAGACATATATTCAGAGGAGAGTAAACTTTACAGTTGGGAAAAGCTTGAATGATTCGGCCTCCAGTCCACAGATACGCTTTAATTTAAATTCATTGGGGAGTCCTCTGTCCTTTTCCTGTTTTTCCACAAAGTCTTCCCAGACAGGTGGATAGTAAACATAAATGAGAAACTTGGGGCTTGGGGTTGTAGCTGTTTGTTCTATAGGTGTGAGTCCTGTCTTGGAACAGAATGGCTAATCAGAACAGAAGGAAAGAAAAGTGGGTTTCTGGAAGGAAAGGAGGGAGGAAGAGGGGTTACTAGGAAGGAAGTAAAAGGAAAAAGGGTGGAGTTTGTGTGTGAGTCCTGTAAAGGAGTCAAAGATGTAGGGGAGGCAAAGATGGAAGCCAACTGGCACTGGGAATCAGCAATGCTAATTTCCCCTCCTCACCTTGGAAAGACAACATCAGAACTAAACAGTGAGACCTTGTCTTCTGGGGAGAAATAAAAGGACCTGGTTATGGAGTGGCGAAGATGTGATGTGCAAGCCCTGTAGGGTAGGTGGAAATAATCCCATCTTATAGATCAGACTTGGGTTGTGACTTGCTTCAGGTCACCCAGCTAGTGTGGCAGAGCCTGATTTTTAATTCAGGTCTGTTCTTTCCACTACTGTGCAGGATGGCTTCTGTTTATGTTTTTGAGGGGGAAGAATACATGGAAAGATTTTAGTACCAACAAAACAATATAGGCAACAGAGGGGAAGCGTGTGATGATGGGGAACCAGAGAGGTTCCTTTCTCCTTTTCCTGGGCATAATCCTTTTCTGAGGCTCTGCGGTGCCTTGCCTCTCCATTTCTCAGGTATGGGAAATGCTAGTAATTCTGTGTGTATTAGCAGATATCTCAAACAACTTGTTCAAAATTGAACTGATCTTACCAACCCCCCACCCTCTCAGTAATTGCAACTCCAGCCTCTCAGCTGCTCAGCAACAAACTTTGGAGTCACTGATTTTTTTTTCATAACAAACATCCAGTCTATTGACAAGATTGAGAATCCAGCCGTTTTTCACTAGCTGCACTGCCATACTATGCTAGTCCAAGCCATCATCATCCCTTCAAAGTTCTGACAGTGCTTCGAGACCCGCACTTCTGATTTCAGTTGCCACCACTCATCCCCTGCTTGCCCATACCGTCGCTCAAACACACCAATGTGCTTCCACCCCAGGGGCCTTTGTACTTGCAGCTCCCTTTCCCTGGAGAAATCTTTCCCTAAGTATCAGCACGGTTAACTCCCTCCCTCATTCTGGTCATGGTTCGACTGTCTTCTTGGCATGCGGGATCTTATTTCCCCCACCAGGGGTCGAACCTGTGAACCCTGCAGTGAAAGTCTTAACCACCGGACCACCAGGGAAGTCCCTTGACCACCTATTTTAAACCACACACTTTCCCCCTTCCATGCTTAATTTTTCTCTATGGCACAATCACCATTTGATACAGTATGTTTTTCTTCATAACTGTCATGAGGGCAAGGATTTTTGTCAGTTTTTCATTTCTATTTCCTCAGTGCTTAGAAATGTACCAGGCCCCAAATAGGTGCTCAATAAATATTTGTGTCATTTAGCAGGAGCAGCAGAGCAGTCCGGGGAAACCGCTGCACAGCAAGCTGGCTCAGCTGAGGCTACTGATGTGGTCAGAGTCCTTCATGCTAACCTTTTGTAAATAATAAAATCAATTCTCAGATGCCGGATGGACGGGTACCAGGCCTCCAACTTCTCAAGAGCGAATGGCCACCACTCTTCCCGCCTCCTTGCGAAGAGCTGGAAGGAAGCAGGACGTCCCTCCCCGCGAAGTCAACAAGGTTGCTCCGGCCTGCGAGCGCCGCGCTCCGGCCACCACCGCTCCCAGCAGCCGGAACGTTTGCGCGTCGCCACCGTGCGCGGCGGAAGGACTTCGGCGGCGCCCTCAGAGCAAATTGTGCAGAGCTTCCGGCAGAGCGGCCCTCAGCAGGACAGGTGAGGCCGCGGTAAAGGTTTGCATGGAGCCGAGGCGTGGATCCGAGGTCTGGGAAGTGTGGCAGCGGGAGGGGCTGCGCGGCTGGAAGCGGGGATTGAATGGCCCAGAACCGCCTCGCAGGGAATGAGGATGTGTGGGAGGGGGAGGAGGGCAAATTCCGTCTAGGGAGCTGCATAGAAGCATCTGGGGCAGCAGTGTGGAGAGTGGCTCTCCTGCCCTAAGGCAGGGCGCGAGTTTGGGGACTTGTGGTCCTGGGTTCTAGCTCGTCACCAGCCTCCAGCTGTGTGGCCTCAATAGAGTTACCAGCCTCTGACCCTTGAGTTCCACACCTGAAAAGCAGGACAGTTATCACCCTTGCCTGTCGCACAGCGCTTCGCAGGGTTAGGTGTGAGGGAAAGCTTCATAAATTGCGATGTGTGGTGCAGATCTCATTTGTTTACGTGTAGCTTTCTGAGCTCATGTGAAGGAATCATACCACCAGGCTTCCCCAGGGGGAAATGGCTTTCCTGGGGTTGGATTCCCAGCGATATTTGTAAGAAGATGGAATATTGGGCAGTCATAGGCAGTTGGAGATGCTGACCTAAGAGGTTACCAAGTACATTTTCCTCCAGGTTGCATAAATCCCTTCTCTATTAACTGCATGCATTGTAAACATCCAGCTTCCCTTTGAACATCTGCAGTTATGGGGATCTTAATATTATCTCTGTCCTATCCCTGTAATTTCCCATTGCAGACAGTTCGAATTAAGAAGTCCTTGTATGCAGTGAGCCAGAGGTGGTCCTGCTTGCAGCTTCTGCTCATATAGTTCTCACTTTGTTTCTGAACTTTCAGAGAATTAAAAGTAATAAAATAAAAATAAAATACAGTTTAAATATTGATGTGATGGATGGCAGTAGCCACCTCTTTAAGAATTTAAGCTTTTGATTTTTGACATTCATGATAAATACAAAAACACCTCCATGGAAGATCAAAATGTTCAATTTAGTCACTGTATGCTGTGTTACTACACTCATCATTAAACCTACAAGGCATCAACATGGTGTGTTGAAATAGCACTGATGTCAGAATTAATGCACTTCTTGTTATTTCAGGATACTAAAGTGGATCACCTGATATCCTGAAACAAATGAATCTCTTCCAGCGCCAGGGAGTGGCTTGTTAATTCAGTGAGAGACACACAGAACTTTAGCAAATAATATCTGATTGTAGCAGGTGCCAGAGAAAGCGGTGATGCCATAAAAGCAGTCTTAAACTTGTCAATAGGTTTTAATTCCAGAAGTCCATTTATAAAAATCGATATATATTTAGATTTTTAAGTATATTTTTCTATAGGAAAAATGAAATAAATGAGGTTGAGGTCTTGGTTATTGTCCTCATCACAAAAATTAATCTTTACCCCTGCCAATGATGGGATTTGTTTTGTCCTTAATGTCTTGGCACTTAGGATTCCTTTGATCTTTCATCTATGGTAGAAGGAAGTTGAAAGTGAGAATGTAGAATGGGGAGGGAGATTCCATTGGGGAGGGTGGAGGTGTGGATGTGACGGGGGTGTTTATTACTTGGTTATGGTTAATAGAGTACTCCCAACACCAATTTTATTCCTGATTATTATTTTTTCAAATCCTATGATCTTTTTTTCTAAAATAACATGTGAAATCCAGACAAAACAAAATGCAAATGTTTTAAATTTTTAACTTTGAAATAATTTTAGATTTACAGAAAAGTTGCAAAAACAGAAAAGTACAGAGTTTCCATATAGCCTCCCTCTTGAGACAGCCTGAGCTAATGTATAAAGTTCCTTTCCAAATGCTTACTAAAATTATTTAAATAATAATTAAATTATTAAATAATTAAATAAAATTTAAAATAAATTAGTTGAGATCAAAATCAAAGTGGGGTATCCCTGATTATTAAAGAAATACATGTTCATATTGAAAATATGAAAATACAGAAAAGAATAAAGAAGCAAAAAACCAATCATCCTTAATCGTAACATCCATCAAAACCATTTGTCCTATTTATTGAATTACTAAATATTTCCTTTTTCTTTTAATAGTTGGGGTTATAGTGTAAGTTTAATATTGTATTTTTTTAAAAAATTATGAGCCATAAGCATTTATCATTTATGAATAATAATAAATTTCATTTAAAAACTTGATTATGAGAAAATTCACACAAACCCAAAGGTAGAAGGATAGTACAGTGAATCGCCATGTATTCAGCACTCAGCTATAATAAGCAGCAGTTGTGGCTCATGTTTCATCTACACCTGTACCCACTTCTCATAATTCTATGGTTCTGTCCTATGACACATCTTTAATACATTTTTGGTTTTTTTTTAATTGTAAAGAGATGCTTATTTGTGGTGGTGCCAAATTTGTGCATAATTATTCGTATTCTTTCTTGGAGATGGGAAAAGAGTTCCATGAAGATTTCAAAGTATTTTTCATTCAGCTACAATTATTGAATAAATTGCAAAAAATAAGATGATTTTGCATTCTGAGTTTTTTTTTTTTACTTTGTATGTTTACTTCCCGCTCTTTACTTTTCAGATTTAATTGTATGCATTTGGTGACAAACATCTTTAATCAATTCACAATCTAATGATTTTTTTTTTTTTACAGAATATTGAATAATACAATACAGTAAGAAAAAAATGGATGAAGAGCCTGAAAGAACTAAGCGATGGGAAGGAGGCTATGAAAGAACATGGTAAGTAGGGCATTATTACTTTCCCTTCCCTTTTAGATGTTGTTTTGGGTTTTGTTTTTGTTTTTACAACGTTTTTGAAGTATATTTTACACATGTTAACATTCACCTGTTTCTTATGTATAATTCAATGATTTTTAGAAAATTTACTGGATTGTGCAATCATCAACATAAATCAGTTTTAGAACATTTTTACCACCCCAGTAATATCCCTCATGTCCATTTACAATTAATTCCATGTCCACCTCCAGTCCTAGGCAACTACTGTGTGCTTTCTGTTTCTCTAGATTTGCCCTTTCTGGACATTTCATGTAAATGTAATCATATAATATGTGGTCAGTTGTGTCTGACTTCTTTAACTGAACATACTGTTTTCAAGTTCATCCATGTTGTTGCATGAATCAGTAATTCATTCCTTTTTATTGCTGAATAGTATTCTGTTAATATGTTTATGCCATGTTTTTATTCATCCTTTCACCATTTGATGGACATTTAGATTGTTTATAATTTTTGGCTGTTATGAATAATGCAGCTGTGAACATTCAGGTGCAAATCTTCGTGTGGACATATGTTTTCATTTCTCTTGGGTTGATAAAATTTTAGCTTATCTTTTCAAACAAGTTATTATTGCTTACAGGGAGATTCTTAAAGAAGATGAATCAGGATCACTTAAAGCTACAATAGAAGACATTCTCTTCAAAGCAAAGAGAAAAAGGTAGGTAAACTTTGTGTGTGTTACAAAAGGTAAAATATATTCCTTTAGATGTTTCTGTCCACTTATGGCCACTCCTTGGTACTTCATTTGAGCTGTGTTTCAGGGAAACTGACTTGTAGCCTTCTAAATAGGGGGAAGGAGCCAGCAACCTAGAGTCTCATCAGGGAAATTGATCTTCAGGGACTGTTCAAAATGCCCATAATTATATGCATCCATAAGTTAATAATTTATTTCACTAAAAAAATGCAGGTTAGTTGAAAAGTTGTAATGATTTTTCAGGTAGTAGATGGTATTCCATTAAAATGTTTGCATAATTTTAACAGGGTATTTGAGCACCATGGACAAGTTCGACTTGGAATGGTATGTTATTCTTTTTTCCTTTTCTGGTACAGGACTAGTTTGAGTTAGAGAAACATTCTGGCTTAATAGAATAAACAACAGTAAAACAAACTTTTTAAGGGAATATATTAAAAATATATGTGTAGGATATGTGAATACTAAATGACATTTTTAGTTCTTGATTAAAAATGTATTTGAAAATTGTTCTTATTTGTGTGTTTTGTTTTGGGGGATTTTTTTTGGTAGATGCGCCATCTTTATGTGGTAGTAGATGGATCAAGAACAATGGAAGACCAGGATTTAAAGCCAAATAGACTGACATGTACTTTAAAGGTATACTAAAATTATTCTGATTTATACTACATGTGAGGAAGGATGCTGAATTCTGTAAAAGAAATGGTTTTAAAGAAAGCAATTTTTTTTTTTGAGCTAATACAAACTATAGCTAAGTAGAAGTGCTACCCGATCATTTACAGAAATGGTATACCAAAATAGCTAATTATTTATGCCCTTAATTCCACTCCGTGTTAGGATCTTGCTTTGTCAGTTATCCCTTTCTTTATTGAATCTTCATTCTCCTTTGACTTACTTGAATCAATCTCCTCAGCTTATAAACACATTCAGATTATTCCTAATTTATTAAAACCCATGCTCAATTTTGCTTATTCTCCTGTTTGTCTTTATTGGATCTTTTCCTTGTTTAGATTGTTTCTGTCTTATATGTCCAAATGGTTCCATCTTTTAAGGCCTAGCTCAAACCTATCTCATCACTTACCGTTTCAAATTCAGGTTTATTTAATATTTTAATTTTTATTTATTTAATATTTCAAAATTTATTATTTTTTATTTATTTAATATTTTTACTTCTGAACATATTTTGAAAATCTATAAACTTAAAAATCATTAGAAACAATGCTTCATAAATAGATTTCACAGGGACTTCCCTGGTGGTGCAGTGGTTAAGAATCCACCTGCCAATGCAGGGGACACAGGTTCAGTCCCTGGTCCAGGAAGATCCCACATGCTGTGGAGCAACAACATTTGTGCACCACAACTACTGAAGCCTGCACTCTAGAGCCTGCGAGCCACAACTACTGAAGCCCGCGTGCCACAACTACTGAAGCCCACGTGCCTAGAGCCTGTGCTCCACAACAAGAGAAGCCACCACAATGAGAAGCCTGTGCACCGCAACAAAGAGTAGCCCCTGCTCGCTGCAACTAGAGAAACCCCACGTGCAGCAATGAAGACCCAACGCAGCCAAAAACAAATAAATTAATTTAAAAAAAAAAAGATTGCACAAAACCTGTTTTCTGTGGTTGTTG
Source organism: Leucopleurus acutus (assembly GCF_964270905.1). Taxonomy (NCBI): domain Eukaryota; kingdom Metazoa; phylum Chordata; class Mammalia; order Artiodactyla; family Delphinidae; genus Leucopleurus; species Leucopleurus acutus. The sequence goes on along the minus strand of NC_139145.1, from coordinate 120,709,875 downwards.
TTTTGCCCTTATCTAGTATTTCCTTTTTGTTTTCTTTGAACAGTTGTTGGAATACTTCGTAGAGGAATATTTTGATCAAAATCCTATTAGTCAGGTATGTAGATAAGTGATATAATTCAGAATTAGCATCCTGATATTATTGCCAAATATAATTTATTTTTTAAAACATTGTACATATATTCTATTGGTGATTAAGTGATTCAGATCGTGTATAAGTTTCTGGGACACTTAGCAATGAAAAGCAAGATAACTCTAGAAGTTAATGTACAGTGAACACATAGCTCAGTTTATATCAGAAGTTTCTCATGTTACTTATTCCTTTTGTAATTAGTCATTTATTTTAGTTACGTACATTCTTATCAAGAAGAAATAATTTGTTAAATTAATAATCATTTTTGTTTTTATTTTGAGATTGGAATAATTGTAACAAAGAGTAAAAGAGCTGAAAAACTGACTGAACTCTCAGGTATGCATAAAATTACCTTTATAGCACTCAAGGACTTGGCTTTATTTACCCAACCTTGTAACACTGTTTGTAAGGTTGCCTAATAAGTAAAATGAAACCTTTCTGCAGGCTGTTTAGGTAAAACACTTAAAAAACCCTCTATTAAACTCTTGGTCTCTAAAATGACCTGTTGTTTTGTTTTGTTTTGTTTTGTTGCCCACGCGGCATGAGGGATCTTAGTTCCCCAACCAGGGATCAAACCCGTGTCCCCTGCAATGGAAGCGCAGAGTCTTAACCACTGGACTGCCAGGGAAGTCCCCAAAACGACCTGTTTTAAATTCAATTCTGTTTTTTCATTTGTTTTTTTTTTAAATCGAGTTCTGCACAGTCGTGAATAGTATTATAATGAATGTAAATGTGTTTATTCTTATCCTGAAAGCATTAAGATAAAATTATTTTAACCATTCAGAATTAATCTTAAAATTAATTTTTTAAAGGTAAACCTCTAAAGAACAAAGAGTATAAAAATTGAATTGTAGTCGTTAGTGATTAGATTTTCTGCTTGCATGACATGCCTAACTGAATTTTATTCTCTTAAGAGATAATAATGGCAGATTTTATTTGCTTTGGTATATGTGCCATTGCAAACTTACATCACTAATTCTATTTTATTTTCTGTAAAATACACTGTCCCTTAAATGTGGTTCTCAACCTTTCATCCTCACCAATACACATAAAATTGACACACTTCCATCATTAGTAATTTTTCATTATGGCAGTAAGTAGTGAAGTGTATGTTAGCCTGGGGTCATCCAGGAAACTCAGTTGGAAGTAATCCAGAAAATCACAAACTAGCTTAAGGGCAGAGGGGAAATTACTGGCTCATGTTGAAAGGTGGGCTGACTTCACATATAGTTGTTTCTGTCTGGCTTCATTCTCTGATAGGTTTTCTGAGAGGTGAAAAGATGTCTATTAATAGCCCAAGTCTACATGACACTCCTAGTCCATAGCCTCAGCACAGGTTCCAAAGAGGACTCTTATTGACTCTGATTATGATCTGCGCATCCATGAGCCGTCAAAGTAGCCAAGGGAATGAAGTATTTTGTTGGTAGGCCTGGATTACATGTCTGTGTCTGGAGTAGGTTAGAAGCAGGGTAAGTTCCATTTGAATCACGTAGTCTAAACTGGATTCTTATACAGTGAAGGAAGGATGGTTCCCCTAAGAAAAGGATGTAGGGCCGACCCTCTTGCATGCCCCCTACCCCAAGTTAATAGTAATATTCTATGGGTGCACAGAGATGAAAAATCCTCTGGTGATTCTTATAGGCCTCTTGAAAGTACCCTCTCTTCCTCTGAACAGAATCACTGCTATAAACCACACTGACAGTAACGTAAGTATGCTTTTTTCTATACTCATAACACAGTAGGAGATAAAAATTTTTTTGTATGTTATGGTAGAAAGAAAAGTGGATAGAGAGCCAGAAGATTTTGAGTGTTGGTCCTGCCACTGGGTAGGCATATGTCTTTGGGCAAATCACTTATTAGATTTGTTTCTCAGTTATGAAATGAAGGAATTAGACTTAGGTACTTTTCATTTCTAAAATTTTATGATTCCAAGAATAAATACTTGAAGTATATAGCTGACCCTTGAATAACTTGAGAATTAGGAATGCTGACCCTCTGCACAGTTGAAAATCTGCATATAACTTTACAGTCGGTGCTCTGTTTCAGTGGTTCCACCTCCGTGAGTTCAACCAACTGCAGATCATGTAGTACTGTAGCACATACTTAGTGAAAAAAAATCTGCATATAAGTAGACCCACATAATTCAAACACTTACTGTTCAAGGGTCCACTGTATATTAACTATGGCAAATGGTTAATATTTTAAAGCTTATTCAAATAAATAACACCAAGAAGCTCCAAGTAGATGGATGGGCAAAGAAGATAAACAGTGCATGCCAGAAAAAAAGAGGAATTAAATAACTATTAAAAAGAAAGTTTAGCCAAACTAGTGTTAAAAAAAAAAAAAGCCCACTCAACAACATTTTACATATTTTAAATGACCAAAATGAAGTTTCAAAAGCAATATATGGCTTGCTGAACCATGGAGAAACTGGTACTTATAATGCTGATAGTCTGGTTAATTTGTTTAACATTTTCTGGAAAAGAGCCATAAAAATGTTCCTTGGAGGACTTCCCTGGTGGTCCTGTGGTTAGGACTCTGCACTTCCATTGCTGAGGGCACGGGTTCAATCCCTGGTCGGGGAACTAAGATCCCGCAAGCCGTGTGGCACGGCCAAGAGGGAAATAAAAAGCTATTAAAAAAAATATTCCTTGGAGTATACTTAGGAAATGTTATGAAAGAAGAAAAAGCCTCACTCTACAAACATACTGTCTGCAGTGGTATGTATTGGGTTGGCCAGAAAGTTCGTTCGGGGTTTTCCGATGATGTTACAGAAAAACCTGAACAAACTCTGGCCAACTCACTGTAATAGTGACAAATTGGAAATTAAATGTTCAGTGGTATGAAGGTAGTTTGCTATATGATAAACTCGATGTTTCATTGTTGTTAATTAATATGAAAACAATGTTGAAATAGGAGGAAATGTCTGAAGAATACCATATTTTATTGAATCTCAGATTCTGTCATTTGTAAGATACCTTTATTTTATGAGCCATCAAGAAGGAAACACTCTAGCAATTAACCTTTGATACAATGTCAAATGATATGTGAATTGTTCATACCAGCTTCTTGGTGGTTTGACATGCCTGTCAAGTATTCTAAAGAATTTGGCAGTTTTTCTTCCCTTCATTTGTATTGCTTAGCATGAGACAGACAGTCTTTTCAGATGTTATTTCAATAACAACGTAACACAGTTTTGTCTCTTTGTGGAAATCCTCTTTCTTGGGTCTTATAAAGTGCTTGTTTTTTACCCCTGAAGAAAAAAATGGAATTGCAGGCATTCTTCTATCAATGAGTTTTTGCTTCACCAATAACAAATTTACACCTCACTGTTCTGTTCCATGCCTTTCTACATAAAAATATAACCGTCTGTATTAGCCTTTCTAAAAACACTTTAAATCGCAGTTAAACTCAACGTGAACAACACAAACAATGCACATGATACAGTTGAAGCAGCAACACATCAACAGCATTCATAGGTTCGCACGTGAGCAGGCAGTGACAGCTGTGTCACAAACGCTGCCTGGCTGCCAGTGATTGTAAGACACATCGTGATTTCAGAGATGTTAAAATGTGAACATATATTAGTATTAAAAATGATGAAATAGGAAATATTAAGAGTAAAAATATATGCACTCTAGGTTAATATTATTAAAATGTGTGCTAATAGACAGATTATTTGTATTCTGTTTTTTCAGTACGAGTGAGACTATGTAACAAAACATTTCTGATGAAAGGCAACTTGCTGATAAGAACCTGCTATATAAAAAATAAATAAAATAAAATTCAAAAAAAATTGCAACTTGCTAAAAATGTATATCAAAGGGATTCTGTTGTTTAACATCATAGATATGTAAATTTGGGAGAAAGGTAAATTTATATAATGTATATATAGATTATTTTTATTAAAAGTAGATTATTCCATTTCTATTTTAGGAAACTCAAGGAAACACATAATATCTTTGAAGAAAGCTGTAGATATGACTTGCCATGGAGAGCCATCTCTTTATAACTCCTTAAGCATGGCTATGCAGACTCTAAAGTTAGTATTTTACACTTATTGTTTATAATTTATTTCAAAGTTTTTTGAATGAGTTAAGTTGAAATGATAATATGTTAATATGCATCTCCATAAACCCAGCTGTAATGAAATCATTATTGAAAGAAATATGTAATGTCATTTATAATGTTTAGTATGGTGTTGGTAAGTAATTTTTATTTTACATTTTAGTTGCTGAGGTATATCCTTAAAGGTTTTAGAAAAATATAATTAAAGCTGTAGTAATATTAGTAGTACAAAAGAAATATAAAAAATATTTTATTGAAAATTGATTGTATGTGGAATTTAATGTGGTATAATAACTGAGTTTGTTGTACATTGGTTTTTATTAACTTATTTTGTAATACATCTATAAATTAATAGCACTTTTCTAGCAAGTTTAACTATGTGGAATATAGTTAAAGCCCCAAAGAAAGTATTCAATATATTTAAAGCTTATATATTTTATCCCTGGATAGTCTGTCCTGACTCAGATTTTTATACCTTTATAAGATACTTTTTTAGTTTTGAAGTAGATGAGAAGGAGGTAACACACATAGTGAAGGTAGGCACAACAGCAGCATCCACAAGTGAAAGCTGAGCCTAACAATGAAAATATAAGCAGGAAAGCTATAAATAATTGATAAAGTTGCTCCAAAAAGCATAGAAATATCTATTTGGTATAGAGGAGAACAGTTCATCACATCTTAAAATCCTGTAAACCATCATTGAATTAAATGGTACACAAACATTACTGTTTATGAATATTATGACTGAATCAACATGAGATTAAACTGTCTTTAAAAAAGAAGTATGTTACTATTTTCAAGCCACACATATGCACCTTAAAGTTGATTCCTATGGTATTGTCACACTTTCCAATGTACACTTTAGACTTTGTATGAAACAAATCTATTAGAATGTAAGCTTCATGATGTCAGGAACCTTGTTGGTCTTGTTTATCACTTTATCCCCAGAACTTAAAAGAGTATTCAAGAAATGTTTATTGAATGAATAAGTGAATCAATGAATTTTTTTTAAGTGTGTAGCTAATTTTAGAAAAATTGGCATTAAGGTTTTTAGAGTATACTCACAATTCATTCCTTTGTAATGTTGAAATAAATGGGGTTATTCTGCAGTCTAAGTGTGTAAACCATGGGTACTGTTGTTTCTGAGTTAAGTTTTTTATTAGTGTAATTTGTTATACCTAATTGGAGTGGTTTTTATCTTTCTTTAGACACATGCCCGGACATACAAGTAGAGAAGTCCTAATCATCTTTAGCAGTCTCACAACCTGTGATCCATCTAATATCTATGATCTAATCAAGGTAGAACCAATAATTTCTTCATAATCAAAATCAAAGTTACAACTCTAAAGAGAATTCTATAGTGAATTTATTACTAGTTTTCAGAACATTCTATTTTTCAAACACATTAATTATTCAATTTTTTTTCTTCCCTCAAAACTCACCATTTACTTGGATTTTACGAAGACCCTAAAGGCAGCTAAAATTAGAGTGTCTGTTATTGGATTGTCTGCAGAGGTTCGGGTTTGCACTGTGCTTGCTCGTGAAACTGGTGGTATATATCTAGAATCTTCAGTATTTACTCATAATTACTATGTAAAGTAACAATCTATTAATTGGGATGTTTTTATATGTTTTTTTAAGCTGCTAAACTTAAATCAGTTCATGTGCTGAAGTCCAAAATATGGGTAGTTACATTAAATATATTACCAATTCTATAAGATATCATCTCAGAATGCGAGGAATTTTCAGTAGTTATGTCAGTGTTCAGAGGAAGCATTGTAACTCTTGAAAAGCTAGAAATTTTACTATATTAATACTTAGTGAAGAACTTGTAACTTGGCTTTAATTAAATTGTAATTACAGTTATTCCTAGAGAAGTCAATTTAGAGATGTTATTTAAATAAAGTTTTTGAAAAATGATAATTTAACTTAAGAACTTACTTTGAAAATGAACATTTTCAGATGGTAAAACTTTTACAGAATTATATAGAAATTACAGTTCATTCTTATGTCTGGAAAGCTGTTGTTTCTTCTCTTTTACTTCTCGTCTTGTTAGGCACATACCATGTTATTTTAGATGAAAGCCATTACAAAGAATTGCTGACACATCATGTTAGTCCTCCTCCTGCTAGCTCAAGCTCTGAATGCTCACTTATTCGTATGGGTAAGTATTTATTTTGTGTTATTTAATTAATTAATTTTTATTTTTAATTTTCTTTTTGGCCGCACCACTTGCAGGATCTTAAATAGTTCCCCAACCTGGGGTTGAACCCGGGCCACTGCAGTGAAAGTGCCAAGTCCTAACCACTGGACCGCCAGGGAATTCCCTGTTTTGTGTTATTTTAAAATAGACATTTAAAAAACTATATTTTGACTCAAGCTAGACTTTCTATCTCATTTGTACAAGTTATTTTAACGTTTAAGAATTTCTTGTATTTAACTTAAATGTTTTATAATTAGAGAAAATTATGCTGTTGAAGCAATTTTGGGAAATACAGAGAAGTAAAAAGAAAATTAAACTCACTTGTAGTCCTGTCACTCAAGGAACACTACTGGTTTTTTTTTTAATTGTTAAGGTTAGAAAGGTATAAAGACACTGTGTTTATAGAGAAATTCTTGTATTAAGAAATCAAAAAAGCTATAAAATCTGCTGTACTGTTTTATCAAAGCTGTGTTATACAATTATTATTTTATAGTAAACATTTATTTGTAAATTGAAATTGAAAAAGCCCAACTATTTTGTAATTTGTAATTGAAAAAGCCCAGCTTTTTCAATACAAAAAGAGACTCCTGGGGCTTCCTTGGTGGTGCAGTGGTTGAGAGTCCGCCTGCCGATGCACGGGACACGGGTTCGTGCCCCGGTCCGGGAAGATTTCACATGCCGCGGAGCGGCTGGGCCCGTGAGCCATGGCTGCTGGGCCTGCGCGTCCCGAGCCTGTGCTCCGCAGCGGGAGAGGCCACAGCAGTGAGAGGCCCGCGTACCAGAAAAAAAAAAAAAAAAAAAAAGAGACTCCTTGTTTAATATGCATTTTTAAACTGTCAGTGAGATGGAATGCTTTTCTGCCTTGTTTTTGGCTATTTATAGTACTGTTCAACCTCTCTTTCCTGTTTCCTCATCTCACGTGATATTAGTATCTGTTTCATTGTGTGTTGCAAGGATTGAGTTAATACAGACCAAGTATTTAGAGTAATGCTTGATATAAACACTCAGTACATTTTAGATATTATGTTGGCTAATCTTTTCGATTTACTGATACATTTCCTTAGCCTATCTTAAAGTTATTTTTAAATTTATAATAATTCTCCAAATTGATTTATTAGAACCATTTAGGAGTATCAACCCATTTTCAGTCACCTGATGCAAATGTTTTTTCAGTTGGTCATTTTCCTTTACTTTTATTTGTTTTGAAATGTAGATAGGTTTAAAATTTTTATATAGAATGAAATTTCTCTTTTTTTATGGTTTCTGCTTTTCTTAGACTTGTTTTCAGAATTTAAAAATATATATGGAAAATAGACTGCATGGATTTGGACATTCCAAAATTTTAAACTAGAAGTATGTTCTTATATAAAATGAAAGTAGACTATATTATAGACTCCTCTGTTATATCAGAAAGTATTTAAAAATTACACACATTTTCTTTTTAAAAAGCAGTGTGTGTTAAGCGTTGTTAAATTAGAAAATATGGATATGAACTTTAGAATCTGAGGCCATATGTATGGACAGATCTTTCCCCCATTTCCTCTACTATTAATTCTTTTTTAAACTTGGAATTACTGTCAGTTTGACCGTGCTATAATAAACATATCTAAAAGGCAGGAAAGAGAACTTTTGCACAACTTAGTGGGCTTTCTGGTAGGAACATTTTTAGGTTTCTATTACTAGAATTTTTCTGTTTCCTTGAGGAAAAAAAAGTAATACATTTTCTTCTGTGAAGGATTTCCTCAGCATACCATTGCTTCTCTGTCTGATCAGGATGCAAAACCCTCTTTCAGTATGGCGTAAGTAAAAACCTTGAAATTGTCCGTGATAATGTTTTTACATTGTTAAGTCCTTCCTGTAAGTTATAAATTTAAAAGATGGACTTGAAATGTAATGGCTTTTGTAGAAGATTACTTTCTATGTAGCTGTAAAAAGGAGTGAAAACTATATATACTCCTGTAATATTACTAAGTAAAACAGTAAGGTAGAGAAAAGTGTATAGTGTGCTACCGATCATCTAAGAAGAGGGTGGAGGTTTGAGTAGATACACATACTTATTTATATTAATAATAAAAATAGTAATGAAACCAAAAAGTAAAAGCTAAAAAAATGTTTACTAATGCAATGTGTGGAGAAAGGCAAAGAGATAGATCCTAGACTTTTCTGCATATAACTTGTTTTAACTTTGGAGCTTTACATTTTACATAATTATAAAATAAAAGTAAATTTAAGAAAGTAATTCTTAAAACTCATAAATAAGACTACTGTCTTTAGCTATAAAAGTGTAATAGGGACTAGATTTACACTTCTGTCTCCTTGCAGAAAACCAAACAAAATATACGAAACTGTGTTTTTTGTACATTGGACAACAGGCAGTGCAGATAATGATCCCTGCAAGACGAGAAACAAATGAGGTGGGCCCTATGATTGCAGCTTACTGCCTAGAGAGGATTTCCAGGCTGCTGTGCAGGGAGGGAAGACCCACACAGAACCAGGAGGTTTTGCTCCATTCAGAAACAAAGTTCAGAGTTTGGGGGGTGGGGGGTGGAAGCAGCTACCATTTTGCAGGGCAGAGTACTCGAGAGTAAAGAGCTGCACAGAGAGCTCTGGAGAGCTTCCTCTGAAGCTCCCCGTGAGTCATTAAATGAGTGTTGATCTGTACATTCCTGCCGGGAATCTCCTGGAGGCCAGGGAAAGAACTGGAGAGGAGCAGCAGAACAATCCCTAGAGCTCACATGGGGCAGGGAGTAGTTCATGTTACCACCAGTCAGTGTGGAAAGGCCTCTTAACACCGCAGGCATTGAATAGAGTCCACAGTAATGAAACCAAGTTAACTCTAGACTAGCAGCTGTTCTGGACAGCCTAACAAACTTAAAAGCAAGTCTTGGCATCATACTATTTCACAGTTACTTAAGTATATTCCAGAAAAAGCCACAGTGTATTTAAGGCAATGCAAAAAAAAATCCAGCACCCAAAACAGAGCAAAATTCACAATATCTGGCAACCAATCAAAAATTGCCAGTCATGCAAAGAAGTAGGAAAGTATGACCCATAACAAGGAGAAAAATCGTAGAATGGAAACATATCCAGAAATAACACAGTTGATAGAAGTAATAGGTTTGGTGTTAAAATAATTATTGTAAATATACTTCATATGCTCAGGAAAGTTGAGGAGTACATGAGTATGATAGGAGATATGGAAGATAGAAAAAGGACCCCAATCAAATTTCTAGAGATGAAGAATACAGTGTTTTAGATGAAAAATAAGATGGATTAGGATTAACAGCAGATTAGTCACTGAAGAAGAGAAGGTGAGTGAATTCAAAGACATTAATGGAAACTATTCAAAACAAAATGCAGAGAGGAAAAAAAAGACAAAAATGAACAGAGTGTAAGCGAGCAGTGAAACAACTTGAAGCTTTTAGAATCAGAGTGGCTTTTGCTCTAACTGCTCACATCTTTGTATATCACTTTTTAAAAAGTAATGTTTCCCCCTACAGGCATCTGGATAGCAACACTGAGCCAGGACTTACATTAGGAGGCTATTTCTGCCCACAGTGTCGGGCAAAGTACTGTGAGCTTCCTGTTGAATGTAAAATCTGTGGTAAGAAACCAACTCTTCATGATCCAGTAAATTAATCTTGAATAATTTCTTACCTATATTGCTATTAAAATAAATATAAATATTAAGCTCTGCCTATGTTTCTGGATTTAATCTGTGAAAAAAGACATAGATTACTTTTTTTCATTGTGTGCTTAGTACTCCATTTTTAAAAATAAACATGGCATTCTAAAAGAGTTTCCTAATTCTCTTTCTGAAAAAAATTATGTTCTTTAAAGGCAGTGCAGTAGATCTAGTAGATGTTTTTGCAGCTCTTCATAAAATAAATATATATAAGGAGAATGAGAAGTTAAAGTAACAGAATTGTAGAATTTTATTTAACTTATAAGTAAGGAAATATGCCAAGAGAGGTCACATACTTAGTGACAGAACTAAGACTCCATCCTGGAGTCTCCTTTTATGGCCACAGGTAAACTAAAGAAATGAATGCCTGCAATCCTAAAACAAAAGAACTTGAAAATATTTAGTCTAAGTTATATCATTTGACATGTCAGCCATCATCTTTATGAGGTTTGGGTTATTAAATATGTCTTTCTGCTTTATGTGTTAGGTCTTACTTTGGTGTCTGCTCCCCACTTGGCACGGTCTTACCATCACTTATTTCCTTTGGATGCTTTTCAAGATATTCCCCTGGAAGAACATAATGGAGAAAGGTATATGAGTTTTGAGTAACTTGTATCTGTTACAAGTGGTAATGTTTGAATATATTGTTACTACATTAAAAAGAGTCATATTCACTTGGTCACGATTACTGCTAATATAGAAAATGAGATGTAGAATGCCTTGTTTATGACTGAAATGATTCTTTAAACAGATCTGGATCTCCGGAGATCTGTTAATTTCCCTAAACCCATTTATGTGTAGTAAGAGTGGTGGTATGTTGGTAAATCAGCTCTCCAAAAAGAAAAAAAAAAAAGCCCTGATTTGTAGCATTTGCTGATTTCCATGGTGTAAAACTGGAAGATTTATCCAGAAGGCCTAATATCAAAATAATATAAAAAATAAAGAAAAGATCAAATGAAGAGTACGAAAGAAATATTCAAGGATATTTCTGCTGTCGAAGGAAAAAAATTTCTAGATAGAAAGGGACTGTCAAGTGCCTGACATATTGAAGGCAGACCTGCACTAAAGTGTATCATTGTGAAATTTCAGAATACACAGCAAAATACTAACCCTAAACATTTCTGGAGAGGGAGAATTGGGTCACATGACCTGGAATTAAAATTGTTTGGCTTCTTGTGAGCAACACTGGATGCTGACAGGGAGCAATTTCCTTCAAAATTTGGAATGAGAATTATTACCAACCTGAATTATATACCTAGCCAAGGTATTTAAATATAGGTAGAATAGGAACTTCCCTGGCAGTCCAGTGGTTAAGACTCCGTGCTTCCAATGCAGGGTGTGTGGGTTTGATCTCTGGTCAGGGAACTAAGTTCCTACATGACGTGCAGTGCAGCCAAAAAAAAATATGCAGGTACAATAAAGATATTTTCAGACTTGTAAGGTCTCAAGAGACTTTCTTGGGAAGCTGTGGAAGAGATGATTCAAAAGAATTGAGAAAGAGAATGAATGAAAGAGAATAGGAATATTTACCTAATTCAAAAGTGGCTAAAGAAAGCTGTAGGATGACGTCCTAGAATGACACTTGTATGTCAGATATGGAGAACAGTCAGTCTAGTTTGGAGAAGGTCAGAATGCTCCAGGAGAGATGTCACCAGAGGATGGAAACTATAGAATTCCTGATGTAGCTGAACATAACAAGAGGATATTCAGACTTCTCAGGGATCGGTTGGGGCTGAGTTAGTGGTAATTAGAAAAGTTAAGCTTATGAATAACAATACAGTTATTAACTCCAGGAGAAAGTGTTTTACAGAGAGGAAAATTTGTATGACATGGCTCAGATGAATATGTCTATGTAGTCATAATAAACTAAACATTTAATATTGTTCTATCCAAAATGACTTAACAAATGTCATTCTCAATTCTTTCTATGTAGTTATGTGTACCCATTGCTATTGGTTCAAGATAGTTGAAAGAGAATTAAAATCTCATCTTCTGTAGTGGCAGGATCATAGCCAATGGCCTATGAAAAAAAACCAAGAGGTAGCACTATGAGCATTTGCTCTGGAAATGAAGTGGGGGTGGGTAGGGACAGAACTGCTCTCTTTTGTAATAAATTTTGAGAACTTTTAATTCTTTAAACCATTCCTTGAAAATTAAGCCCTTAGGCATCCATTTTTATGATAAATTAACTTCTATCCATCTAGACTTGTACCAGCTGTCTGCTGTCTTTGGGAAAGTTGAAAAATAATCATGCAAATCATTTTCTGTAGGTCTTAATTCCCTTGCAGAATACAAGCTGAGAAATCATACTCATATTTAACCTTGATGAAAATAAAATAAATTTTGTTTAAGGAAGATTTTAAGCTGTCAGATGACCTTGGGATTTACTGTGGAATTTTCTTAAATTACTGGTATTCTTAATTCTTTCTCCTAAAAATCATATGTAAAGATGATTACAGTTGACCCTTGAACAACACGGATTTGAACTGCAAGGGTCCACATACTTGTAGATTTTTTCCATAAATACATACTACAGTACATGACCCACAGTTGGTTGAATCCTCGGATGTGGAACTGCTGATATGGAGGGTCAGAGAGCCAGAGGGCCAACTGTAAAGTTATACTCAGATTTTTGACCTCGGGGATTGGTACCCCTAGCCTGCGTGTTGTTCAGGGGTCAACTGTACTTATTAATAAGAGAATTCTTGTTGAAATTTTCCTGAGCTATTTTAATGAGTGAGTCCTTAACAAAATGATTCTTAAACTTTCTTTTTCAGATTTTGTTATGCCTGTCAGGGGGAATTGAAAGACCAACATGTAAGTTCATGTGCTTTGTAAATATTAAGTATTGTACAATAAATATTGAGGAAATAGTATTATAAGTTTTCAATAGATTGTTAAAGACCAGGCTCATATCAGGTTATTCCTTAGAAGTATAACAGTAGGTAGAGATAAAATGGGAGCTATTACAAACAGTTGTTTTGTAATTCTGCATTCTAATTTTGCTATAAAGATATTTTAGTACTTTTTTTCAGTTTGTAAGCTAAACTGAAATACTGAAATATTAGTTTGGAAATACTAAAAGTTTTTTTCTCCATGTTGTACTTTAGGCACTCATAACTTATTTTGAAGTTACCATTTAAGGTGACCGCAGACCAAAGTTTATTCCCCCATTGTGCCACTGAGAAAATATTTTTTAAAATTTCGATGGGGCCAATTTGAACATATAAACTTATATAAAGTTGCAAATAAGATAGATCACTGTCTAGTTTTAATTTTTTGTTAATTTAGTTACATGTCCATATTTAAAACTATACTTTATAAACTATATAAAATATTAGTTGAAAGGATGGCTTGTTTTATTCTACTCTCACATTTCATAAAACAGTTGTATCGGAGTTTCCTGGTGGTCTAGTGATTAGGATTCGGTGCTTTCACTGCCGTGGCCCAGGTTCAATCCCTGGTTGGGGAACTGAGATCCCACAAGCCTTGAGGCATGCCAAAAAAACCCCCCAAAAAACCCAAATATATATATAAAAAAACAATTAAAAAAACAATTTTATTAAGTTTTACATGCCTCTTTGACATCAGTAGCTGCATCCTCACTAGAACCACTATTTGACTCATTTGAAAGTTTTTAAGAAGACACCATCTTTTTTTTAATAAATTTATCTTATTTTTATTTATTTTTGGCTGCATTGGGTCTTTGCTGCTGTGCGTGGGCTTTCTCTAGTTGTGATGAGTGGGGGCTGTTCTTTGTTGCAGTGCGAGGGCTTCTCATTGCGGTGTCTTCTCTTGTTGCAGAGCACGGGCTCTAGGCGTGCGGGCTTCAGTCGTTGTGGTGCACGGGCTCAGTAGTTGTGGTTCGCGGGCTCTAGAGCGCAGGCTCAGTGGTTGTGGCACACGGGCTTAGTTGCTCTGCGGCATGTGGGATCTTACCAGACCAGGGCTTGAACCAGTGTCCCCTGCACTGGCAGGCAGATTCTTAACCACTGCGCCACCAGGGAAGTCCCCAGGGGACTTTAAGGACTCAAAAACGAAGTTATTCCCTCATTTCTTTTTTTTTCTTTTATAAATTTATTTATCTCATTTATTTATTTTTGGCTGCATTGGGTCTTTGTTGCTGTGCGCAGGCTTTCTCTAGTTGCAACGAGCAGGGGCTACTCTTCGTTGCGGTGCACGGGCTTCTCATTGTGGTGTCTTCTCTTGTTGCAGAGCACGGGTTCTAGGCGCATGGGCTTCAGTAGTTGTGTCTCGTGGGCTCCAGAGTGCAGGCTCAGTAACTGTGGCACACGGGCTTAGTTGCTCGCAGCATGTGGGATCTTGCATGGACCAGGGATCGAACCCATGCCCCCTGCATTGGCAGGCGGATTCTTAACCACTGAGCCACCAGAGAAGCCCCTTCCCTCATTTCTAAGGAGTACTTTTTTGGAAGAAATTAATTGCCTTCTATTTGAGAATATATAGTACATTGGAACTAATAAAGTTGGTAGGTGAGTAGGGAAAAAGTGATAGAGATATAAAAGAGCAAAGCAACTTGAATGTCTTCTAACTATGCTGTACCTAACTTTTGGAAACTACTTTTTAAATTTAGTTTTCTTCTTTTCACTGCAGGTCTATGTTTGCACTGTGTGCCAAAATGTTTTTTGTGTGGACTGTGATATTTTTGTTCATGACTCTCTCCATTGTTGTCCTGGCTGTATTCATAAGATTCCAGCTCCTTCAGCTATTTGATTCCAGCATATAATACACATTGAATGTGTTAAAAAGACATTTGCGACTGTAAATAAAATGATTCTTTAGAAGAAACTCCAGTGAAGAACAGTTCGAAAGGAAAGTCTAAGAAACCTATTACTTTAAAGCTTCCTCTGTAATGATTGGTAAAGTATTTACTTAATGGTGTATATCTAATACCACCATTTTGGTGGTTTGTTATCTGAGACTGGCTTACCTTTTATAGTTCAGGTTAATGAACTATCCTTGTTAGCCTCACTCGGGTTCATACCCAGGGACTGTTTAACTTAATCCCCCTCAACTTTCCTACCCTGGGTCATCAGAAAAATGTAGGTGAGAATGTATGATGAGGTCCATGTTTCAGGTTCAATGAAGATATACTGTTATAGGCAGGACTCTCTCTAGGATATACCCTTCTGAGAGTGAATCAGGTTTCCATAGCAAAGGTATGTTTATTTTAAATCTATGAACTTTAGTCACTCTAGATTGAGTTTAACTATGATATTCATGATTTTATAAATAACAATTCTTAGTGAAGAATGTTATCAGTAAAGAAAATGTAATCCCACCCTGGAGAGTCTATTCAATAAATCTTGGAGGAAGCCCAGGAATATGCATTACTTTCAGTTTTATATATATATATATATATATATATATATATATATATACACATACATATTCTTTTTCAGATTATTTTCCCTTATAGGTTATTAGAAAGAATTATGTATTTTTAGCAACACATGTGTGCACACACACACTAAGACATAATTTGACCAAAGTACAGATCTTTCTCCCAAGAGTCATACTCTTTGCGCCTAGACCCAAATGGTTCTTTACAAGTAAACAGACTTCGGCTCTAGGTAACCAAATTAACTGCTGTCTTCTTTCCTTTTGCTCTGTCCACAAGAGGTATCAGTGGCTTGAAGGAGATGCCTTTAACATAGTCAGAATATTTTATCTCCCCCTACTTGAAGTAAAAGAAAGGCCATGAGTAGGCACCTCTTGAAGAGTTACTTAGAAATATATTAGACACACACTCACAGTACTGTATATAAAAGGGACATTGAGTGCCTTTTTGGGGGCTGCTTTATCTCTTTCTACAATTTTGGGGTTTATTTGTATACTTGATAAGGTTAAGGTGAATATTTTAGTTAGACATAAGGAGGAATTTCTAGTCTCAAAATTATAGAGAGGGCTTCTCTGGTGGCATAGTAGTTAAGAATCTGCCTGCCAATGCAGGGGACACAGGTTTGAGCCCTGGTCCGGGAAGATCCCACATGCCGCGGAGCAACTAAGCCTGTGAACCACAGCTACTGAGCCTGCGCTCTAGAACCCACGAGCCACAACTGCTGAGTCCGTGTGCCGCAACTACTGAAGCCCATATGCCTAGGGCCTGTGCTCCGCAACAAGAGAAGCCACCACAATGAGAAGCCAGCACACTGCAACAAAGAGTAGCCCCCCACCGCCAGCACAACTAGAGAAAGCCTGCGTGCAGCAACGAAGACCCAATGAAGCCAAAAATAAATTAATTAATTTAAAAAAATTATAGAGAAAATCCTGGTTTGTTTTAGATTATAGAAATAAAAATGGTGATCTAATAATACTGTAAGTTCTGGCCTTAGTTTCCCTCATGGAACTCCACAGTATACTACAATAATGAAGGAAACTTTTTAACATTAGGAACATTTCTGAATAGTATGTCTTTCTGAGTTCTGTTTGATTAGAAAACTCCTTAAAGCTTAAAAGTCATTATGAAAATTAGATTCATTTTAAATACTTTTGAATGTATACATTTCACTTCATATTCTTTTTTATTTTCCTGAAAGTCGTTTTGTTTTAACTGAAGCATTTAGTCCATTTATATTTAATGTGCCTACTGATACATTTTGGTTTAAATCTACCATCTTACTTTGTGCTATTTGTTTCAACTACTCCATCTTCATTTTTCTCTTCTTTCTTGCCTTTTTTTGTTTTTGTTTTTAAATTTATTTTATTTATTTTGGGCTACGTTGGGTCTTGGTTGCTGCGTGTGGGCTTTCTCTAGTTGCGGTAAGTGGGGGCTAGTCTTTATTGCGGTGCACAGGCTTCTCATTGCGGTTGCTTCTCGTTGTGGAGCACGGGCTCTAGGCGCATAGACTTTAGTAGTTGTGGCACACGGGCTCTAGAGTGCAGGCTTAGTAGTTGTGGCACATGGGCTTAGTTGCTCTGTGGCATGTGGAATCTTCCTGGACCATGGATCAAACCTGTGTCCCCTGCATTGGCAGGAGGATTCTTAACCACTGTGCCACCAGGGAAGTCCCTCTTGCCCTTCTTTGGATTGCTTGTTTCCCACCATTCTTTGTTTTCCTAAACTAGTTTGGAAATTGTATACTCTATTTTTATTCTTTTAGAGGTTATTCTAGAAATTACAGTACACGTAATTCCTTAACTTGGGTCCTCTAGAAAGTAGAGCCTCAGGCAAAGGTGAAAGTATTGTTGCTTTATTTGGGAGATGCAGATCTAGGGAAGTATGGTTAAGGAAAAAAAGGGAAAGTGAGACAAGGAGAAACAATATGTTATCACAGTGGCCAGGCTTGATAACAAACTGTGAAGAGTCATAGGAGTCTCCCAGCAAGTGTGTTCACTTAGAGTTTGGGACTTCTCCAGAAGGTTTATAAAGAGAAGCTGCCCCTCTGCACAGTCTGTCGAAGGGAGGAGGGGAGGGTAATGCAATTTCCTAACTTCTTCCATTTCCCACTAGCCAAGGCTTGCCACACAGGGCTGTGTCATCTGGTCCTTTGGTAACTGCTAAGGGAGCCAGCTGTCAGGCTCAGTGGTGTGGCGTTGCAGCCAACTCTGGAAGGTCAGATAGGCTTGGTGTAGTTCAGTTTGGACTCCAGCCCGCTCAGGAAGCTGGGCAAAGGCAGCAGCAGTGCAGAGGAGGAGGCGGGCAGCATCTTGGAAAGAAGGGCGTGGCCAAGAGAATCTGAGGAAGCGCTGCTTCCAGTACTCCTTCATAACATCAAAACCTAAAGTTAACTTGTACCTTTACCCTCCCCATGGATAACACATTTAACCTCACTTTCCTCCTTCCTCACTTATTTATTATTATTGTTGTACATTTAATTCTTTTGGTGTTTCACTAGACATTTATATTTGTTTTAATCAGTTAGTATTTATTAAGATTTAATCACATATTTACCACTTTCATGGCTCTTGATTTATTCTTACATCTCAGATCTGTTGAGGATCATTTTCCTTCAACCTGAAGTACATTCTTCAGAATATACTAGTGTTCAGAATATATAGTATGCTACCTGTTATGTAAGGAAGAAGGAAAAATAAGAATATATATTTGTCTTAGCAAAAAGAAACAGTGGAAAACAATAGAGAAAGTCTGTGAAACCAGAAGTTGGTTCAACCAATTGACAAATATTTTGCTAAGTTGACCAAGAGAAAAAAAAAGAAGACTCAAATTACGAAGATCGAGTGAAAGAGGAGACATCACTACGGACCTTACAAAAATAAAGATTGTAGGGGAATACTACAAACAGCTGGGGAAAAGAGTGAATTTTAATGGGTATAGAGTTTCTTCTTCGAGTGATGAAAATGTTCTAAGATTGATTGTGGTGATGGCTGTTCAACTCTGTGAACATACTAAAAACCACTGAATTATGCACTTTGAATAAGTTACGTTACATGTACGTGAAGTATATCTCAAGAAAGCTGTCTTTTAAAAAAATGAGGGAATTCTCTAGCGGTCCAGTGGTTAAAACTCTGCGCTTCCATTGCAGGGGGTACGGGTTCGATCCCTGGTCGGGGAACTAAGATCCCACAAGCCGCACCACGTGGCTGAAAAAAAAAATTTTTTTTTTAAATAAAAAGAAACACTGGAAGAATAAATAGGGAACTAATAAAAATGGTTGCCTGGGGTGGTGGTGTAGCACAGCGGAGAGTAAGAATTATTTTTAAATATTTTTATATAGTTAACAATTTTAAGCCCTGTAAATGAATTAAGTATTCAAAAATAATAAAACTTATGGAATCCTGGGAAGTTGTGGTGAGGGAGATGAAAGTAAGGTAACTAAATGTTAGCTGTTAGTTGAGGGCCTGAAAGCAATCATGTTCATCAAATAAGGTAATAGGTATGGAACTGGAGGTTGGAGGGGAACTGTAATACAATTTCTTTTTCATTTATTTGGGTCATAGTGCAAACAATACATTTCCACCTATATGTGGCAATATGTGCACTGTTTCTGTTTGTTGTGACCTTGTTTGCCCTTGAGAATAATTGCAAGGTGAAGATTGCAGTAGTATTTGGAGGCTGAAGAAGAGAGATAAGTAGATTAAAAGCATGTAAGTCCTGTATTTAAGAAGCACAGGTAACCCACTGTATATCTGAGTACATGCCGTAATCAAACACTAACGTATGGTGAAACAGTGCGGGAACAACAGGGCTTCTGCTGCTCGGAATGGCAGTAGGGAAGAACTGTAAACATTTTGTAAGATTTCTCAATACTTTGTGAAATTCCTCATGTTTGTGGTCCTGTGTTCAGCTGTCTGTATCTCTGTAGTGATCGGCAAATTTATAACATGAAATAATTTCTTGAGTGGTGAGAAAGAAAGGGTACAACCAGCCCTTGGGAAGTGGGGTGGTGGACTCCCATGATCTTTAGTAGGTGATAGAGTTTAGGTGAAAGGGCAAGAAGTTTGAGTCCCTGAGGCCTATAGTAAGGAAGAAAAGGGCACAGGAGATTGTCACGTTTCTGGGAAGTAGCCTCGGGAGTGTCCTAATACCCCTTTTGGGTCCAGTTCTGCGGAGCACAGGCTCCGGACGCGCAGGCTCCGCGGCCATGGCTCATGGGCCCAGCCGCTCTGCGGCATGTGGGATCTTCCCGGACCGGGGCACGAACCCGTGTCCCCTGCATCGGCAGGCGGACTCTCAACCACTGCGCTACCAGGGAAGCCCTCTTTCCACATTTTGTAATTCTCTTCTTGGGAGACTGATGGGGTTCTTATGGGATTTAAATTCTTGATTTCATGTGACTAAATTGTTATTTGAGTCACACCTCAGGCCAGAGCCCTGGAAGTAATGCACAGTTTGTTCATTTATTCATTAATTCACTCAACAAGCCTTGTACACCTGCTGTCTGTCTGATGAGACCCTAGCCGTCAGGATATAGACACCAAGAAGAAGACACAAACCCTAACCTGTGGCTCTGTGACCCTCCCAGTCTAAGAGGCAGACCTTTAAAGATGTCAGCGTGGGGACTTCCCTGGCAGTCCAGTGGTTAAGACTCTGCACTTCCACTGCAGGGGCCATGGGTTCGATTCCTGGTTGGGGCACTAAGATCCCACATGCCGCGTGGCGCAGCTAAAAAATAAAAATAAAAAATTAATTAATTAATTAAACAAGTGTGAAAGTGCTCATGATAAACCAAGTGCCTGGGAATGCAGAAGAGGGGCTGTAAAATGGGCTCAGATGCAAATTCAGGTGCCTGAGGGGACCAGGCACATAATGCAAATATTTGAAAAGGGGCCAGGTAAATGCAAAGTGGTAGCATCTGGAAAGCACTGGTTCCATGTAAAGGAGGCAGCCTCTAGATGCTGGGCTCGGGTAGAAGAGAGATGTCGATTTCACCATACACCTTTCTTTGTACCTTTTGAATTTTATACATGTGCATTTGTGTACATGTGCACATGTGCATTTGTTACCTAGTCCAAAAGAAAAACGTTTTTTCAAAGGAGGTAACTATTACTCAGCCACAGCCTATTTTTTCTTTCTGGGAATGTAGTTTCCCTCGGGCAGTATATTTTGATATTTAAACAGAAACTGAAAAACTGGATTTTTAAGTGAATTCTCCTAAGTTTTAAATGTTGACGTCTAATTTTTTAAAACCACACGGGCTAAATAAAACTTGCTTGCAGGCCGCCAGTTAACGCACTTTGGCCTGGCCAGTCTCTTCTCTGTCCCTTATTAGGGCAGAATCTTTTAACTTTTAGGTGTCAGGCTTTTCTGGGATATACCCGTTTTAGGGGATAATTCAATTTGGATTTTAGGTATTTAGAATCGATTCTTTAGAGGAAGAGGGAACTTTTAAGGATCTCTGATCGGTGATTCTAAGGGTGGTGTCTGGATCAGTAGCAGCAGCAGCAGCATCGGGAACCTCTTAGAAATGCATATTCTTGGGCCCCATCACAGGCCTATTGAATCAGAGACTCTGGGAGTAGGCTTAGCAACCTGTGTTTTAACAAGTCCTCCAGGTGACTGTAATAAATGCTAAAGTAGGAGAAGCACTGCCTCTAATCATATTACAGAGATACATAGATAACTTAAAAAACAGGTTCCTGGTCATAGAATTCTTCTGAACTTAAAAAAAAAATTAACTCAGGTAGCTTTACAGAAACCAAATCCCAAACCTGGAATTGATTTTTCATTTCTTTAGATTCTCCTTAAGAAGTTATTTGTATTAGAATTTTTTTTTTATTTTTATTTTTTCAGTACGCGGGCCTCTCACTGTTGTGGCCTCTGCCGTTGCGGAGCACAGGCTCCGGACGCGCAGGCTCAGCGGCCATGGCTCACGGGCCCAGCCGCTCCGCGGCATGTGGGATCCTCCCAGACCGGGGCACGAACCCGTGTTCCCTGCATCGGCAGGCGGACTCGCAACCACTGCGCCACCAGGGAAGCCCCTCAAAATATTCAGATAATACAAATATCTACTTAGAAAATTCAAGAGGATTTACAATCATATATTAAAAGTAGACCAGGGACTTCCCTGGTGGTGCAGTGATTGAGAATCCCCTGCCAATGTAGGGGACACGGGTTCGAGCCCTGCCAGGAGGATCCCACGTGCCGCACAGCAACTGAGCCCATGCACCACAACTACTGAGCCGGCGTGCCTAGAGCCTGTGCTCTGCAACAACAGAAGCCACCGCAATGAGAAGCACGTGCACCACAACACAGAGTAGGAGCTGCTCGTCACAACTAGAGAAAGCCCGTATGCAGCAACGAAGACACAATGCAGCCAAAAATAAAGAAATAAAATACATTTATATTTTAAAAAGTAGATCAGAAAGAGTCCTATACATCATCAATAAACATTTAGAAAATAGAATAGTAAAAAAAAAAAATTTCACAACGGCAACAGGGTGCTACAGTAACTGTAATGTGCATTGGACACAGATGTACATAACATTATAGATGAAAAGTAAGGTTGATTGGGCAAAATTTTACAGGCAGAACAATCAGCAGTGCAGAGAGGTTCCCTTGACCTCTAAACTTCCTGTAAAAAGAATTGCTGGTCTAGGAGCAGCTGGATGTACCGGGGAAAGTGTTTCAAAAAAACACTGTCCTTGTTATATGTGTTAATACAAAAGTTAGGAAGGGTCAGCTATTTAACAATGGTTGCTTCTTGGCTGGGTAAAAGGCCCTGTTGGACCAGAGCTTGGCTAGAGGAGTTCACATGCCGATGAGGCTGGTAACAGCTTGAAGACTTGGTAACTCAGCAATTGGCTAAACTACCAAAATGGAGAGAGCATGAGCTTTCTGGGACACCTGGGTTTGCCTTTCCTTAATATCTAGCCTTTATAGCAGCCAAACACAGTGGTTAAAAGTGCAGACTCTGTTGCCAGACTGTCTGGTTAATCTGAACCCCTTTGTGCCTGGGTTTTCTCATCTGTAAATTGTAGGTAATAAAAATAGCTACTTCATTTGGACTGTTAAAGGGATTAAATGGACATATCTAAGGTTTTTAGAACTGTGCCTGGCAAGTAGTAGGCTCTAAGCAAATTTTAGTTATTATTGGTAATAATTACACAATATTATTGAAATGATTTTTAAAACTATAAACCCAGAAAAATTAAGAAAGCAGGAGGGGACCATCAGCATACAGAATATTTTAACAAATTTTTGGAAGGTGGAAACTCAAATGGAATGGTAGTAACCAGTGAAACAGACCAAAGGAGCCCACAGCCTGAATACACATGTAACCCCTGGGAGACTCTGTACCTTGTACAGAACCCTGGAGCAGCTGGGGGCCCAGAATGCCAGGTTGAAGGCGGACAGGAATGATGGGAAGGGCTGAAAATCAAGAGACTAAATTAAAGTCTCTGCATGAGACAGTTGACTCCATCCACCCCACCATCAGACTATTTAATATGCAGGTGTTATTAACACTGAGGCAAAAAATTAGTGGACTCTTCTCTTCTAAAAAAATGGAATAAACTGTTTCAGCTGACTTAGAGGAGCTAGGGTGGGCCCTGGGCATCCCAAAAAGAAGAATACTTCAAGAACTGGCCATTCTGTGCTCAAGGAACACACCAAGTGAGCTTTCAGCTACTAGCTCTGACTTTACAGCTAACTTGAAATCATTTTCTGAGGTGTTTCTCTGACATTGAGGGCTTCTCCAGGGTAAATCTTGGCTCCCCAATCTGTTCTCCATAAAGTAAAGGGCTTAGGTTCAGGTCACACTCATGTGGCTTTTCATCAGAATTTTTGGCCATAATTTTGATCAGTCGGCCTTGAAATCACCTAATTTTCAAACATGAATTGAAAACCAAGGATCAGTATACATTTGAGGAAAGCTGGTAATGTGAAAAATGAACAAAAAGGTAAATGGTAATTAGCCTTGGAGGAAACAGATCATTCAGGAGGCAGGTGAACTTTATTTGTATTAGTACTGATAAAGATAATTTGTATATCGGGACCCACAAAATGGGGGCTGCCTCAGTGGCCCAACCCAAGTCACAAATCTAAACCCAAGTCAGCCTGCACTTAGAGGAAACACCTGTCAAGGAAACCTAATATAAACCAATCTCAATCCCCCAACTCAGCTTTACCTAGTTTGCCTGACCTGCTAGACGTATAATGAATCCCTGACCTCTTAGCCAATCATGCCTCTTCTCTATAAAACCCACTCTTTCCCCCCATCCCTCTGGAGCAGCGCTGTGAGACACTGTGCTCCCCCCAGTCTATGGATTGCTTTCCCTTGACTGAAGGACAACAAACTCATTATTAAGTTGTTTTAATTTTGTCATTTGACAGCATAGGAGAGGTTCATAAAAGATTGCATTGGCTAAAAAAATCAGATTGTGTGAAAATAAGAGAGAGACAACAAGAAAGAGCTGTGGGAAATTGAAAATATAATTGCTGAACTTAATAATTACTGTTGGTGGGACTTCCCCGGTGGTCCGGTAGTTAAGACTCCGAGCTCCCAATGCAGGGTGTCCAGGTTCCATCCATGGTCAGGAAACTAGATCCTGCATGCCGCAACTAAGATCCCACGTGCCCCAACTGAAAGATCCCGCGTGCCGCAACTAAGACCCGGTGCAGCCAAATAAATAAATATTAAAAAAAGAATTTTTATTGTAAAGTTGGAAGATAATGAAGAGGAAACCTCCCAGAAAGTAAAGGCAAAGCACGAAAGAATATGTGAGCAAAAAAAAAAAAAAGATACGAACTTCAGTGATAAATTCCCATCTGAATAATGGGAATACCAGAAAGAGGGAAAAGAGGATAGTAGGCAGTAGGGAATTACCAAAGAAATTATAGAAGATAATTTCCCAGGGCTGATGGGAGGCCCACACGTTCAGCTTGAAACAAGTCCACTGGGTCCAATGAATGTAGAAAGACCCACACTGAGGCACAATAACTTTGAAATTTTATAACCCACAGATAAAAGAGAAAACCCTAAAAGATACCAGAAAGATGGAAACTGCCGTCAAAGAAATAAGACTTATACTAGCACCAGAAACGTTAACCAATCTTAAATTATTTAGAATAAAACACTTCCGCTGTGGGACTTGGTAGGTTTTGTGAGACCTTTTGGTTCCTGACTAAGCCCTGCTGACTCACCACCCTAGACCATTTACTGGTGATTTCTCAGAAAACTGCAACTTGTTTTGAGTTTCAGTTCCTCAAATATGTTCTCACTGCTTCCCACTAAAAGACAGAGAGCCTTCGTATTTACACTATGCATTCTCCTTCCATTTGACCGGGGCTCTGGATAAACCTCTAGGTAAGTAAATTACCATCTCTGGCAAAAGTGCTTTTCTTCCACACCTAAACTTATGACCCTCTTATTTCTCTTACTCTTGTTTCTCTCTTTGGAGGCAAGAGGACAGGCACTGGAGTCATACAGGTGTGGATTTAAATCCTTTGCACAACACAGCAGCATCACTGGCACTCATAGCACTTGTAATTAATGAGCATGAAACCTGGAGAGGGCCTTGGAGATCTTCTCTCCTCCTGGAAATGGCCTGGATACCAGCAAAACTGACCACTGAACTTTGCTGTAGAAGTGCAGGATTGATTCCAGCTGGTTTGTTGCCACCCTGTGCTTATTTACCTCCAGGGAGGCCTGGAGCCATGGTGTTGTCTGTTGGCCAAACCTAAATGAAATATACTAACTAGCGATGAATGTAGCCCTGTGCTAGGATCTGAGAGACCAGGGGGCAGCCCGTACCAGCTTGTTTGAGACTGGTCAGGCAGCCTACTTCGGGCCACGTGACTGGAGTGGCATAAAAGACCCCTCCTCAGGTGACAGTGTGGTTTCCCTGAGACCAAGGTACCTTGCACATATCTAGGTGGTTCATTACCTAAAATGAAGCATGTCCTGAACAACGGAGAAAGGGTCCTAGAAACTGGGGCTAGAGTCTGAGGCCTCTCTGATGTTTGCCTGTATTTTTGTACCTTATCCTCTACCTTTATTAAATTCTGAAGTAAGTATGCTGTGTAGGGGCTTGTGAGTTTTTTCAGTTATCTGACCCTGTGTACTTGCTGAAGTTGGCAGTGTGAATGGGATAATGGGAACAATTTTTTTTTAATTTGTGTATTATTTATTTACTTATTTTGGCTGTACCGGGTCTTAGTTGCAGCATGCGGGATCCTTTTTTTTTTTTTTTTTTTTAATTGTGGCATGCGGACTTAGTTGGAGCATGCATGAGGGATCTAGTTCCCCGAACAGGGATGGAACCTGGGCCCCCTGCATTGGGAGCGTGGAGTCTCACCCACTGGACTACCAGGGAAGTCCTGGGAACAGTTTTTGACTTAATTTAAATGCTGGCTCCGGCTTTGTTTAGGAGAAAAAAAGATGAAAAGTGGGAGAAAGACGTAGAACCACTGATGCCAGGTTGGCTGCTGAGGCCATCCTGGTTTGAATTTGCCCCAGTACTATAATTATTCATGGGAAGAAAAGCACAGCAATGGAATATTTTTTTTTGCTATTTTTTAAAACTTTATTGAAGTATAGTTGATTCACAATGTTTCAGGTGTACAGCACAGTGATTCACTTATATATATATATATCTTTTTTTAAGATCCTTTCCCATTATAGGTTATTACAAGATATTGAATATAGTTTCCTGTGCTATATAGTAGATCCTTGTTGTTTATCTATTTTATATGTAGTAATGGGTATCTGTTAATCCCAAATTCCCAATTTATCCCTCCCCCGCCCCCAGCAATGGAATTTAAAGGTGATAGACCCAGAGCCAGAAGAACCAGCTAAATAGGTTAAAACAGAAATAAGGACAGAGGGAAAGTCAGCCAAGAATAGTGAGGCAAATAAGGAAGGCCTCAGCAGCCAGCCTGGCATCCCTGGTTCTAAATCTCTTTCCCACTTTTCATGGTTTGGGCTGTTTTGGCAAAAATGAAAGTACTAAGAAAGAGCCCTAGGCTGCCAAGTCCACCAAGCTTTGGCCGGTTCCTTCTGTAAAGGGAAGGAACATGATACCAGAGGGAGAATTGGGCAGATATTTCTTTTGTTTGGAATGTGACCCTCATCTGATATCCACTAAAGGGACTCTATGGGAGAGGGCATGAAGAGACAACTGAAATGAAGGAGCTCTTCAGTCAAAAAGCCAAGTAACCTTGTGCACCGATAGAGCTTCCTGAGGAACCATTGCTGAAATGTACTGAACATATTAGTGACAAAGGAGCTCTTTTCCTTGCATTAGGTACTGCCAAATGAAAGGCATGCTTGGGCTTAATCAAGATCTTCAATTAGCTGCAACTGTTGCAGAAATGTGGGTAGATGGGCAAATTCTAAATCAGCTGAGCTGGATTAAGGCGGGGCACATAGAGCAAAGCTGGTAGAGTGGAAATATTCAACTCCACCTGTAGGTATTAAATGGAATACCTTGTTGATTCTTGAAATGTTGAGAATGCAAGCACACATCTTTGAAGTTGTTATATGATGATATGGGTATCCCCTATTTTATGCCTTTAACTTAAGTGACAATTGAGGCTCTGATAAGGGGGCCTCCAACTGTTTGGGCTCCATAGGTGACCTTACTGTTGAGGGCAGGATAAAGGTCTGCTGTCACAGACCTACTTGCATATTTGCTCTGAATTGGGCTAAATGATGAGCAGAAGATCAGTGTTATTCAGAAGAAAAAACAGAAAGAATAAAGGGTTGAAACAAACCTCAGGACTAGTAAACCAGGTGGCGATGTTCACGAACATTTTCTTCCCCTTTTCAGAAAATGGCCGCCCAGGAGAAAGCCCCTGACGAGAGGATTTCCCAGTTTGATTATGCTTTGCTCCCGGAGCTGTCTGGTCTTCTAGGCATAGATATGCTTCAATATGTAAAGGAAATAGAAAAAGAGGAGCAGAAAGAACGAGAAAAAATGCAAAAAGGCTTTAATTCTCAAATGCGTAGTGAAGCAAAAAGGTTAAAGACTTTTGTGACCTATGACGACTACAGTGCATGGACACCCCAGGAGATGGCAGCGGCTGGGTTTTATTTCACTGACATAAAATCTGGGGTTCAGTGCTTCTGCTGTAGCTTAATCCTCTTTGGTACCAGCCTCCAGAGACTCCCCATGGAAGACCATAAGAAGTTCCATCCAGATTGTGAGTTCCTTTTGGGCAAAGATGTTGGTAACATTGCCAAATATGATATAAGAGTAAAGAATCCAGAGAACAAGTTGAGGAGGGAAGACAAAGCAAGATACCAAGAAGAGAAGGCCAGACTCAAGTCCTACCAGAAATGGCCATTTTATGCCCAAGGGACAGCCCCAAGGGAGCTCTCAGCTGCTGGCTTTGTCTTTACAGGTAGTTTGAAGTCATTTTCTGAAATATTTTGCTGGAATTAAGTTTAGGTTCCATGTTTCAGTTGCAATATTGTAAATCTTTCCTCACTTGGTCAATGTGTTATATTAGGTATAAGGTCTCTTTTATTAAAATTCAACTTCAGTAATTTCACTTTAGCTTTATTTTATGTGTAGTACATGTCAATTTACCAAAAATATATAAAAAATAAGATAGTGACTTTTACTAAAACTTTGGACCTTAGACAATACTTGACTGGATTTCTAAGGCCCTGAAAATAAGCTGTGAGGTCAGCCTGACCCCAGTCTCCTTCTCACCCATCCTCCTTTTGCTGCTCTGAAATGATCTTTCTTTGATTCTTTTAATTGCAGCAGTATTGTAGGGTTTTTGTTTTTGTTTTTGTTTTAACCTTAAAGCTAACTCTAACATATAGGGCAAGTTGCATTTCAGAAAATGATACTTTGTTTGAATTATCCTAGCCACGCCATAAATGTTATGACGGATCTGAGTGAGAATTGTGATAACAAAAACAGCTATCATTTACTGAGTACCTACTTGATGCTAGGCATGGATTAAGCACTAATACTAATCTGACAAACTTGCCCTTTCCCTCCATTTCACAGTTGACTTCATTGAGGCTCAAAGAGTTTAAGAAATGTGCCTAAGGACAACGAACATGGACCTACTGTATAGCACAGGGAACTCTGCTCAATGTTATGTGGCAGGCTGGATGGGAGGGGAGTTTGGGGGACAAAGGATACATGCATATGTATGGCTGAGTAGCTTTACTGTGCACCTGAAACTATCAAACATTGTTAATCGGCTGTACTCCAATATAAAATAAAAAGTTAAAAAAAAGACAAAATATTTCAATTCATCTCAGGTACACTGCATAGTGCTTGGCACACAGTGTATGTTGGATATATCAAATGTTAATTGTTACTCTTGTTAATTAATTAATAGCAGAAGCTGAAGAAATTCACCTTGATGGTGTTACCCAAGTTGGACCCAAGAAGAAAATTTAAGAGATTTCTGGTATAGAATTCCCCAGATGTCACAGTGTGCTTATCACTTATTTCTTCAAGATGTTATAGTTAATGTCCTAATTGACATAGAGACTGAAGCAGAGTAAAAAGCAGAAAAAACGGATCTTTCTGTCGTGTTCAAAAAAGTTGGAGTCTGTAGTTTGATTGTAATTTGCCTACCAGTTTGTGTACCATTTACATCTCAAAATGCCTTAAACCTCAAGTAAGTTTTCTTCTTAGTTTTGAAAGCTAGTGTGTTGATCCCTTTGTAGTTCCCCTAAAAACAGTTGTCAGAAAAGAAAAATATACTTGTCAAATACAAATGTCAAATGTGAAGAAAAAAAAAAGAAATGTGCCTAAGTTTCCACTGAAATTTCATAGCAAAGCTACAGCTTAGGTCTTCTAACCGCGCTTTACTTCATGAGTGCGGGGGATTCCTCTGCTTCCCCACTACTTCAGTGAGCATACTGAGTCCAACAGCTTAGAGTTCTGTGTGTGCCTCATCTGAGAGGTGGGGTCCCAGGCTTCGGAAATGGTCACTTAGGGCAGTGGGGCTGTGGATGAGGATTCAGCCAGATGAGAGTGTGAGTGGGCAGATGGGATGGAGCGTGTCTCATTCATGCACAGAGCAGTCAACTTCTGGAGACACCCCTTCTGGACCATTTCATGGTGCTGTTGCTGGGCAATCTAAGTGTCTTCCTTCATATGCAGGTAAACGTGACACTGTACAGTGCTTTTCCTGTGGTGGCTGTTTAGGAAATTGGGAAGATGATGATGACCCCTGGAAGGAACATGCCAAGTGGTTCCCCAAGTAAGTAGATAAATATTTTTTGCTTGTAATTTTTTTTAAGACAAAACAAAACTAAAGGCAAGAGTCACCTTCCCAGAGTAGAACCTTCAGTTTTGATCTTTCTTTCTCCTAAATTGGAACACTCCAGGATTTATTCAAGCAAGAAAGCCCTGATGATATCGTGAAAATTTTTAATTATATAATTTCAAAATAGTTTCTTACTGTTTTATTATCCAAAATACTAAGATATGTTTTGCCAAGTATAAGTTTCAGGATCTGCCTTAATAAACAGGAATAATTTGCATAGGGATGATGTAAAATGGTACATAAAGGAAGTTGGAAAGTAAGACAATGTTTAAAACATTATTACAAATGGTTTCATGCACTGCCGAATATATACCAAATGAAAACATTGTATTTCAAAAACTCAGTAAGAGTTTTGATTATTACAATGGTCTTGAGTTCTCTGCTTAGAAAATGAAGTGCTTTTAAAAATTATTTCTAATGTTATGTTTACTAGTATTTTCTACATGGCTCTGTATCTACCAAATACAGATTCATTCCCTTAACAATTTTTAAAACTTTCATTTTGGAAAATTTCATATACAAGTAGAGAGAACACTTATCGACACATGGCCAAATCATATGTTATCCATCTCTCACCCACTCCTTCCCCAGAAATAAAAATAACCAAATTATTTTAAAGCAAATCCCAGACATCATATAATGTCACTTGTTGGTATTTTAGTATATAACTCTAAAATATAAAAATATTTTAAAGAAACATAACCACAGTATCATTCTGTCTTCTAAAGAGGATTAACAGTAATTCCTCAATAACATCAAATACCTGAGACAGTGTTCAAATGTCCACATCCCCCCACCTCACTTTCTCTTTGCCATTGGTTGATTTGAATCAGGATCCAAACAAGGTCCATACATGACATTTAGTTGATATATCTCAAGATTTTTAATTTACAGATTTCCTCCTCCCTGACTTTTTCTTGTCACTTACTCATGAAAGGAGCCACGTAGTCTGTCCTGTAAAATTGCCTACACTCTGTGTTTGGCTGAATGTTTCTGTGGTGTCATTTAACATGTTTCTCTACTTCCTGTATTTCCTATAATCTAATAATTGGATCTAGCAGTGTGCTTCGGCTCATAGTTTATTTCTTTAACATATTTGTCATACATCTACCACATACATGCAGAGAAGTTTCTGGTTGGATCGTAGGTCCAACCAGACCTACAATAAGTCATCTTTCACATGGACAGCCATGCTCACAAAAATGGAAGTATGTCTGATATGTTAAGTGAAAAAAGCAGTATGCAAAATAATGTGTAGTATAAGCCTTTAAAACCATTCAGCCTATATATGGACTTGTTTGAAATATATATAGAAAAAGTTAAGAAAATATACAGACCAAACAATCGAACTCTTGAGGTTTGGGTTTGTCAGGAGATGAGGTGGAGAGGGATTTTCATATTTTACTTTGTTCAGTTCTATCTTGTTTAAATTCTGGGAAACAAATGTGTATTTCTTTTATGGTTGAAAAGAAAGTGAGGGGGTGGGAGGGAGGAAGGGAACAAAGGAGAGAAGAAAGAGGGGAAGAGAGAGAGATGGAGAGGGAGATTGGAAAGGGAGGGGAGCACTTCCTGACAAGCAGATGAGACAGTTATAGGGATACAGGAAGCCAGATGGTTAAATACTTTGAATGTCATTCTGGTTCCTTGACCAGTCAAGAATAGATACCCAGCCAATCATACTGAGTGTTGGCAGTGAACCACATGGGTGTGTACCGAGTGAATATCAGCCCTGGCTCTTGGGCACCTGTCGTAGCTGTAGCCTCAGCCAATGCTTCACTTAGTCTCATGGCCACAATGCTTAGTGTCACTGGGTTATACACTGGACAACTCCCAGCAGCACCATTCACATCAACCATCATGTGATGGTCTAACACCAACAAGAGTTGCACATCCTGTCTTGGGTGGCCCTGGTCCACCTTCTCTGACGTAGGACTGAGGGAAAGGTGAGAAGCATAGGGAGAAGATGTGAGTCCAGCACTCAGCTCCAGAGGTGGAAGGAGCTAAGGTCTGCTGCTATCAATACAAAGGGCAGGGCAGAGTGCAGAGGCTCGCAGATACACAGAGCCGGCCACTTGTGACCCCCATTACTGACCCTCTGAGTCTCGTGTGTAAAAATGAAAATGATAATCCACAGCTGGTAGGGTTGTTATAAGGGTGATGAGTAAAGTATATGGCGCAAATGCCTTGTAAAAACTCCTGTGTATTCCATGACCATTTGACCTTCCACCTATTTGTCGTCATGAGCATATGCTTAACCACTACATTTCAGAGCTGGAATTAGAACTAAGAATTCCCCAGTTTCTTGTTGGTTGTGCTCTAACCTTAGCAGTTTGGGCATCAATTTTGGCTTTGTTTGCTGCTTTTATAAACTATGGACACAATGTCTGAGTCTACTCCTACTCATTAAAACGTAGTACTCAGTGTACTAAATAATTGTAAATCAATAAAATAAGCTGATCTTTATTGTATTTTTTTAAACATTATATATATATTTGTAATTTATTTGTTATTTATTTTATTTTTGGCTGTGTTGGGTCTTTGTTGCGGTGCACGGGCTTCTCATTGCAGTGACTTCTCTTGCTGCGGAGCACGGGCTCTAGAGCACAGATTCATTAGTTGTAGCTCGCGGGCTCTAGAGCACAGGCTTTAGTAGTTGTGGCACATGGGCTCAGTAGTCGTGGCTTCCGGGCTTAGTTGCTCCACGGCATGTGGGATCTTCGCGGATCAGGGCTCGGACCCGTGTCCCCTGCATTGGTAGGCGGATTCTTAACCACTGCGCCACCAGGGAAGCCCTTTGTTGTCTTTTTTTAAAGAAGTAGTGTCTATCGAGCACCTTCTCAATCCACACTAAGCATGTGGGGAGGGCCCTGTCCATCATGTGCTATGCGGATCGTGTACGAATTTGGGTTGCGTACAGGTTTGGGGCACTCCTCGGAAGGATCTGTATATCTAAAACCTGGGGACCTTAGCTACCCAGAGTGGTGGCCCTAGAACAATATATGACTCACCTAGTGGAGTTCACTTTCTCATGTCTGTGTAAGAGAACAGTGGCAAGATTGATCACTTCCCGTTAGTGGCAGAACTGGGACTAACATTCTGGCCTCCTGACTCTCAGCCCTCATGTTACTATAAAATCACTAGAAAGGAACCTTAAATTTGAATGAGAGAGATTTTTTTAAAGTTAACTTAAAAATTGCTTCTGGGGCTTCCCTGGTGGTGCAGTGGTTGAGAGTCTGCCTGCCGATGCAGGGGACACGGGTTCGTGTCCTGGTCCAGGAAGATCCCACATGCCGTGGAGCGGCTGGGCCCATGAGCCATGGCCACTGAGCCTGCGCCTCCGGAGCCTGTGCTCGGCAACAGGAGAGGCCACAACAGTGAGAGGCCCGCGTACCGCAAAAAAAAAAAAAAAAAAAAAAAAAAATTGCTTCTGTTTTGTGGAAAGGAATGTTTTATTTTGTTTTTTAAAATTTATTTATTTATTTTTGCCATGTTGGGTCTTCGTTTCTGTGCGAGGGCTTTCTCTAGTTGTGGCAAGCCGGGGCCACTCTTCATCGCGGTGCGCAGGCCTCTCACTATCGCAGCCTCTCTTGTTGCGGAGCACATGCTCCAGACACGCAGGCTCAGTAGTTGTGGCTCACGGGCCTAGTTGCTCCGTGGCATGTGGGATCCTCCCAGACCAGGGCTCGAACCTGTGTCCCCTGCTCCCCTGCATTAGCAGGCAGATTCTCAACCACTGCACCACCAGGAAGCCCAGGAATGTGTTTTCAAAATGTATTCCATATACTCTTTTAAAAAAATTCAATTTATTAATTTCCATTGTATTTTTTTTTACAGAGTAGTGATATATGTTTTTCAGTGGATGAAATTTATTATTGTTATCCTTGCTGCCAGTAACTTTTATTTAACCACAGGAACTAGATATAGTCACCATAGTTTAATTTAACAAAGAAAACCCCCTCCAGTCTATATATTCCTGTAAATCTGTCTCTTTGATTGAATTATATTTTGTTTCAAGAGAGAAGATAATCTGAAGATTTAGTTTTAAATTATTACACATGTTGTTAATGGAAATAATAATTATATGAGAATAATGATAATTGTCATAAGTTTTGGGGTAAATTTTTTGACAGTTTTATCAAAGTAAAATAAAATTGAGCAATTTAAAGCACACAATGCAGTAAGTTTTAACAAATGTCCATTGTGTCACTGCAGTTATATAAAGATACAGGACATCTCCATTACAGTATCAGGGTAAATTTTAATTCTGTTTATTAATTATAGATGTGAATTTCTTCAAAGTAAGAAATCCTCAGAGGAAATTACCCGGTACATTCAAAGCTACAAGGGATTTGTTGGCGTCACGGTAATTTACAACAGCACATTCTTTCTCAAGTTGGCTTTTGAGTACCTATTATCTGAATGAGAAGGGGGCGGCATCACTCTTTTGTCATGGGCTCTCCTTCTTTCTTCCCTTATTTCATTCTCCTACCTCCCATTGGGCAGATTGAAGAAAAGCATGTTCACTTGGTCAACTAGAGCCCTTAGAATTTTTTTTCAAGGCTACCTTTTGATTGGTCTGTCTGCCTTCCTGGTAGTCTTACCCTCTTTGACTGAGGTCACCTCCCCTAGCTTCCCTTGGCCACCCCCATCTGAGTGCCCGCATAAGACATTCAGACCACTGCACACTACCCACAGTGGGCCTCAGAGCTCGTTACTTTATGCTCTATCGTGAAGGCTTCCCTAGTGACAGGTGATGGGAAAACCCAGCTTAAATTGCTTATGCAAAAAGAGCGAATTTATTGGCTAACACGACTCAGATGAGAACCCTGCAGAAAACATGGCCTGAAAGTGGGGGAGGAGAGTTTCTTCAGTTAGCAATCTGGGTGCAGTTTTCAGAGAAGAATCAGTTACTCAATACCTAACCACCCTTCTGAATCCAGTTTCCTTCCTATATCTCATACTTCTCATTAGTCAAAGGACCTCTGTGATATCTTGTTGTAACTTAGCTTTTGAGTTGGATCTCTGGAAAAACCGACCCGGAGACGGCTTCCTGTTGAGTATAAATAAACATTCACAGTACTTTTTTCATCCCTTTACGCTGCATAAAAAATTACAACATTAATAGAAATACTAATTAAAGGAATAATTCTCTAACAACACTGACACTCAATCCAATGAAACTTCATTTGGGGGCAGGGTTGGAGGAGGGAGTTCTTTTAATTTTTATTCATAGATAGTTGTATGCTCCAAGTCGATAACTTGAATTTTTTAAAATTGAGGTATTGATGCACGATATTTGTTTCAGGTGTACAACACAATGATTCACAATTTTTAAAGGTTATACTCCATTTATAATTACTATAAAATATTGAATATGTTCCCTGTGCTGTACATTAGATACTTGTAGCTTATTTGTTTTATACATAGTCGTTTGTAGGATAACTTGAGTTTTAATTTTCTCCAGGGAGAACATTTTGTGAATTCGTGGGTCAGGAGAGATTTACCTATGGCTTCAGGTAAAGATTCAGACGTATTTCAAAAAGCTTTGCTTGTTTATTTCTTCTTTTGCTTTTTCTTTTTCAGCCTAATTTTTTTTTTTTAACCCCTCCATTTTCCTCCTCATTTTATGGTGCCATAGTAATTTTTTAAAACATTTCATTAGAGTTTCTGGTCTCCTGGATTGACTTAGTTTTTTAACATAAATGAGCATAGGGAAATATGTCAGGGTTGGGTCCTTGACTGAATTTCCTTTAAAACAATTAAGGTTTCTGGATTAAATGGTTTCGAAAACATTCTTAAATGGATCAGTGTCTGTTAAGAAATTAAATGTGAAATAATAGAAAATAAATATTGGTCTCTGCCCCTAGTTCCTGGCAGAGAGCTCCTAAAATCCATGTAATTTCCTAAGTGATAACATCACGAGGTGCATCTCTTGTTCTAATATTGGATCTTTGACGCTGTCCCTGACACAGGGCTCCTAAAACCTTGTAAACTCCTACGTGATAAGAACGCTGGGAGCGTCTTTGGTTTCCAATGAGGTGATTCTGGGTGAGCTCCTGGATGGCTTCTGGATGGGAGCTGGTCACTGGAAAGAGCAAGCCATGATTAGAAGTTTGAATTTTCAGCCCCACCCCCTATTCTTCAGAGCAGGAAGAGGGGTATAAATGGAGTTAATGATCGATCATGCCTGTGTGAGGAAGCCTCCATAAAAATCCCAGTAGTACAGGTTTCCAGGAGCCTTCAGGTATGTGAACACATCCACACTGGGAATGTGACACATTCCAACTCCATGAGGATAGAAGCTCCCAGATCTCACTCTACTAGCCAGTTCATCTGGCTGTTATCTGTACCCTTGATTATATCCTTTACTAAACAAACATAAGTGTTTCTCTGAGTTCTGTGATCCACTCTAACAAATGAAATGGGGTAGGAGCAGTGTTATGGGATTGAGCCTTTAACCTGTAGGATCTGACACTACTAAGTAGACAGTGTTGGAACAGAGTTAAATTGTAGGACACCCGGCTGGTGTTGCAGAGAATTGTTTACTGGAAGAAAACCCCCATACACCTTGTATCAAAAGTATCATGAATGTGATGGTAGTGTGAGAGTAAAGGAGACACACAGGAGGAAAAGACTGAGGTTTTTCCAGTACATTAAGTCATATTCCAGTTAAAACTCAAGTGACAGCAGGAATCCTGCGGCTAAGTGGAATAATGAAGCAAGCTTTCATCTTAAGGGATTTTGCAGTATCTAATTTTATTAACATATTTAATAAACATAAGTTGGTTTTCAGATCTTCAAAGGGTGCAGAAGACAGGAACCAAACCCCAGGGCCAGCCCAGTGTGGAAAGTCTAATAGAAACCACTGCATAGAGCGGATACCCAAAGGACAAGAAACAAATGTGCCTGCTCTTAAGGGAGCTGCAAGGAAAATTTGCCTTTCTCAAATCTGATACTAACTTGGGGTGGAAGGGAAGCTCCTCTAGCTTTTTCTTGCTTTATCCTGATGCTATATGGTGAAAAGATAATTAGAAAATATTTTATTATAAAAAAATTTAAATCTATATAGAAATAAGACAATAGTAAATCCCCACCATGCATCTACCACTCTGCTTCAACATGTGGTCAGTCTGGCCTTGCCTGTTTCTTCTTTTTTAATCCCCTCCTTCAATTATATTGAAGCAAATGCCAAACATATTATTCTGTCTGTAAATATGAAAGGATAATTCAAACACTGATACTTGCAATATCAAAGCTTGCTGGTCTCACCATACGCTTTTTATTCAAGTGTGTTGCAATGGCAGCATCTTTGCTAATGAAGAACTCCGACTGGACTCTTTCAAGAACTGGCCCCAGGCATCCCCTGTGGGAGCTGCAGCTCTGGCCAAAGCAGGTTTTTTCTACATGGGTGAGTCAGCAGTTTGCCCCAGGCTCTTGCCTTGCTGCCCATTTAAACCCCACATACACTTCATGATCCTGGGCTCGTATTTAACTAAGCTCAACAATCCCTACTTCTTTTCATTATTCCTTTTTCTTTTAAAAAAAATATTTATTTATTTATTTAGGCTGTGCCGGGTCTTAGTTGCAGCGCATGGGATCTTCATTGTGGTGTGCGGGATCTTTCTTTTTAGTTACAGCAGGTGGGCTCCTAGTTGCGGCATGTGGACTTCTTAGTTGTGGCATGTGAACTCTTAGTTGTGGCATGCGTGTGGGATCTAGTTCCCGTACCAGGGATTGAACCCGGGCCCCCTGCATTGGGAGCGCCGAGTCTTACCCACTGGACCACCAGGGAATTCCCTCATTATTCCTTATATATTCCTTTTCCTTTCTGTGTCAGATGGCCATACCTACCTATAAGAGGAGCTGGGACGTTTAATTTTTTTCTGGGTAGCAATGTGCCCAGCTGAAAATTGGGGTTTCTGTTACTATGGAAGAATGAGAGATAACTAGGAGTGTGGATAGCAGTTTTTGCCACACACTCCTTGGAAGAGAAAGTAAGGAAATTGCTTTTAATGATTCCTAAGCATGTAGAATCTTCCATCGGTTCATAGTATTCTCTCTTGAGCTGCTGGTCATCAGGGAGTTCCACTCTGTAATGCACAAAGAGCGGGCAGGTTCCCCTCAGCTAAACCTCTGCCTGAGGTACAATAAGGTGAAAGGATATTGTGTCCTTCCTGGGAACCTTGCTGGCCTTCTTCAGACCAAACACACATGCTAAGTTACAGTGGAGGTCCATATGGACCTTTTACAGAGGGGTCAAGTCAAGAATACCACAGAGCAGTACAGAGTAGAGGAATGTAGTGTTCACTCGAACTGACATGTTCCACTGGTACAAAAAATCTTAATGCCTCACAGGCTTAAGCATTTGGAAAGGCGGTGTTCCACCCTTTCTTCCTGCTCTCTCCATTCTGTCTTCCTCTTGCCAGCCTTCCTCTAGGACCCTCTGTCCAGTGTCCTCACCCTCTTCCTTTTGAACCTCCTCCTCTCCCCACAAATCCTAGGCATCTCACCCTTTTGGGGTCTTGCAAGCTCTAGGACCTCCTATTTTTATCTAGACACAAAAGGAGGTTTTCCTCTGCTCTGGCTTTACGATGCCTACAGGAGTCCAAGAAGAGAAGGAAGATGATGGATGCTCCATTTCTAGTTCAATCTTTTGGTAGATCCAAATGCTAATTGCCTTCCAAAGAAATAGAGTCTCACATGAAGACTTGATCCTACTTCTAGTGGAATAAACCTAGCAATAATGTAGTAAGAGGCATTTGCTTCTTCACGAAC
This sequence comes from Leucopleurus acutus, assembly GCF_964270905.1. Classification (NCBI taxonomy): domain Eukaryota; kingdom Metazoa; phylum Chordata; class Mammalia; order Artiodactyla; family Delphinidae; genus Leucopleurus; species Leucopleurus acutus. The sequence continues at coordinate 120,671,348 of NC_139145.1, read as the reverse complement.
TTACTTACATGAGAGTTGCTATATTTGATCATATATATTTTCCTGAGCTCCAAATATTTTCTTTCTGATTTATTCATTAAATAAATACCTTACTGAGTGCCTAGTAAGTCCTAGGCACTCTTCTAGGTCCATGAGATTCATTAGGGAGCAAAACAGGAAAAAATCTCTTCCTTCATGGAACTTCAATTCCACATTCTGATTTGCAAATCTCTTGCTCCATAGAATGAGGAGGGGACAGGGAGAGGGTGTTAATCAGTGCATGGTACATAGGAACATTGAATGTTACTTGTTCATGACCCCATTGGTGAGAGAAGAGCCCTAAATAGAATATTTCCTCACTGGTGACCCGATTTGTGACTTTGTCACAAAATCTGAATGAAAGTGCAAGTAGGGTTTTGCTAATAAAGGCCTGGTAGTTATTATGTGTGTCACTCAACAAATACACTGGCCAGTGGCACTGATCAAATTTCCTTACTTCTAGGTAAAAGCGACTTCGTCCAGTGTTTTTCCTGTGGAGGATATTTGTATAAGTTTGAGGAAGGTGATGACCCATTAGAAGAACATACCAAATATTTTCCCAAGTGAGTAGAATGAATGTTTAGTGTCTAGGAATCTGGATGTATTGATACTTTAGCAATTTTCCCCTCATTTTATATTCTGATTAAGTCTTTGCCCACCTCTGTGATTCTTACGATGAAGGATGAGTCTTTCTCTCTTTCATGCCCTTGCTTTCATGACCCCTTTCCCATCTAGCCTTCCTCTCACTATAGTCACAGCACAGTTTTGGTTCAATCATTATTTTCACATTACGTGTTTACATTAGCATGACTTCATAAAGGCAGAGCCTAGTAATAAATAATTTACCTTCCCTCCCTGTACCACTTCCAATTTTTGTAGTAAGTAACAATTGTCTTATTAGTATGTTTGCTTAGTTTTTTGGTTTTTGAGGTGAAATTCACACATAAACTATTTTAAAGTGTACAGTCCAGTGGCATTTAGTACATGCACAATGTTATGCAACCACCCCCTGCTGTCTAATTCCAAAACATTTTCATTATCCCAAAAGAGAACTCTGTACCCATTAAGCAGTCATTCCCTATCTCCCCAGTGCACCCTAGCTCCTTAGAGCTACCAGTCAGCTTTCTGTCTCTATAGACTTACTGTTCTGGGTACTTCATGTAAATGGAAGCATGTAATATGATCTTTTGTATTTGACTTCACTTAGCACCATGTTTTGAGGTTCATCCATCTTGTAGAATGTATCAGTACTTCATTCTTTTTTATGGCTGAGATATATGTGTATATGGATATATATGTATGTATTTCAGTTTCTCCATCTCCTCGCCAACACTTGTTATTTTCCTTTTTAAAAAATATACCCATTTTCTTAGTTTTAAAATGTATTTAGTACCAGTTCATCTTCAAATTCTCCCAAATGTTTAAAACTTGCTGTCCGGTCATTCAAACTTGTAAGATAGCGTACCATTTTCATTTTCTTAAAGGAGTCTATTGTGAAGTCTCTGACCTGCTTCAATATGAACTATTTGTCCTGTAGTCACCCTAGGATCCTGAGATCGTTCTTCACGGTCATCCTAGGGATTCCTATTGCCTTTCTCCTGTGTTGTAGCTCCTGTTTCCTGGATCTACTGTCACCCTCTTCTTGGTTTATTCACTCACTGTGTTATTGTTTTGTTTTGTTTAATTGTGGAATTGGATTATGTCTTTTTATTTTTTTAATTAATTTTTATCAGAGTATAGTTGCTTTACAATATTGTGTTAGTTTCTGCTGTACAGCAAAATGAATCAGCTATATATATATATATATATATATATATATATATATATATATATATATATATATCCCCTTTTTTGGATTTCCTTCCCATTTAGGTCACCACAGTGCATTAGATAGAGTTCCTTGTGCTACACAGTATGTTCTCATTAGTTACCTATTTTATACATAGTGTCAATAGTGTATGTGTGTCAATCCCAATCTCCCAATTCCTCCCACCACCCCCATTCGCCCTTGGTATCCATACATTTGTTCTCTATGTCTTTTTCTGCTTTGCAAATAAAATCATCTATACCATTTTTCTGGATTCCACATATATGTGTTAATACATGATACTTGTTTCTCTCTTTCTGACTTACTTCACTCTATTCATTCACTTTGGAACACTCCTCCACAGTTCCCTGGGAAAGATTGCAGAAGCGATACGTGTTTTTAGCTTCCATTTAATGCGTATATCTGAATATTTGTATATATTTTCTCACACTCATTTGGTAGTTTAGCTAGGTGTAGAGTTCCAGGTTGGAAGTCATTCTAAGTTGAACAGGCATTGCTATATTTTCTAATAGCTTCCAATACTGCTGTTGAAATTCCATGTCTTTCTGATTCTTAATCCTTTCATTGCAAACTACTTTTTCCATCCTGGATGCATTTAGGATTTTCTGTTTGTTTCCAGTGTTCTAAAATTTCATGAATAAATGGCTACTTTTTAATATTTATTTTCTGTAGCTCTTTAACCTTTTTTTTTTTTTTGGCTTATTTTTCACTCACCAAACTCTTCAAAAATGTTCAACTGTAAGAGAACATTTTTTTGTTTTCACTTTGTAATTAGTAAGTGCTCTTCCAGAAATAAATATTAATATAAACAGGTCTTAAATACTTCCATCTAATTCTAAGATTCTAAAGAGGATACAGTTTTGAAGGTGTTTTGACAGAAGTAGTTGTGTTTTTTTCTTTCTTATTTGGATTTAATATTTTGTAAATTTTTAAACAGTGGGGATATTCTTCTTAATTCTTGGAAAAATAAGCTAGGATGCAGTCTAATTTTATTTAGAACCTCTCCTGGACTCTATCAACTCCCTTTTTGTGTGGCATTTTTATTTTTCCTCTGCCTTTTTTGTTTGTTTGCTTTGTTTGTTTTGTGGTTTTTGTTGTTGTTGTTTTTGTTTTTTGGTGCTCCATGTGAGGCACAAATCTTCTGCCTCTTTTTTTTTTTTTTTTTTTTTGCTGTACGCGGGCCTCTCACTGTTGTGGCCTCTCCCGTTGCGGACCACAGGCTCCGGATACACAGGCTCAGCGGCCATGGCTCATGGTCCCAGCCGCTCCGCGGCATGTGGGATCCTCCCGGACCGGGGCACGAACCCATGTCCCCTGCATCGGCAGGCGGACTCCCAACCACTGTGCCACCAGGGAAGCCCCTTCTGCCTCTTTTTTTTTTTTTTTTTTTTTCGGTATGCAGGCCTCTCACTGTTGTGGCCTCTCCCGTTGCGGAGCAGAGGCTCCGGACACACAGGCTCAGTAGCCATGGCTCACGGGCCCAGCCGCCCCGCGCCATGTGGAATCTTCCCGGACTGGGGCACGAACCCGCGTCCCCTGCATCAGCAGGCGGACTCTCAACCACTGCGCCACCAGGGAAGCCCCTGCCTCTTTTTTAAAATCACAAACTAGGATGCATTTAAAGGAGTACCTAAAATGTTTATGTATGATTTAAAGGACGATTAACAAAGAAACAAATGAACCCAGCACTAAAGTTAAGAAATTGAATATTATCAAGTCCTTAGAATGCTACTGTGTGCCCTCCTTCCCAATTCTGATTATATCCTTGTCCCTCCAATTCAGAGGTAAACGTGATCCTGAAATTTGGGTTAATTGTTCCTTCTTCTCCTAATGGTTTCACCAACTACATGTGTATTATTAAACACATTTAACTTTGCTTATTCTTGAAGTTCAAATCAATGGAAGCATACTGCATGGTTCTTCTGTGATGACTGACTTATTTTACTCAAACTTTACACAAAGTTTGAGACTCATTCATAATTATGTATAGAGTTGTAGTTCACTTGTTCTCATTGCTATATAGCATATTGTTTTATGAATATGTAATTTATCCATTCTATTCTAGATTCAACATCTGGGTTGTTTTACAGAGTGTTGCAATTCAAATAATGCCACTATGAACCCTCTTGTACATAATTCCCAGTGCTCACATGTGTTTCTCCAGGATGCATAACCAACCGTGGAATTGCAGAGTAATAGGGTTTGCACATACTCAACTTTATTAGATTATGCAAAACTTTTTTTGAAGTGGTTGTACTGATTTATATTCTCACTAGCATAGATGTTTCCATTCTGTCTGCTTCCTCACTAATTTAGTATTGCCCAAATTTTAATTTTTGTCAATCTAATTACTAATAATGTTGAGCATATTTTCATATTTTCCCATACAGTTTCCTTGTTCTTTTTCTTCAGGACCATATCTTGGCTATTCTTTGCCCTTTCCTCTTTCATATTCAGAGAGTATATGAAATGTCTCTCTTTATCTCTCATAGTACTCCTTATTCTTAAGTCTTTATCTGATATTAATATATGTAGCCACTCCAGCTTTTGTATAGTTTTTACATGATACTACCTTTTTTGAAATCATTCTACTTTTTTTTTTTGGCCACGCTGCGTGGCTTGAGGGATCTTAGTTCCCCAACCAGGGATTGAACCCAGAGAGCATCAAGTCCTAACCACTGGACTACCATGGAATTCCCGAAATCATTTTACTTTTAATCTATGACTTTATATTTAAAGTGAGTTTCTTGTAGGCAACATAGTTGGGTCTTGCTTTTTTTTAACAGTCTGACAATATCTGCTTTCTCTTTTGTTGTTGTTGTTTGTTTGTTTGAGTTTTTTTGGCCATATTGTCAGCTCGTGGGATCTTAGTTCCCTGACCAGGGATCTAACCTGGGCCCCTGGCCGTGAGAGCTCAGAGTCCTAACCACTGGACCCCCAACAAATTCCCTAATATCTGCTTTCTAATGGGAGTGTTTAGAACATTTACATTTAATATAATTATTAATATGGTTGGATTTAAATCTACTATTTTGCTATTTGTTTCTATTTATCCCATCTGCTCTTTGTTTCTTCTTCTTTTCCTGACTTGCATTTGAGTATTTTTTAGTGTTCCATTTTATCTAATCTAATCATACTAATCTCTATTGTTGGCTTTTTAGATGTACATCTTTATCTTTTTAGTACCTGCTCTAGAATCTACATAATGCATGTTTAACATATCACAGTCATGTTCAAATAATATTATCACAGTTGACATATAATGTATGAACCATATAACAGTATACTTCTATTTTCCCCCTCCTATTGTTTGCGATTTTGTTTTCATACATTTTTACATCACATATATTCTAAATCTCACAATATAGTATTATATCTTTGCTCTAAAATTTATCTTTTAAATACATTTTAAAAAGAGAAAAAATGTATTTCTTGTTTACCCATTGAGTTACCATCCCTGGCACACTTCATTCCTTTGGGTAGAACCAAGTTTGCATCTGTTATCATTTTCCTTTTAACTGAAGAACTTCCTTTAACTTTTCTTGTAGTGCTGGTCTGCTTGCCTTTACTTGTATGAAAATGCTTGTATGTTACCTTCCTTCAGAGTCCTTTTCCTTGATGGGTCTATCTGCATAGTGACCTTGGACAGAAGCATTTGAAGTCCTACTAGCTATCTTCCTGTAGCTACCCTTCTATTCCTGGGCTCATCTTCAAGTAGGAAAATAAAAATGATGTGTCCTCTTGCTTTATCTCCTGCTTTCCTGTAATTCAGCAGCATAAAAATAAACCAAGATAATTGTTTCTAGTTTTATCATTTACCTACTGACATTTATAGTTCTCATCTATCCAAGTTAATGATTGTGGGTAGAGCTCTTTAGAATTTTCTTCCTTGGTTCTTCAGGCAGACATCATAACCTGAATTTAGGTGGTATTTTATGTTCCAGTTTCATGATGTCTGGCAAATTGTTTTTAGAGAGTATGTTTGTGGCCATTCTTTAGTCTTCATATTGATGGAGTTTTTTTTCTAAAATAAACCTTTTATTTGGAAAAAATTTTCGACTTAGAGAAAAGGTGAAAAGATAATACAGAGAGTTCCTATATTCCCACACCCAGTTTCCTCTAATACTAACACCTTATATTATCCTGGTACATTTATTAAAATTTAAAAACCAACACTGGTACATTGCTATCAACTCCAGATGTTATACGTATTTCACCATTTTTTCTACTAATGTCCTTTTTGTTGTCATTATTCCAGAATCCATAGATAGAGCTGTCTTCTCTATTTTTTTTTTCTTTAGGTTCATTTTAGTTGGTCTCATGGATGAGTGTTAAATATGCTCCCATTCCACCAAATTGGCTGGTTATCCCCACCACTACTTTATGAACCATTTATATCTCTACTGCTGAGATTTATAGTCTACATGTCTTGTTTGATAAAGACACTGACAGAATCACTGGAAATGTTAATTTTATACTTAATTTTTGCCAGTAAAACTCTCACAGTGTTTTTGAAAACCTAATGCAAATGCTTAATTGCATACAACTATTTTTAAAAATTAATTAATTATTTATTTTTGGCTGCTTTGGATCTTCGTTGCTGCGTGCAGGCTTCTCATTGCGGTGGCTTCTCTTGTTGCGGAGCACGGGCTTTAGGTGCACGGGTTTCAGTAGTTGTGGCATGTGGGCTCAGTAGTTGTGGCTCATGGGCTCTAGGGCTCACAGGCTCAGTAGTTGTGGGGCATGGGCTTAGTTGCTCCTCAGCATGTGGGATCTTCCCGGACCAGGGCTCAAACCCGTGTCCCCTGCATCGGCAGGCAGATTCTTAAACACTGCGCCACCAGGGAAGTCCCATACAATTATTTTTATAACTTTTAACTTTTGTGCTTAGTTGTCAGTTTCTCCACAATATGAAGTGCTCTGCAGAAGTGATTCCAGACCTTCAGAGCCATGGTGAACTTTCTGACTTAACGGTATGAACACCGCCTTGTTTATTTTCAGAGTGTGTGATCATGTGATTAAAAACTGTTTTTGAACAGGAACTGCTCATCATAAAAAAAATAAATAAATGAATTCTACAAATATCTGTTAAGCACCGATCATGCGCCAGTTGCAGATGGGGATGCTACAATAAACAAAACATAATACCTAGTTTCATGAAATGTAGAGTCAATCCCTTCTACTGTGAGGCCCAGACTCGTTTGGACCTAAAAGTTGATTAGCATCCAGGCTACCTGGATTCCATCTGTGATCATCATTTGGAGGACAGTAAGGTCTGACTTGGTAGTTGGCTTTTCTCAAAGCTGGGAAGATATGTTTCTTTTACAACAGCAACCAACCAACCAAATCAAAAATACAGATTAATAGGTTGACCCCTTTTTAAACTGAGAAATTCTACATAGTTCTCTAGGAGATTAGCCACTGCCAATTTAATACACACACACCCCTTATTTGAGGCTGTATGTTAGGTGTATTATGTTTGTCATCCCCCAAAAAGAAAACAAGGTAATTTGTCGTTCACTTGATTCATCTTTGCTCATCCCCCCACCTCCCTTAACTAGCTTATTTTTAAAAAATATTTATTTATTTTTTATTTATTATGTCTGTGCTGGATCTTAGTTGTGGCCTGTGGGATCTTTTAGTTGTGGCATGGAGGCTCATAGTTGTGGCATGTGGACTCTTAGTTGCAGCATGCATACAGGATCTAGTTCCCCGACCAGGGATGGAACCCGGGCCCCCTGCACCGGAAGCTGGAGTCTTACCCACTGGACCACCAGGGGAACCCCTTAAATAGCTTATTTTTAAAGGAAGAAACATAACCTTCCTATATCCCAGGTATGTAATATTTAAAAAACTGTTGATAACTAAGATCAGAAGTTGCACCTAATGATTTCTGGAGGGTCCATCTTGCTCTAGACACTGTGATTCTAATCATCTGGGCAGTAATCACAGCTCAAGTCACCCATGAAATGCACTGTTTGGATATCACCCAGGAGCACACGCTTGCGTGTGTTTGCAGATCACTTATTGTCTCATATTTGTAGCACTCCTCCCTGCAACTGGCGTAAATACTTGAGGATGGGTTGGGTTTAGAAAATGTCTGGTCCCTAATTGTAATTCAAAGCCCCACCCTCTTATGCAAATGCTGATTTAATAGAGGATTTTCTTTTCAAAGGAAACTACAAGTGAAAGCAATCTTGAAGAGTCAGCAGTGAGTTCTGCAGTGCCAGGTAAGGATCTGGAAGTAGCACATGGGATTAGATGAATGTGTACATATATTTCTACATAGGGGATTTTAAAAAAGTATTTATAACTGTGCCTCCTTGCTTTTCTCCACAGAGGTGGCCCATGGTGAAGCCCAGTGGCTTCAGGAGGCAAAAAGTCTGAGTGAGCGCCTGAGAAAAGCCTACACCAGTGCCCCTTTCTGCCACATGTCTTTGCTTGAGGTCTCTTCCTGTTTAGCCACCGATCAGCTGCTGAATTGTGATCTGTCCCTTGCTTCAAAACACATCACCAATACTGTGCAGGAGCCTGTGGTGTTGCCTGAGGTCTTTGCTAACTTGAACTCCGTCATGTGTGTGGAGGGTGAAGCTGGTAGTGGAAAGACGGTCCTCCTGAAGACAGTAGCTCTTCTATGGGCATCAGGATGCTGTCCCTTGTTACACAGGTTCCAGTTGGTTTTCTACGTCTCTCTTGGCTCTGCCAGACTGGACCAGGGGCTGGCCAATGTCATTTGTGACCAACTCCTAGAGACAGAAGGATCTGTTACTGAAATGGGCCTGTGGAACATCATCCAGCAGTTAAAGAACCAGGTGTTATTCCTTTTGGATGACTACAAAGAGATGTGCTCAATCCCTCAAAGCATAGAGAGGATGATTCAAAGAAACCATTTGTCAAGGACCTGCTTATTGATTGCTGTCCATACAAACAGGGCTAAGGACATCCGCCGACACCTAGATACAATTCTAGAGATCAAAGCGTTTCCCTTCTGTAATACCCTCTATATATTACGGAAGCTCTTTCCAGATGATTTGACCCGTCTGCGAAAGTTTATGGTTGACTTTAGAATTAATGAAACATGGCTGGGAATTCAGAAAACTCCCTTCTTCGTAGCAGCAGTCTGTGCTAATTGGCTTCGGTATCCTTTTTGTCAGTCCTTTGATGATGTGGCTGTTTTCAAGTCCTATATAGAATGCCTTTTCTTAAGGCACAAAACTGCAGCTGACCTTCTCAAAGCAACTGTATCCTCCTGTGGTGAGCTGGCCTTGAAAGGTTTTTTTTCATCTTGCTTTGAGTTTAGTGATGATGATCTCCTAGAAGTAGGGATTGGTGAAGATGAAGATCTAGCCATGTACCTGATGAGCAAATTCACAGCCCAGAGACTGAGGCCAGTCTATCAGTTTTTGAATGCTTCATTCCAAGAATTTCTTGCTGGGATGAGGCTGACTGAACTCCTGGATTCAGATAGGCAAGAGGATCAAGATTCGGGACTTCATTATTTGAAACAAATTAACTCAGCCATGATGGCTATAGGTCCCTATGCAAATTTTTTGAACTATGTCTCTTGCCACTCTTCAACAAAGGCAGGGCCAACAATTGTATCCCAATTGCTTCTTTTGGTGGATAATCAAGAGACACTGGAGAATATATCTGAAAATGATGACTACCTGAAGCGTCATCCAGAGATTTCAGAGAAAATGCAGTGTCTCCGGTTGTTGTGGCAATACTCTCCAGAAAATTACCTTTCACTGGTTTCAAGACATTTACTGGCTCTGGCTGTAAAAACTGCTTATCGAAGCAACAGTGTTGCTGCCTGTTCTCCATTCATTTTGCAGTTCCTTCAAGGGAGAACCCTGTCTTTGAGTGTACTTAAGTTACAGTATTTTTTTGACCACCCAGAAAGCCTGTTATTGTTGGGGAGAGTCCAGGTCTCCATAGGAGGAAATAGGTTACGCAAAACAGATTTTTCATTACTGGAAAAAATTTTCGACAAATCCCAGGCACCAACCATAGATCAGGACTATGCTTCTGCCTTTGAACTTGAGAGTGAATGGAAGCAGAATTTAGTTGAAAAAGAGGAAACCGTGAACAGTTTTCTGAACATGCAACTCAAGGCACCAGCAGATATCAGCACTGGCTATTGGAACCTTTCTCCAAAGCAGTACAAGATTCCCCTTCTGGAAGTTCATGTGACTGGTACTGATGCTGTGGATCAGGAGATGCTAAGGTTTCTAACGAAAGTTTTCTCAGCTTCACAGCACATTGAACTCCACTTGACCAGGAGCACGGGTTTTATTGAAAGCATCAGCCCAGCTCTTGAGCAGTATAAGGCCTCGTTCACCAAGTGCTCCGTAAGCCAATCTGAGCTCAGTGCAGTAGAACAGGAATTGCTTCTCACTCTGCCTTCCCTAGAATCTCTTGAAGTCTCAAAGACAACCCATCTACAAGGTAAACCTGCATCTGTTTTAGATGACTGTTAGGATGTGTACTCTTATCTTCTCACTCTTAGTTTTAGGTGGATGAAAACTTTTGAAAGTGTGAGACCATAAATCCTTGCTGATTGAACAGATATAAAATAAATCTTTACTAACTTATTTCTGTCAGTAATATGAATTAGTGAAAGGCTTCCAAATAACAGAATGGCTTTCAAACTCTGATAAAAATAATACAATGACTAATGAGGTCTCTTAATAAACAAATGACTTGTTATTAGTCAAAGAATGATCTATATGTAAATGATGCTTGAGAATTACCCTCACCCCACCTGCTTCATGGAAGAAAGGGCTTGTACTCTGGGAAATAAACAAGTGGGAAGTAGTATCTCCCAGTTATTTGTGTCTCTTTTCACTTGTCTAAGCAGTGTTTGAGAGTTTTCAGTATAGACTTTATCATCTTTCATTAAATTTATTCCTAGGTACTTGTATTTTTGATACTCCTGTAAATGGTATTTAAATTTTTTCATTTTCGGATTGTTGCTAGTATGGGTTTGATTTTCAGCAGTTTGTTAAATGCCTAGGTGTGCTTTGCTTTGTATCTATCTTACTTGAGGGTCACTGAACATTTTTTTGGATCTGTGGGTTGATATTTATCATCAAATTTAGAAAAATTTTGTTTTTTCAAATATTTATCATGGTAAAACATACATGAAACCTTAAAATCATTTTTCAGTATACAATTCAGTGGCATTAAGTACAATTACAGTGTTGTGCAACCATCACCACTATCCACTTCCAGAACCTTTCCATCATCCCAAACTCTACCTATTAAACAATACCACCTCCTTCTCCCCAGATGCTGATGTCTCTATGAATTTGTCTATTCTATTTCACATAAGTGAATCCATACAATATTTTGTCCTTTTGTGTCTGGCTTCTTTCACGTTTTTAAGGTTCATCCGTGTTGTGGTATGCGTCAGAACTTCACTACTTTTATAGCTGAATAATATTTCATTGTATGTATATATCACATTTTATTAATCAATTCATCTGTTGATGGACACTTGCACTGTTTATTCTGGCTAAAGTTGCCATGAACATGGGTGCACAGATATTACTTGGAGACCCTATTTTCAATTCTTTTGGATATATACCCGGAAGTGGAATTATTGGCTATTAATGATAGTAATTCTATTTTGATTTTCAAGGAAACTCCAAACTGTTTTCCATGCTGGCTGCAGCATTTTACATTCCTACAAGCAATGTACAAGGGCTCCAGTTTCTTCACATCCTCAATGCTTTTTTGTTTTTTTTAAATCAGAGACATCCTAATAGGTGTGAAATTGTATCTCACGTTGGTTTTGATTTGCATTTTCATAATGACTAATGCTGTTGAGCATCTTTTCATGTGCTTATTGGCTGTTAGTGTGTCTTTTTTGGAGACAGTCTATTAAATCCTTTTGCCCATTTAAAAAAACTGAAGTGTAGTTTATTTACAATTTTGTGTTAGTTTCTGGTATACAGCAAAGTGATTCAGATTGTGTGTGTGTGTGTGTATATAAACTTTTTCAGATTCTTTTCCATTATAGATCATTACGAGATATTGAATATAGTTCCCTGTGCTATACTGTAGGTCCTTGTTTATTTTATACATAGTAGTCTGTATCTGTTAATCTCAAACTTCTAATTTATCCCTCCCTCCCTCCCCTTTCCCCTTTGGTAACCATAAGTTTTTTTTCTATGTCTGTGAGTCTATTTCTGTTTTGTAAATAAGTTCATCTGTATCACTTTTTTAGATTCCACATAGAAGTGATATCATATGATATTTGTCTTTCTGTCTGACTTACTTCATTTAGTATGATAATCTCTAGGTCCATCCATGTAGCTGCAAATGGCATTATTTCATTCTTTTTTATGGCTAATACTCCGTTGTGTGTGTGCATCACATCCTCTTTATCTAGTCATCTGTTGATGGACATTTAGGTTGCTTCCATGTCTTGGCTATTGTAAATAGTACTGCTGTGAACACTGTGGTGCATGTACCCTTTCAAACCATGGTTTTCTCCTGATACATGCCCAGGAGTGGGATCGCTGGATTATATGGTAACTCTATTTTTAGTTTAGTTTTTTTTCTTTTTTGGCTGCGTTGGGTCTTCATTGTTGTGTGCAGCCTTTCTCTAGTTGCAGTATGCGGGCCTCTCATTGTGGTGGCTTCTCTTGTGGAGCATGGAATCTAGGAGCACGGGCTTCAGTAGTTGTGGCATGTGGGCTCAGTAGTTGTGGCTCACGGGCTCTAGAGTGCAGGCTCAGTAGTTGTGGTGCATGGGCTTAGTTGCTCCACGGCATGTGGGATCTTCCTGGACCAGGGATTGAACCCGTGCCCCCTGCATTGACAGGCGGATTCTTAACCACTGCGCCACCAGGGAAGTCCCTATTTTTAGTTTTTTTAAAGAACCTCTTTACCGTTTTCCATAGTGGCTGCACCAGTTTACATTCCCACCAACAGTGTAGTAGGGTTTCCCTTTTCCACATACTCTCCACCATTTATTTTTGGAGACTTGTAAAAAATTTTATTTATTTATTTATTTTTGGCTGCGTTGGGTCTTCATTGCTGCGCGCAGGCTGCTCTTCATTGCGGTGCGTGGTCTTCTCGTTGCAGTGGCTTCAGTAGTTCTGGCTCGCAGGTTCAGTAGTTGTGGCTCGTGGGCTCTAGAGCACAGGCTCAGTAGTTGTGGTGCACGGGCTTAGTTGCTCTGTGGCATGTGGGATCTTCCTGGACCAAGGCTCGAACCCGTGTCCCCTGCATTGGCAGGCGGAGTCTTAACCATTGCGCCACCAGGGAAGTCCCTATTTGTAGACTTTTTGATGATAGCCATTTTGACCATTGTCAGGTGATACCTCGTAGTTTTGATTTGCATTTCTCTAATAATTAGCAATGTTGAGCATCTTATGTGCTTGTTAGCCATCTGTATGTCTTCTTTGGAGAAATGTCCCTTTAGGTCTCCTGCCCATTTTGTGATTGGGTTGTTTGTTCCTTTGTCCATTTTTAAAATTGTGTTGTCTTTTTGTTTTGAGTTATAGGAGTTCTTTGTGTAATTAAATCTTTATTGGACACTTGGTTTTAAAATATTTTCTCCGATAGATTGCCCTTTTCACTGTCTCAATAATGTACTTCAATCTGTAAAGTTTCAAATTTCAGTGAAGTCCAATTTGTCTGTTTTTCTTTTGTGCTAGTGCTCTTGGTAGCATATCTAAGAATCTATTCTCAAATCCAAGGTTATGAAGATTTATTTCTGTTTTCTTCTAAGAGTTGTATGGTTTTAGCTCTTATATTTAGGTTGTTGATTCATTTTGAGCCAATTCTGTATATGGTGGTGGGAGGTAAGGGTCCAACTTCTTTGCATGGAGAAATTCAGTTGTCCCAGCCCCATTTGCTGAGATGTCTTTGTGAATCCAGAGTGTAATACAGGGCTTCTCATATAGTAGATGAGAAGTAAAATATTGCCTGCCATATCAGTAAACAAAGGATGTTGTAGCTATCAGCAATTGCAGCCACCCCTGATAGTGAGCCCGGAGGAAACTCAGGAAGGAAACAAAGAATACCTGCCATCTAGCAGTCATCAGACTGCAGCCACCCCAAAGGGTGCAGCTTGAAGAAACTCAGGATGTGAAAACACAGGATACTGGCCCCAGATAGCTGAGGTGCATATCAAAAGAATGATTTTAGTGACCCCAGACTCTTGCATCTTCCCATACATAGAAAAGTGCTAAATTCCTTAACCTGAGATATCTAGTTTTCTTTTATTAACAGTAATCTTTTGTTCTGACTACCTGCCTTTGTTGCAAAACTCCTATATATCCTAGCTCCCCGCCTCACCTCCTTGGAGCAGTTTTCTCAGGATTACTTGAGATGCTGCCTCCCGGACTTGAAGTCCTAAGAATGTCCACTGAATAAAACATAACTCAAAACTTTCAGGTTGTGCATATACTTTTTTTAGTTGACATAATCCGTAAATGCTGCAGAAAGCATTATCTTCATATATGTGCTTTCTAAAAAAGGAAGTCTTATGGTATGTGAAAGGTTTTCATTTGAAATATGAAAATAGTTTGATGAATCAAATGACAGTTTGAAATTTTGCATTTGGAACTCTTTAGATTAATAATGGGAAACTGTGTGCTACTTTCTAGATCAACTCTTTCTTAGTTTGGACAAGTTCTTGTGCTTGAAAGAACTGTCTGTGAATCTGGATGATAAACGAGATGTTTTTTCAGTCATTCCTGAAGAATTCCTAAATCTCCACCATATGGAGAAATTATTGATCCAAATTTTAGCTGAATACGGTCCTTCCAAACTAGGTAAGTGTGGCACTTTGATTTACTTGTTTTTGTATCACTTGGAAAACCTACTTGGCCAATAATTTATTTAAGTTAAAGCTTCTGTGGATCTGAGGGTGTAGCCTGTATCCAAGGTAAATTGTTGGAATAGCACTTGTTGTCATTAAAAAATGACAGCTATTTGTAATTATTGAGCTGTTACTACATGGTAGGAATTGTTCTAAGCACTTTATAAATCTTAACTCATTTAACCTTCACACCCATTCTACAAGGTAAATACTATTGTATTCTAATTTTTACAGTTGGGGAAATGGAGTTATAGAGGTTAAGTATTGATAATTTGCTCAAGGTCACCCAGATAAGGAAATAGTAAATTTGCAATTAAACACAGGAATTCTGACTTTTAAGTCTGAGCTCTTAACCAGTGGAATGTACTGCCTCTCCAAAAATAGTTTGTAGAGTTCTTTTATTTTGTTTTTGTTTAAGTTGCTCTTACGTTGCAACTTAGAGATCTGCCAGATAAGAAGGAAGGAAATCTGATGATTGGTAGTAATCAGAAGCCTTTCCCTGTTTCTCATCAGCCTTTATAAATATATTTCATCAACCATTCTCATGGTTGATGAACAACCTGTACAGCTATCGTTCTTAAATATATCATTTAGCAAAATGACTTAGGTATCATCAATTCCTTAGTTTAGTAAAGACTAAAGACTAAAAAAAGGTAAATCTCTACTGAACTGACATGCAGAGCTGCGTGCAAAAAAAATTGTAGCTGAAGCTGGAAGTAGTAGTTTTCTTATATTGTTCAGCAATTTTTTCAAATTTAAGTTTTGCTTCAGAGTTGTCACTGCCTTTATGTTTCTTTGCATAGTGTTTCTATAGTGTAAACATCATGTGCAAACTTAGAGACATTAGGATGTTAAAGCTGAAGGTTTTAGCTGAGTCAATGCCATTACTATATAGAGGAGAAAACTGATTCCCCAGAGAGGGTCAGTAACGACGGTTCACGTAGCTCATCAGTTAGTCACAGACCCTGAACCTAAGCCCAATTCATTACATCATGATGCTTTATTTTAATTCACTATTGTTGAAACAAGTTAATAAATTAAATGACTAATTCTGATAGAAATTTCCAATCTCTGATGCCTTAAATTTGATATTTTACAGTCAAATTAATTCAGAATTCTCCAAACCTTCGTGTTTTCCATCTGCAATGTAATTTCTTTTCGGATCTTGAGTCTCTCATGACTGTACTTGCTTCCTGCAAGAAACTTGAAGAAATTAAGCTTACTGGACCATTTTTTAAAGCCGCCCCATTTGGTAAGAGCTAAAATTGTAAAATTTTGGTTTAAGATGCTTCTGTGGACAGTCATTTTTTAACAGCCAGATTTTAAAAATGCAATTGATGTCAAAGAACAAAACTATTGCAATAAATATCTGATCTTAAATGAATTTTCAAGTAAGGTATATTTGTTTCTAGATGTTTAAACATTTCTAGTTATGAGAATTGTTTCCTGAGCAAAGATTTGTGTTATCTACTTGTCATACTAATTAATTCAATCTGAATTATTATATTAATTTCTATCACTTTAAAATACTCTCTAAACACATTATTTTTTGGTGTAAGAAATGTAGCTGACGTAACTAAATTTTTCTTTTCCCTTTTATAGTCATTGTTTTACCAAATTTTATTTCTCTGAAGATATTAAATCTTGAGCACCAATATATTCCTGATAAGGAAACAGCTGAAAAATTTGGTATGTTTATAAAACAGTGCCTAAAGCTTGCTCTTTATTCTTTCCCCCATAAAATCCTCCTATTCTGCATTAGCTATAACAAATGACAACATGTATTAGCTGCACTTGCTCATTAGGAGGGACAGTGCTGCTCAGCTTTTACCCTCCAAATGCCTTGATCTCACTTGATGTCTTTCAAAGAAATGTTATCAGAGTGACTCATTTCTTTGAATACAGATTTGTTTGTTACAGCACTATGCAATTTCTTATTTATTTATTTGTCTGCACTGGGTCTTAGTTATGGCATGTGGGATCTTCGTTGCCACGTGCGGGATTGGATCTTTTAGTTGCAGCATGTGGGATCTTTAGTTGCGGCATTGGGATCTAGTTCCCTGACCAGGGATCGAACCTGGGTGCCCTGCATTGGGAGCACAGAGTCTTAGCCACTGGGTCACCAGAGAAGTCCCAGCACCATGCAATTTCATTGCCAGCTATCCATTCCAGACAAGTTAAATACCTGTTGTTTCAAAGGTTTCTAGAATATAGGTGAAACTATCTTTTAAGGTTATGAAAACTCAGTATATGAAAACCTAGATTTAACAAAATGATAACTATAGAGATTACTTTTTCAACTTATTTTTTTATGATTACAAAAGCAATGTATGCTCTGGAAAAAAATTCTAACAGGTCTTAAAAGATAAACTGAAGCATATTAAAAATTAAGAATTTATTTCAAC
Organism: Leucopleurus acutus; assembly: GCF_964270905.1. Taxonomy (NCBI): domain Eukaryota; kingdom Metazoa; phylum Chordata; class Mammalia; order Artiodactyla; family Delphinidae; genus Leucopleurus; species Leucopleurus acutus. Next base: position 120,654,259 of record NC_139145.1, on the reverse strand, counting down.
AAAAATGGGGACTTCCCTGGAGGCGCAGTGCTTAAGAATCTGCCTGCCAATTCAGGGGACACAGGTTCGAGCCCTGGTCCGGGAAGATCCCACATGCCGCGGAGCAACTAAGCCCGTGCACCACAACTACTGAGCCTGTGCTCTAGAGCCCGCGAGCCACAACTACTGAAGCCCGTGCTACAAGAGCCCATGCTCTGCAACAAGCGAAGCCATGCTAAGGAGGGATCAAAGTGAAAAGTTAAGTTATGAGAGTGGTGGATTGTGAGGATTTAGTTCTAGGAGGAAGAGGCAGAACTCACTAAGGATGATACCAGGACAGAAAGGAAGGGGGCTGAAGGCATTGAGGAGCTAGGAAGAGTTTCCTGGAGCCAGTAGAAGCTTCAGTCTAAATAAAAGAGGAAATGGATGGGAATTCCCTGGTGGTCCAGTGGTTAGGACTCCACTCTTTCACAGCCGCAGGCCCAGGTTCAATCCCAGGTTGGGGAACTGCAAGCTGTGTGGTGCAGCCAACAAAAAAGGAAATGGAGATGTGATAGGCCTTTTGGACTTCAGTACAGGAGAGACTGGTTGGGGAAGGGTGGAGGAATGGTTGTCTAGAGGTAGCAATGAAGGTCAAGGTGTAGGCTGACCCCTTTCTTGGAGAGAAAGAGGAATAGCCTCTATGCTACATGGGGACTCGTAGAATGTGCATGATTTTGAGACTTTCAATTACAATTGTTTGGGAACACAGTACAGAGAATAGCTTTAATATCTTCTGATAGCCTACACTTTAGGTTCTCTAAAGAACCTGGAAGAATTGATCCTTCCTACTGGGGATGGGATTCATCAAGTGGCCAAACTGATCATCCAGCAATGTCAGCATCTTCAATGTCTCCGCATTCTCTCATTTTTCCAGACTTTGGATGATGACAGCGTGGTGGAAATTGGTGAGATACCCTCAGATAAACTCTTTCAGCTCACATGAAAGCCAGTGGTATTACTCAAGCTTTCTGCTGCAAAATGTCTACAAAAACATTCGTCCCCCTAAAAATGTTCATCCCGCTTCCTCATTTTTGCTATCATCCTGTTCCCTCTAATGTTCTATGGATTTTGGTTCATTCTGGTCAGATTTAGAAGTAAAAGATAGCCTCCCACTTGAGACTACACAAGCCCTCAAGTCCATTCTTAACACCTAGTGTCTCAGACACCTGGCCACATACCCACCATGTACTCCTTTTTATAGTACTTTTTTTAAAATAGAAAATTAATACACGTAAAGAAAAGTACAAAATCGTTAAGTGTACAGCTCAATGAGTTTTCAAGTGAACATACTTAAATCTTGTTACTCATACTTGTGTAACAATTACTCATTAGGTTACAATATAGAATATTACATCCCAGAAGCCTCCTTTGTGTCCCTTCTGACACTGCATTCCCCTCCTTCCCAAAGGTGACCACCATACTGCTTTCTTTCACCATAGTTTTACCTGTGTTAAAAATATATGTCATGGAATCCTCCACAGCATGTACTATTGTGCCTGCCTCTTCGGGCTCAACATACTTGTGATACTGATTCATACTGATGCGTGTGACTATAGAGTTCACTGATTTTCACTGCTGTATATTGTCCCATGTATGACTATACACACGCCAATTTATTTATCCATTCAACTGGATATGAGTTGGCTACTATGAATAATGCTGCTATGAACATTTTGTACATGACGATGCATATATGGAGGTATTTCTAGGGCGGACTTTGCGTCATTTGGTAAATATTCTGTTTTCCATAGTTGTACCAACTTACATTCCTACCAGCAGTTGTTTCACATTCTGGCTACTGCTTGGTATTGTCAGACCTTTAAACTTTAGCCATTCTGATGAATCTGTTGCGATACCTCATTGTGGGTTTTCTATTGGTATACGTTTGTGTTATCATTGGTGCAGTTTGGGCAAGTTACATTTTTCTAAGGATTTAAAAACTTTTCTAAAATTGCTCATAATATTTATAATTTTAAAAATATCTGTATGACCTATGGTGATAGTCCCCTTTTCATTCCTGATATATTCAATACTTTTTTTTTTTCCCTGGTTGGTTTTTCAATTGTATTGAATTTTTTTTTCTCTACACGTTTTTCATTTATTCTGCTTTTACCTCTATTATCCCCTGCTACTTTCTTTGGATATAATTTGCTTTTCTTGTCCTACTTTCTTTCTTTCTTTTTTTTTTTTTGATATCCTAATTCTCTGAGATGGATAGTTAGAGCACTAACTTTGGCTTTAGCTCCCTCTCACAAGTTTTAGTGTCATATTTTTATTCTCATTCAGTTCAAAATATTTTCTAACTTCAGTTGTCATTTTTTTGCCACACCAGTTATTTAGAGATGTATCCCTTTTACTTTCTCCTTTTTTTTCCCTTTTACTTTTAATCTTTCTATGTCCTTATATTTAAAGTGTGTCTGTTGTAAAAATATAGTTTTTTGTTTTTTGTTTTTTTTGTGGTATGCGGGCCTCTCACTGTTGTGGCTTCTCCTGCTGCGGAGCACAGGCTCCGGATGCGCAGGCCCAGCGGCCATGGCTCACGGGCCCAGCCGCTCCGCGGCACGTGGGATCTTCCCGGACCAGGGCACGAACCCGTGTCCCCTGCATCGGCAGGCGGACTCTCAACCACTGCGCCACCAGGGAAGCCCCAGTTTGGTTTTTTTAAATGTAATTTATTAATCTTTAATACTCCAATTAGAAGTAAATCTATCTAATATACTTATTGTTAAATTTATATATCTTTATTAAAATTGGGCATTTTCTACTTTAAGTGATGGTGGTAGAAGAGGTTGGTTCAAATAACCTAGTCTACCAGTATTGAAATAGAAGTCCTTATGATTCTGTTTTCATAAATATTTTGCTTTTATATTTATAGCCAAGGTAGCAATCAATGGAGGTTTCCAGAAACTCAAGAATCTTAATCTTTCAATCAACCACAAGATTACAGAGGAAGGATACAGAAACTTCTTTCAAACACTGGACAACATGCCCAACTTGCAAGAGTTAACAATTTCCAGGCATTTCAAAGAATGTATCAAAGCTCAGGCCATAACAGTCAAGTCTTTGAGTCAATGTGTGTTACGACTGCCAAGACTCACTAGACTTAACATGTTAAGTTGGCTCCTGGATGCAGAAGACATCACACTGCTTAATGCCGTGATAGAAAGGCATCCTCTATCTAAACACTTCACCCTTCACTGGAAATGGGTACTGCCATTCTCTCCAATCATTCAGAAATAGAAGAGTTAGCTAAAAACTGCTAAATCAAGAAAATTTTTGTCAACAATTTAAAAAACCTAATTATCCAAAAACTTGTTATTAAATACTGCATACAAAAGAATAAAATGCATGGCATGTAATAAAAAAACCAAACACCTGCTTACCCATTACTGAGCTTAAGAAACAGATTATGACCAGTAACTTTGATGTCCCTAATGATCCTCCCCAACCGAAGATCAGACCTTTAATCAAGTTTACGCATCTAACTCTTCATTACCCAGGGTCAGCGTCAGGCTTTCAGGCTAGCTGTGGTAAACAGTAACAAAGCCACAGAGAAGGGGGTAGGGAGAGGTGTACCAATCTATCTTAAAGCCACAATATGAAAGGAGTATTCAAGTTATTAGAAAATGGCTAACTTAAGGACTGAATCACTTTCACACATAGGTGAAACAAGAGATATTCCTTAATCCTTGTAGGGTCTGTTTTGTACATTTAATTAACTTTGGTATAGTAAGGTTTACTTATACCTTCCCTTTACCAACTGTGTTGGATATGAAGAAATAGGATTTAGGGAAAATGCTTGTATTCTAGAGGCTTTTGATTCAATGCTTATTGTAACAGCGAAAAGGTGTAGAATAGAATTTAGCATTATTGGAAATTAGCTAAATCTGTGTTTTCAAGAATCTTGAGTATCAGTGTTTTTTTAGATAACCACATGTTTAAGAGTCCAACATATGCATTTATAATGGCCTTAAAATTTCCTTATGAATCCACTTTGCTCAGGGAGAACATATTTTGTCAGTGACTTCATAATGTTCAAGGTATTACATTTGATGTGACTGTCTACATCTGTGCCTGTGTCCAAAATTTCATTCCTACCAGTTAATCAACGGAGTTTCCTGAATGGTTAGAAGGCCTATCCAAATTCATAATGCTAGTATAAGTTGGAAAACAACCATTCTTTTACCTTAATTTTCATTTTTACCATGAAACACAGGGACGGTATATATGGTATGATTCCATTTGTTTAAAAACTATACTCATGTTTCTAGATGCATTAAGAATTTCTGGAAGAATACACAAGGAAATGTTAATAGTGGTAACTATTTTAAGCGGGTAGAAAGGGGACAGGAAGGTATTATTTTTTACTTTCGTCCTTTTTGTACTGCTTTCTGTTTTACAAGTAGCTGTTTTTATTTTTATATTTAAAATAAAGCATAAAACTAGTTTAGCATTACAACATTAATAGTTGCTCTGGAGGGTGAGATTACTAGAAGGTAATCTAGGAGATGGATTATCGTCTTGTCTGATTTTGTATCTAATGCTTTTCTAATCAGAAAGGTTTTACGTTTTGTATCAGAGTCCAATCAGGAGATAGAAACCACACAGTAATTTGGGGAAAGTTTACTATAAAGAGTTATTCACTGTAACAGGAAACTGGAGTAATGAGGATTGATTATGAAACTGAGAACTCTAAGCAGGTACAGGAAAGAGCTTATGGCTCTTCATGCTAGGCTGAGAGACAGCACCCAAAGAAAGTACCCCAGGGCTGAGATCTAGACTTTGACAGAGAAGGCACAGCCATGGACAACAGAGAGGTTGGCTTAATTAAAGAGGTGCAGCCCAAGAAGGTATAAGCTTGGAGCACTTTGCTTAGAAAGTGTTTTGGGGGTGCCAGGGAAAGCCATCCACGTGGGGCTGCTGAGTGCTGCTGGCCACTGCTGAAGGCAGGCACTGCACAAGGCTGCAGAAACCATGTGCTGCAGGTGTCTGCTAGAGAGGCACACTGGACACAAGAGAAGTAGTCCCTTGCCCCTCCTGTGTCTCACCAGCGCCCTCTACTGACGAAGCTTTACACTGTACCTGCTGACAAGGGAGGGGTAGTTACAGGGTCCAGATTCATTACTGCAGAGTAGGCAGTGAAGGCTGGATTTGGATATGAAGGCAATAACGTCATAAGTGGTACAAGTATTACATTTCATAGTTCAAACCTCAAGGAAAATGAATCTAGTTAAATTTAAGATTGACTGAGAGCATATATGTACATGCATGTTCATACATAGAAAACTTCTTAACTAAGAAACTGTAAATGATGATAGATTCCAGGGAGGGGAGCAGGATAGCTAGTGGACACGGTAGGGAGGTTTACTTTATCCTGCATATAATCATCTGAATTCTGTACCGTATACATGTACTATTAAAAATACTTAAAAAAATAACAGAACTCCATGCAAATTATTTGTCCAGAGCTTCTGCCAAGGGCTTCTAGTATAAAGCAGGGGGCAGTGGGAATTCCCTGGTGGTCCAGAGTTTAGGTCTCTGCACTTTCACTGCTGAGGGCCTGGGTTCAATCCCTGGTCTGGGAACTAAGATCCCATAAGCCATGTGGCATGCCCCCCCCCCCCCCCGCAAAAAAAAGCAGGGGGCAGCAAAGTATGACCACAGCCTATAAGCTAAGCATGTTTTTTTTTACATTTTTAGAGGCCCACAAAGCTGAACTAATTTACCCTGGCCCTTTACAGAGAATGGATTATTTCTGGATCATAAGGTCACTATGCCCTTTATTCCAGTATACATCAATTTCCACAGGACTCCTAGGTCATCCCTCATTGCCCTGACACTCATCCTTATGTTTCAAAACTTCTCCCTTTCTGATCATATATCCCAACCTTCTCCAACTCCCTAAATCCTTCCCCTGTGCTCACATGAGTAACATCTCCCATATCCTTTACCTCTTTTCTAAACATTCTCTTCACCTTCTTGTTCTAATCCCATATTTTTTAAACCCTTTTTCCACCATGACCCACAGTAAGAAATCTTACATTAAAAAATTTACACACATACACATATATACAACCAAGATTCACAAAAAATTCTAAAGTTATGTCAAATATAATTTCACTAATACCCAAATATAACAAAAATTCAGAAATACAAAGATTCTTGAAAGAGTTGTTTACATGTGCTGTCTTCATCTGTTCTTTTCCATTCTCTACCACCTCCTCCATTGCACCAAAACAGCCCTTATGAGGGTCACTGCTAAATTCAACAAATACTTCTTTGTCCTCATCCTATGTGACTTGCTAGCAGCATCTGACCTATTGGTAGCTCTGATATGGCCCATCACTCCTCGAAACACTTTCTCCATTTGGCTTCCAGGGCATCACTCTGGGTTTCCTCCTAATTGAGAGCTCATCTCAGTCTCTTTTACTGCTTCTCGCATCAGCTCTCTAAACATTGGGAGTACCCCAGAGTTCTCCTCTAACATCTCTATTTATATGCACTTCCTCGGCTATCTCATCCTGATGAACGGCTTTAAATTCTAGGTCTATGCTAACTTCTAAAATTTCATCTTTATCCCAGGTCTCTCCTTTGAACACTTTACTCATATCCAACTCCTCAGACTACACAGGTCCAAATCCAACTCCTCCTTCCTTTCTACACAAGTACTCTTTATGCAGACTTCTCCATCTCATTACTTTATATAAGCATATTTATGTTTGGCTGTGTTGGGTCTTCATTGCAGTGTGTGGGCTTCTCATTGTGGTGGCCTCTCTTGTTGCGGAGCACAGGCTCTAGGCATGCAGGCTTAGTAGTTGTGGCTCACGGGCTTAGTGGCTCCATGGCATGTGGGATCTTCCCGGACCAGGGCTCGAACCTGTGTCCCCTGCATTGGCAGGTGGATTCTTAACTACTGCGCCACCAGGGAAGGCCCCATCTCATTACTTTATTCTCCCACTTGCTCAGGCCAAAAACCTTGGGGGTCATTCTTGACTCCTTTCTTTCATACTCCACATGGAACCTACTGGCAAATCCTGAGCTCCACTTGGAAAATACACTCAGATCCAAGCGCTACTCGGCCTGCTCTCTCTCCCTTGAAACTTATGGTTTATTTTCAACAAAGCAGTCAGAAGCCTCTTTTTTGTTTAAATTATTATTTTGGGGGGCCACGCTGCTCGGCATGTGGGATCTTAGTTCCCCGACTAGGGATCAAACCCGTGCTCCCTGCAGTGGAAACCCAGAGTCCTAACCACTGGACCCCCAGGGAATTCCCCCCAGAAGCCTCTTTTTATGCATCCGATCATGCAACACCTTTGGTTCAAAACCTTCCAATGGATTCCCAAGAAACGCTGAAGACCTTGCAATGGCCTACATATGACCTTAATCTCTCCTCCTTGCTCACTTCCACTCCAGCCAAGCTGGTTTCTTTGCTTCTCCCTGAACATGCTAAACACACTCTTGTCTTAGGACCTTTGCACCTGTCATTTTCTTTGCTTGGGAGGTTCTTCACTTATGTGAATGGCTCTCATTTTCTGCAGATCTCTGCTCAAATGTCACCTCAATTAGGAGTTCCCTGTTCTTTTTTTAAAAAGCATCCCTGCTTCCAATCCCACTCTGCCAGCTCCCTTTCCTGTTTCCCTTTTCTCTGCGACATGAATCACTACATGCCACCTTATAAATTTCACTTGTTTACTAGCTAGTTCCCACCACTCTAGGCAGGAACTTTCATCTGTTTTGTTCCCAAGCACCTAGAACAGTGCCTAACACAAAGGTGAATAAATATTTGCTGAAATGAATGACTTTCCTGAACCTACAACTACTCTCCAACTGTATTAGGTAAAATATTAAGGGAGGTAACATCCAAAAACCTTAGAAAGCAAATAAGCTACCTTCATAACTAAATTTAACCTGGCATATTTTAGGCAATTAATATAAAATATTAGCTAATTGTCATGAAAAATGATAAAACTCTACTTACCTGTACAAAAAAGCTTAATCCATAGAACATTCCATTCTGCGAAGCTTACTTACCAGGCACTTGAATATTCACTTATTTACTCAAAAAATACTGGGCAGCTACTAATATGCTAGGCACATGCAGTTTACCCAAGCAAAACCTCTGAAAGAAATAACACTTACATATTAGCATCTTCTCCCACAGCTAAATGGACTAGGGAGAATCTCAGGCATGTGAACACCAATCCTTTAGACTAAACTAAAACAGTACTATGTTCTACCTCTCCAGAGAATCTGAACCGAGAGACACAGATATAGTCAAATGGATGGTAGATGGAACTGCAAGGTAATGATGAAGAGAGAATGGCCTGGGCAATCCTGTTAGGCAGTGTGCACGAGGAGGGTGTGGAGGAGGCTAGAAGAGAGGCAGACAGATAAGAAAAGGTGCAGGAGGAGAATGACAATATGACATCCAAGCAACAGAACACAGCCTTGGTCCCTGACTGGCCAGGTCCAGTCCTCTGACATTCAGCTTCAGCTAGCCTTTGTTCCCTAACCTTGGATCACCAGCAACATTGTTTTACAATTGGTTGTATCTTTACAATATTACCCTTTACCCGAATAAGCCTGAGTAGTTTTCTCTACATCTTTAGACAGACTCCAACCTACCATATATATTCCAAAGAAAAATATTCGGATAGTCAAGGTTTAAAAAAAAAAAGAAGTTATTTATTTTTAAAGGCATTGATAAAAATCTTAACATACTTACTAAGAAAGTTACAATATACAAATGCGTTCAGTTGTGATTTTGACAGATTGACTTTCTGCACTGTGTGTGACCTTGAATTTCTTTTAATCCCTCATATTTCCATTGTTCAGTTATTCAAACTGATTATTGCCTCAAAATAGCTAACTGGTTATTTAAGCATGAGTCACATGCAACAAGGGGAAATGATGACATGCACCCATCCAAGTGTTCATGAAGAAAATGATGAAACTTCTGTTCACATCGACCAGGGCACATCAATATACCATCCTCCTTGGGAGAGAGCTGCACCTGAATCCGAAAGATAAAAAGTCTACATACAATTATGAAATTTAAAAATCTATTTTCTTATAAAATCATAAAAAAGAAAACATAAAGCAACACATGCATCATGGTAAATAAAATTAGAATAAAAATATGCTAGTGTAAAAAACAATACTAATTTCAATCTTTATGGGATAGTTAGATATTTAAACAAATTAATTGTGAAATTCATTTGAAGGAATAAATGGGCAAGAGTAGTTTTTTAAAAAATTCTTAAGGAGCACTGGTATTTGATCTGTCCTAACAGAATTTAAAACATATTAAAAACAATGATCAAAATTATGTGTTTAAAAAATAGTAATTAGAACAATACAAAACAACATTCTATAACTACAATACAATAAAACTAGAAATTAAACCTAACTGAAAGTAAAATTAACCTAAAAATTAATTAACTGAAATTAATTGAAATTAACCTGAAATTAAAACATTTCTAGAGTTAAAAACAAAATTTTGAAATTTGGAATATCTAGAAAATAAGAATTCTACAGAATACAACTAAATTGTCAGAGAAAAATTTATGGTCCTGAAATATCCATTTTAATAAACAACAGATAGGAAGAAAATTTTTAAAAACTTCTAAGGAAAGCAGAAAGTGGAAATTAATCCCGAGTATATCATCTGGGCCCAATGAACCCAATTTTAATTTTTGAGTTTGTTTTTTTTTTTTTTTGGATCTTAGTTCCCCAACCAGGGATTGAACCTGGGCCATGGAAGTGAAAGCACCGAGTCCTAACCACTGGACCACCAGGGAATTCCCAATTTTTGAGTTTCTTATTCGATCAGTTCTAACTATTTGTCCTTACATTCACGACTCACTCTTAGAGGTCTGCCAAAGAACAAAGAGAAAATTTATTTATTAAAAAAAATAAACAAAACTCCTATCTTGCAATTATGCTGTAACTCTACTGGACTCTTTTATAAATCTACAATACAGAATCTTAGTGATTTTACTATCACTTACTTTTACTATCACTTTTACTATCACTTTACTTTTACTTATCTTGAAACATTTTGTTATTCTTCATCCCAGGATATATTTTATTTTAACTCATTGTGGTAGCCAGTCTTCAAGATGGTCCCCAGTGATTCCTGCCCTTGTCTAATCCCCTCCAGTTGGCCGTGGGTTGCACTTACGTCAAAAGGATAGAAAAAGGTGGAAGTGATGGTGTGTGATTCAGAGACTAAGTTATAAAAGTACGTGTGGTGTTGCTCATTCTGTACTGGATCGCCCACTTTGGAGAAGCCAGCTATCAGTTTGTGAGGACTCTCAGGCTGCCTATGGAGAACGCCAGGTAGCAAGAGAGCCTCTTAACAACCATCTGGGTGAGCCTGAAGCAGATCCTCCAGCCCCAGTAGAACTGTGAGATGACTATTGCCTTGAGACTGATGACCTGATTTGCAGCCTTAGGAGAACCACCCACCTCAGCTGCCCTGCATTCCTGACCCACAGAAACTAAAGATAAATAAATATTTGCTGTTTTAAGGTGCTAAATTTTAGGGTAATTGTTACGTAGCAGTAGATAATACATTCACCAGCGACCTCTAGCTATGCATAAGAAAAAAAAAAGACTAAAATAAGGACGTGAAAGGATGGAATCACCTAAAATGATGATGAAATAAATCATCAGTAGTGAAATAAAGCATCACTATTACACCATCCTTCAGTTTTCTTATTCTGTTGTCCAAAGTACTGGATTATCTTTCAAGAAGTTTTAATGGAAGTATGGAGATACAATCCTTGTAGTCTTTTTTTTTTTTAAAGCTTTCCCTGAACACAGTTGAGAATTCAGACTTTTTCATTTTCTGTCCATAATAGCAAAGAGAACAAAATTGACAGAGAAAGTCATTTCAAAATTATTAAAGCAATTAGAAGATGAATGTAAAGGGATAGAGAGTAACATCTAGGCCAGCGGCTGGAAAACTATGGCCTAACATATTTACTATCTAACCCTTTAAGAAAAAAATTTTGATCTTTATTCTGGACTAATAATGGTGAAATTGTTCATATAAGTAAAGTCTCAGATGATGAGTCTTCAGATGACATATTCTACTTAGGTGAATTTTCCCAAACTCAAGAAATGATATACTTTTTTTTTAAACTTTTAATTTTATATTGGAGTATAGTTGATTAATAATGTTGTGATAGTTTCAGGTGTACAGCAAAGTGACTCAGTTATACATATACATGTATCTACTCTTTTTCAAATTCTTTTCCCATCTAGGTTGTTACATAATACTGAGCAGAGTTCCCTATGCTACACAGTAAGTCCTTGTTGGTTATCTATTTTAAATACAGCAGTGTGTACATGTCAATCCCAAGCTCCCTAACTATCTGTTTCCCCCACCCTCCCCACCTGGTAACCATAAGTTCATTCTCTAAGTCTGTGAGTCTGCTTCTGTTTTGTAAATAAAGGAACTGATATATTTCTCAGGACAAAAAAGAAAATATGGTAGTATCATTTAGTTAGTCCTTCAACAGGAAGGACTTCACTATATAATATTTTATGATTAAAAACCTGAACCATCCCATTTTGCTAAAAGGACATGTGACAATATTCTTTCAACTTTTATAATGCTTGTACACTAAAATTTACTTACAGTTTGTGGACAGATATGGAAGACAGATGTGTATACAAAGTAATTGGAAGGTAATAAATATGTAGAAATGAAAAACAATAAGATCATTCTAACTGGTATCTATTAAAAAAAAGAAATGTTTTGCTATTAGGCAACACAGAGGATAGCTATCATCTGTCTATCCAACAAATAGAAGCTTTCAGAAGTACTGTTTTGACGAACCAAGTGCATGAAGAATCAAGGTAATAAGCTAGAACATAGCAGAGGTGCATTTAAAATTTAGAGTCAGTCGTGGATGGATGTAGAGACTGTCATATAGAATGAAGTAAGTCAGAAAGAGAAAAACAAATACCGTATATTAACGCATATATATGGAACCTAGAAAAATGGTACAGATGAACCAGTTTGCAGGGCAGAAATAGAGACACAGATGTAGAGAACAAACGTATGGACACCATGGGGGAAAAGCCACGGGGGGTGTGTGTGTGTGATGAATTGGGCGATTGGGACATGTATACACTGATGTGTATAAAATGGATGACTAATAAGAACCTGCTGTATAAAAAATAAATAAAATAAAATTCAAAATTTCAAAAAAAAAATTTATCAGAGTCAGTATTTATAAGATAAATATATTTCAGGTTCATGCATAACAGCCAATGAACAGTTAGTTGCATTCAAAGAATATTATCTGATTTGGAGATATATATAAACATTCAATACTAGGAAAATACATAATAAAAATTGGGGTTTCTTTATTCCCATCTTACCCCTAGGTTCTTCATGACATTTTTTTTTTTCCTTAGAGACCTACTAGAGAATGGACTTGAGGATATGGGGAGGGGGAAAGGTAAGCTGTGACAAAGTGAGAGAGTGGTATGGACATTTACACACTACCAAATGTAAAATAGATAGCTAGTGGGAAACATCCGCATAGCACAGGGAGATCAGTTCGATGCTTTGTGACCACCTAGAGGGGTGGGATAGGGAGGGTGGGAGGGAGGGAGACACAAGAGGGAAGAGATAGGGGAACACATGTATATGTATAACTGATTCACTTTGTTATAAAGCAGAAACTAACACACCATTGTAAAGCAATTATTCTCCAATAAAGATGTTAAAAAAAAATTGGGGTTTGCTGTATTTAAATTGAAATTGCTAACAAAGTTATTTTCACTATCTCTTTACTCTGTAAACTGTAAAATGACTTGAAATTACACAGAGTCAATTCTCATTATTCATGGCAGTTATGTTTTTAAAAGTCACTACAAACAATGAATTTGTGAATACTGAGCCATTACTCCTAGAAGAAACACAGGGCTAGGTTCCTGCAAACCTCTGGTCACATTACCAGCTGATCAGTACATAACATTATGCGTGTTTCTGTTGCAAGACATACTATTTCATATATATTGTTGATTCAACAACACTTAAGTCATGGCCAACAGCACTACAACTCATGCCTGAACACATCTAACACATGTATTCTCCTTGTAAGGCACATCACAGCCTTCTTGCACTTGGGAACATTAGATATCACTACAGCACAATACTTGGGGGCTATTTTAAAGAGTGAAGTCAAAAGGCACAAAAGACAGAAAAATGTAGAACTAAATAGATTGTGAAAATGACCTTTGTTTATAGTACGAAAGCTGAAAAAAGAAAACAGAGCACTACATTTTCAGCTTTATCTCAGCTGAAAATGTCTGTCAGGTGACTCAAATTTTTCACCCTCTGCATGTGTCCATGAATGATGGTGAAGGCTCCACAAATAATGACTTCGGGATTACAGATAAATTTTAGCAAGCTAGCAAATTTGCAAATATAGAATCTATGAATAATGAGGACATCTGTAGATAAAATTTTATAAGCAAAAGTTGAAAAGAGAAAGTAAGCACAAATATCTAAAATGATAATGGAAAAATTACCATATAGATACAGGAAAAAAATTAAACAGTAGAAGCATTAGAAGAAAAGCCTGAAAAGGCAGGATGATTCTGACTATATGAAAATTAAACACTATGACTACATAAAAAGCAAATATTTCTGTCAAAATGACAACAACCACTACAACCATAAGCAAGGTCAAAAGAAATGACAAGCTAGGAAAAAAGTATTTGTAACTCACAGCACAAAGAATTCTTGCAAATCAAAAAGGAAAAGCACACATCCCAGCTGAAAAGTAGGCAACGGTGATGTTTCTAAAGTTTTCAGATAAGAAAAGATACACAGTTCTCTTAAACACAAGAAAAGGTGCTGAACTTCACAATAATAAGATAAATAAATTATAAATACAATGAGATAATCATTTCCAACTACTAGACTGAGAAATATCCAAAGGTCTGATAAATTATTGGCTAGGGCTTCCCTGGTGGCGCAGTGGTTGAGAGTCCGCCTGCCGATGCAGGGGACATGGGTTCGTGCCCCGGTCCGGGAAGATCCCACATGCCGCAGAGCGGCTAGGCCCCTGAGCCATGGCTGCTGAGCCTGCGCGTCCAGAGCCTGTGCTCCGCAACAGGAGAGGCCACAACAGTGAGAGGCCCGCGTACCGCAAAAAAAAAAAAAAAAAAAAATTATTGGCTAGACGGTGGGAAACAGAGACTCTCATACAATGTTGGTGGAAATGGAAATTAATACAATCTCTACTGAGAGCAATTTGGCAAAAATCTTTTAAAATTATAAATGTGTATCTTCTTCAATCCAGGAGTTCTAATTCTATAATCTAATTCTTGATTCTAATGCAATCTATTTAGATAATCTTAAGGATGTATTCAGACATCTACAAAAAGAATTATGTAAAACAACACTGACTATAGTATTAAATAGCAAACAACTGGAAGCAACCTAAACTTCCATCCGTAAGAGCTCAATCAAATAAGTATGGTACACATCTGTATATAAGAATATCTTGCATATGTTTAAAACAAGACAGTTTTACATATTGATATGAAGCGTTCTCCAAGAAATACTGAGGAAAGAGTACTTACCTATTATAAAACACTATACGAATTACCTATAAAAATGGAAAAATAAAAAAGTTTAAAGGAGTTAGATGATATAGCTTACCAAGTATACCTTCACTACATATTATTTATTTTTTATCGTCAGTAAATGTACACAGCACAAAAATAGAATACAAAAGGGTATACCGTGAAGTTCATAATTCAAAAAGATACGTGTACCCCTATGCTCACAGCAGCACTATTCACAATAGCCAAGACATGGAAACAACCTAAATGTCCATCGACAGATGAATGGATAAAGATGATGTGGTACACAAATACAATGGAATATTACTCAGCCATTAAAAAGAATGAAATCATGCCATTTGCAGCAACATGTAAGGAGCTAGAGAGTACCATACTGAGTGAAGTAAGTCAGACAGAGAAAGACAAATACCATATGATATTACTTATATGTGGAATCTAAAATACAGTAAGCCCCCTCCCTGCATAACAAATGAGCTCTGTTCCAAGAGCGCGTTCGTAAGTCCAATTTGTTTGTAAGTCCAACAAAGTTAGCCTAGGTACCCAACTAACACAATTGGCTACATAGTACTGTACTGTAATAGGTTTATAATACTTTTCACACAAATTATACATAAAAAACAAACAGGAACAAAAAATAAAACTTAAAAAAATATTTTTATGTATGTATGTATGTATGTATGTATGTATGTATGGCTGTGTTGGGTCTTCGTTGCTGCATGCGGGCTTTCTCTAGTTGCAGCAAGCGGGGGCTACTCTTCATTGTGGTGTGCGGGCTTCTCATTGCGGTGGCTTCTCTTGCTGTGGAGCACAGGCTCTAGGCACACAGGCTTCAGTAGTTGTGGCACGTGGGCTCAACAGTTGTGGTGCGCAGGCTTAGTAGTTGTGGCTCGCAGGCTCTAGAGCACAGGCTCAGTAGTTGTGGCGCATGGGCTTAGTTGCTCCGCGGCATGTGGGATCTTCCTGGACCA
The DNA here is from genome assembly GCF_964270905.1 of Leucopleurus acutus. NCBI lineage: Eukaryota > Metazoa > Chordata > Mammalia > Artiodactyla > Delphinidae > Leucopleurus > Leucopleurus acutus. The sequence goes on along the minus strand of NC_139145.1, from coordinate 120,638,654 downwards.
GGGCTAGAACCCATGTCCCGTGCATTGGCAGGCAGATGCTTAACCACTGCGCCACCAGGGAAGTCCCCCCAAATAAAACATTTTTAATCTTACAGTATAGTACCTTGAAAAGCACAGTAGTACAGTACAGCAGCTGGCATAGAGGGGCACATTCACATCTTTGAAAGTTTGCAACTTGAAGGTTCATATGTAGGGGACTTACTGTATGACACAAATGAACCTATCTATGAAACAGAAACAGAATCACGGATATAGAAACAGACTGGTGGTTGCCAAGGGGGAAGGGGCTGGGGGAGGGATGGAGTGGGAGGTTGGGGTTAACAGATGTAAGCTTTTATATATAGAATGGATACACAACAAGGTCCTACTGTATAGCACAGGGAACTATATTCAGTATCCTATGATAGATCATAATGGAAAATAAAAGAAAAAGACTGTATGTATATGTATAACTTTGCTGTATAGCAGAAATTAACACAACACTGCAAATCAACTATACTTCAATAAAAAAAATTAAGAAAAAAATTTTAAGGAGTAAGATGATATATCAATATCTTACCAAGTTTAACTTAATTACATATTTATTTTTTTACTGTCAGTAAATGTACACAGCACAAAAGAAGAAAAAATACAAAAAGGTATACTGTGAAGTTTCCCTCACATCCCTGTGTCTTCTAGTCCCTCTTCAGTAGTAACTAGACTATTGCCATGAGATGATAATCAATGCACACACATGCATATATGTAAATGTATATTTACACAAATGGCAGGAAGCAAAATACACACAGTTCTGCATCTTACTTTTTCATTTAAATATATTTTCCTATCAGATTGCTATACATAACAAACAACAATGTAGTTTAAGAAAAACACACACAAAAAAAGAATTAAAAGAATAAACTGAATAATGTTCAAAAACTGATTCAAACTATTTTAGAACTTTTATTTTATAACATGAATAACAATGGAGAAATAAATAATTTAAATAAACTATAACAAGTAGATACTCTAATTACGATAAGTGTAAAGGATGAGGGCTTTAGTAACTATTTATTCTTTTGGGGAAGCAATATGACAACACATGATGATCTACAGCACTAATTAGATTCTGAGGCCCAATACATGAAACTAATCAACAATTCACAAAAATAATTCTATGGAACTACAGTTTAACAAAAAAAGCCCAAAACAGACCTACTACTGTCATAGAGAAGTGTATATATATATATATATACACACACACACACACACACACACACATACCAATAACCTCAAATCTGACATATGAACCTTATGTACTTGAGAGATAGAGTGTAATATCATTGTTTAGCACATTTTGTTTTTACCATCACAACAGATTAATCTTTCAGAAATCATCCAACAACCGAAAATTAATTGTTCCAAAATGAAAAGGCGATGCAATGAATTGTGCCATCCAACCAAGTATTCAAAAAAATGATAAAATGTCTGTTTAAAAATAGGAGGAATAGTTGGTAGTGTACTTGTTTTCCTGTGATAGGTTATAAAACTGGGCACAATTTATGATGCAACTGTTTCCAGGCACTGGGCAACAGAGAGCACAGGGTGAGATTCTTGAGAAAGGGAAACAGGTGAGCTTTGCATTCACCCTCTTTGGCTGGACACAATTTCCAAACTGCAGCATGAAAGGTGGAGCCTGAGTAGAGAGTACTGTTCTTCCTGGGTGGGGGGAAGAAACAGGGATTGGAGTCTAGGCTCTGGAATAAGGCAGATGGAATTTGAGGAGGTAAGGTCTAGAGAGGAGGGACTTAAAGAGAAGGAGCCCCAAAAATCTGTGTAGGATTCCCACTTAGGTCCTTGCCCAAATCCTAAATTATGCACGTGTAGGACAAGACTCCACAGAGCCGGGCAGAAGCAGTTGCTGGGGGGCTGAGGGCTGGAGAGAGTTCTGAAGTCACACAGAGTTCTACCACTTACTATGTGGTCCAAAGCAAGTCATTTGGGAATAATAATAGTAACTAACTTGAGAGTGCTATTAAGATTCAATGAGGGACTGCCCTGGTGGTGCAGTGGTTAAGAATCCGCCTGTCAATTCAGGGGACATGGGCTTGATCCCTGACCCGGGAAGATCCTACATGCCGCGGGGTGACTGAGTCCACGTGCCACAACTACTGAAGCCTGCACACCTAGAGCCCGTGCTCTGCAACAAGAGAAGCCACTGAAATGAGAAGCCCACGCACTGCAACGAAGAGTGGCCCCTGCTCTCTGCAACTAGAGAAAGTCCGTGAGCAGCAACAAAGACCCAACACAGCCATAAATAAATAAATAAATTTATTTAAAAAAAAAAAGATTCAATGAAATAATAATGTCTAGCAACACACAGTAATCATTCAAAAAATATAGCTATTATTACTTGTAAAGGAAGAAAAATATGATGTGACAGTTTCTAGTTTCCTTTACAATAAAAACCCAACTAACACAGAGCTAAGAGTCTACTGAAACCAGGTTCTATAAAGTAAGACTTTTTTTTTACAAATTTAATTTAAATATTTATTATAAATTTTACAGTAAAAGTAAAATGAACCATATCCTAGAAGTCAAAATTCTACCTACAGGTAATGGCAAGAGTAGGGAAACTACAGAGTCCAAATTTTACCAAACAATGTACAACTTTCCAGATCAGCAGCTTAACTGGAAAAAACATGAAGTTTGTAAGCAAACAAATTTCAAATCAAATCCCTGCTCCCCTAACTAACAACTGACTGGTATCAAACAAGGTAGCTATGCTATCTTTTATATATATATATATATATATATATATATATATATATATATATATATATATAAAATAAGATTAACCAGAAGTATTTATCTAAACACAAAGACTCATTAATATTCAGGTACACTGCTTCACATCTTTCTTCTTCTGCCTAGAACCCAAGTTTTATTTAAAGTAGAATGCAGCTCAACCCTAAATTATATGCCATTTTAAAATATAAAAGGTCAATTTATGTGTCACAATAACTAGTAATGAAAGGATCAGAACTTCGAAGCTCAGAAAATTACTTTCTCCTACAGTATGAAGGTTCCTTAAAAAACTAAAAATAGAGCTACCATATGATCCAGTAATCCCACTCCTGGGCATATATCTAGAGAAAACTCTAATTTGAAAAGATACATGCACCCCAATGTTCACAGCAGCACTATTTACAATAGCCAAGACATGGAAGCAACCTAAATGTCTATTGAAAGATGAATGGATAGAGAAGATGTGGTATATACATATACAATGGAATATTACTCAGGCATTAAAAAGAATGAAGTAATGCCATTTGCAGCAACATGGGTGGACCTAGAGATTATCATACTGAGTGAAGTAAGTCAGACAGAGAAAGACAAACATCATATGATATCACTTAGATGTGGAATCTAAAAAAATGAACTTATTTACAAAATAGAAATAGACTCACATAGAAAACAAACATGGTTACCAAAAAGGAAAGGGGAAACAGGGATAAGTTTGGAATTTGGGATTAACAGATACACACTATTACATATAAAATAGATAAACAACAAGGACCTACTGTATAGCACTGGGAACTATATTCAATATCTTATAATAATATATAATGGAAAAGAATCTGAAAAAGAATGGGTATATATACATGTATATGTATAACTGAAATCACTTTGCTGTACACCTAAAACACTGTAAATCCAACTATACTTCCATTAAAAAAAATTAAAAAAAAAAAAGAAAGAAAAGAAATTAGTTTCTCCAAAAGCTTCTCCAACTATATTACTTGGTGTCTTCAAAATATGTTACATATATAATCTCAGGACAATAGCTGAACCCACAAGTAATAATAATTTAAAATAATCCTGTGCAAAAGAGAACATACTGTATGATTGCAGTTCTAAACTAAGTAAAACTAATCTTTGTTCATAGAGGTCAGAATGGTGATTGCCAGGATAGGTAAGTGTGGTGAATGACTAGAAAGGGGTACAAAGGAACTTCTGGACTGAGGGAAATGTTCTTTTATCTTGATGTAGTAACAATGGTATACCTTCTCAAAACTGATCAAACTCTTCACTTTAACTCTGTGCATTTTTTTAAAAAGTTTATTTATTTATTTAATTTTTGGCTGCATTGGGTCTTCATTGCTGCGTGCAGGCTTTTCTCTAGTTGAGGTGAGCTGGGGCTACTCTTCATTGCGGTGCGCGGGCTTCTCATTGCGGTGTCTTCTCTTGTGGAGCACAGGCTCTAGGAGCGCGGGCTTCAGTAGTTGTGGCATGCAGGCTCTAGAGCGCAGGCTCAGTAGTTGTGGCGCACGGGCTTAGCTGCTCCGCAGTATGTGGGATCTTCCCCAACCAGGGCTTGAACCCGTGTCCCCTGCATTGGCTGGCAGATTCTTAACCACTGCGCCACCAGGGAAGTCCCCATCTGTGTATTTTACTGTATATAAATTAACCTCAAAAAAAGTATTTGGAAAAAAAAATGAGAGCGATGTAAAAATGTTCTTGAATCCTCTTGCAAGGACACAATTCATACACAAAAATGATAAAACACCAAGTATTTTGTGAAATACCTGAATACTGAATGTCTTCTACTGATTGCTGTACATAAACATGGATTTCTGCAGAAGCAGGAGTTGCTCTGGTTAAACTTTCAGAATTTTATTTCTGAATTGAATTCATAGTTTTCCATTCACCAAGAGCTTCAAACAACACATAACTTACGTTCATAACCATTAACCCTGTAGTTTATTTCTGTTAATGGCAACCATACAGAAAAGCTAAACTTACAACATGACTCAGATAAAGTAATCTCTGGCTGATCCCTTAATGAAGGTACTCTTCAATTATGGCATCTCACCTTCTATTTGCCTATCTTCTGAATATAGGTACAGACCATGGAATTTTCCATCTAGGATTCTTCATAACCACAAGGACAATTACTATAGTGAAAGCCAGAAAACAAGCTGTTTTGACTTCATTTTCTCTCTTCTTTGACATTCCCTCCAATCTGTGCTCTAAGCCCATTCTAGACTTCAAAAAACCATGCCAGATACTGTAGACATGATGAAGAATGAGATGTAGTGCCTTGCCTCTAATGACAGAGGAAAGACAGATATATAAACAATAAAGATATTATACTGTGAAAAGCTATGTAATAGAAATAAGCAGAGAACAGATGCAAAGAGGGGAACTTACATGGATGGAGAATGGATAACAGTGGTATGACATTTGGGCCAGCCTTAGGCCTTGAAACACACTGCCCTAATGCTTCTAGCTGGTGCATTCTCTGCCTGGAATACTTCAGCCCACTTCATCCCCTGCCTAGTTTTTCTATTCATCTCTTTAGACTTTGCTGAATAACCTAGCTGAAGAACTTCAATTGAATAAAACTGACTTTAATCGAAGAATGAAATACAGGTAACTGTACTTTTAAATGTGAGGATTTATATAATTTAAAAAATGTCCCTCTCAGGAATGCATAGATTTTGAAAAGATGTTTTTCGAAATTTGCTTTTCAAGGCAACATGGAAACATCCACTAAGAATCATAATGTCCACAACCTTTTATTAAATAGTCACAACACAGAAAGTTACCCTAACGCTGTGACAGAATAGAACCGAGTACTACATATAAGAAGGTAGTTACTAATGTTATTGAGAATGCCAAAAGCTACTGAACTAAAGGAAGAGTGGCATAACATACAGGCAAACAAGCTGATAGAAAGAATACGTAAAAATATTAAAAATGTGATATTAAGTGGGGATATATATACACACACATATGCACAAAATACTGATGACAAACATCAAAATATGGATGAATATGGACCAAAAGTGTAAAATAATATGTAAAAAGGGAATACAATAGACACATAGATTTTACTAATTTAGTTAAAAATATTGAACACTTTTCTTATGTACTTTTCAAACACACAGAAAATAGAAAAAAACAGTACAATGAACATCCATATGAACACCACTTAGATTCAATAACAGCCATATATGCTTCATGCACACACATATATACATTTTGCTAAATCATTTAGAAATGTATTACAAACACTGTAACACTTCACTTCTAAATACTACAGTATGCAAATTTAAAGACCTTCTTCCAGAAACTACAACACCCTTATCACAGCTCATAAAATTAGCAATAGTTATCTAATCTCATTTAAAATCCAGTCTATATTCAAATTTCCTCAACCCCCAAGTCTCTTACAAATAGCTTTTCAAAACCAGGGTCTAATGAATAATAAAGGATGCCACATTGTATTTGGCTGTTATATCTCAAGTCACTTTTAATCTGGAATAGTTACCTACTCCATGTCATTTTTTCTTTCATGACACTGAATTTTTGAAGAAAGGAGGCCAGTTATCTTCTACAACATGCCACGTTCTGGACCTGTCTGATCATTTCTTTTGTGGTGTCATTTAACTTGTTGCTCTATCCCCAGTATTTCTGATAAATGGGAAAGTAGATCCTAAAGGTTTGTTTAAATTCCACTTAAACTTTTTTGACCATAACACTTCATAGGTAATACAGTGTATTTCATACTGCATCTCAAATGAAAAAGCAAGTCTGACTGTCTGATTACAGTGACGCAAAATTTCATCTCTGATTCTAAGGATCTCTTTATTATAAAGGTATGTTTTCCTTTCAATACAACCAACCAACAAGTATTTGCTGAGATGATACTTTGACATCATAAGAATTCTAGAGGGGATTTAGATCAATCTTTTATCAAATAGTTTTTGCATCAAAATGTCTTTAATATTGTTTTACATTAACTTTTCTACTTTTCAATATTTTAATTTTTAAACATATATTTTCTACAAACTACAAAATTTATAAAAAAGTAACATTCTCTTTTATAATGATGGTAGACTTACTCCTTAATTGAAATGTGAGTGCCTTCTTTCTTTATGACTTTGTTTGAAACCCTGTAAGGAAAATAAAGGCATTTAGAAGCATAGAACACGGGAGAAAATATTTGCAAATGAAGCAACTGACAAAGGATTAATCTCCAAAATATACAAGCAGCTCATGCAGCTCAATATCAAAAAAACAAACAACCCAATCCAAAAATGGGCAGAAGATCTAAATAGACATTTCTCCAAAGAAGATATATAGATTGCCAATAAACACATGAAAGGATGTTCAACATCACTAATCATTAGAGAAATGCAAATCAAAACTACAATGAGGTATCACCTCACATAGGTCATAATGTCCATCATCAAAAAATCTACAAACAGTAAATGCTGGAGAGGGTGTGGAGAAAAGGGAACCCTCTTGTAGTGTTGGTGGGAATGTAAATTGATACAGCCACTATGGAGAACAGTATGGAGGTTCCTTAAAAAACTAAAAATAGAATTACCATATGACCCAGCAATCCCACCCTGAGAAAACCATAATTCAAAAAGAGTCATGTACCACAATGTTCATTGCAGCACTATTTACAATAGCCAGGACATGGAAGCAACCTAAGTGTCCATCGACAGATGAATGGATAAAGAAGATGTGGCACATATATACAGTGTAATATTACTCAGCCATAAAAAGAAATTGAGTTATTTGTAGTGAGGTGGATGGACCCAGAGTCTGTCATACAGAGTGAAGTAAGTCAGAAAGAGAAAAACAAATACCGTATGCTAACACATATATGAGGAATCTAAAAAAAAAAAGAAAAAGTGGTTCTGATGAACTTAAGGGCAGGACAGGAATAAAGACGCAGACACAGAGAATGGACTTGAAGACACGGGGAGGGGGAAGGGTAAGCTGGGACAAAGTGAGAGAGTAGCATTGACATATATACACTACCAAGTGTAAAACAGCTAGCTAGTGGGAAGCAGCTGCATCGCACAGGGAGATCAGCTTGGTGCTTTGTGACAACCTAAGGGATAGGGAGGGTGGGAGGGAGACGCAAGAGGGAGGGGATATGGGAATACATTATACATATAGCTGATTCACTTTGTTATACAGCAGAAACTAACACAACATTGTAAAGCAATTATATTCCAATAAAGATGTTAAAAAAAAAAGAACACACATTTTATACAGAAGTGAACATTTTGTTTCACATAAGACATTTCATTAATTCTCTTTAACAAAATATCATCAGAAAATAAGTTTACAGCCTTCAAATGTACTTTAAAAGTGACTCCAAAGTAAACAATTATTAGGCTGCAATTAAGAAAGTCTTCTTCTTTCACTAAGTCTGAAGATGTTCCTGAGCCAACTTATATCTTATTTTCTGTCAAATAAAATATATAATGTGTCACACTCATTTATTAAAATAAAACCATTAAAAACCAGTACTCACTAGACAAAAATATTTTAGAAGTTCAAAAAAAAAATCAAGACTCAAATATTTACTGTTTTTCCTGGTCATACTTAGCACAAATGTCCTACTCCTCTCTTCTCCCTTCTGGCCTCAATACCTTCTATCTTTCCCTACATATATACTAGCTTTCGACTTCACCATTAATCTATATCTTTGAGGCCACAAGATATATTAAAGGGGATTTGTTACTAATAAGTACCAAAGTTAGAGCCTGTGCTATGTTATTTCAATAACATTACTCTCATTCATCTGCATTCTGTTAGGATTTCTAGAAAAAGAAAAATGTATAGGTTAAGAGCTAGACCCAAATCCTGTCTGGCTGCTCTTATGGGAACAGGTTAGTAATGGAAAAGTTGTCAATCATGTATGCTTCTGTGGAGCAATGGCTAAGAATCGCTACCTGAAGGCAACGCTCTCTAAAACCCACATAAGCTATTGGAAAACATGACAATGAACAGTAGCTGCTTCTTTTTAATGGTAAAAATTTCCAAGAGACAAAAATGCAAGATCTAGGAAATGGCAATTTGCTTACACTTCTGAATATGAACATAGGTTTATATTTTAATTTATGCAGATATACAAATAATACTGCAAAAAGTAAAGATCATTTCTCTGGAACAAGTTAATCATAGCTTAGCCCTGAATTTGTGGCATATATACTGGACAAGGCTGCTTTCCTAGGAACTGGTGCTTGAACTCACAAAAGAAACAGAAACATCTGCATTTTGTTGGTTAGGACCAGAGTTCAAAGTCTGTTGAAAATCTGCTAGGTTTTAATAACAGTACAATCAAGTATGTGAAATATGAATGTTTATGAGTACAATTAACCAACTTTTATTTTCATCCAGGTCATCCTTCAAATCAAATATATTCTGACACGTTAGAACATTCATATTTTTAAACTGCTGCTAGAGTTATCAAAGAAGAAAGCAATAAGGTGTATAACTATTTAAGGCTGTGGTAAAACAAACATTTTCAAGTTGCGCCAGTGGCAATACACGTGGAAAGAATTGTGGAAAGGCAGTCAATAGTATCAAAAGCTACTAAAATGTTTAAAAACTATACTAAAATAAAATGTTTATACTTTTTGACCCAATAATGATACTTCCAGATGTCATAAGGAAATAATCTGCAAGAAGCTTTATATATAAGAATGGTTATCTAATTACCAGAGGAAAAACTTGCTAATGTTCAACATTTAGCAAACGATGAACTTATTCTGAACCAGACTTCCTATGAACCAGGCACTATTCCAGATGCTAAAGATCCAAGGTTATAAGACAGACAAGGTCCCTGCTCCCGTGGAGCTCAACATTCTACTGGAAGGAGACAGATAAACAGGTAAAGAAAATCATACCAAGAACGATAAATGCCACACAGAGAATCTAAGTGGGGTGATATAATAGAGAATGAGGGCGGATCACTTCTAGTTCAATCAGGAAGAGGAAATTTCAGTTGAGATCTGAGCAACAAGCCAGACAAGTGAAATACAGGATAACAGCTTTCCAGACTAAAGAATAATGAGTGCAAAGGCCCAGAAGAAGGTATAAATCTGGACATGAGCAAGAAAAGAGGCCAGTGTTGCAGGAGTGTACTGAGTAAGAAGAGTGTGGAGGAACTTCCCTGGTGGTCCAGTGTGTAAGACTCTATGCACCCAATGCCCGGGTTCGATCCCTGGTTGGGGAACTAGATCCTGCATGCATGCTGCAATTAAGAGTCCACATGCCACAACTAAGAAGTCTGCATGGTGTAACTAAATATCTCACATGGTGCAACTAAGACCCCATGCAAATAAATAAATAAATATTTGAAAAAATAAAATATCACTCTAGCTGCTGTATTCAGAATGGATTTGCCAGGATGGGACATGAAATTTCGTAAGAAAAAGAATACTTGGGATCTGCTGCAGTAAGGTAAGAGATAATGATGTCTTATCCAGAATATATAAAGAGCTATTACAACTCATCAACAAAAAGACAAACAACCTATTCAAAAAATAGGCAAAGGATGTGAATAGACAGTTCTCCAAAAAAGATATATAAATGGCCAACAAGCACATGAAAAGATGCTCAACATCGTTTAGTCATTAGGGAAATGCAAACCAAAACCATTATAACGTATCACTTCATACCCACTAGGATGGCTATAATCAAACAAGGAGACAATAGTAAGTGTTGGTGACGATGTGGAGAAATAGGAACCCTCACACATTGCTGGTGGTTATAATAAAATGGTGCAGTCACTTTATTTATTTACTTATTTTTTCTTTAAAGACTTTTTTTTTATGTGTACCATTTTTTTAAAGTCTTTATTGAATTTGTTACAATATCGCTTCTGTTTTATGTTTTGTTTTTTTAGCCGAGAGGCATGTGGGATCTTAGCTCCCTGACCATGGTTCCGCTACAGCGATCTTTTGAGCCAGCAATTCTACACCTAAATATATATCCAAGAAAACTGAAAATATACATCCATACAAAATTTTATACACAAATGGTGATAACAGAATTATTCATTGTAGCCAAAAAGATGAGACAACCCAAATGTCCATCAACTGATGAATGGATAAGCACAATGTGGTACATCCATGCAATTAAAAGAAATGGGGACCTGAACGAACTTTTAGCTAATATATCTCGGTTAAAACAAGAGATGATAGTATCTTGAATGGGTATTAGTGGAGAGAAATCAAAGTGCATTGATTCAGGATCTGTATGGAAACAGTCAACAGAACTTTCTTACAAATTGGTTATAAAAAGTAAAGGAATAGATTCAATGCAATCCCTATCAAACTACCACTGGCATTTTTCACAGAACTAGAACAAAAAATTTCCCAATTTGCATGGAAACACAAAAGACCCCGAATAGCCAAAGCAATCTTGAGAACGAAAAATGGAGTGGGAGGAATCAGGCTCCCTGACTTCAGACTATACTACAAAGCTACAGTAATCAAGACAGTATGGTACTGGCACAAAAACAGAAAGATCAATGAAACAGGATAGAAAGCCCAGAGATAAACCCACGCACATATGGACACCTTATCTTTGATAAAGGTGGCAGGAATGTACAGTGGAGAAAGGACAGCCTCTTCAATAAGTGGTGCTGGGAAAACTGGACAGATACATGTAAAAGTATGAGATTAGATCACTCCCTAACACCATACACAAAAATAAGCTCAAAATGGATTAAAGACCTAAATGTAAGGCCAGAAACTATCAAACTCTTAGAGGAAAACATAGGCAGAACACTCTATGACATAAATCACAGCAAGATCCTTTCTGACCCACCTCCTAGAGAAATGGAAATAAAAACAAAAATAAACAAATGGGACCTAATGAAACTTCAAAGCTTTTGCACAGCAAAGGAAACCATAAACAAGACCAAAAGACAACCCTCAGAATTGGAGAAAATATTTGCAAATGAAGCAACTGACAAAGGATTAATCTCCAAAATTTACAAGCAGCTCATGCAGCTCAATAACAAAAAAACAAACAACCCAATCCAAAAATGGGCAGAAGACCTAAATAGACATTTCTCCAAAGAAGATATACAGACTGCCAACAAACACATAAAAGGATGCTCAACATCACTAATCATTAGAGAAATGCAAATCAAAACTACAATGAGATATCATCTCACACCAGTCAGAATGGCCATCATCAAAAAATCTAGAAATAATAAATGCTGGAGAGGGTGTGGAGAAAAGGGAACACTCTTGCACTGCTGGTGGGAATGTGAATTGGTTCAGCCACTATGGAGAACAGTACAGAGGTTCCTTAAAAAACTACAGATAGAACTACCATATGACCCAGCAATCCCATTACTGGGCATATACCCTGAGAAAACCATAATTCAAAAAGAGTCATGTACCAAAATGTTCATTGCAGCTCTATTCATAATAGCCTGGAGATGGAAACAACCTAAGTGCCCATCATCGGATGAATGGATAAAGAAGATGTGGCACATATATACAATGGAATATTACTCAGCCATAAAAAGAAACGAAATTGAGCTATTTGTAATGAGGTGGATAGACCTAGAGTCTGTCATACAGAGTGAAGTAAGTCAGAAAGAAAAAGACAAATACCGTATGCTACCACATACATATGGAATTTAAGAAAAAAAATGTCATGAAGAACCTAAGGGTAAGACAGGAATAAAGACACAGACCTACTGGAGAACTGACTTGAGGATATGGGGAGGGGGAAGGGTGAGCTGTGATAGGGCGAGAGAGAGTCATGGACCTATACACACTAACAAACGTAAGGTAGATAGCTAGTGGGAAGCAGCCGCATGGCACAGGGATATCGGCTCGGTGCTTTGTGACCGCCTGGAGGGGTGGGAGAGGGAGGGTGGGAGGGAGGGAGACGCAAGAGGGAAGAGATATGGGAACATATGTATATGTATAACTGATTCACTTTGTTATAAAGCAGAAACTAACACACCACTGTAAAGCAATTATACCCCAATAAAGATGTTAAAAAAAAAAAAAGTGAAGGAAAGTGAGGAACCAATCAACGCTAACTCCGCATTTGTGGCTTGAGAAACTGGTGTTGCTAGTGCATCAATGTTACTGCTTACTGAGATGGAAAGGCTGTGGGAATAGAGGTGTATGAAATAACACTAACAGTTCAGTTTTGGCTATATTGGTTTGAGATGTACCTAACAGACATCCATGTGGTTAGGGAAAATAGGCAGTTGGATAAACAAGTCTCAAATTCAGAGCTAGACATCTGAGAACTTCCAGTACAGACATGCCATTTTAAGTCCTAGAGCAGATGAGGTCACCTAGTGAGAGTTTATAGTCAGAGAAGAGAAGGGGGCTATGGGTTACGCATAAGGAATCCCACAAAGATATTGGGTAGAGGAGGAAAAGCTGTTAAAGGAGTCTAAAAGGAGCAGCCAAGGAAGAAGGTAATGACTAGTAGATTAAAACGTGTTACCAAAGGCAGGAGAAAGAAGTCTTTCAGAAGTGTAGTCAAATATATTAAAATGTTGCTGAGAGGTAAGAGACATAAAGCAGAGAACTGACTGCTGAGTCAGCAATCTGGAGGTAAAATCTCAATACAGGGCTTCCCTGGTGGCACAGTGGTTAAGAATCCACCTGCCAGTGCAGGGGACATGGGTTCGAGCCCTGGTCTGGGAAGATCCCACATGTTGTGGAGCAACTAAGCCCGCCCACCACAACTACTGAAGCCCGCGTGCCTAGAGCCTGGGCTCCGCAACAAGAGAAGCCACCGCAATGGGAAGCCACGCACCACAACGAAGAGTAGACCCCGCTCACTGCAACTAGAGAAAGCCCACACGCAGCAACGAAGACCCAACATAGCCCAAAATAAATTCATTAATTAATTAAAAACAATCTTTAAAAACAAAAAAATCTCAATACAGTAGGAAAGACAGAAGTCTACCTGACAGGCCTGAAGAGAATGTGAGATAAGGAAGTAAAGAGGACAACTAGAGATATTTTTTTTTTTTGGTGGTACGCGGGCCTCTCACTGTTGTGGCCTCTCCCGTCGCGGAGCACAGGCTCCGGACGCACAGGCTCAGCAGCCATGGCTCATGGGCCTAGCCGCTCCGCGGCATGTGGGATCTTCCCGGACTGGGGCACAAACCCGTGTCCCCTGCATCGGCAGGCAGACTCCCAACCACTGTGCTATCAGGGAAGCCCCTAGAGATAATTTTTTGAAGAAGTTCATCTATGAAGCGGAGGAGAGAAATGATGTGATCACCAGGGAAGTTAGAAAGAATATATTTGAAGTAAATGGTCAGTAAATTTAGTGAAATTGGTCACCAACAGAATGACGAGTAAGAAAAGCCAACTTCTTTTTTTTTTTTTTTGGCTGCACAACGTGGCATGCGGGATCTTAGTTCCCCAACCAGGGATCGAACCTGTGCTCCCTGCAATGGAAGCACGGAGTCCTAACCACTGGACTGCCAGGGAAATCCTGAACTAAACTCTTACAGAATGTCTTTACTTTATATATAGAAAGATGAACATAAAAACAATACATTTCTTATGAGCACTCATATATACCTGAACACAGAGAAAGAGATTTTGATAGGCTATACGGCAAACTAATATCAGTGGTGACCTCTGGAGAAGGGTAGAAACTGGGCCTGGCTTTTTTTTTTTTTAATTAATTTTTATTGGAGTACAGTTGATTTACAATGTTGTGTTAGTTTCTGCTCTAGAGCAAAGTGAATCAGTTATACATATATCCACTCTTTTTAAGATTCTATTCCTATATAGGTCATTACAGAGTATTGAATAAGAGTTCCCTGTGCTGTATAGTAGGTTCTTATTAGTTATCTATTTTATATATAGTAGTGTGCATATGTCAATCTCAGTCTCCCAATTTACGGGCATGGCTTTGATCACCAACAGGATTTTTGTCTCATCTTTAATTTTTGAAAATTTTACAAGGTTTTACATTTATCACGTGTAATTAACAAATATATATTTTTAAAGGATACAAAACAATGTAAATGGTATGAGGACACAAAACTATATTTAAAAAGTGAATCACATAAGACTAAAGAGATATGACAACAAAAGGTAACACGTGGCCCTGGACTGAATTCTAGATTAAAAAACAACTTTCTTTTGTTGTAAAGGACACTCATAAGACAACTGGCAAAATTTGAATAAGGCCAGTAGATAAGATCATAGTATCAGTATTAATCGATTTAAGTTCCTGATTTGATAACTATATGGTGATTATACAAAAGAATGTTCTTCCTTTCAGGAAATACATAGTGTATTTAAATGCTAGGGGCACTGTATCTGCAACTGATTCTGAATAGCTTCGGGGGGGAAAATATAGATAGATACAGAGAAAGAGAGAGGAGAGAGAAGGAAAAATGAAATGAATGAGAAAGCTAAAGGGGTAAAAAGTTGACATTTGGGGAACCTACACATGGCAATTCTTGTACTACTTTTGCAACTTTTCTGTAAGTCTGAAATTATTAAAACAACAACACCACACTTGTATTCTGGTTTGGTTACCTACCAAAGCTGAACCTTCACATACCATGTGATCCAGCAATTCCACTCCTAGGTATATACCCAAGAGAAATGAAAACGTACATCCTCACAAAAACTTGTACATGAATGTACATAGCAGCATTATTCATTACAGCCAGAAAGTGGAAACAACCCAAATGGATAAAATGTGGTATACACAACGGAGTATTATTCGGCAATAAAAAATGAAGTACTGATACATGCTACAACACAGATGGATCTAGAAAACATTAGGCTGAGTGAAAAAGGATACACACAAAAGATCACATACAGTATGATTCTATTTATTCAAAATGCCCAGAATAGGCAAATCCAAAAGAAGACAGAAAGTAGTTTAGTCATTGCCTACTGCTGGGAGGTTGGGGAAAATGAGGGTATGTGATTTTCTTGGGGTTGGGGGGTAGATAATGAAATTATTCTAAAATTGATTGTAGGGACTTCCCTGGCGGTCCAGTGGTTAAGACTCTGCACTTCCAATGCAGGGGGCGCAGGTTCAATCCCTGGTCAGGGAACTAAGATCCCACATGCTGTGCAGTGTGACCAAAAACAAATAAAATGAAATGAAACAAAATGAAATGAAATAAAATAAAATTGATTATAGTGATGGCTACATAATTGTGAATATAATAAAAACTAAAACCACTGACCTGTGCACTTTAAATGGGTGACCTGTATACCATGTAAATTGTATCTTAATAAAGCTTAATTATTAAAAATATTTAATAGCCCCAAATTGGAAACAAACCAAATGTCCGTCAACGGTTAAAATGAATAAACAGATTATGGTATATGTATACAATGGAATGAAATACAGCTACAACCACACACAACAATGTAGATTAATCTCACAAAGTGTTGAGCAAAATAAGCCAGCCATAAAGGAGTATATGTGTGATTCTATTCACAAAATTAAAAAATTTGATGACATTATAAGTCAGGAAAAGGGTTACCCTTAGGAAAGGGATTGGTAATGACTAGAAGGGGATAAAAGGAAACTTTAGGATTATGGTCTTTTTCTTTATATTAGCGCTGATTACACAAATGTGATCACTTTGTGAAAATTCATCAATCTGTGGACTTCTAATATGTGTACTCTTCTGCCTGCATATTTCAATAAAAAGTTTACACTAACAACAACCACCAAACAAAGCCATGAACCTTTGCATGATATGAACCTGAAAACAAGGCAAAATATGGTACATCTGGGTACTAGAACTATGGATGAATTTTGCCCCCTCTATCTTTCCTGTCTAAAAAATTTTAAAATAAACATAACTTGGGCTTCTCTGGTGGCGCAGTGGTTGAGACTCCGCCTGCCGATGTAGGGGACACAGGTTCGTGCCCCGGTCCGGGAAGATCCCACATGCCGCGGAGCGGCTGGGCCCGTGAGCCATGGCCGCTGGGCCTGCGCGTCTGGAGCCTGTGCTCCGCAATGGGAGAGGCCACAGCAGTGAGAGGCCCGCGTACCACAAAAAAAAATAATAATAATAAATAAACATAACTTATGCCAATACTTTATATATAATTATTTTTCAAAATACAGTTGGCCTTCTGTATCCACAGATTCCACATCTGCAGATTCAACCAACTGCAGATCAAAAGTATTAGAAAAAAGGAATTCCAGAAAGTTCCAAAAAGCAAAACTTTAATTTGCTACATACCAGCAACTACCTACATATCATTTACATTGTATTAGGTATTATAAGTAATCTAAAGATGATTCAAAGTACACAGGAGGATGTGTGTAGGTTATATGCAAGTAGTATGCCATTTTCTATAAGGGACGTGAGCATCCCCGAATTTTGGTACCTGCAGGGATCCTGGAGCCAATCGCCTGCAGATACCGAGAAACAACTATATTTCATAATTTACAGAAAACATGCAGAGAAATTTGAAGTGCAGAAGGGGGAAGCTTCGAAAGTTATCAGATGACTGGTCTCAAAACACATTACAAACTATTAATTTAGTTTCCATTAACATTTCGGTCATTAAAAGTGCAACTTCATCATACCGTACAAATATATCAGGGTTATACAACAGCTGAAGAGTAGCTTTAAAGTAAGAATATTGGTGGAGGAATGTACAGATGATATACTTATAAAATTACATCTTCAAGTCAGTTGTTTAGTTTCTTTTATATATTAGTTAACTAAAAATTCAAGTATCACATCATAATCTTAGCATGCCATATTAGTTTCATTTTTTTAAAAACTTTAAAATTTCCTGCTAAATTACAATAGAACATGTCTGCAACAGATAGATGCATAAAACGAGAAGTTTGGAGCCTCAGTCCCTAAGGTCCAGTTTGGCATTTATCACACCAGACTTTCACTGTGCACAAAAATAACTTATTTTTTTGTCTTTCTTTTCCTTTTACTTGGAGGGGGGGTGGGGGAGTTGGGGGTATTATCCTTCCTTTTTCCCTCTCCTACAACCCATTTTATTTCAAATCAAAATAGAAAGACTAATGAGATTAGAAAATAATTTAGAAAAAGTTTCACTAAATTAGAAAATGTACACATTCGTCCCTTGATAGCCATGGGGGGGGAATGAGTTCCAGGATACACCCCCATCCTGCCCTGCCACTGAACACCATAATCTGCGGATGCTCCAGTCCCTTATATAAAATGGCACAGTACTTGCATGTAACCTATGCACATCCTCTCATATACTTTAAATCATCTCTAGGTTACTTATAATATCTAATGCTATGTAAATAGTTGTCAGCATGCAGTAAATTCAAGTTTTGCTTTTTTGGAACTTTCTGGAATTTTTTTTCTTCGAACATTCACAGTTGGTTGAATGCATGGATGCGGAACCCATGGATACAGAGGGCCAACTGTAATAAAAATAACCTAATGATATGAAAGATTTTTAAATGCACTACAACTATACTTAGTGGGGACAATACAACAGTAATTTTAGCCTTAGATAGCTGTATTGTTTAAAACTGTAAGGTACAGACATACCTTGCTTTATTGTACTTTGCAGATACTGTATTCTGCACAAATTGAAGGCTGGGGCAACCCTGTGTTGTCAGATAGTAGCTAGCTTTTCTCGGCAATAAAATATTTTAAAATTAAGGTATGTACACTGCTTTTAAGACATAATGCTATTACATACGTACTAGAATACAGTATAGTGTAAATATAACATTTATACGTACTAGGAAACCAAAAAATTCATGACTCGCTTAATTGTGATGCTCACTTCATTGCAGTGGTCTGGAACTGAACCTGCCTATAGTTTTCAACTCTCAGGATCTACCTAACATAAGAAACCACTTTTTAGTCACAAACGAAACAAAGTCACAAAACCACAAAGTGACTGTCAGGAAAGATGCTGAGTGATCACTTACCATATAGTAACCAGTATGATAACCACTCATGTACCAAGAGATTAACATACTTCCCAAAGCATCAGCATCATCCAGAGAATCTGGACACATAGGAGGTGGTGGGGGAATTATCTGGAAATGGAAAAAGATACACTTTAAAATCAGTAGACAAAAACATAAGGTCTGGAAACCTATTTTACGTACAGAATGCTGGATGTTAGTTGTATCTTTCCCTACATTCCATGTCATCTCCTAGTTAAAATTTTTTTAAAAATCTGGGATTTGGAGAAAGCCAACCAGTAACAACAACAAGAGACCAATAAAATTAAATTGAATAAGAATCAAAAGGCAACAGGTCACATAAAATATTTAAACATTTTGCTTTCATTAGACCTATTTTTCTGTTCCATTATGAAGCTATAGGTAAAAGACAAAGGATAAATACTTCTATGGTTTTCCTCAAAAAACACCCACACAGCGTTTTCAAGTAAAAGTTCTGGCTAGAACATCTGCACGGCCCCCACCCCAATGCAGTCTGCCAAAAAGTGTGTTTGTATTTTGCCTATTGTTGATACCTGGACAGTCTACGTGATCAGACCATGCCTGGAAGGGTAAAACATTAATCCTAAGGTATGGTGTAAATAAATCCTTTTGGATAGGCGCTATCTCCCTTAGAATGAGATACTGCTGCCGGGAAGGAAGCATGAATAATATGGGCTATAAGAGAACTGAGTCTGGGTAGCAGAAGGTCATTAAAAACAAAAACCCTGGGACTTCCCTGGTGGCGCAGTAGTTAAGAATCTGCCTGCCAATGCAGGGGACATGGGTTGAAGCCCTGGTCGGGGAAGATCCCACACGCTGCAGAGCAACTAAGCCCGTGTGCCACAACTGCTCCTGCGCTCTAGAGCCCGCGAGCCACAACTACTGAGCCCGCGCGCCTAGAGCCCGTGCTCCGCAACAAGAGAAGCCACCGCAGTGAGAAACCTGGGCACCGCAATGAAGAGTAGCCCCCGCTCACCACAACTAGAGAAAGCCGCGCACAGCAACGAAGACCCAACGCAGCCAAAAATAAAAAACAAAAGCAAAAAAACCCTGAAGTTTAGTCCGAATTTTTACCCATCAGAACCTGGCTGTGACATTTCTGAACTAACTATGTTCTGCTAAATCCCAAACTGTGTATGAAAGCAAAGTTTAATCTGAATTCTTTTGCACTTACTGGTGGTCCAGAAGGAAATGGAGGCAGCCAGGATGACGGGAAGGGTGGCGGCGGTGGCGGGCCACTGAATTTTAGACCTGGCTGTAAAGAACATTTCAAAGAAAGACCAATTTAACAGTTTCAATATGTAAAGAGCAAAAAAGAATTCAATGTCAAAAGAATCGAAATAATTGTCCAGAATAATATCTATACTATTCATATCAAAACGGTTAAATAGAATTTCACGTACCAAATGCTGAAGTCATATATACTCATAAATTTAGGTTTTTCTCATTTCCTTTCTATGTAGACATTCAGGCAGTAAAGCCAAAGTAAGAAAAATTTAAAATTACCTAATAAATCAGAGACCGTATACTCAGCAAGACATTTCCATCATAAAAGACCAAAAGACCATATCTCCCACAATTTCATTAATTAAATTGCATAATCTATTGGATGTCCTTTCAATTACATATGCTAATTTAGAGCATATATTATAAAAATTAGTGTCTCTCACTTAACAAGAAAAATCAGCCCCCTGAGACCAATGAAGCATGTTTATTATGTATATAAATTAAGAGGTCTTACCATTCTGAAAAATGTAATAGAATATAAACCTCAATAAGGAAGCTTTCAACAGGGAATCCTAAGGAAAAGTTTTAATGTCATGCTTGATTTTAAAAATCTTTATTATTATCACTGCCTGAAGAAATCAATGCTTTATACAAAACTACTGGACGGGGACTTTGATTCCATGATATAACCTAAAGTAAAAATACTTTTTGTTTAAGTTGATTTGCTACTGATAACCAAAAGAACCATGAATAAAAACAGCATTTACATTTCGCTCTACAAAACAGTCTGGGAGCTTCTTTGGATTTCACCTGTATCAGATGTAAATACTGTGTTCTCTTCCAATTTTTACATACCTTATACAAGTGACACAGAGAACTACAGCACAACATCCAGCTGATGATAAAATATTATACTTTCAAACTTAAGTTTGCTAAACTATTTTTTTTATTAATTTTTATTGGAGAATAGTTGCTTTACAATGTTGTGTTAGTTTCTGCTGTACAGCAAAGTGAATCAGTTATACATATATACATATATCCCCTCTTTTTTCGATTTCCTTCCCATTTAGGTCACCACAGAGCATTGAGTAGGGTTCCCTGTGCTATACAGTAGGTTCTTATTAGTTATCTATTTTACACATAGTAGAGTATATATATCAATCTCCAAAAGTTTGCTATTACTCTAATATACCTAATACTCTATAAAAATTGTTAGGAAAGGCTTTCATTATAAACTATTCTGCATTACTATCTTATTTCCTTTACAAAGAATTCTCAGGTATGTATTTACAACATCTATGGAAAGCTACTAAAGTTTCATGAGGGAAATCCCTAGCAGTCCAGGTGGCCCGGGTTCAATCCCTGGTCCGGGAACTAAGATCCTGCAAGCCGCAGGGCGCAGCCAAAAAAAAAAGTTTCGTGAGAAAAGCTACGAGTCACTTCATGGAGGGGCTGAATGTTCCAATACTATATGAACTATCTCCTGGAAAACCTTTTCTGGGTAGTTTACCTTTCCTGGTCCCAGACCTGGTCCTGGCATATGGGGTGGTGGAGGGAGAAAAGAGTTCCATGGAGCAGCTTTTGACTTGATGCTATTTGGTTTATTTACAGGAGACCTGGAGGAGTTCTCGCTTTCATCTGTTGAAATTTGACTTTCATTTTCATTCTTTTAAGAGAAAGAAATACATGTACTTTTGTTATAAAGGCATCATTAAGAAAAATATAATGCTTCAGGGGATCAAACTGACAACCAGTTATACTGCTTAATTTCTCATCTAGTTTCTGCTTCCAAGAATTCCATTTTTTTATCCTTACCTCCTGAGCATTCTGTTCTATATTATTAGCTACTTCAGAGGTTGTGGAAAGTAGATCAGACAGATTTTGCTCCTCTCTATTTCCATATCCAGTGTAAATGACAACACAGGTTTCTCTCTTAAAGTCAATCGAAGCAATGGTAGCTGGGTAAACACAGCCATCTTCTGACCAAATGGCAGCACATTTGTCACCAACTTTCCACTATAAGAGAAACCAAAGATAGACACATGCACATTTCTTTAAAAGAGGGTAAACTATAATCTTGTTTGGGTGGAGCGGGGTTGGGGGTGGAGGGGACAGTCTCTGGTTAACTGTTCTGGGAGGCAGAATGTTATAGTGAAAAAACTTGGGGCCAAAACCACAGAAATCTGAATTCTAATATAAATATAACATGACATAGTCCTGCCATTTATATAATCATGGACCAGTTTCTTAATCTCCTTGAGTCTTATTTTCCTCATCTGTTAAGTGGGTGTAGTATAATCTGCCTCACATATTTGTTGTGAAGAACAGAAAAGAGGGGAAGCATGTAAAGTGTCCAGTACGCTAGCCCAACACATAGCACGTGCTTATCAAACATCAGCTCTCTTCCCCCTTGGTAATGATGAAACTAAAGCAACTAATGAGACACCAAAATAATTAGCTTCTATGTGGACTGTTTTAAATAGCAGAAATGACTCTACCCAGAGTATCTGGTCCCCAGGTATTAACAGTTTTAGGATTTTTGAAGGAAAAAAAAAGGATACCTCTCTCAGATTTAGAAAAGTCAAACACTGCCAATTCAGTTTAAGCCTTCAGGTACTTCTTGCAAGTTGCACTGCCTTCCTCCCCTCTACCGCCAACATAAACACTGTCCTGAATTTAGTATTTATCATTTCCTCCTAATTCTTTATATTAACATGCATGTTCCTAAACAATAGAAAGTTTAATAGGTGCTTTAGAAATTTTATGTCAATAGAAAATACTGTCCTAATAATTTAAAGGTACTTTATACTATTTAATAAGGACAGTAACAAGAAATTCTTTGAAGTTAAATCTCAAGGTTTTAAAATAACCTGCTTCAAGGGAGTTGTGGTATTCTTTCTTTGGCTTTTGTTCTTCTTAGCAGGTTTTCTTTTAGGTGCGCCTTTTGGTTTTTCTGAAACTTCGGGAATGTCACCGTTCTTTAGAGCGTGCTATGAAAACATCAATAGAAACGTACATGTTACAGGGTGATATATTAAGAAAGTCACAATATAACTCAGTCACTATAAACTGGTCTCCAGGCCCCACTGTCTCAGATAGCTTCTATTTCCTCTCTTCACCATCCCACATGCTAAGAAACTGCTCTTGAAGGTATCATATATCTGATAATCAGCTCTAAGGACCCTTATAAGCAAGTCTCCTCACTCTCAACCTTTCCATAACATTAGACTCTGTCAATCATTTTTCTTTTTGATAGTCACAACATTTTTGATGACATAGCAATGTTGGGCCCTAATTCTTTTATTATTTCTCTGATCAAGTCTAAAACTTGGGCATTCCCAACAAGAACTGGCCATCCTTCTTTACCAGCTTATGATCACCTATTCCTATTACTTCAATTATACTTTCTATGCAAACAAACTTCCAAAGCTATTATCCAGCTCTGAATTTTCTCCTTAGTTCAACATTTCCAATTACCAATTTCATATCTTCACATTTACCTCAAATGCAACACAATTAAAAGTAAACTATCTCTTGCCCAAATCAGTTCTTTTTCTCTGCTCAGTCTACCTCCCCATGCAATATCACCAACCCCGTCCCACACTGAGCCCCATCTGCGTTTTATAGAACTCTTGGTAACTCTGCATTAGTGTTATTTCTAGTCTAAATGTATGTTGGAAAGCATGTTATTGACAAATTCAGAGTTCAGCTTCAAGGATGACATACAGATCTGACCTTTACCTCATGCTACAGGAGGGACTAGGGATGGAAGTGGACTCCATGCTTGGTGCTCTGTATGAGTGTATGCTCCGTGCCTGGACTACTGATGGCCCATGTATGATGCTCAATAAGACTAAGCACCTTAGACAGTGGGGAAAATGATGATATTGGACAACTGTGTAAATGTCTTGTTTGAGCCACAAAAAAATAGACTTCGCCCTGCAAAAGAAATGTATATTCCTTGACATTCATCACCATCAGGAACACTTGACTTGATACCTCATAGGATCTGGGGAGGATTACATTAATTTAATGTACGTAAAGCACATGGAACAGTGCCTAGAACACTGTAAACACTCTGTAAGTATTCATTACTGCACTAGGCTATTTATCCTCAATATTATTTCAATAAAGGCTTGTTAAATGTTTCAAAAGTATAATTCAGATTGTCCTTCCACTAATCTGAATTAGAAGACTTTGATAGTTTGATACAGTCTAAATACATTAAAAATTATAAATGTTTAAAACTCTGCTTAAATTGCCTCTGTTAAAGGGATGACATATAGACTGGTTACTAACTTCTAAAGGAAGATAACTAATTTATCTAACCTGTTATCTTTTTTTTTTTTTTCCCTGCGGTACGCGGGCCTCTCACTGTTGTGGCCTCTCCCGTTGTGGAGCACAGGCTCCGGATGTGCAGGCTCAGCGGCCATGGCTCATGGGCCCAGCTGCTCCGCGGTATGTGGGATCCTCCCGGACCGGGGCACGAACCCGTGTCCCCTGAATCGGCAGGCGGACTCTCAACCACTGCGCCACCAGGGAAGCCCTAACCTGTTATCTTTTAATCTTCAAAATTAGACTGAATAATATGTACTTCAACACTTTACTGTAAGTATTCTATCATCTTTTTCCCTGAATGAGTATTACACATGAGGAAATAAGGAAAAGAATAAATAAGCATTTCATACCTTAAATGAAGCCACAGCTTTATCATAAGCTTTTATCAATGCTGTATCATCCCAAATGTCAGAATCGTCACTCTGGGAAGGGTAAAGAATAAAAACAATTCATGTTTGGTTGGATTTCATCAAAAATGTGTTAGTAACAAGTAATAAGAGCTATCTTAATTCAGACATAATGAAATTACATTAAAAATGGGTATTTTAAATCCTAAATAAACCACAAGAAGCCTACCTGCTTAGAGATTATGGGACATTACCCCCAAAACTAGACATACGTAAATGTTCTAAGAGTGCCATGAAGTAAACGCTCCACAATTTAATTCCTATCCACCAACCATAAGTGGATCTGCTCAAGGGTAATCCATGTTTCACTTTTTTCTAAGAGCAGATAAAGGGTTTAGTTTGGCAGAGCGGGAAAACAACCAGCCACCAGGGATTTAAGACATACTGTCACACAAAAGAATAATATAAAATGAATATGATAAAATATTAAAACATGAAGTACAAACAAAAAGTACAAATTCAGAAGTGGGAAGGAGAGGCTGAGAAACACTCTTGCCATAAACCCCTCTCCCGGTGTAGAGACCCACAGTCAGGAGTGAACTCACAACCTGGAGCTTTTCCCTGAGGAGCAACGGGTCTGAACTCCAAATTGGGCACCCTAGGTTTTAAGAGCAGCACCTGAGAGATGAGTCCCCAAAACATCTAACTTTAAAAACCAAGGGGATTCACGTCCGCGAAACCCACGAGGGAACAGGAACTGAAAGGGTTCCCATGCTTGGAACCACTCCTCCCCTGCAACAACCCAGCGCAGAAGCAGCTGACTGAGAGGCACCCAGACTTTCTGTCAAAGAGGCTCACTTATCGTAAAGTGCTGACCTGCAGAGTAGGCATTTAATTTAACATACATCTAGGGACCTGCTGGGACACTAAGGACGGAGGCTAGCAGCACCATCTTTATGCCATCTGCCTCACTCCAG
This sequence comes from Leucopleurus acutus, assembly GCF_964270905.1. NCBI lineage: Eukaryota > Metazoa > Chordata > Mammalia > Artiodactyla > Delphinidae > Leucopleurus > Leucopleurus acutus. The sequence continues at coordinate 120,613,018 of NC_139145.1, read as the reverse complement.
CCAGCAAGGGCCATCTTTGCCCTCTGCTGCTCTCAACAGCAGCAGTAACTCCCAGAGGGGAGCTTTTACGCACATCTGATGTCCCAGTTTTTATGTCTGGTGTCCTGGTTTTTACAGCTGCAGCCCAGGGTGGGGCTTACTGTTTTCTTGGGTCCCCTGGGACTGTTAACAATCAAAGACACAGTCCCAGTTTTTATGTCTGGTGGCTTGGTTTTTACAGCTGCAGCCCAGGGTGGGGCTTACTGTGTCCTTGGGTCCCATGGGGCTGTAACAACCAAAGAGACAGTCCTTGGCAGGCTACCACCCCCAGGAAACTGCACAGACAGCAGACTGAAACACACACCATTCTTTCTGTGAAAAAGGCCTATTTGCTTATAAAGGAAATGAGTCTTGAGGAGGAGGCTTCTAGTTTGGTGCATAGCTAGGGATCTACAAAGATGCTCAGAGGCTACTGGATGCAACATCTGCACTCTCTCTCTGCCTGGCTCAAGCTCACTGTATCTCCCAGAAAGGCGCTTAATGTAAAATGTGACATCAAAGACAAAATGTGGAGGGGAGTAAAAATGTAGAGTTTTAGAATGAGTTCAAATTTAACTTATTATCAACTTAAAATAGATGGCAATAAATATAAGTTTTTATATGTAAAAGACTCATGGTAACCACAAGGCAAAAATCTATTGGAAATACACAAAAGATAAAGAGAAAAGTATCTAAGCATACCATTAGAGAAAATGATCAAACCACAAACGAAGAGAGAGGAAAGAAGGAAACAGAAGAACTACAAAACCTCCAGAAGAAATTTAACAAAATGGCAATAAGTACATACCTATCAATAATTACTTAAAATATAAATGGACTAAATTTAAATTCTCCAATCAAAAGACACAGAGTGGTTGAATGGATAACAAACTAAAACTCACCTATATGCTGCCTACCGGAGACTCACTTCAGATGTAAGAACACACATAGACTCAAAGTGAAGAGGTGGAAAAAGATGTTCCATGCAAACGGAAATGAAAAGAAGGCTGGGGTAGCAATACTCGTAAGACAAGTAGACTTTAAAACAAAGACTGTAATAAAAGGTAAAGAAGAGCACTACATAGTAATAAAGGTGTCAATCCATGAAAAGGATACAACATTCAAACATACTAATGCACCCAACACAGGTGCCCCTAAATATATAAAGCAAATATTAACAGACCTAAAGGGAGAGACAGACAATACAATAACGGTAGGGAACTTTAACACCTCAGCAACAGATATATCATTCAGATAAAAAAATCAATAAGGAACGGGCTTCCCTGGTGGTGCAGTGGTTGAGGGTCCGCCTGCCAATGCAGGGGATGCGGGCTCGTGCCCCAGTTTGGGAAGATCTCACATGCCGCAGAGCGGCTGGGCCTGTGAGCCATGGCCACTGAGCCTGCGCGTCCAGAGCCTGTGCTCTGCAAAGAGCCTGTGGCTCTCCAGAGGCCACAACAGTGAGAGGCCCACGTACCGCCAAAAAAAAATTAAAAAATCAATAAGGAACCATCTGCCTTGAAAGATATGTCAAATCAGATTAACTTAATGGAAAAATACAGAGCAACAGAAATACACAGTCTTCTCAGGTGTGAAAGAACATTCTCCAGGATAGATCACATGTCAGGACAGAAGTCTTAATAAATTTAAGAAAATGGAAATCATATCAAGCATCTTGTCTGACCACAATGTATGAAAGCAGAAACCAATTATAAGAAAAAAACTGGAAAATTCACAAATACATGGAGATTAAACAACATGCTACTGAACAACCAACGGGTTAAAGAAGGAATCAAAAGAGAAATAAAAAATACCTGATACAAATGAAAATAGAAATATAATGTACCAAACTTAGCAAAAGCAGTTCTAAGCAGCAAGTTCATAGATAAATGCCAATATCAAGAAACAAGAGGACTTCCCTGGCGGCACAGTGGTTAAGAATCCGCCTGCCAACAGGTTCGAGCTCTGGTCCGGGAAGATCCCACATGCCGCGGAGCAACTAAGCCCGTGCGCCACAACTACTGAGCCTGTGCTCTGGAGCCCTCGAGCCACCAAATACTGAGCCCATGTGCCACAACTAGGGAAGCCCGTGTGCCTAGAGCCTGTGCTCCACAACAAGAGAAGGCACTGCAATGAGAAGGCTGTGCACAACAAAGAGAAGCCACCGCAATGAGAAGGCTGTGCACAACAAAGAGCAGCCCCTGCTCGTTGCAACTAGAGAAAGCCTGCGTGCAACAATGAAGACCCAACGCAGCCAAAAAGAAAGAAGAAAAAAATCTCAAACAACCTAAGTTTCACCTAAGTATTAGGAAAAGAGGAACCCAATGAAACTCAAAGTTGGTAAAAGGAAGGAATTAACAAAGATCAGAGTGAAAAGAAATGAAACAGAAACTAAAAGACAGTGAAAAAGATCAATGAAACTAACAGTAGTTTCTTTAAAAAGATAAAACTGACAAACCTCTAGATGGACTCACAAAGAAAAAAACATAGGACTCAAATAAATATAATCGGAAATGGAAGTGGAGACATTACAACTGATACCACAGAAAATACAAAGGATCTTAAGTAACTGCAGTCATCCCTCAATATCTGCAGGGTACTGGTTCCAGGACCCACCACGGATACCAAAACTGACGCTTGCTCAAGTCCTTTATATAAAATGGCATAGTATTTGCATACAATCCTGCATACTTTATTGTTAGTAACACCTAATATAATGTAAATGCTATGTAAATAGTTGCTGGCATGCAGCAAATTCAAGTTTTGTTTTTTGGAACCTTCTGGAAATATTTTTTTTTACCCAAATATGATTGATCTGAAGTTGGTTTAATGTGCAAATGTGGAACCTTAGGATATGAAAGGCTGACTGTACTATGAACAATTATATGCCAACAAATCTGACAGCCTAGAAGAAATGGACAAAATTCAAAGAAACATACACCTTACCAAGAGTGAATCATGAAGAAACAGAAAATCTCAATAGACCAATTAGTAGTAAGATTGTTAGAGGCTTTTGACTATTAATTCAAACAAAAGTTCAAGACCAGAGAGCTTCACAGGTCAATTCTTTCAAACATTCAAATAAGAATTAATACTAATCCTTCTCAAACTTTTCCAAAAAAAATAGAAGAGGAAGGAACACTTCCAAACTCATTTCATGAGGCCAACATTGCCCTAATATCAAAACCAAACAAGGACAACACAAAAAAAGAAAACTATAGGCCAACATCCCTGATTAACACAGATGTAAAAATCCTCAACAAAATATTAGCAATCCGAATTCAACAACATATTTAAAAGAATCTTATACCATGATCAAGTGGGATTTATCACAGGGATGCAAGGACGGTTCAACATTCACAAATTAATCTACGTGATACATCACATTAACAAAAAGAAGGAAGAAAATCATATGATCATCTCAATAGATGCAGAAAAAGCATTTGACAAAATTCAATATCCATTTATGATAAAAACTCTCAACAAAGTGGGTATAGAGGGAACATACCTCAACATCATAAAGGCTATACATGACAAACAGCTAACATCATCCTAAATGATGAAAAGCTGAAAGCTTTTCCTCTAACATCAGGCACAAGATGTCCACTCTTACCACCTTTATTCAACAAAGCATTAGAAATCCTAGCCAGAGCAATTAGGCAAGAGAAATAAATAAAAGGCATCCAATTTGTAAAGGAAGAAATAAAAATGTCACTATTTGCAGATAATGCAACATTATACATAGAAAGCCTTAAAGACCCCACCAAAACACTGTTAGAATAAACAAATTTAGTAAAGTTGCAGGACACAAAATCAATATATAAAAAGTGCTGAATTTCTATACCATAAAAACAAACTATCAGAAAGAGAAATTAATACAGTCTCATTTACAACTGCATCAAAAAGAATAAAATACCTAGGAATAAACCTAATCAAGGAAAACAAAGACTTGTACACTGATAACTATAAGATATTATTAAAGTAACTGAAGAAAACAGAAATAAATGGAAGGATTTGCTGTACTCATGGACTGGAAATATTAATATTGTTAAAATGTCCATATTACCTAAAGCAACCTACAGATTCAATGCAACCCCTAGCAAAATCCCAAAATTTGTATGGAACCACAAAAGACCCCAAATAGCCAAAGCAATCTTGAGAAAGAACAACAAAGCTGGAGGCACCATGCTCCCTGATTTCAAACTATATTACAAAGCCACAGTAATCAAAATAGTATGGTACTGGTATAAAGACAGACAAATCAGTGGTACAGAATAGAGTGCCCAGAAATAAAGCCACACATATATGGTCAATTAATATATGACAAAAGAGCCAATATATAATGGGGAAAAGATAGTCTCTTCAATAAATGATGCAAAAAAAAAAAAAAAAACCTGGAGCCACATGCAAAAGAATGAAACTGGGCCATTGTCTTATACCACATATAAGAATTAACTCAAAACGCTACTGTAAAGGACAGGAAACTATTCAATATGCTGTGATAAAACACAATGGAAAAGAATATGAAAAAGAATGTATATATATATGTATAACTGAATCACTTTGTTGTACAGTATAAATCAATACAACATTGTAAACCAATTATATTTCAATAAAATAAATAAAAAAAAGAATTAACTAAAAATGGATTAAAAACTTAAACGTAAGGCCTAAAATCATAAAACTCCTAGAAGAAAACATAGGCAGTAAGCTCCTCGATATCAGTCTCGGCAATGATTTTTTTGGATTTGACACCAAAGCAAAAGCAACAGAAGCAAAAACTAACAAGTGGGAATACACCAAACTTAAAAGCTTCTGCATAGCAATAAATAAATAAATAAATAAATAAATAAACAAAATGAAAAGGCAAAAAACTCAATGGGAGAAAATATTTGCAAATCACTTATCTGATAAGGGGTTAATATCTAAGATATGTAAAGAACTCATGCAACTCGAGCAAAACCCCAAACAATTCAGCTAAAAATAGGCAAAAGGGACTTCCCTGGTGGCGCAGTGGTTAAGAATGTGCCGACACGGTTCAATCCCTGGTCCAGAAGATCCCACATGCTGTGGAGCAACTAAGACTGTGCACCACAACTACTGAGCCTGTGCACCATAACTACTGAAGCCCACGTGCCACAAATACTGAAGACTGTGCACCTAGAGCCCATGCTCTGCTACAAGAGAAACCATCAGAATGAGAAGCACGTGCACCACAATGAAGAGTAGCCCCCACTCGCCACAACTAGAGAAAGCCCACGTGCAGCAAAGAAGACCCAACACAGCCACAAATAAATAAAATAAAATAAATTTATTTTAGAAAAAGGACAGAAGATCTGAATAGACATTTTTCCAAAGAAGACATACAGATGGCTAACAGGTACGTGAAAAGATGCTCAACGTCACCAATCATTAGGGAAATGCAAATTAAAACCACAGTGATATATCACCTCACACCTGTTAAAATGGCTATTATCAAAAAGACAATAACAAGTGTTGATGAGGATGTAGAGAAAAGGGACACTAGTACGCTATTGGTAGGAATGTAAACTGGTGCAGCCACTATGGAAAATAGTATGAAGCTTCCTCAAAAAATTAAAAATTTTACAATAGATAAGATATGGAAACAACCTAAGTGTCCAACAATGGGTGAATGGATAAAGAAAATGTATACAGGGACTTCCCTGGCCGTCCAGTGGTAAAGAATCCGCCTTACAATGCAGGGGACGCGGGTTCAATCCCTGGTCAGGGAACTAAGATCCCACATGTCCAGGCAACTAGGCCCATGTGCCACAACTAGAGAAGAGAAACCCGCACGTCACAACTAGAGAGAAGCCTGTGTGCAGCAATGCCTCAACGAAGATCCTGCGTGCCACAACTAAGACCCTACACAGCTGAAAATAAATTAATTAAATAAATAAATAATAAATAAATCTTTAAAAAAGAAAATGTATACAGGTTTTCCCCACTATATGAAAGTAGAGTGTTCCTATGAAAGCTTTTGTAAATGGAAATGGAGTAAAGCAAAGACTCAATTATAAGAGAACACAACTTGCTAATGGATAAACAGAATAAATCAGGATAAAGTACAGATGCTCACAGGCACAGTTCAAAGCTATGGTGGCTTGATGCTGAGATGTTGAGTGGGGAAGGAGCTTGGTGGTGCCACTCTCACTGCTTGGGTTGCCTGCTGCCTCTATAATGGCTTGCTGCAAAACAAAACACTGAATGTTATTTTTGCTTTTCACCTTTTTTTTTTTTTTCATAAAAGCAAAAATCCTCTTTGGATTTCCTTCAGTTAGTGAAAATAGTTACTAATGTAGGTGTTTTATAAAAGTGAAGTGGTATAAAGCAAACTTTTAAAAAGCAGGGGATAACTGTTCATATACAATAGAATATTATTCAGCCATAAAAAAGAAATCTTGTCATTTGAGACAACATGAATGGATCTTGAGGTCATCACACTAAGTGAAGACAGAGAGACGAATACCATGTGATCTTACTTATCTGTGGAATTTAAGAACAAAAAACAGAACAAACAAAAAAAGCCCAACCTCATAAATACAAAGAACAGATTGGTGGTTTCCAGAAGTGGGGGTAGAGGGGATGGGGGAGGGGATTGAAACAGGCAAAGGGGGTCAAAAAGTACCAACTTCCAGTTATCAGGTAAATAAGTCACGGGAATGTAATGTGCAACACAGTGCCTATAGTTAGTAACACTGTATTGCATATCTGAAAGTTGCAAAGACATAAAATTCTCAACACAAGGAAAAAAATATTATAACTATGTATGGTGGCAGATATTAACTAGACTTACTGTGATCATTCTGCAATATGTATAAATAGCAAATCATTATGTCGTACAACTAAAATTAATGTAATGTTATATGTCAATTATACCTCAATAAAAAAAAGGAAAAAAAAGGGAAAGGAATGTATGGTGGATGATCATGGAGGAAACAGGCTAGGAAATAAAAACTAAAAGGATCTGGATAGATAGAAAAGAAAATTGAAAGCACTCCAAGGACAACCATGAGCCAAAAAGAGCATGTAAGCAAAAATAAACACACTGACTGTATGATTCCACTCATATGAGGCTCCTAAGTAGTCAAATTCACAGCAACAAAGTAGAACAGCAGTTAGCAGGGGCTGTGGGAGAGCAGGAAATAGGGAACTGCTCAATGGGTAGAGTTTTGGTTTTGCAAGGTTAAAAAGTCCTGGATATCTATTGTACAACAGTGTGAATATACTTAACACTACTGAAGTGTACACTTAAAAGTGGTTAAGATGATAAATTTCATGGGTTTTTTTTTTGTATTTGACAGATCAGTGAAGCAACAAGTCCAACTAGACTCATTCTCACTCTATAGAGTAGTTGAAGGTAAGTTTGGATACATAATGTTGGTGATGGGAAGACAGGTTATAAAACACCATCAGTTAGTATGCTGGAGTTTGTACAATATTAGTCAATCAATGAGCTCCGAAGAAGTTTGCTATAAAACTCATTTAGTTGTAAAGTGAATTTTTGTCATTTTCTTGTTAATATCTATTATACATAGAGAAATATGTTCTGATATAAAACTGTTAATCTTGCTATATGATAAAAAGTACTTAAAAATCATTAAGTCATTTTGCAGATAAGGAAAGTAATCACAAACAGGTAATTGACTTGTTCAAGGTTATGCTGCCCCTTGGAATAGGAGATGTTTCTAAAAGCAGAAGATATATCAATTCTGCAAATGGAAAAGGTACTACTAATAAAGGAAGGTGTACTCCACTGTATCAACAGAATCACTGTTGGGCACTCTTAAAAGTACTCTTACTACTAATAAAGGAAAGTGTACTCCACTGTATCAACAGAATCACTGATGGGCACTCTTAAAAGTAAGATACAAATACATAGGAACCCAAACTCATCACATTACAACTGTTATAAGACATTTCTACATGAACAGCAAACAAAGACATCCATACAAAGCTATTATGAGAAGAAACATTTTAGGTGATAAAATTTCTCAATTGACAATCACAAACAGAAGAAAATACAATAACCATCAGAAATTAAATTGTCTTAAACTAGCATTCGCAATATGGGAAAAAACACCTTGAATCAAAATTTCTAAAAATTCAGATGAGAAAAGAAGGCAAAAGGGTAACAGTCAAATGAGGAGTTAAACAAAATCAAGAAGGAAATGGAAGAAAAAGTAGTACTGACTGCAAGGTATCCAAAGAAGAATACAGTTGACTGAAAATCTAATGGGTACCAAGGAAAAGTCATGAAAAAAGAAAAAGAAAATAAGTGAAGTGGGGACTGGCAAAGAATATTTAACATATGTATAAATGGGGTCCCTGAAGACTAAAAGCTAAACAAATAAACAAAAGTCTCTAAAAGGAATTCTCAGAGCCTCTAAGCAAAAAAGATCAAGTCATTTACAAAATACAGAAAGCTAGTTAGTATTAGACTTCCTCATAGAAATTTATGGGAAAAAAGTATGAGCCAAGGATTTTATATACACCCTAGCTGTCCTTCTAGGAGCAGCAAGACTTAGTTGTTGTGTTTCTTTTTTTTGGCTGCACTGCACGGCTTATGGGATCTCAGTTGCCTGACCAGGGATTGAACCCGGGCCCTTGGCAGTGAGAGCGTGGAGTCTTACCCACTGGACTGCCAGGGAATTCTCAAAAAGATACTGTTAAGAGAATGAAAAAATGAATGAACTCACAAACTGGGAGAAAATATTTGCAAATTACCTATCTGATAAAGGTTTTGTATCTAGCATACACAAAAAACTCTCAAATCTCAACAAAAAATAAGTCAATTTAAAAATAGGCAAAAGATTTGAACAGACACTTTGCCTAAGAAGATACATGGATGGCAAATAAGCACATGAAATGACAATCAACATCATCAGTCATTAGGGAAATGCTAATTAAAACCACCACAACAAGACACCACTACACATTAGAATGTCTAAAATTAACAAGACTGACCATATCAAGTGTTAGCAAGGATATGGAACAAACGGAACTTTTCATACATTGCTGGTTGAAACGTAAAATGGTGCAATCACTTTGAAGAAAAGTTTGGCAGCTTCTTAAAGAATCAAAATAGTGGACTTCCCTGGTGGTGCAGTGGCTAAGAATGTGCCTGCCAATGCAGGGGACAGGGGTTCGATCCCTGGTCCAGTAAGATCCCACATGCCTCAGAGTAACTAAGCCCGTGAGCCTGCGCCACAACTACTGAGCCTGCCCTCTAGAGCCCACGAGCCACAACTACTGACCCCACAGGCCACCGCAACTACTGAAGCCCGCACACTCTAGGGCCCGTGTGCCACAACTACTGAGCCTGCATGCTGCAACTGCTGAAGCCGACGCACCTAGAGCCTGTGCTCCGCAACAAAGGAAGCTACCGCAATGAGAAACCCGCGCACTGCAACGAAGAGTAGCCCCCACTCACCACAACTAGAAAAAGCCCATGTGCAGCAACAAAGACCCAACACAGCCAAAAATAAATAAATAAATAAAATCAATAAAATTCAACTTAAAAAAAAAAACCAGAAGAATTAAAATAGGGAGTTCCCAGGTGGTCCAGTGGTTAGGACTCTGTGCTCTCACTGCTGTGGGCCTGGGTTCACTCTCTGGTCAGGGAACTAAGATCCCACAAGGCATGGGAAAAAAAGAAAAAAGAAAAAAAATTAAAATATATCTACTCCATGATCTAGGTGTTTGCCAAAGAGGAATGAAAGCATATGCCCATACAAAGTCTTCTGCACTAATACTCATGGTGGTTCTATTTGTAACAGCCCCAAACTGAAAGCAACCCAAATGTTCATGAACAAGTGAATGGATAAACAAATTGTAGTATATTCATGCAACAGGATCCTACAGCAATGAAAAGGAATGAATGACTGACATACACAAGAAAATGGATGAAACTCAAAATAACTATGCTGAGTAAAAGAAGCCAGATAAAAAAAGACTCCGTATTTGTAAAATTCTAGAAAATGCAGACTAATCGATGGTGACAGAAAATGGATCAGCAGTTGTCTGGGGACAGGAGATGAGGAGGGATGAAAGGGAAGGATTACAAAGGGGTATAAGGAAATCAAACCATCCCACACACCGGGACCACATGGAGAAGCCGAGACAACATGAAGAAAAGAGATGGCCTGTCAATCCCTAGCAGCTCAGTCCCCAGCTATTGTAGCTCCGATTACTACGTGGATGCAACTACACGAAATGTCTGAAGGAGAACTGCCCACCAAGGCCTTCACAAATTCCTGACCCACAGAAACTATGAGAGAATAAAACATGATTATTGTTTCAAGCCACTAAGTTTTGGGTGATTTGTTACACAGCAATAGCAAAGAGAACAGACCATCAGGACTGCCTTTATATCTGTTTCTCAGTCACCAAGAGAAGCCCACCTCTTTCCTTGCAGGCATTTAAAAATGAAATGTTTTCTTCCCCATATCCCTCAAATTACTGTACCAGAGGTGGGAAAGTAATCTTCCTTGTTCCTCACTTCCACTTCCAGATTATTCTTCCTCCCTAAAAACTCCCAGGTTTGAAAATCCCGTCACCAAACTCCACTGTCCACTATCCCTCCTCATTGCAATCATCTATATCTTCCTGGGTCACTCTTCCTCATTCCTTGAGGTTTATATCCCAGTATTCCTTCCAACACTAATCCTGTCATTATTTTTGGTTATTTAAAAACCCATGTACAGGGACTTCCCTGGCGGCGCAGTGGTGAAGAATCCGCCTGCTAATGCAGGATACATGGGTTCGAGCCCTGGTGTGAGAAGATCCTACATGCCGTGGAGCAACTAAGCCCATGCACCACTACTGAGCCTGAGTTCTAGAGCCTGTGAGCCACAACTACTGAGGCTGTGCGCCACAACTACTGAAGCCCGCGCACCTACAGCCCGTGCTCTGCAACAAGACAAGCCACCGCAATGAGAAGCCCTCGCACCACAACGAAGAGCAGCCCCCACTCGTTGCAACTAGAGAAAGCCCGTGCACAGCAACAAAGACCCAATGCAGGCAAAAAAATAATTAAATAAATAACGATAAAAAAGTGTTACTCAAAAATAAACCAAATAAAGTAAGAAATAATTAAAAAAAAAAACCCACGTCCGTGATCCTTCCAATACCCTACCCTTGCTACATCTTTTTTTTTGTGTGTGGTACGCGGGCCTCTCACTGTTGTGGCCTCTCCCGTTGCGGAGCACAGGCTCCGGACACGCAGGCTCAGCGGCCATGGCTCACGGGCCCAGCTGCTCCGCGGCATGTGGGATCTTCCCAGACCGGGGCACAAACCCGTGTCCCCCGCATTGGCAGGCAGACTCTTAACCACTACGCCACCAGGGAAGCCCTGCTACATCTTTAAATGCTTCGCTACCAATGACCTTTTATAGTACCCAAGCTCAGCTACTCACTTCTATGGTCTTTATTATAACCATTATATATAACCTCCCCAAAAACTCAACTGCAAGAATCCTACTCTCCAACTACCACCTTCTAGGCTCTGCAACTTATTCCTTCTAGTAGGTTGATGATGACAGTCATTCCACTTCACTGGGACTGGTAAAACAATGATCCTCACACTTCTTAAACTGCTTCTCACCATGGTAATGTCCTCACTTCCTTTCTTAGCCAGCTTTAATTGCACCATCGATCATTAAGACAACTCCCTGTACCGCCCCCTTCTCACTTCATACTAGGTAAAACTACAACCCTATTAATTTCAACTATTCATTTACTTTGTGTCTGCCCTCACACACCTGAATTTGAATTTAGCTAGCAAAAAATACAATCATGCTGCCTAGTCTCCTTTTCTTTTTAAAATAAATTTATTTATTTATTTATTTATTTCTGCATTGGGTCTTCGTTGCTGTGCACGGGTCTTCTCTAGCTGTGGCGAGCAGGGACTACTCTTCGTTGTGGTGCGAGGGCTTCTCATTGTGGTGGCTTCTCTTGTTGCAGAGCACAGGCTCTAGGCATGCAGCCTCAGCAGTTGTGGAGCACAGGCTTAGTTGCTCCGCGGCGTGTGGGAATCTTCCTGGACCAGGGCTCGAACCCGTGTCCCCTGCATTGGCAGCGGATTCTTAACCACTGTGCCACCAGGGAAGTCCTAACTAGTCTCCTTTAAACTCATAACCACAAATCTGAAGTAGGCCTTTAATGTTGCCTAGATTTCCCTAATGTAACACTCATCCACTCTCCTAGACGTTTACTTCCTACCTTCTCTCTTCTCTAACCTCCAACACCTGCCCCCTACCCCTCCTCACCAGTAGGCTGATGACCTTGCTTCTTTTACTGAGAGAACAGCAACAATCAAAACAGAATTTTCATAATCTCCTGCCACTATATCTGCCCATCCACACAAATCTGTACTCCTATAACTGTCACCACATGAACTGTCAATATTTCTAACAAAGACCAAATCCATTCCCTCTTACTACGCTAGAATGTTGCTTGCGCAATTCTCTTCTCTCCTGCAACGTCAATTATACCGTCCTTACTGGATCTTTCCTATCAGCCCTGAAACATTTCTCCCATCTTAAAAACAAAAACACAATTAAGAATCCTCTTCATCTCACTTCCTTCTCCATCCATTGGTCAATTTCTCTATCTTCCAGTACCCACAATAAAACTTGAAATATTTGCTCACATATGTTGCCTTGAATTTCTCCTCTCCGACTCTCGAACTCGCTCCAATCACATTTCACCCAAGAATGAGTTCTAATCTTACCCCCTTATAAACCTGCCTTACTTGCAGTCTTCCCCATCTCAGGAAAAGGCAACTTCTTCTTTTCAGCTGTTCAGAGCAATCTTGGAATTATCCTTGACTTTCCTCTCTCAAGCCTCTATTATCGTATACCCGTGCACAACCTGTTGCCTCTGATTTCAAACTATATCCAGAAGCCAAGTAACCGGCTGTCCACTGCTAACAGCGGGATTATTCCAATAGACTCCTAACTGGTTTCCCTGCTTCGCCCTGGCCTGACCCCGCACACCTCACAGTCGGAGAGAGAGGTGGACGACCAAGGCACAATCGAGTAGCAGTAGGGCCTAGGCTCAAAGTCATCGGGAGCCCAAACTGGGCGAGGAACGAGCTTGCGGCTGAGGCTCCCAAGTGGGGATGTAGAAACATGCGGACCTCGCACTGAGCCGACTGGCCGGGGAAAGAGCGCAGGGTCGGGGACAGCGCCGGCTGCGACCTCACCTGGCCTGTGCCGCGCCGGAACAGCACCGTGTCTTCCGGCTCTGGGACGCCGCTGCTACTGCCGCCGCCGCCGCCGCCCATCGCCATGGCTAACCTGCTGCCGGGTACGCGGCGTGGACTAGGTCCCTCGGCGAGTGACGACTTCCGCCGCCCGGCCTCCGGGAGCGGAAGAGCATGGCGGCCTCAGGGCCGCCGGCCGGCGGGGAGGAGGCCCCGCGCTTTCTGCCCTCAGGCGCCGCCTACCCCTGTCGGCCGCATAGGTGTTTCTTCTCCGTATCCTCTCAATTCTTTGATTTCACTTTTTCGTCTGTTCCGAGAGTGATTCGACCAGAGTTTTTGTTTGTTTTAAACAATAAATCCTCTTAGGAAAATAGCGTTCGTTGCAGGTCACTTAGAAAATAAGCAAGCAGTAAAATAAAAAGCAGTCCCTTGGTAACCAATAAAAATATAGGTACCATTTTTAAAAAGTGCTTTTAAGAGTTTTATATACTTATTTTAATTTTATTTTCACAACTCTATGAATTAGGGGCTATTTTCTCATTTAAAGATGGGAAACTGAGGCACAGAGCGTTTACACAAATGCCTGGAATCCAGCATGTCTGTAACATTACCCAGCCTTAGCATTTAGTTTAATATCTCTTCTCCCAAATCTTCTCTAGTAACTTTTTGAATTTAAAAACATGAGATGAATTGTTGTATTCTGTTTAAGAATGTGCTTTTTGTTTGCTCGTTTTTTCATGTTTGTCTTTACATGGGTCAAGGGGGCTTTTAGTTCTTAGTAGGAGCTTACCCTCTATTTTTCCAGTATTCTTTATTAAACATTTAGGATTGCTAAATGGCTTCCAAGTACCTATTGTCATTTGTTCTTTTTTTTTAAAGGTCACCCGGGGAACTTTGATGGCTTCCTTTGGCTTCTGTAGATACCAGAAATAGATGTATTTTTTAAAAGCTCACTTAGATTTCTTCAATCATAATTCTCACAATGGCATATGATGCAGAAATTTAAACAATTTGGAACCAGGTTTCTTTTTATTTATTTATTTTTTAAATGGAATTTACATACCATAAATTCATCATTTTAAAGCATGCAATTTAGTGGGTTTTGGTATGGTCACAAGATTGTGCAGCTACCACCACTATCTGACTCCAAAACATTTTCATCACCCCCAAAAGAAACCTTGTATCCATTAGAAGTAACTCCACAGTCTCTCCTCCTTCCAGCCTCTCACAACCACTGTCTCTATAGATTTAGTTGCTCTGGATATTTCATAGAAATGGAGTCATATAACGTGACCTTTTGTGTCTTTTTTCACTTAGTATAATGTTTTCAAGGAGGAATTAGCTTTAATGAATTGTCAGCTGTTTTAAATGGCAAGTTCTTTGTTGGAAAAGTATTTCTACTTATCAGGAAGTAGATAAGTAGATTTCCACCTACCTTGTTCCTCAACAAAAATGAACCTATGGCATTTTTGTCCTCAAAGAAAACATGTTCTTTTTTTCTTGATGGTGACATCCAGATTTGAATCACCATACGTATTTTACAGTTATTCCATATGATAGACAAAGCACTCAAAGCATAATGTAGAGGATTTCCAAAGGAAACCGTTTCATCAGATTTGAAGGCACTTACGTAAACATTAAATTTAACTGTATGATCATGGGGGGTTGCCAATCTGAGTACCATGCCTGGCACCTGGCAGGTCCCCCATACACATGGCTGAATGTGTAAGTCCCCCAGCTGCAGGAACAGCTCCATTTTCTGAGGGCCCCCCCCCGCAGGATTCTTACAGGCTAGTCCTTATGGTTCTGCCTTGTACACACAACACTTTATTTTCGTATTCTGTTTTCCCTGCTAGCAGCCCCTGTGACCAGGCGTCTTCATGTTGTTATCTCTGTACCTCCTACAAGGCCAGACCAGAGTAAGTGGTGCCAGAAAAGTTTGGTAAATCAATGAATTGTGGGAACCCAACCCAGCTCTAGCACTTTTGTCTGCAGGCTAGTCTACCAGATTCAAAAAGAGGAAGGTTATTCACAAGTGCATAAATTGCACTTGCATAAGAAAGAATCTCATTAAGTAGACCTCCATAACGTTCAAATTTTGATGATCTGGCCATATCCGAGGTGAAGCTTACCCAGCTTTATAATGAATTTGCTGGAAAGTCACGTAGATAGTCCAGAATATTTTTTAGAAAGCACTTATCTGCCCCCAGGCGAGCAGGAAAGGAAGCTGGGAGGTACAAGAGAGGCCCCAAAGAGGGTCTGTTGGGCCATTTCTTAGCATCTGATCCAATTGGTGAGGAAAGTGACAGCAGTCCAAAGAAGACTCAAAGAAACAGAAGTTTTGGGTTTCCCTGGTGGAGCAGTGGTTGGGAGTCCGCCTGCCGATGCAAGGGACATGGGTTCGTGCCCCGGTCCGAGAAAATCCCACGTGCCGCGGAGCGGCTGGGCCCGTGAGCCATGGCCGCTGAGCCTGCGTATCCGGAGCCTGTGCTCCGCAACGGGAGAGGCCACAACAGTGAGAGGCCCGCGTACCGCAAAAAAAAAAAAAAGAAAGAAACAGAACTCTCTGCTGGCAATAGCTCTTTTGCCTAAAGTAGCCTTCCCACTGTCACATGGTGCAGTTTTAAAGGTATGGTGAAATGCTAACAGGCAGTTTGGATTAAAGTTAACAGCAAATCATGGCTTCACAGATTAATTGCTGCACAAATAAATTGATGTATAAGTATTTGCTTTTAAATCTTACATGGCAAGAAGTAAATTAGAAGTCAAACCATTTTTTTCTCCGAAGACTAAAAGGACAGAATGTCTTTGATGACCTTGAGAACAGCATACTGGTTTCAAGGCAGACTGTTGTTGTGTAATCTAACCAACAATGATGTAGAACGTTTTAAAATTTTATTTATTTTATTTCTGGATGTGCTGGGTCTTCATTGCGATGTGGAAGCTTCTCAGTGTGGTGGCTTCTCTTGTTAAGCACGGGCTCTAGAGCGCGGGCTTCAGTAGTTGTGGCACACGAGTTTAGTTGCTCTGTGGACTGTGGGATCTTCGCGGACCAGGGCTCGAACCCGTGTTCCCTGTGTTGGCAGGCAGATTCTTAACCACTGTGCCACCCTGTGAAGTCCCTGATGTAGAACTTTTCTTAACACGGTTATAAAATAAATCTTAGAAGAAAAAAAAAATAACTTCATGAACTGGAACCAATCTTTGCGCATATGGAATTCTCATACCAAAAACCTACATTCGGCGACTCTTGGAACTTGCTGATGATAAAGGATTCAAATGACTAGTGATCAAGTTTCCAGTTAGGATAATATATATTGGTACTGTCATGTAGAATAGCGAATAAACAAAAGAGAAGGCCAAAACTAATTAGTTCCTTACCCTTACCTTACCTTCAGAGTCTAGGGTCAGGAGATTAGAGATGTGTCAGTGATTTGTGGACAAGAATGCTCACTGATTGGGACTGACATACGTACACTACTGTGTATAAAACAGATAACTAATGAGAACCTACTGTATAGCACAGGGAACTCTACTCAATGCTCTGTGGTGACCTAAATGGGAAGGAAATCCAAAAAAGAGGGGATATACGTAAACGTATAGCTGATTCACTTTGCTGTACAGCAGAGTGAATACAACACAATACTGTAAAGCAACTATACTCCAAAAAAAAAAAAAGACTGCTCACTGAACTATTACTGCAGCAGAAAGCTGAAAATTCCAAATGATGTTTTGGAAGAATATTTGAATGATATTATGGACAAATGGTAGTATAATTCATAAATGACATAGATCTAATTAGTCATCCAATATGTAAGGCTTGGATTCATTACCCTCACATCATATACCAAAAGACATTCTGGGTGACTTTTATAAACTTGGGATGGAGGAGATTTTAAGATAGAAATAAGAAACTATGCAAGGATTGAAAACTCGAATACATTTTGGGGGTCAGGCAGGTAAAGGAGATGAGTTAAAGAGGAGTAAGCAATAAGGGGTGGTGGGTACTGTAATCAGTTACCTTGAGACTATCCCTCCACACACCCCCCAACTCATTCCACCCACTCCCTGCCCAAAGGCATTCAAGTTCATATTAAAAATTCTAGAGGGGGGGGGAGGGATGGAGTGGGAGTTTGGGTTTAGCAGAAGCAAGCTATTATATATAGAATGGATAAACAACAAGGTCCTACTACTGTATAGCACAGGAAACTATATTCAATATATTGTGATAGACCATAATTGAAAAGAATATGTATATATGTATAACTGAATCACTTTGCTGTACAGTAGAAATAAACACAACATTGTAAATCAAGTATACTTCAATTTAAGAAAAAGTGGAAAAAATTTTTTTAACATGTCAGGACAAGTCTGTGGGCTGTCAGTCTGCATCTTCAGTTAATAAAGAAACTAGGCATTTAATTAAAAATTACGATGAGGTATCACCTCACACTGGTCAGAATGGCAATTATCAAAAAGTCTACAAATAATAAATGCTGGAGAGGGTGTGGAAAAAGGGAAACCTCCTACACTGATGGTGGGAATGTAAATTGGTACAGTCATTATGGAGAACAGTATGGAGGTTTCTTAAAAAACTAAAAATAGAGCTACAACATGATCCTGCAATCCCACTCCTCCTGGGCATATATTTGGAGAAAACCATAATTTGAAAAGATACATGCACCCCAAAGTTCATTGCAGCACTATTTACAATAACCAAAACATGGAAGCAACCTAAATGTCCATGGACAGATGAATGGATAAAGAAGATGTGGTATAGGGCTTCCCTGGTGGCACAGTGGTTGGGAATCCGCCTGCCAATGCAGGGGACACGGGTTCCAGCACTGGTCCGGGAAGATCCCACATGCCACAGAGCAACTAAGCCCGTGTGCCACAACTATTGAGCCTGCACTCTAGAGCCTGCGAGCCACAACTACTGAGCCTGTGTGCCACAACTACTGGAGCCCGTGCTCCGCAACAAGAGAGGCCACCGCAGTGAGAAGCCTGCGCGTGGCAACGAAGAGCAGCGCCCCCCCGGGCCACAACCAGAAAAAAGCCCGTGTGCAGCAATGAAGACCTAACACAGCCAAAAATAAAATAAATAAAATTAAAAAAAAATAGATGTGGCACATATACACAATGGAATACTACTCAGACATAAAAAAATGAAATAATGTCATTTGCAGCAACATGGATGGACCCAGAGATTAACATACTAAGTGAAGCCAGAGAAAGACAAATATCACACGATATTGCTTATATGTGGAATCTAAAAAAAAAACCAAACAAATGAACTTATATACAAAACAGAAACAGACCCACAGACATAGAAAACAAACTTATGGTTACCAAAGGGGAAAGGGAGGGGATAAATTAGGAGTTTGGGATTACCATATACACACTATTATGTAAAAAACAGATAACCAACAAGGACCTATTGTATAGCACAGGGAACTATACTCAATATTTTGTAATAACCTATAAGGGAAAAGAATCTGGAAAAGAATAGGTATATATATGTTTAACTGAATCACTTTGCTGTACACCTAACACAATACTGTAAATCAACTATACTTCAATTAAAAAAAAGAAAAAAAAAAGAAACTAGGCATTTGATCATGTGAATAAAAATTCTGGCAAAAGCAACATAAATAAAATGAAAGGACAAACAATAGTTTAGAAAATATTTGTAACGTAAGAGAAACGAATATTCTTTTATATTAAAGAAAAACTCTGTCAAATAAAAATAACAGTAAAGCAAGCTATTCATAGAAGAAAAAACCAAAAGGGCCAATAAATATGAAGATATGCCCATACTCTGGAAGCTCTGTATTCTGTCTGCTTGGATTTATATCCTTAACCTGCCATTTACTAGCTGAGTGACCTTGGGTAAATTCCTTAACCAAAATCTCAATTTGTATAAAATCTATAAAAATGGACATAACTGTAGTACCTATATGTGAAGACTAAGTGAAACAAAAAGCATAAAGTAGAGAGAAAAAACATAGGTATTTCACAAAAGGGAAAATCCATGGGACTCCCCTGGTGGTGCAGTGGTTAAGAGTCTGCCCCCAATGCGGGGGGCCTGGGTTGGATCCCTGGGCAGGGAACTAGATCCCATATGCATACCACAACTAAGAGTTTGCATGCCACAACAAAGGAGCCCACGTGCCACAACTAAGACCCTGTGCAACCAAATAAATAAATGTTAAAATATACATATATACCCCCCCCCCAAAAAAAAAGGAAAATCCAGGGAATTAATTCCTTGGCAGTCCAGTGGTTAGGACTCAGTGCTTTCACTGCCAGGGCCCAGGTTCAATCCCTGGTCGGGGAACTAAGATTCTGCTAGCCACATGGCCAATCAATCAATCTGATAATAAAAATAAATAAAAATTTAAAAAGAAAGAAAATCCAAATGTCCAATAAATATATGAAAAAATGCTCAACCTCTCTGGTCAGAGAATTGCAAATTAAAAACTAAGATACCAGGCGCGGAGAAGTCTGCAAAACAAGAGGTGGAAGATTGGGTTAGCGACGGAACAGTTCGCGCCGGAGCCACGGGCAGCAGTGTCGAGGTCTGACCTGGCCACTGCGCAGTACTCTGAGGAAAAGCTACCGCCAGGTGGACGCGCCACCGCCGCAGCAGCAGCACCATCATGGGAAAGGGCGACCCCAACAAGCCGCAGGGCAAGATGTCCTCATACGCCTTCTTTGTGCAGACTTGCCGGGAGAAGCACAAGAAGAAACACCCTGACTCCTCGGCCAACTTCACCGAGTTCTCCAAGAAATGTCCTGAGAGATGGAAGATCATGTCTGCCAAGGAAAAATCCAAGTTTGAAGATATGGCAAAAAGTGACAAAGCTCGCTATGACAGGGAGATGAAAAATTATGTTCCTCCCAAAGGTGACAAGAAGGGAAAGAAAAAAGATCCCAATGTGCCTAAAAGGCCTCCATCTGCCTTCTTCCGGTTTTGCTCTGAACATCACCCAAAGATCAAAAGTGAACACCCTGTCTTATCCATTGGAGATACTGCAAAAAAAGTGGGTGAAATGTGGTCTGAGCAGTCAGCCAAAGGTAAATAACCCTATGAACAGAAAGCAGCTAAGCTAAAGGAGAAATATGAAAAGGACATTGCCACATACCGTGCCAAGGGCAAGAGTGAAGTGGGAAAGAACAGGCTCCAAGAAGAATGAACCAGTCCAATGTTCATAGCACCACTATTTACAATAGCCAAGATATGGACACAATCTAAGTGTCCATCAACAGATAAATGGGTAAAGAAGATGTGGTCTGTGTGTATACACACACACAATTAAATACTCAGCCATAAAAAAGAATGAAATGTTGCCATTTGCAACAAGTATGGACTTAGAGGGTATTATGCTGAGTGAAATAACTCAGACAGAGAAAGACAAATACTTATGTTATCACTTATATGTGGAATCTAAAAAATAAAGTAAATTAGTGAATATAACAAAGGAGAAACAGACTCACAAATATAGAGAACAAACTAGTGGTTACCAGTAGGGAGTGGGAAGGAGGGAGGGGCAAGATGGAGGTAGGGGATTAAGAGGTACAAACTACTATGTATAAAAGGAATAAGCTATAAGTATATATCACAGGGGATATAGCCAATAATTTATAGTAACCAGTTTTTTTTTGGCTGCACTGCGCAGCATGCAGAGCTTCCCTGACCAGGGATCGAACACTTGCCCCCTGCATTGGAAGCACAGTCTTAACCACTGGACCACCAGGGAAGTTCTATAATAACTATTAATGGAATATAATCTTTAAAAATTGTGAATCACTATGTTGTACACCTCAAATTTATATAATATTGTAAATAAACTATATCGCAATTAAAAAATAAAAACATAAAATGTGGGAGGGGGAGAAAAAATGTAGTGTTTTTAGAATGTGTTCAAACTTAACCACAAACCAAAAACTTAAAATAGATACACAAGCTATAATACTAAAGAAATATAGTTTATATATCGTTATATAGAATATATATAACTCTATACAAAATCATCAAACTACAAGGGAACAGACAAAGAGAAAAATAGGGAACAGAGAAGAACTACAAAAACAACCAGAACAATTAACAAAATGGCAATAAGCATGTAACTATCATTTATCACTTTAAATGTAAATGGACTAAAGACACAGGGTGGCTGAATTGATTTAAAAAAAAAAGACCAATCTATATGCTGCCAACAGGAGATTCACTTCAGATTTAAAGACACACTGACTGAAAGTGAAGGGATGGGAAAGGATATGCCATGCAAATAGAAACAAAAAGAAATCTGTGGTAGCAATACACATATAAAACAAAACAGACTGTAAATAAAGATTATAATAAGAGACTAAGAAGAGCTTTTCATAATGATAAAGGGGTCAATCCAAGAAGAGGATATAACATTCATAAATACCTATGCACTCAACATAGGAGCACCTAAATACATAAAGCAAATATTGACATAAAGGGAGAAATTGATAGTAATACAATAATAGCAGGGGACTTTCATATCCCACGTGTATCAAATGGATAGATTATCTGGACAAATCAATAAGGAAACACTGGCTTTAAACAACACATTAAACCAGATGTACTTAATACATATATACCGAACATTCCAAAACTGCAGAAGGGGTGGAATCAAGATGGCGTACTAGGAGGATGCGGAATCTACGTCTCTGCACAACTAGGGCACCTAGCAGGCACCAGTGGGGGACCACGGACACCAAAGGGGATGGGAGGAACCCCCACGTTGGGCGTGGGGGGAGTGAAAGGGGAGAAGTGGAGGTGGGACAGGACTGGTGCCCCTGAGGGGCGGCTGGGGGAGGGGAAGGGATCCCACGCCTGAAGGGGGAAATTGGGGAACCATTGGGAGGGCAGAGGATCAAAAGGGAGCGTGGTCAGGTTTCCCCTGCCCACTTGGACCCCCAGGAACCTGTTCAGATCCTGGGCCTGATCCTCTGCCCACCTAGGTCCCGTCCAGCCATGCGGGCCCTGAGGGAGTGGGAGGGAGGGAAGGGGGAGCAAAAGTAAAGGCTGGACCTCCGGGACTGGCACCCCTGAGGGATGGCTGGGGAGGGAAGGAGTTCCTACAACCAGCAGGACCCACCCATGGTCAGGGGTCCAGCGGCAACGGGGTAGACGCTGGGGGAGAAGGTGGGGGAGGGGCACGAAGGAAAGGAAGGGAACGCGGCCAGTGCTTTCCCTGTCCACTTAGGCACTGGGGAGCCTGTTGGGCCCCTGGGCCTAATCCTCTGTCCTCGGAGTTTCCCTCCTGCCATGCAGAACCCAAGCCTCGCCCCTACACGCCCACCCAGGGCCCTACTTTTACACTTGGAGACCCCCTTCAACGAGCTGGGCCTAAACCCCACCCACACACCCTCACTCAAGGCCCCAAACTCCAGAACTCAACACTCTAGAGACCCTCCTTTAGACATGCTGCCTCTCCCCTTCTGCGCAGGTCCTAAGCAGAGGCACTGTCCCATGCCTGAACGTCACCCCGCCTAGGCCCTGCCGCATGCTCAAACGTCACACCCCTCCCGCCTAGGTTCTGCCCCACCCTAAACCCCACCCCTGCCTAAGTTCCACCCCTTGTCTAAACTTCACCAGCAGAGACAAGGCTTTTTCTTTCTTCCTTTCTTAGATTGGGGTTCTGTTTTGCCTTGTTGATTCACTGCTGTTGATTCTTTCATATTTTTAATTTTCCTAATAAATCTTTTATTTTTCTAATTTTATTTTATTCCTTATACTTTTTTAGTGATCTCTCCTTTTGGCTTGTTCCCACCCCCCTTTTTTTTTTCTTTCCTCTGTTGTGGTTTTATTTTACCTTGTTGCAGTTGTTTCAATTATAATTTTTCCTAATATATTTTTTATCTTTATAATTTTATTTTATTTTTTATTCTTTGATATTGTACTTTTTTTTTTTTTTTTTTAACCCCACCACAAAGCTTGCATGATCTTGGTTCCCAGGCCAGAGGTCGGGCCCAGGCTCCTTTGGTGGGAGCTCCAAGTCCAAACTGCTGGACTAATGAAGAACCTCAGACCCCAGGGAATATCAATCAGAGTGAGGCCTCCCAGAGGTCCTCATCTCAGCACCAAGACCCAGCTCTATCCAACTGCCTGCAAACTCCAGTGCTGGACATCTCAGGCCAAACAACCAGTAAGACAGCAATACAGCACCACCCATCAAAAAAAAAAAAAAAAGAAATGACAAAAAAATATGTTACAGATGAAGAAGCAAGGTAAAAACCTACAAGACCGAATAAATGAAGATGAAATAGACAACCTACCTGAAAAAGAATTCAGAGTAATCATAGTAAAGATGATCCAAAATCTCGGAAAAAGATTGGAGAAAATACAAGAAACATTTAACAAGGATCTAGAAGAACTAAAGAGCAAACAAACTGATGAACAACACAATTACTGAAATTAGAAATACTTTAGAAGGAATCAATAACAGAATAACTGAGGCAGAAGAACGGATAAGTGAGCTGGAAGATAAAATGGTGGAAATAACTGCCAGGGAGAAGAATAAAGAGAAAAGAATGAAAAGTATTAAGGACAGTCACAGAGACCCCTGGGACAATATGAAACACACTAACATTTGAATTATAGGGGTCCCAGAAGAAGAAGAGAAAAAGAAAGGGTCTGAGAAAATATTTGAAGAGATTATAGTCGAAAACTTCCCTAACATGGGAAGGGAAATAGTCAATCAAGTCCAGGAAGCACAGAGAGTACAATACAGAATAAACCCAAAGAGAAACACGCTGAGACACTTATTAATCAAACTATCAAAAATCAAATACAAAGAAAAAATATTAAAAGCAGCAAGGGAAAAGCAACAAATAACATACAAGAGAATCCCCATAAGGTTAACAGCTGATCTTTCAGCAGAGACTCTGCAAGCCAGAAGGGAGTGGCAAGACATATTTAAACTGATGAAAGGAAAAAACCTACAACCAAGATCACTCTACCCAGCAAGGATCTCATTCAGATTCAATGGAGAAATTAAAACCTTTACAGATAAGCAAAAGTTAATAGAATTCAGCACCACCAAACCAGCTTTACAACAAACGCTAATGGAACTTCTCTAGGTAGGAAACACAAGAGAAGGAAATGACTTACAAAAACAAACCCAAAACAATTAAGAAAATGGTAATAGGAACATACATATCAATAATTACCTTAAATGTAAATGGATTAAATGCTCCAACCAAAAGACACAGACTGGCTGAACGGATACAAAAACAAGACCCGTACATATGCTGTCCACAAGAGACCCACTTCAGACCTAGGGACACATACAGACTGAAAGTGACGGAATGGAAAAAGATATTCCATGCAAATGGAAATCAAAAGAAAGCTGGAGTAGCAATTCTCATATCAGACAAAATAGACTTTAAAATTAAGACTATTACAATAGACAAAGAAGGACACTACATAATGATAAAGGGATCAATCCAAGAAGAAGATATAACAATTGTAAATACTTATGCACCCAACACAGGAGCACCTCAATACAATACACCTCAATACATAAGCCCATACATAAGGCAAATACTAACAGCCATAAAAGGGGAAATAGACAGTAATACATCAGAGTAGGGGACTTTAACACCCCACTTTCACCAATCGACAGATCATCCAAAATGAAAATAAATAGGAAACACAAGCTTTAAAGGATACATTAAACAAGATGGACTTAATTGATATTTATAGGACATTCCATCCAAAAACAACAGAATACACTTTCTTCTCAAGTGCTCATGGAACATTCTCCAGAATAGACCATATCTTGGGTCACGAATCGAGCCTTGGTAAATTTAAGAAAATTGAAATCATATCAAGTATCTTTTCTGACCACAATGCTATGAGACTAGATATCAATTAGAGGAAAAAATCTGTAAAAAATACAAACACATGGAGGCTAAACAATACACTACTAAATAACCAAGAGATCACTGAAGAAATCAAAGAAGAAATTTAAAAATACATAGAAACAAATGACAATGAAAACATAGCAACCCAAAACCTATGGGATGCAGCAAAAGCAGTTCTAAGAGGGAAGTTTATAGCAGTTCAATCTCAACTCAAGAAACAAGAAAAATATCAAACAAAAAATCTAACCCTATACTTAAAACAACTAGAGAAAGAATAACAAAGAAAACCCAAAGTCAGTTGAAGGAAAGAAATCATAAAGATCAGAGCAGAAATAAATGAAATAGAAATGAGAAACAATAGCAAAGGTCAATAAAACTAAAAGCTGGTTCTTTGAGAAGATAAACAAAATCCATAAACCATTAGCCAGACTCATCAAGAAAAAAGGGAAGAGACTCAAATCAACAGAATTAGAAATGAAAAAGCAGAAGTAACAACTGACACTGCAGAAATACAAAGGATCATGAGAGATTACTATAAGCAACTATATGCCAATAAAATGGACAACCTGGAAGAAATGGACACATTCTTAGAAAAGCACAACCTTCTGAGACTGAACCAGGAAGAAACAGAAAATATAAATAGACCAATCATAAGCAGTGAAATTGAGACTGTGATTTAAAATCTTTCAACAAACAAAAGCCCAGGACCAGATGGCTTCAGAGGCAAATTCTATCAGACATTAAGAGAAGGGCCAACACCAATCCTTCTCAAATTCTTCCAATATATTTCACCGTGAAGAACACTCCCAAACTCATTCTATGAGGCCACCATCACCCTGATACCAAAACCAGACAAAGATGTCACAAAGAAAGAAAACTACAGGCCAATATCTCTGATGAACATAGATGCAAAAATCCTCAACAAAATACTAGCAAACAGAATCCAATGGCACATTAAAAGGATCATACACCATGATCAAGTGGGGTTTATCCCAGGAATGTAAAGATTCTTCAATATATGCAAATCAATCAATATGATACACCACATTAACAAATTGAAGGATTAAAAACCATATGATAATCTCAGTAGATGCAGAAAAAGCTTTTGACAAAATTCAATACCCATTTATGATAAAAACTCTCCAGAAAGTAGGCATAGAGGGAACCTACCTCAACATAATAAAGGCCATATATGACAAACCCACAGCCAACATCATTCTCAATGGTGAAAAACTGAAACCATTTCCTCTAAGATCAGGAACAAGACAAGGTTGCCCACTCTCACCACTATCATTCAACATAGTTTTGGAAGTTTTAGAAACAGCAATCAGAGAAGAAAAAGAAATAAAAGGAATCCAAATCGGAAAAGAAGAAGTAAAACTGTCACTGTTTGCAGATGACATGCTTCTATACATAGAGAACCCTAAATATGCTACCTGAAAACTACTAGAGCTAATCAATGAATTTGGTAGAGTAGCAGGATACAAAAGTAATGCACAGAAATCTCTTGCATTCATATACACTAATGATGAAAAATCTGAAAAAGAAATTAAGAAAAAACTCCCATTTACTACTACAACAAAAAGAATAAAATACCTAGGAATAAACCTACCTAAGGAGACAAAAGACCTGTATGAAGAAAACTATAAGATACTGATGAAAGAAATTAAAGATGATACAAACAGATGAAGAGATATACTATGTTCTTGGAGAGGAAGAATCAACATTGTGAAAATGACTCTACTACCCAAAGCAATCTACAGATTCAGTGTAATCCCTATCAGACTACCAATGGCATTTTTCACAGAACCAGAACAAAATATTGCACAATTTGCATGGAAACACAAAAGACCCCGAACAGCCAAAACAATCTTGAGAAAGAAAAATGGAGTGGGAGGAATCAGGCTCCTGGACTTCAGACTATACTACAAGGCTACAGTAATGAAGACAATATGGTACTGGCACAAAAACAGAAAGATAGATCAATGGAACAGGATAGAAAGCCCAGAGATAAACCCACGCACTTAAGGTCATCTTATCTTTGATAAAGGAGGCAAGAATATACAACGGAGAAAAGACAGCCTCTTCAATAAGTGGTGCTGGGAAAACTGGACAGCTGCATGTAAAAGAATGAAATTAGAACACTCCCTAACACCAAACCCAAAAATAAACTCAAAATGGATTACAGACCTAAATGTATGGCCAGACACTATAAAACTCTTAGAGGAAAACACAGGCAGACACTCTATGACATAAATCACAGCAAGATCCTTTTTGACTCACCTCCTAGAGAAATGGAAATAAAAAGAAAAATAAACAAATGGGACCTAATGAAACTTAAAATCTTTTGCACAGCAAAGGAAACCATAAACAAGACAAAAAGACAACCATCAGAATGCGAGAAAATATTTGCAAATGAAGCAACTGACAAAGGATTAATCTCCAAAATATACAAGAAGCTCATGCAGCTCAATATCAAAAAAACAAACAACCCAATCCAAAAACGGGCACAAGGCCTAGACATTTCTCCAAAAAAGATATACAGGTTGCCAACAAACACATGAAAGAATGCTCAACATCACTAATCATTAGAGAAATGCAAATCGAAACTACCAGACAGAGTGGCCACTGACAAAAAAATCTACAAACAATAAATGCTGGAGAGGGTGTGGAGAAAAGGGAACCCTGTTGCACTGTTGCTGGGAAAGTAAATTGATACAGCCACTATGGAGAACAGTATGGAGGTTCCTTAAAAAACTAAAAATAGAACTACCATATGACCCAAAAATCCCACTATTGGGCATATACCCTAAGAAAACCATAATTCAAAAGGAGTCATGTACCACTATGTTCATTGCAGCACTATTTACAATAGCCGGGACATGGAAGCAACCTAAGTGTCCATCGACAGATGAATGGATAAAGAAGATGTGGCACATATATACAATGGAATATTACTCAGCCATAAAAAGAAATGAAATTCAGTTATTTGTAGTGAGGTGGATGGACCTAGAGTCTGTCATACAGAGTGAAGTAAGTCAGAAAGAGCGAAACAAATACTGTATGCTAACACATATAGATGGAATATAAAAAAAAAATGGTTCTGATGAACCTAGGGGCAGGACAGGAATAAAGACACAGACATAGAGAATGGACTTGAAGACACGGGGAGGGGGAAGGGTAAGCTAGGACGAAGTGAGAGTAGCATTGACAATATATTCACTACCGAATGTAAAATAGATAGCTAGTAGGAAGCAGCTGCATGGCACAGGGAGATAAGCTTGGTGCTCTGAGACCACCTAGAGGGGTGGGATAAGGAGGGTCGGAGGGAGATGCAAGAGGGAGGGGATATGGGGATATACGTATACATATAGTTGATTCATTTTGTTATACAGCAGAAACTAACACAACACTGTAAAGCAATTACACTCCAATAACGATGTTAAGAAAAAAAACAAAAAAAAAAAACCCCAAAACTGCAGGGCATGCATTCTTTTCAAGTGCACATGAAACACTGTTTAGGAGAGATCACGTTAGGCCACAAAACAAGTCTCAATAAATATAAGGAGACTGAAATCATATCACACATCTTTTCCAACCACAACAGTATGAAACCAGTAATCAGTTGTAAGAAGAAAACTGGAAAACACACAACATGTGGCGATTAAACAACTTTTCAGTAAACCACCAATGGTTTAATGAAGAAATGAAAAAGGAAATAAAAAAATACCTTTAGACAAATGAAAATGGAAACACAATTTTCCAAAATCTATGGGACACAGCAATAGCAATTCTAATTGGGTAGTTCATAGCAATACAGGCCTGCCTCAAGAACAAGAAAAATCTCAAATAAACAATTTAACTTTCCATCTAAAGGAATTAGGAAAAGAAGAACAAAGCCCAAAGTTAGTAGAAGTCAGGAAATAATAAAGATTAGAGCTGAAATAAATGAAATAGAGGCTAAAAAAATCAATTAAAAAGATCCGTGAAACTAAGAGCTGGTTCTTTGAAAAGATAAACAAAATTTATAAACCTTTAGCAAGACTCATCAAGAGAAAGAGGGGCCCCAAATAAAATCAGAAATGAAAGGGCAGAAGTTACAATTAATACCACAGAAATACAAAGAATCATGAGACTACCACAATTACACCAACAAACTGGACAGCACAGAAGAAATGGATAAATTCCTAGAAATGTACAATTTTCCAAGAATGAATCAGGAAGAACAGAAAATCTGAACAGCCTGTTTACTAGTAATGAAATTGAATCAGTAACCAAAAACTGCCAACAAATAGAAGTCCAGGAT
This sequence comes from Leucopleurus acutus, assembly GCF_964270905.1. Classification (NCBI taxonomy): domain Eukaryota; kingdom Metazoa; phylum Chordata; class Mammalia; order Artiodactyla; family Delphinidae; genus Leucopleurus; species Leucopleurus acutus. The sequence goes on along the minus strand of NC_139145.1, from coordinate 120,583,565 downwards.
CAGACAGCTTCACAGGTAAATTCTACCAAACATATAAGGAACAGTTAATTAATACCTACCCTTCTCAAACTGTTCTGAAAAACAGAAGAATAAGGAATGCTTCCAAATTCATTCTATGAGTCCAGCATTAACCGATCCAAGCCAGACAAAGACAGTATAAAAAAAGAAAATTATAGGCCAATATCACTGATAAACAAAGATGCAAAAATCCTCAACAAAATATTAGCAAACTGAATTCAACAATACATTAAAAGGATTATACACTATAACCAAGTGGTATTTACCCCAGGGATGCAAGGGTGGTTCAATATCTACAAATCCATCAATGTTATATATCATATTAACAAATTGAAGAATAAAAATCATATAAGTAGCTGCAGAAAAAGCTGTTAAGAAAAATTCAATGATATGTCCAATAAGGGGTTAATATAAAAAATACAGAGAGAACTTACACAACTCAGTATAAAAAAAAAAAGAAACAATCTGATTAAAAAATGGTCAGAGGATCTGAATAGATATTTTTCCAAAGACATACAGATGGCCAACCAGTCCATGTAAAGAAGCCTACCACCACTAATCATCAGGGAAATGAAAATCAAAACCACAATGAGATATCACCTCACACTTGTCAGAATGACTTTTATCAAAAAGAAATAATGAGCGTTGGTGAGGATGTGGAGAAAAGGGAACTCTTGTGTACTGTTGGTGGGAATGTAAATTGGTATAGTCACAATGCAAAACAGTATGGAGGTTCCTCAAAAAATTAAACATATCTGAAGAAAACAAACACACTAATTTGAAAAGATTTATCTATCCCTATGTTCATTGCAGCACTTACAACGGCCAAGATATGGAAGCAACCTAACTGTCCCTTGAGAGATGAATGGATAAAGGAGCTGTGGTGTATATGTACACATATACAATGGAATATTACTCAGCAATAAAAGAGAATGAAATCTTACCATTTGTGACAACATGAATGGACACAGAGAGTATATGCTAAGTGAAATAAGCCAGACGGAGAAAGACAAATACCATATGGTTTCACTTACATGTGGAATCTAAAAAACAAAACAAATGAACAAACATAAACAAAACAGAAATTCACTCACAGGTACAGAGAACAAACTGGTGTCACCAGAGTGGAGGAAGGTGGGAAAATGCACAAAATAAGGGAAAAAGATTAAAAGATACAAACTTAGCTATAAAATAAAAAAGTCACGGGGATATAATGTACAGCATAGGGAATATAGTCAATAATACTATAGTAACTTTTTGTGGTGATGGTGACTAGACATTGTGGTGATCACTTTGTAATGTATAAAAACATTGAATCACTATGTTGCACACCTGAAACTAATATTCTTTTTTTTTTTTTTTGTGGTACACGGGCCTCTCACTGCCATGGCCTCTCCCGTCGCTGAGCACAGGCTCCGGACGCGCAGGCTCAGCGGCCATGGCCCACGGGCCTAGCCGCTCCGCGGCATGTGGGATCCTCCCGGACCAGGGCATGAACCCGTGTCCCCCGCACCAGCAGGGGGACTCTCAACCACTGCGCCACCAGGGAAGCCCGAAACTAATATTCTAAGTCAATTATACTTCAACTAAAAACAAAAAACATTAACATATCCACACACACAAAAAAAAGGCACTCTTAGAAGGCAAAGAGTGAATCCTAATGTAAACTATGTACTTTGGGTGATAATGATGTGTCAATGTAGGTTCATCAGTTACAGCAAGGGTACTACTCTGGTAGGGGATGTTCATAATGGGGAGGCTATGTATGAGTAGGGCCAGGGGGTAGATGAGAAATCTAAATTTTTTTGTGACCCTAATTTTGCTCTATAAAATAAACTCTATTAAGAAAAAAAAAGGCAGGGGCTCCCCTAGTGGTGCAGTGGTTAAGAATCCACCTGCCAACTCAGGGGACATGGATTCGAGCCCTGTTCTGGGAAGATCCCACATGCAGCAGAGCAACTAAGCCCATGTGCCATAACTACTGAGCCTGTGCTCTAGGGCCCGCGAGCCATAACTACTGAGCCCACATGCCACAACTACTGAACCCGCATGCATAGAGCTCATGCTCTGCAACAAGAGAAGCCACTGCAATGAAAAGCCGGCGCACCACAACAAAGAGGAGCCCCCATTCGCCGCAACTAGAGAAAGCCCACATGCAGCAATGAAGAACCAACACAGCCAAAAATAAATAAATTTCTTTAAAAATAAAAAAGAAATTCTTTTTTAAAAAAAGGCACTTATTCCAGAAAATTTTAAAGCTGTAAGTAGAACTCTTACTGAGACCTCATTTAGTTTATGTTCATTTAGTTGCTATTCCAGGTGGGTTTTACTATTTTTTGTAAATTTTTCAAGCAAACTAGTTGATTACAAAGCAAAATTAGATAAATGTATCTTAAATTCTATTATACAATAAAGTTGACTTTAAAGATATACTTTAACAAAGTTTATGACAAAGATTCTAGATTTATATACAATATCCTGTTACCTGATATTACCTCTCTAATAAATTGTATAAATGCTCACTGGTGATAAAAAACAATGTTCACCAATATGTCACATGCACGGTTAGTGTTTTATTCTTTGAAGAATGGTTCTGAAACATCACACTAAGTCAGGCTGAAAGGTAAAGTTTAAAATAGTTTTACAAGGATATAACATATGTACTGGCTGTTCACTCTACAAAAATCTTGATCATAGAGCTTATGATACACTTAGTTAGCAGCAGCACCCAGGTTTTCCAAATAGTCATCATTTTTCTCTTGTCTGCATAGACTTCTTCTCATTGGCTGCCTTCTGCTTTTGTTGCATGATCTCAGAGTCCCTATATGGGGGGAAAAGGCTGTAAGTTGTTACAGGAAAACTGATTTTTATGTTCTCATTTGTTTTCTACAATAATCCATTCAGTATATTAGAAAACAATTTAAAAGAAGATATAAACTTTCATGTCTTTCCATTTTCATGGACGGAGATAGAATGGTGAAGATAGAAGGTGAAGAATGGAAAGGCTTTGAAGTCAGATCTTATTTTGAATACAATCTGTACTGTTGTCATGACCTTGGATAAATGACCTCCAAGTCTTTTCAAAATTAGAGTAATACATATCAGGTTGTTCTGAGGAACACATACACATACACATACACACACACACACACACACACACACACACACACACACACACACACACACACGCACACCATCTGACATGAGGCAGCTATATGTAGAAATAATGGCAATTAATCTTGGTTGTCAACAAAGTTAATTCACAATAAATTTTTTCGTGAATGAAGGGGCATTTCAGAAGTCTTCTAGATATCCTAAGTGGTACCTAGGGTTAGAACATAGATGTTATGAATCAATTCAGTTTCTTACAAGCCAAAAAGCAGGATATTCAGGGCATTTTCTTAACCCTTTGTGTCTCTGGCTGAACCTTCACAGACTGTGAACTAAAACCAGATTACCTGGGCTGGATGGTCCATGAGCCCATATTAAAAAATATATTAAATGGCTATGTATTCAACAGCTACTATGTGCCAGGCACTTTGCTGGCTCTGGATTAAGTCCCACGACAACTTTGAGTTATTGTCCCTATGTTTCAGATTTAAAAAAAAAGTTAAAGGCTTAGAGCTAAATAATTTGCCCCAAATCACACAAAAAACTAAGGTCTGTCCAATTTCAAAGACCAGGCTCTTTCCTATGTTATTATTGCATATATTTAGTATTAGATTTTAATTCAGGATGAGTAGCTCTGTCCATGTTAGTAAGACATTTCTGAGAGGCCAATAGCAAAAACAAGGAATGAGAAGGAAGGAAAAACAAGACAGCTACAAAAAAAATGAGGTGTCCTGAATAAAAACAGTAATAGTTATTTTTCTGTTTGTAACCAAACTCTGCTGTGCTTGCTGTGTGATCTTAGTAATGTTACTGAAGTTCAGAGCCCCAGTCTCTCATTGCATGTATTGGGGCTAATAGCACTTTTCACAATTATGATGAATAGAGGTAATAAATATAGAGCATCTAGCACAGAGCTTTGTAAGCAGTGGGTAGTCATTAAGCAGTGACTATCACTGAGCCAAACTACACTAAGTTTCTCAATAAAAATATTATTTCAGGGTTACTGATCTGTACCATTCCACTGATTGGTTCACTTCTACTCCAATGTAAGTAAACAAATTTAAAGCAAAGCTTATCACTTTAACAATAAATGTCAATAGAAAGACAGTGTGAAGTGGTAATGAAGGGCTTCAACTTCATTAAATTCTGACTGCATATCAGAATCACCTGGGGAGCTTTTAAAGTCAGGTTTAACTTAAGTATAATAAAATTTACCTAGAGCACCTTTTAATGTCCAGCCCCACACCAATTAATTCAGGGCTGGGTGTAAGGCACAGGCTTGAGCAGACATCAAGTTTTCCCAGGTAATTCTAATGTGCAGCCAGCCTTGAGGACCACAGAGAAGCCACGATGGAGCCTGTGTAGTCAATTCTTCACCTGGCCTCCGAGTTTCACATGAACAACAAAATTTGATTTTAGAATAAAATGAAATTTGGCTAACTTTTTTTAGAAACATGAATGCTTTTTTTTAAAAAACTTAAGCTGTAGTCTCAAAGTATTGATATTTCTGTAGCAGTTTTGTATTGTCACTTGTATGTCAAGGCAGTGCACCTGCATTCTCTCCAATCCAATGGATCTTCAGAAGTCAGTATAACTACATATACTTTGTGTCTCTTTCAGAAGTTATCAATATAATTGGTGACCTGTCACCCAGAGTAGTATGAGTAGGATGTCTGCTTACAAAATGTTTACCCTCAGCACCTAACAATGCCTTGCACATGGAAGCTAAATGAAATTCTTATGGTTGTGGTGGAGTTGCATGAGATTCTCTGCAAGACAAATTATAGCTTGAGAGCTTTAAATTCTTCATCCATGGGTTGGGATAATGACTATCGCTTATAATTTTAGTATGCCTGGCACACAACAGATATGCAGCTGTTACCCCTTCCTTGCAGGCCTAGTTCTACTAAGGATTTTAAAACTGCTTTCCATTCTCCAAAATGAAAACTTCTGTGACTTGAGAATTCCTTTAGCATAACTCACCTCTGTTTCCTCTGAGAGGCAGTCAAGCTATCCTCTTTTCTTTTTCCCTTACTAATTTCCTGGGATTTCTTCATGTTTTTCTGGCGGGCAAGTTCTCGTTGATTTCCACCTACAAAGAGAAATAGTGATGTTATTTTTCCATCTCCAAAATTAATAATTCCATTCTAAGGGTCTTATTTAAATGCATCTGAAGTTTCCTTTTTAAGAGATAAGCCAGCAGAGTACTGCACTGAATGGTGTTCCAGGGATCTGATGACAAGGAGGAAGCTTAAACGTAAACACTAAAGTTCCTAACAGTATTATGATACCAGTTAAGGTGTTCACTGGCTATAAACACCAGATCTCTTAAAGGAGGCGTTCCAATCGTCTGTCTCTATGGGCCAGTATTCCAAAATAAGTTCTGGCTTTTGAGAGGTGTGGGTGAAGAGAGAAAGATACACCACAGATTACACCTCGCACACACACGTTGGCCCATCATAATTCAACTGTTAAGCGAGCATTACAGATGCTTGTAAAACATTACCTTCGAGGGCCAAACAAAAGAACTAGAGAGGAGACTTAGAGTTCCCTGTCCTCGTTAGGCCTCACGACCTTAATTAAGTATTAAGTACCAGCTATAAACCACCTCCAGACCAGGATCCCTCCCGGGGCTCCACACACCTCACCACCGGGGAGGTGTTCCTTACCGTGTAAACTCGCACCCTAGGGGCAGGCACCTGCCCGACCTTTCAGGCCGGACCGGAGCCAACCGTCCCTCTCCCTCTGCTGACTAAAAACCGGGTCACCACCGCGCCGGACGGAAGGGGTTTCACCAGCTGGCCCCAGTCTGCCCGCCCGCCGCGCCTTGGAGCTCGACTTCCTCGCCGGACGCTCCCCGCCGCTTCCCCTACCCGTCCGCATACTCACGGGCCATGTTGACCACCGGACCGAGCCTGGAAAAGAGCGACTCGGAAAAGCAAAGACTTGTTCGCACGCTCAGCGGCCGTCCCCACGCGTCGATCTGGAAGCCTAAGCCCGCGCGGGCCCTCAGCAGGGACACGCCTGTGCTCGGTGGACGGCCCAGCCCAACGAAGCCAGACAACAGCAGTCGCCGTGGCCGGCGAGTGACTGCGCGTGCGTGGCTGGTGGGGGCGGGGGCGGGGGCGGGGCGGGGCGGGGCGGTGCCCGACTAGGGCCCAGGAGCCGCAGCTCCGGGGTTAGTCATCCGTCCCCGGGGCGTTTCGGCCGTTTAAGTTTGCTAGAGTCGAGAAAGCGGGCCCTGTGTCTGAGCGAGGCATAGACGTGTGTGGATTTTCCCTGTGTATACCGGTCACTGGGACTTAGCCAGCCCCTATTTTTTTGATAACGACGTTAAACGCTACAATATCTAACTTTTCGAAAAGGAAAGTTAGCATTTTTACATCCCGTTGCAGAGGCGGGGACAGAACAGATTGAGGGTTAACTCTTTGAAAGCCAGTGTTGGCCCTTCATAGTTTCCTTCTTTTTTTTTTTTTTTTTTTTTTTGCGATACGCGGGCCTTTCACTGTTGTGGCCTCTCCCGTTGCGGAGCACAGGCTCCGGACGCGCAGGCTCATTGGCCATGGCTCACGGGCCCAGCCGCTCCGCGGCATGTGGGATCTTCCTGCACCGGGGCACGAACCCGTGTCCCCTGCATCGGCAGGCGGACTCTCAACCACTGCGCCACCAGGGGAAGCCCCATATTTTCCTTCTTTATTCACGCACCAAGCCTGCAAGGTAGACTTCATTGTTCTCATTTTACGAAACAGGCGACTGAGACTCTGAGACCAGAAGCGCTGACCTAATAGGTAGGGACGGGTAGAAATAAGATTCAAATTTAAAACGGACTCTAAAGTCTGTTCATTTCCCGTTTGATCCCAGTGCGCTTGTCACGGTCGACAGTACTTTAGGAGTTCTGTGGCTCTGTGCCTGGGTTGTGTGATGGGGAGAGAATGCTAGGGAATGCAGTCTTACCACGAATTCAGAATAGCCCAGAATAACCTTAAACCTATGTAAAAGCTATGGAGCTATCTGCCATTGCTAGAAACAGACGTGTAAAGATGCTTGATACTTATTTTCTTCATCTATTCCGTTAATTATTACAAACTGAGAAATGTGTAGAGTTAGTCTGGACACCCTGAAATCACCCTTTTTTTTTTTAAGTTTTTAATTTGGAAGATTTCAAACATATACAAAAGTATAGAAAATACTATAATGGACCTCCAAGTATATAAGACCAAGCTTCAACAATTTTTATTTCATCTCATAAAAATTACCTGAGGGTGTTGGAGATGGAATGTCTGGGTTGAAAGCCCAGCTCTCCCAATGAGTAGTTGTGTGAACTTGGGAATGTCATTTCATTGCATTAAAGCTTCCTTACTAGTAAAATGGGGAGGTAACTGTACCTCCTTCATTAATCAAATTAATATATGTGAAGTAGTAAGTGCCCAGCACAGGATAGCACTCAACATATTAGCTATACTTGTCATCATTCTTTCAACCTCAGAGAGCCTTTCATGCTTATCACTCTCCCTATGTCCCACCCCTCCTCCTCAATACTGCTTACAGGCCAGGTGTCTCCACTTAGGGACCTCTTCTGCAGTAACTTGAGCAGGGGAAAAGATTGACTTTCTGGCCAGGCTCTTTATAGAGATAAAGAGACCATCTAAAGAGGAAGGGAGGGAAGGAGTTTGGGATTGAACTTAAGTAGAGTTGTTTCTGTATGTGGTCTTAAGAGTCTAACTGAGCTTTTTCTTTGCAACTGAAAATACAGGTTTTGAGTTGTAGGGATACACATGATGTATCCCATGTATACAAGAAATGTTGGGTGTGTCTGCCAGAGAAAACTAGAGACTTTTAAAATTACTATGATGCCGTTAAGACTGTACAAACTAGGAGGAATTATGTGACCGCCCAAGGTCACACAGCTAGCCGTGAGCTGAGCCACGATCAAAACGCGAGTCTCAGAATTATTTTAAAATGATGAATTGGGCGATTGGGATTGACATGTATACACTGATGTGTATAAAATTGATGACTAATAAGAACCTGCTATAAAAAAGTAAATAAAATAAAATTCAAAAATTCGAAAAAAAACACTGCACAAACTTGGGATGTGTAACAAATAGCTTATGATTTTATGTTAAATAGTAAAATTGAATCTGACTCTGTTCCCATCCCTTTACAAATAGGAAATTAAATCCTAGGCATTATTTACTTCTTTACCTGCAGAAATGTGGGAATACCATGGACTCTTAGGTGAAACAGAGCATTTGGGGAAAGGCCTTATGTCTTCAGTCTATACTGGAATATGTTGTTCAAAGCTGTACGGTTCTGGCAGTAGCGCCAAGATTCCTGAGATATCTGCAGCAGGGGTTATTTTTCTCAGGTCCTTGAGCTTCCTTGGCTGTGTTTGAGGTCCTATTCCCTCTCCAGAGTACTGGAGGGAGCCCACAAACCTCCATTTCCTTCCCAGTCTTGAAAGAATCTTTTCTCTCTGTACTTTCAGCCTTGCTTTCCTACTCTTAAAAACACTTGTCTCTCTTCTTTCTCCTTCTGGACCTAGCAATCTCTTCAATCAGTTCGGGATTTTATTCCTTTGACATTTTGTCATTAATGTAGCAGGATGTTCTTGTAGAATTTTCTTCTCCTTCCAAGGAGGAAGTCAGGCCTTTGTTTTCTATGCATCAGGGGAATTGTACTACTGGTTCAAACACTGGCCCATAATCTCTAGAGTCAGCCTCATCTCTGGACATTTTTCCTCTCATCATAGAGGACTTCCCTAACCACCCTACATAAAGTAAACCAGCCTCCCATTAACCTCTGTCATATCACCCTATAAATTTCTTTCATGGCATTTAATAATTCTTAAATTATCTTGTTCATTTGTTGAATTTTCCTTTCCCACACAGAATGTCTTATTGCTCAGTTGCTCTCTCCTGAAGCAGATTAAGAATGCTCACGTTAATTTACAAAGTTTTGGGACTAGCCTGGTGGTCCAGTGGGTAAGACTCTGAGCTCCCACTGCAGGGGGCCCGGGGTTCGATCCCTGGTCAGGGAACTAGATGCTGCATGCATGCCACCAGTTAAGATCCCGCATACCACAATGACGATCCCGAGTGCAGCAACTAAGACCCAGTGCAGCAAAATAAATTAGAAATATATATTTAAAAAGTTCCATGTTTCTCCCAAAATGAGCCTAATAACATATTTTTTAAAAAATTTACAAAGTTTTAACCATATTTTTTTCCTTTTTTTCTTCTTTTTAAACTTTTGGCTGTGCCGCAGGGCTTGCGGGACCTGTTTCCTGATCAGGGATGGAACCCATACCCTCAGCACTGAAAGCGCGTTGTCCTAGCCACTGGACCGCCAGGGAATTCCCATTAACTATAATAATTTTTGAACAGGTATTACATTCACATTAAAAAGTAAACAAGGATATACAGTGAATGTTCTTTTTTCCCACGATGTGTTTCCCAGGAACTCAGTTCCCTTCCTAGGAGTTATCTATTATCACTTTCTTCACACTTTAATTTCTAATCTATGTTCTACTCATTTTAGAATTTTTAAAAATATATATTTATTTATTCATGGCTGTGTTGGGTCTTCGTTGCTGTGCTTGGGCTTTCTCTAGTTGGCGGTGAGCGGGGTCTACTCTTCGTTGTGGTGTGAGGGCTTCTCTTGTTGCGGAGCACGGGCTCTAGGTGCGCGGGCTTCAGTAGTTGTGGCACAGGGGCTCAGTAGTTGTGGCTCGCGAGCCCTAGAGCTCAGGCTCAGTAGTTGTGGCGCACAGGGATCTTCCCCCGCCAGGGCTCAGGGCTCGAACCCGTGTCCCTTGCATTGGAAGGCAGATTCTTAACCACTGCGCCACCAGGGAAGCCCCTCGTTTTAGAATTTTTAAGCCTTAGGGATGCACTGATGAACAGGCAGCGTTCTACCGGACCCTCTTAAAAAAAAAAAAAAGCCAGCAATTTGTTTTTGTTTTTGCCTGCATTCTCATCCCCCCCACCCTCAGCCCCCCCTCGCCGCGCAGCTTGAGGGATCTTAGTTCCCAACCAGGGATGGAATTCGCACCACCCCCAGTGGACGCGCGGAGTCTTAACCACTGGACAGCCAGGGAAGTCCTACGGCCAGGGATTTTAATAGTTCCTGTAAAAGTTTGGACTGAAGGACTGCCTACCTCCTTCTGCTCTTTTGAACAAATCCTAAGGAGCCCTGGAGAAGGAAGAGTACACCGTCTGGCGTCTCAATTTCCGGTTCACCGGTAACCCAGGCTCCATAACTTGACGGTTACCATGGCTCCGGTGCTGTGCGTCATTCCGCGGCGCTGGATGATGACGTAATCAGTTCCGGCGCCCTCTGAGGGCGGGGGAACGAGGTACCGGGGGAAACTTAGCTATTAGTGTAGCAGGGTCATGAAGAAGAGGCGGCGGCGGGAGATCGGAGGCGGCGGCGGGGGAGTAAAACTGCGGTAGCTGCCCGCTGGGCTGTTGGTGTGGCTTTGTGGGAAGGGCGTAGTTCCTAAAGCCCTCTCCAGGCAGCGGTCGGGGCTCGGGGTTGAGAGCGGCCGTGGGGTCGCCTCCCCGGGCCCCCTGGCTCCGCCATGTTCCGCAGGGCACGCCTTAGCGTGAAGCCCAATGTCAGGCCTGGAGCAGGCGCCAGGGGCTCCACCGCCCCCAATCCACAGCGTGAACGAGAGGCTCCCAGGCCGCCGGAGCCTGCAGCGGCCTCTGTCCCAAAGCCAGCGGAATCCACAGATGTGCCCCCGGTGGATTGTGGGGAAAAGGAGCTCCGAGAAAAGACTCCCAAGAGCAGGTAAGTACTTGCAGAGGGGAGCATTTTCATCTGCCCCGCCTCTCCGGGCGTGTCACCTGGAAGCTGAGCAAAGAAACTTTACCGTAGAAGTACCCCCTCGCTTGTACTAAGCCTGACAGTTGAGGCCGAGGAACACACTGCCAACTGTAGTTGGTCCCTCTAACCACGGTGAGGCAAGTGTGGATTTTGTTACAGCGTGTAGATTCTCGGGGAGGCGACCATGTCTTCAAGTGGTGGTGGGAGGAATCCAGGTCTAGCAATCTTCAAGAAAATCCACACGTGGTACTATTCATTAGAGCATTTAGATTACCGCAGTTTTCATTCTTTTGGAGTACTTTACGGGAGTAAGTTGTTTTTTTTAAATCTTGAAAACATTTTTTTTTTAAAAGAAGAGCAGTGTTACTTTGATTCTGCTGATTTATGTCAATGGAAAGGAACTGGTTACTTGTTTTGATTTGAGGGTGTGCCCCTTTAACTATGGTGACCATGTTTTCTGAACAGAAAAGCATGTGTCATGTACCACATTTAGATTCAGGATTCTTCTACTTAAGTTAACAGTTTATGGACTTTGCCCAGGCAGAATGTACTCATCTGCAAAATGGGGATAATGTAACTCTTTATTGTGGAGATTAGAAATAACTGATATAAACTGTCTTGCACGGGACATGACAGAATAGTTGCCTACCTTTAGGTGTTTAAAGGTGATGGAGCAAAGTAGTTAAAGTTAAGACATGTTGAGCTAATAATGGCCTCTGTTTTTATACTATAAATGTGAGGAAACCAATGAAAATCAACCCTATTAAATAACAGTGAGATGGTATAAATTTATACTGTGACAGGAAGGTGACAATTTTATTCTTTTCTCTTTTGGCTTGGCTTCTGTTGACCTCAGCTGGTGCTTAGTATAGAGTATTATTTTGATAGCTTAATTATGCTTAGTAATTTCCAAGTTTCTTACATGAATTTGTTTCAGAATTTCTCCCAACAGTGGAATAGAAATACCAGTTACTGTTAAATTAATAAAGTTCACAGAGATCCTGTTAACTTCATGTGAATGTATGATTATTGATAATTTAGTAAATTACTTATTCTGTAGTCTTGAGACATTTAAGCTCAAGGATATTGCTTTCTTAGACTTGACATTTAGGGACTATACTTGGTTTTTTATCATGTGTTTCCTTTTTTTTTTGGTGGGTCTTTGCTAATTGTAAAAATCCATAGGGTAGGGCTTCCCTGGTGGCGCAGTGGTTGAGAGTCTGCCTGGCGATGCAGGGGACACAGGTTCGTGCCCCGGTCTGGGAAGATCCCACATGCTGTGGAGCGGCTGGGCCCGTGAGCCATGGCCGCTGAGCCTGTGCATCCGGAGCCTGTGCTCCGCAACGGGAGAGGCCACAACAGTGAGAGGCCCACGTACCGCAAAAAAAAAAAAAAAAAAAAAAAAAAAAAAATCCATAGGGTATATGTTCTGTCCTTATGCATTCATGTTGATTGGGTGAAATGCAAATGGCACATGTATCACATTATAAGGGCTGAGATAAGAATTTAAATTGGATACTTTTTGGAAAAGTTATTCTATAGTTTAGGCATTTTTTCACTTTTATTTTAAAACTAATCATAACATATGAAAAAAGTAGACTGCTTTTAATTCTTGACTTACACCCTCTTAATTTGCTTTCAGGCCATTCCTGAAATATTTATATCCAATCTGAATTTGGATATGTAATTTGAAGTGACTGAGTACTTTTTTTTTTTTTTGCGGTACGCGGGCCTCTCACTGCTGTGGCTTCTCCCGCCGCGGAGCACAGGCTCCGGAGGCGCAGGCTCAGCAGCCACGGCCCACAGGCCCAGCCGCTCCGCGGCACGTGGGATCCTCCCGGACCGGGGCACGAACCCGTGTCCCCTGCATCGGCAGGCGGACTCCCAACCACTGCGCCACCAGGGAAGTCCCTACTGAGTACTTTTTTTGAGTGAAGAGTTTATTTTGATAGCTGAATAAGTAGAGTTATACCTGACAAAAGATAAATGATTTTTGCCTCAAACAGAATTTGGTTTGATTAATGTAGCTAAATGAATGTCTTCAAATACTGCAATACAAATATTTCAGAGGTTTGATATTTTGTTTGGTTTAACTGATCTCAAGTTGATAATTAAAGTAAAATGCCAAAAATTTAGATCACTTTAGAAAGTGTCAATGTGGATTATAAACTTAATTTTAAAAAACAACTCTCATTTAATGGTGTACAGTCTGTAAAAATACTGAATCACTATGCTGTGCACCAGAAACTAATATAATATTGTAAATCAACTATATACTTCAATTAAAAAAATTTTTTTTAGAACTATCAAAAGAAAAAAACCTCTCAGTTATCGAATAATTCAAATTAGGCAAATTAAGCTTTGTTTTGTAACTTAGGTTTTTTTTGTTTGTTTTTTGAGGTACCTAGCATGAGCATAAAATTATGTGCTATAATGTTCTTAGGGATTTGAAGTTTGAAAAGGATCATCAGTCTTCATTAGAATTCCATATCTGTTAAAAAGATGTACTGAACAAAAATTTTATTGCAACCTCTGTTGAAGTCATTGATTATTAATAATGAGATTTTGCTCTTTTGGGTTTTTGTCAGACTAGTTGTTAAGGCTCAAATATTTAAAAGAAGATCCATGGTGCCCTTATTTTTTTCTTTTAAAATTTCAACAGTGATGAAAAGACTGATGGTGGGAAGGATGTTGAAGAATCCAGTAAATCTTCCTCTACTGTTTCACAGAGAAGAAAGCGAGTATCAAGTACTTTTAGTCTGGTTAAACCTAGTGTCAGTGTTCCTTCAGAACCTCATCCTTTATCTACAGTTAATCAAGAAGCTCCACAGCCAAACCCTGTTCCAACAAAAGAGAAACAGCCATGCTCAGACAGATACCGAATATATAAAGCCCAGAAACTGAGAGAAATGTTAAAAGAAGAATTGAGGAAAGAGAAGGTATGGTAGAAAAATCAGAATTTTGACTGTTGCCTGCTAGATTTCTGTTTTTATGTTAGGCATCATTTGGAGGAAGAACAAGCATCTGTAGCATTTTGATGAGGGAAACAAAACCAAGTAACATCCCTCATGGTAATAGAATATCCCCTTTTGTTTGTTTGTTTGTTTGTTTTTTGGCTGCTGGATCTTTCCCAGCCAGGGATTGGACCCGTGCCCCCTGCAACGGAAGCGCAGAGTCTTAACCACTGGACTGCCAGGGAAGTCCCAGAATATCCCCTTTTGTTAACAGAACGATTGAGAAGCACTATAGAGTTAATAAGCTATTTTTTCCACGATATTAATTTTTGTATATTTTTTTCATCTATATCTTTCATTGTTTTTGGCGGAGGCCACAAATAGAAGTTTCACATGTGTGCACACACATATACAGATACGCCTACAGATGTATTTATAAACTAAACCTTCAGTGAGATTTTTCCTGAAGATGTCCAATTGACGCAAGTTATATTCATTTGAATTAAGACAAGTGTAGTTGAGCAAAATGAATTGATGTTTTCTAAATTGACAAATTTAAACTAGTGTCTAGCAAATAGTAAGAGCCCGACAAATGTCAGCTCTTATTATTAATTTATAGAATGCCCTCCTTTTTTTAACTAAGAGGAAGGCACTTATCTTGGTGCTTTTTTTTTTGGCCGTGCCGCACAGCTTGCAAGATCTTAGTTTCTTGGCAGTAAAGCATGGAGTCCTAAGCACTGGACTGCCAGGGAATTCCCCCTTGGTGCTTTATATTCGTTATCTCGTTTAAATATCTCAGCTGTGCGAAGTGGCTATCACTATTTACACAGGAGGAGGAGGAAATAAGCTCAGAGAGGTTGTTTGCTTTGTGTCAAACATCAGTGGAGGATATGGGATTTGAATTCATATCTTCTAAAATCTAAGCCTCTAAAAATGTTCTCTGTTTTTTAGAATCTGCTTAGTTAGATTTATTTGGGGGAATTAAAAATTAAACATTTGCTTCAAGATTTTTATAAAATATACAGAATTCCAACTCACTACAGGGCAAATAAAAGCTATATATAAATTTTCAGTACACTATTGTAGTTAGTCATCATCAGTAAGCATGATTTTATACATTGAGCTTTTATGCAGTCCCAGTCACTTTATTTATTATTTTTTAGCTGTGCCACGTGGCACACGGGATCTTAGTTACCTGACCAGGGATCGAACCCCGGCCCCCTGCAGTGGAAGCCTGGAGTCCTAACGACTGGACCGCCAGGGAAGTCCCAAGTCCCAGTCACTTTAGTGTTTTAAAATTCCTTTATGTGCTACAGCTTTTTAATATAAGTTTATAAATTTTTTCCTCAAATTAATCATAATTGTGATAGGAATAATCTTCAAGCATTTGCAATGAATACAGCAGTAGGCTGTATACTTAAATATATACATGTAAAATTCTTCTTTTTTAAAATTTTTTAAAATTTATTTTTATTTTTTTTATTTTTAAAAATAAAATATTTTTTAAAATATTTTTATTTTTTAAAATAATATTTTTATTATTTTGGACTGCCAGGGAATTCCCCTAAAATTCTTCTATATTTATAGAAGCGTATCTCTGTGTGTTTGTGTATCTAGAAGCAATGGAAAAACAAATATGCTGTAAATGAAAGTCAGAGGCCACCAGATCGGTCCAAAATGACTATGAGAGACTTCATATACTACCTGCCAAATAACAATCCAATGACGTAAGTAAACTTTATTTCTATTTTACTTTCTTTGAGTATATAGTGATTTAAGTAAGTATCACTTTTAAAGTATGGTTTCATGTTTTCCAACAACATGTTGACAAAATTTATAGCACATATGATGTCCTTTGGATAAGAATTTTATAACAAAAATTAGTGCTATTTTGGACTTCCCTGTGGCTCAGTGGTTAAGAATCCGCCTGCCAATGCAGGGGACACAGGTTCGATCCCTGGTCCAGGAAGATCCCACATGCCACGGAGCAGCTAAGCCCGTGTGCCACAAATGAGCCTGCGCCCCAGAGCCCATGAGCCTGCGCCCCAGAGCCCGTGAGCCACAACAAGAGAAGCCCATGTGCCTAGAGCCTGTGCTCCGCAACAAGAGAAGCCACTGCAGTGAGAAGCCCGCGCACCACAATGAAGAGTAGCCCCACTCGCCGCAACTAGAAAAAGCCCGCACAGCAATGAAGACCCAATACAGGCAAAAAAACCAAAAAAACAAAAAAAAAAATTAGTGCTATTTCAAGTAACTGTTTTCTTGGGATGGTAAAGATGCCCTTTACCTCTGAGATTAAAAAAAATTTTCTTTTGTTTTATTACCGAGATGCAGTAAAACCAACTAAACAACTTTTCTCTAATCAAGTTTGCCATTTACATTTCTTACATACTATAAGGTGATCTAAAGGGGTGATCTTATTTTTATATCCTACCTCCTCGTTAAATACAGTGACATTTGATTAACAAATCCTCCAAGAACAAAGCTTCTTTAGTCAAAGTTAGCCTGGGGAGGCAGAGAGTTTATAATAAATCTCCTCACTGTGTTGTTGATGGTGTAGCAGGTGGATGTAGGAGTAATGGCATATTTTCAGTGTAGTCTTTTTCAGGCTCAGTACATCTTTGGCTTAGTTAAGAGAAGAGCCAGAAACCTAGGTTTTGAGTTGTTTGACATCTAGGAGTTGGAAACAAGCCACTTAGGTTGTTTCATGCCTTCACTGAGGAATTAGAGGGAAGAGTATTCCCTACTTAGGGCCTAACAAATTATTTATATTGATGACAAAAGTTTTTGACTGAAAAATGGAGTGTTGGACCACACCATCATTAATGGTAGTGTTATGGTATATCATAAAAAAATTGCAAGTTAAAATTATTTGCTTCTTCCTCAGATAGAATTGACAAAATGTAAATTACTTATTTATTAAAAGGTATGTTTTGACTTGTGTTTAATAGTTCTTCACTGGAGCAAGAAAAGAAAACTGAAAAATCATTGACACCAGTCCAGACAAGAGAGTAAGCATCTCATCTGTTTTGAATATATTCTGTTATGGGTAAATTTAAAACAAAATGAAATCAGGGCTTCCCTGGTGGCGCAGTGGTTGAGGGTCTGCCTGCCGATGAAGGGGACGCGAGTTCGTGCCCCGGTCCGGGAGGATCCCACATGCCGCGGAGCGGCTGGGCCCGTGAGCCATGGCCACTGAGCCTGCGCGTCCGGAGCCTGTGCTCCGCAACGGGAGAGGCCACAGCAGTGAGAGGCCCGCGTACCACAAAAAAAAAAACAAAAAAACAAATGATGCTTCCTGTTTTAGTTAAATTACATGTGATAGGAATTTTTAAATGGAATCACAAGAATAAAAGTTACTGCTTGATTTAAGTCAACATGAAAGCCTCACACTCCTTGTGTATTACATGTATAAATAGAGTTATGATTTTAAATTAAAGCATTTAGAATTAAAAAGAGTTTTGTTTCAGAATAATAATATTCACATGGTACAAAATTCAAAAGGAACAAAAGTGTACTGAGAAAAGTTTTCCAACTTTGTATTTCTGCCGTCTAGTCCGTCTTCCTGGAGGCCACAAATGTTACCACATTTTTAACTTATCTTTCTAATTCTAGTCTATGTCTATCCAAGCAAACATATAGGTCTTTTCTATTTCCTCCTTTTTCTTTCCTTTCTCCTTTCCCCTTCCTTTTCTTTTTTTTTAAGCATTTTGTATACACTTTCCTTCAGTAGGTATAGTTTTGTTTTTTGTTTTTTGTTTTTTCAGTAGGTATAGTTTTGATGCCAGTTAGAGAGTCTCTTTTTGTGTTCAAGCCTTCACTGTCATATATTAGTTTATTCCTAAGAAATCCCTCCAAGAGACCTCCTAGGAAGTTATTGTAGACTTGTAATTCAAGGTAGGGAATTGTGGAAAATTAGCAGAAACATTGGGACTTTCTGGTTGTTGCTTCAAGTAACAATCATTAAGTAATGATTACTCTTTTTTTTTTTTTTCCACACCGTGTGGCTTGCCGGATCTTAGTTCCCCAATCAGGCATTGAACCCGGGCCACGACAGTGAAAGCGCCAAGTCCTAACCACTGGACTGCCAGGAAATTCCCTGTAATAATTACCCTTTCTTAGAATCCACATTGTTTTAAAGCAGAACTCACAAGCTTCAGAAATAGGTTATGTTTTTACAGATTTATAGGTTATGTTTCTTTCAATAAGACCTTAAGGAGATAATGTAATTGAATGGAAAGTATATGGAATTTGGAGTCATTATTTGGAAAACTGTTTGGCTTCTTGGTCTGTTCTTACTGTTGTGTAATCTAGAGCAAAAGTAATTTATCTTCTCCAAGTTTCAAATGGGCATGAAAAACTAACCCCCAAGGGTTGTTCTGAAGAGGTAATAACATGATCTGGAAACTAATGCTGTAAGGGTTATTTTTGTTAATTCCATACTATTGGACGGTTTACTCTTATACTCTATTGAGATAGAAAAGATGAGCATTTATTTCTCTTTAATAGAGTAAAGACTCCTATTAAATGCTACTAGATAAAATTTGAGAAAATCTTATAACCATGGCCTTAACAACACATAGTATTTTCAATTAGGTTATAGGGAAAGTGGGAAATAGCTAGAAGGTTGAAAGTGCAGTAATTTGTTTTAGAAGTTCATAATGTTCAGGGAATATTTCTCATAGCTGTATGAATTAACCTACCTTTACATTTGGTAGGCAAGAAGGTAAGAGTACTCCTGATGGTGAAGATAATGAAGAAATAGAAGAGGAGATGGATGATGGGCCATTGCTGGTTCCTCGAGTAAAAGTGGCAGAAGATGGTTCTATTATTTTGGATGAAGAAAGGTAAGTTAAAAAAGAGAGAGAGATAGATTGTGGTTTTATGAGAACAAATGAGCTTTGTCTAATGAGACATTGAGTTTCTGTATTTGTCACTGTCACTTAGACTCTAATGTTTATATTTGCATAATGGATGTTATAAATAGAAAGATGGGTTACATTCATTTATAATTTTCAGAAATTTTTATAATGCTGTCCTTTATATGAGAAGATGGTACTACTGACCTGCCACCCACTAACCTACTACCATTGTTTTACTAATTTTACTGGTAATTGAGATGAGCTATTGAACTAATCACATGATGTCCTCCACTGAGAATATATTTCGAAGATTGACTCAGCCTTGATGTCAATATTCAAGCTATGTATTATTAACTAATACCATATTCTGGTGTGTGGTGTTAACTATTGAAAATACAATGAAACATAGGTTTAACATATTTTATGATTTTTAATTGACTTTCTGGCTTAATTTCTTAGTTATAACATTAAATTTCTCAAATTTGGCATTGTGGAATTTAGTTGTCTTTCCAATGTGGTTTTTTTTTTTTTTTCTTATGTGTGTTTTTAAAAAAAGAAGATAAGGGACTTCCCTAGTGGACCAGCAGTTAAGACTCCGTGCTCCCAATGCAGGGGGCCCAGGTTCGATCCCTGGTCGGGGAACTAGATCCTGCGTGCCGCAACTAAAAGATTCTTGCGTGCCACAACTAAAGATCCCGTTCGAGGGTAAGAAGATCTGTGTGCTGCAACTAAGACCTGGTGCAGCCAAATAAATAAATATTTTAATTTATAAATTTATTTATTTGTTTTTGGCTGTATTGGGCCTTTGTTGCTGCACACAGGCTTTCTCTAGTTGTGGCGAGCGGGGGCCGCTCCCTGCTGCGGTGCGTGGGCCTCTCACCATGGTGGCTTCTCTCGTTGCAGAGCACGGGCTCTAGGTGTGTGGGCTCTAGGCGTGCGGGCTTCAGTGGTTGCGGCCCGTGGGCTCAGTAGTTGTGGCTTATGGGTTCTAGAGCACAGGCTCAGTAGTTGTGGTGCACGGGCCTAGTTGTTCCGCAGCATGCAGGATCCTCCCGGACCAGGGATCGAACCCGTGTCCCCTGCATTGGCAGGAGGACTCTCAACCACTGCGCCACAAGGGAAGCCCCAAATAAATATTTTTAAAAATAAAAAAAGTTAAATTAGTAAGGAAATAAAAAAGAGGGATGGAAAGTCTTCTGACAGTTTTATTAGTAATAAATTGTTTTATACTATGTAAATTCTATGATAAACGTAAATGTAATGCTATTAATGATAATTGTTTTTGCATATTGTTTCCACTATTTGGTGATGATGATTTTATTGGTAATTAAATTCTTAAAAGCATATTTAACTGCTTTGTGTGCAGGAATATAAAATGTAAATATAAAGTGCTTATATTTCGCAGTATCCCCTGTTGGGTATTGCATGATAAGATAATATATATTAAATATAGGGGGCATGCAGAAGTCAGTAAAAAAACAATTATTTAGGTGGCCTAAAGATATTTTGTAAATTTTATATTGCTGTTAAGGATTTTGAAAAAAAGTTGACATTTCTTTTTGCTTCCTAGAGTGAAAATCTGCAGATTCTTGGAAAATATGCGTACTTCAAATGTATATTATACTTTTGATATGATTTTACCATGGTAAATTTCAAAATATAGCTATTAAAATCTCACTGTTTGTTTCCTTACTTGTTTTTCAGTTTAACTGTAGAAGTTTTAAGGACCAAAGGCCCCTGTGTTGTTGAGGAAAATGACCCCATATTTGAGCGTGGTTCTACAACTACATACTCCAGCTTTAGGAAAAACTATTACTCTAAACCATGGTCAAATAAAGGTAACTGATTTTCATTTTAAATTGTGTAGATTATTTATTGGAAATAAGGTGAATTATTTTCTCGGTTTCTGAATTAAACCAGGTCTCCCCTAAGTAAAAAAAAAAAACAAAAAAAACCAAACTAGCAAATTTTTTTCTCTAGCTAGTTTTATTGGCACCTTTCCCCTGCCCCCCACGATGGGACTATACCTCTGACTTTATCTTAGAAATCTTTTGAGGAGTTAGCATTATGGTCATTTTGGCTGGAATATTCTTTGTCAAATCCCGGTACA
Organism: Leucopleurus acutus; assembly: GCF_964270905.1. Taxonomy (NCBI): domain Eukaryota; kingdom Metazoa; phylum Chordata; class Mammalia; order Artiodactyla; family Delphinidae; genus Leucopleurus; species Leucopleurus acutus. The sequence goes on along the minus strand of NC_139145.1, from coordinate 120,562,680 downwards.
ACAAATACCATTTTAATGAAAAATGAACAATATTTTTAATGCTCCTAATAATGTTCTACCTCAGTATTGTGTAACACAGTCTTAATGATAAAAAGTACACAGTTAGAAAAGTATATATTACCTATTGCAAGCTGTTGCTTAGTACTTACTTTTATTATAAAAATAATACAGTTTATTTTGGGAAAAAATTCAGACACAACAGAATGAAAAGAAAGATTCACTTCTTTGACTTCCCCAATCCTGTTCTCTTGAGGTTACTTCTATTAGCAGTTTCTTGTGTATTTTTCTAGCTACTTTCTTTCACATACTACTTAGAACGTCTTAGTTGCCTACATAACAGCAGTATTATACTGGTTATGACTGACAGTTTTCTTCAAGGCACTTGAGACCAGATAGGCAGAATGTCTTTTTAAAAACTCCAGCTGCTTTGGTTTGAACATGCAAATTTCTTAAACCATGTTTCTATATAAAAGTTTAAAGAAGGTGTTTATAGATCCATGAGGTTCCTTGCAGTAAAACTGAGATATGTCTATGTACGTGTATGTAGATATATATTTCTATGATAAAAGATTTACTGGACTTTAATAAAAAACTTAAGTACTGTCAAATTTATTTTTAACTCAAAATATATACTTCGGTAAGATTTTTTTCCTCTGAAATATTTAGAAGATTATTCTCAGTCTTTCTAAATCTTTTACTTTTACAGAAACAGATATGTTTTTCTTAGCCATCAGCATGGTAGGAACTGACTTTTCTATGATTGGACAGCTTTTTCCTCACAGAGCAAGGATAGAAATTAAGGTAAAGTAAACCCATTATGTTTGTTGATCGAAAAGAGACTAAAAATTACTATTTTTTTAACCTTTGGTTGAAATGTCAGTCCATCCTTTTTCACTACTGTGTTTTTGGTACATCTGTCCTTCTTTATAGCTCAAAAAGTAATGTAGTATTTCTCAATTCTAAAATGAGTACAGGGCTTCCCCGGTGGCGCAGTGGTTAAGAATCCGCCTGTCAATGCAAGGGACACAGGTTCGAGCCCTGGCCTGGGAAGATCCCACATGCCGCGGAGCAAGTAAGCCCGTGTGCCACAACTACTGAGCCTGCACTCTAGAGCCCGCAAGCCACAACTACTGAGCCTACGTGCCACAACTACTGAATCCTGCATGCCTAGAGCCTGTGCTCCGCAACAAGAGAAGCCACTGCAATGAGAAGCCCGTGCACCGCAACAAAGAGTAGCCCCTGCTCACCACAACTAGAGAAAGCCGGCGCGCACCAACACAACCAAAAATAAAAGAAACAAATAAATAGATAAATTTTAAAAAATAATAAAATAAAATGAGTACAATCTCTTTAACCTCAGTATTATATTTTCTTATTTATATTTTCCTATTTCTAAAATGGATTTAAGGGAGTACCAATAAAGCCAGTGAAACTAAGATAAAAGAAGAGTTAGGTAATGAAAAAGGTAGATAAATGTACCAGAACTTTTGGGTTAAGGGTATATTTTGAACACAAAATATATCTCTGAATTTCCTAGGAAGAGAACATGCTGAGTTATATAGTTCTCAATATCTGGTCTAACTGTTGCTTTCCTAGGCCACCTTAACTTTGGGGGCAACCAGTGATACTATTTTTCTTTTTTCCAGTGATACTATTAACAACAGCAATGATGTTAATCAATTAGTGCTTTAATATGCCTAAAAGAATGATCTTTCTCTATCTTATAGTTCCTTTTGTTGAGAAACTTCATTACAAGTTTCCTGGGTTGGAGTGCATTTGAGTGCACACCATGTTGCTCTAGTGCATTTCTAATTCATAGTGAGATTTTTATCTAACCATGGGCTTTTTCTTTCATTAATTAAAGGGACCATTAAGAAAGATTTTTTTTTTTCTTGAACTAGACTAGGCATGGACTGATTTACTGGGAACCAGTGTACAGTGTAATAGTCATTCTATTTCTGCAAAAGATGAGGGATTTTTTATATTCTTTATGTTCCTTTTCAAATGTTGATCTCTGATATAAGGAGAACAGAATGTTAAAGTTCTGTGAAGGCTAGAAGTTGATCGTATAGGGGAGCCCTCATATGTGACTAATGATAAGTTTGTCAGTAGACTATTTCTTTTAGAAGCAGTTTAGACTCTTCCAGTAAAAGTTTAGTGTAGTCCCAGCAGGTCTTTGGGCAAAGTATAGAAAAGTAAAAATGGACTAGTGAATTACATCGACTTTCAATTTTTTAAAAAAAATTTATTTATTCATTTTATTTTTGGCTGTGTTGGGTCTTCGTTGCTATGCATGGGCTTTCTCTAGTTACGGTGAGTGGGGGCTACTCTTCGTTGCGGTGCACAGGCTTCTCATTGTGGTGGCTTCTTTTGTTGCGGAGCACGGGGCTCTAGGCACGCGGGCTTCAGTAGTTGTGGCACATGGGCTCAGTAGTTGTGGCTCACGGGCTTAGTTGCTCCGTGGCATGTGGGATCTTCCCGGACCAGGGCTCGAACCCATGTCCCCCTGCATTGGCAGGCGGATCCTTAACCACTGCGCCACCAGGGAAGTCCTTGATTTTCAAATTTTGAACCAACCTTGTATTCTTGTGATAAATCCCAATTAGTCATACTGTATTCTTCTTTTTATATGTTGCTGATTTTTGTTATATTTTCTTGAGGATTTTTTGCATCTTTGTTCATGAGAGTATTGGTTCATAATTTTCTTTTAGTGTCTTTGTGTTTTTGGTACCAAGGTTATGGTGGTCATAGAAAATGAGTTAGAAAGTGTTCCCTCTTGTTATCTGAGAAAATTTGTTTAAGATTAGTATTATTCCTGCTTTTAATGTTTGATAGAATTTACCAGTGAAACCATCTGGGCCTATGGTTTCCTTTGGAGGAAGGGTTTTGATTATAAATGCAATTTCTTTAATACATACAGGGGTATTTATAGTTTCAGTTTCTTCTTGTGTCAGTTTAGATGCTAAGTTGTTGAATTTATAGGCATAAAAATTTCATACTATTCACTTACTATTTTAATGTTTGTAGGATTTATAGTGATATATCTCATTGATTAATGATTTTTCTTTCTCTTTTCTTTTTTCTTGTCTTGCTAAAGGTTTTTGACTTCCAAAAGTCTTTTAATGAGCCAGCTTTTAGCTATGTTAAGTTTTCAATTGTTTGTGTGTTTTCATTGGTTTTTAAAAAACTCTTTAGCATTTCTTTCCTTCTTCAGGCATACCTCGTTTTATTGCACGTCACAGATACTGCGTTTTTTTTTACAAATTGAAGGTTTGTGGCAAACCATCTGCATTGTCAGATGATGGCTAGCATTTTTTAACAATAAAATATTTTTTAATTAAGTATGTACATTGCTTTTTTTAGACATAATGCTATTGTACACTTAATAGACTACTTCACTGTAATGTAAATGTAACTCTTGTGTGCACTGGGAAACCAAAAAAAAAAGAAAAAAAAAAAACCTGTGTGACTTACTTTATTGCGATATTCACTTTATTGCAGTGGTCTGGAACTGAACCTGCAATATCCTCAAGGTATGCCTGTATTTACTTTGGGTTTAATTTTCTCTGGTTTTTTCTAGCTTCCTTAGATGAAAACTTAGAACATAGATTTTAAACCCTTCTTTTTTAATGTAGACATTTAAAGCTATACATTTTCATCTAAGCTGTAAATGTATCCCATAATATTGATACACTGTTTTCATTATCATTCTGTTAAAAATATTTTCTAGTTGCCCTTAGATTTCTTTTTTTTAAAATTTTAATTAATTAACTATTTTATTTTTGTCTGCATTGGGTCTTCGTTGCTGCGTGTGGGCTTTCTCGAGTTGTGTTGAGTGGGAGCTACTCTTCGTTGCAGTGCACCTGCTTCTCATTGCGGTGGCTTCTCTTGTTGCAGGGCATGGGGTCCAGGCACATGGGCTCAGCAGTTGTGGCGCATGGGCTTAGTTGCTCCACGGCATGTGGGATCTTCCCAGGCCAGGGCTTGAACCTGTGTCCCCTGCATTGGCAGGTGGATTCTTAACCACTGAGCCACCAGGGAAGTCCTTCCCTTGTGATTTCTTCCTTGACATGTCAATTGTTTAGAAGTGTGTTTAATTTCCAACATTGGGACATTTCTAAATATCTTACTGTTATTGTTTCTTTGACATTCTGAATGTCAAAGGACATAATCTGTAAGATTTCAAGCTTTTTGAAATTTGTTGAGATTTATTTTAAACCCTATCATACTTGCAGCACTTCTTTGGTGGTCCAGTGGTTAAGATTCTGCACTTCCACTGCAGGGGGTGTGGGTTCGATCCCTGGTCGGGTTATAAGATCCCACATGACACACCACATGGCCCCCAAAAATAAATAAGTAAAGCCTATCATACTCTCACCTTGGTCAGTGTGCACTTGAAATGAATGTATGTTCTGCAGTTGTTGGGTGTGGGGTCATCTAGTTCTGTCAGTTACTGAGAGAAGAGTTGACACATCTAACCACAATTACAGATTTGTGTTTCTCTCTTTAGATTGATCCATTTTTTTCCTTTCCTTTTCTTTTCTTTTTTGGCACGGATCATTTATTTTTATTTTTTAAATTAAAGTATAGTTGATTTACAATGCTGTGCCAATCTTTGGTGTACAGCAGTGACTCAGTTATACACATAGAGACATTCTTTTTTTATATTCTTTTCCATTATGGTTTATTATCACAGGATATTGAATATAGATCCCTGTGCTATACAGTAGGACCTTGTTGTTTATCCATTCTAAATGTAATAGTTTGCATCTACCAACCACAGACTCCTAGTCCATCCCTCTCCCCACCCTCCAACCCCCCAGGCAACCACAAGTCTGTTCTCTATGTCTATGAGTCTGTTTCTGTTTTGTAGATAGGTTCATTGTATCTACAGGAAATGTTCATTGTATTCTTATGTTGCCCCCGATAAAAATAAAACAAAATGTCTGTTTTACATTTCTGTTAACAACTTAGTTCATTTATGTTTAATGTGATAATTGATATGGCTCTGTTTAAGTCTACCATCTCACTATTTCCCATTCATTCCATCTGTTTTTTACTCATCTTTTCCTGCTTTAAATGGGGTTAATCAAATTTTTTTAGTATTTTATTTGTTGTACCTTTTTACTCTTTACATAATATCCTCTTAGAAGAAGAATTCTATTTACCTTCCATCCTTCATTCTATTACATGTTTTACTTCTGCTTATAAACCCCACTACCCATGAACTTATTTTAGCTTAGAGAGTCTTTTGTTTTTAACGGAAATTTAGTAGATTAAAGATACTACAGTTAACCCTTGAATAATGCAGGGGTTAGGAGTGTCAATCCTCCTTGCAGTGAAAAATCTGAGTATAACTTATAGTTGGCCTTTCATATCTGCGATTCCTCTGTATCTGCAGTTACGTATTCATGGATTCAGCCAAACTCGGATTGTGTAGTACTGTAGTATTTACTATTGAAAAAAATTCACATATTTAAGTGGATCCACACAGTTCAAAGTTAGGTTGGTTGTTCAAGAGTCAACTGTAGTCTTTAATATTTAGCCACATGTTTACCATTTCTGATGCTTTTCACTCCTTGTAGTTCTGAATACCCTATCTGTTGTTGAAAAATTCTTTCAGCTTTCATTTTTCTGAAAGACTTTTTTGAGTCTCATTTTTGCTAGGTATACAAGTCTGGTTGGATAGTTTTTCCTTTCAGTGCTTTTAAAATGTCATTCCATTGTCCACTGGCCTCCAGTGTTTCTGATGAAAAGTCAGCCATCACTCATGTCATGAATTGCTTTTCTTTTTTGTTTTTAAGGTTTTCTTTTTTTTTCTTTTTTTTTTTTTTGCGGTACGCGGGCCTCTCACTGCCGCGGCCTCTCCCGTTGCGGAGCACAGGCTCTGGATGCGCAGGCTCAGCGGCCATGGCTCACGGGCCCAGCCGCTCTGAGGCATGTGGGATCCTCCCAGACCGGGGCACGAACCTGTGTCCCCTGCATCAGCAGGCGGACTCTCAACCACTGCGCCACCAGGGAAGCCCGGTTTTCTTTTTTTTTTCAATTTATTTTATTCAAGTATAGTTGATTTTCAGTGTTGTGTTAATTTCTGCTGTACAGCAGAGTGATTCAGTTATACATATATATGAATTGCTTTTTATGACTGCTTTCAAGATTTTTTCTTTAACTTTGGTGTTCAGCAGTTTGTTTATGATTTGCCCAAGAGTTGTTTTTTAAAATGTTTTTTCTGCTTTGTTCCCTGCTTCTAGTACTCCGCTTACCTGTGTTAGTTTGCATGACATTGTACTACAGATTACCAAAGCTCTGTCCATTTTTTTTCCCAGTCTTTTTTCTTTATTTCAGTTTGGTTAGTTTCTGGTATCATGTTTATAAGTTCACTGATCCTGTCTTCTGCTATCTTCAGTCTGCTGTTAAGCCCATTCAGTGAATGTTTCATTTCTGATATTATACCTTTCATTTCTGTGATTTCACCTTGGTTATTTTTCTTAGTTTCCATTCCTCTGCTAAGATTTCTGTATCTGCTCATTCCATATTTTCCTTCAAATCCTTGAACATATAACAGGTGCTTTAACTTTCTTGTCTGCTAATTTCAACATCAGGGTCATATTGGGATCTGTTTCTGTTGACTCTTCATTTCCTTGACTGCCTCACATTTTCCTGTCTTTTCTCATGTCTGTGAATTTTTTTTTTCAGTTGCATGTTGGACATTGTGGATATGTCGCACAGTGTCTGGATTATGTTTGTTTTTATTTTGTATTTTTTTCCTTTAAAAAGTGTTTAGTTCTAGAAGGCAGTTAATATATTGCCAACTCTCCTTCTTCTTCCCAAGGCTTGATTTTAGGCTTTATTAAGACTGGTCCTTACTCTAGGTTTCTCATCTGAACTACAGAAAATAATTTGTGTTACTGTTTTCTAATTTTTTCTAAGGGTGGTCATATTACACCATTCTAGGTGTACAGGAAAGAAGGTGATTCATTACATGTAGTATATCCCTTAGGGCATTAGGGCTTAATTCTCATGCTAGAACCTCAATTGAGAAAGGCTACTCTAGGGTGTGATCCCTGTCTCTAAGTGGTGGTTGTTCTGGTGTCTGAGGTGAATGTTTGGATGTTAACAAAATCTTTCCATTCATGTGGGAAGAACCCTGTCATCTCACTATGTTACGTGACCTCTAGTATCGTCTTTTTGCTCCTGTCCCTGAAGTAGCTGTTCTCCACTAGAGCTTATGCTCTGGGCATATGGAACCCAGACCAACAGCCTATGGGATACTGCTACCAGGCTTGTGAGACTCCTCTTTAAATAGCTCTCTTCTCTGTAGAACTCTGCCCCTAAAGATTATCTACTTCCTCATCTCAGTAGGATCTCTGTTCTCTATTTGGCCTTTTTCTCTCTTTCATTGGTTAGGAAATTTAGCCCAGGCAGACAGCCAGTGTGAACGTTGGTACATCTTTTGTGTTTCCCTTCTCTCTGGGATTGTGGGATTGTAGTCTTGCTCTGCCTATTGTCTAGTGCTTGAAAATAGTTGATGCATTTATTTTGTTTGGTGTTAAAATTATTTACGTTGGGTTGGATATGTGGAAAAAGCTCGTTACCAGTTTTTGTCAGGGCCAGAGATGGAAATTATGGGATTTATTTTATAATTGTGGAATTTTGCCTACAGTGGTTCCTGCCTATGAATTCAATGATTAATATCCGGGAATTCCCTGGTGGTCCACTGGTTAGAATTCTGCACTTTCACTGCTAGGGCCTGGATTTGATCCCTGGTCCAGGAACTAAGATCTCACAAGCTGTGTGGGGTGGCCAGAAAATAAAAATGATGAACATCAATACATTCTTCAAAAATATTTTAACTTGTTCTGGATTATATTCTCAATGAAGTAAAATATGATGTAGCAATGTTTTAGAATTGAATAATGCCTAAAGCCTACTGTTATTTCTCTCAGGATGTTTAATTTAGTAATTGTAGTCTGTCACTTTTTATGTGACTTTTGTTACATGTGGACCTGACTTTTGTTAACTTTTGAGGAAATGTTTAAAGAATAATATGATCTTTTAAGGGAGAAAGATGATCTTCCTTGAAAACTTCTATACTACTTGGTAATAAGTTTTATGAGGAAAAATAAAGAATGGAATAGAGGGATAATCTGTAGGTTGAAAGATGTTAGTCACATGAAGTTTTAAAAAAATAGGAAAGGCTAAATTATAGAGCTTAAGGATGTACGCTTGGATGATAAACAGTGAGGAAATGTAAGAAAGTGATTGCTTTAAAGTCAGGTTAGGACTTCCCTGGTGGCGCAGTGGTTAAGAATCCACCTGCCAATGCAGGGGACTGTGTCCCTGGTTTGATCCCTGGTCTGGGAAGATGCCACATGCTATGGAGCAAGTAAGCCTGTGTGCCACAACTACTGAGGCTGTGCTCTAGAGCCTGTGAGCCACAACTACTGAGCCCACGTGCTGCAACTACTGAAGCTGGAGCGCCTAGAGCCTGTGCTCTGCGACAAACGAAGCCACCGCAAGGAGAAGCCTGTGCACTGCAGCGAAGAGTAGCCCCCACTCGCCGCAACTAGAAAAAGCCTGCGCGCAGCAACAAAGACCCAACACAGCCAATAAATAAATAAATTAATTAATTAATTAATAAAAAAATATAAAGTCAGGTTAGTGGGTAGTTTCTTTTGGAGGGAAGAACGGGGCCATGAAGAGGTTCTTTATTTTGTGTGATTTTTCTTTTTTTTCAATAAAACAATATTTGTATTTTTAATAAAAGCTTTCAGACCACTGATCTGTAGAAGGGAGAGATTGGCTGATCGTTCCCTCCTGCAGGGTGTGTTTGTGTATGTGTATGCCCTCAGACTTTCTAATGACCTTAGGATGCATTGAACCCTAAACCTTAACCATCTCCATCTTAAAGGAGGTAATCTGGAGTGGAATTGGGAATGGGGCTCTTCGGTGCTCAGAAAAGCATGAGGAAATGTTCTTAATATAAAGAAGTTTCTAAACATAAACTTGGCCTGCTTCAAAATTTTGCTTAGTTGTTTCTTTACAGTTTCCCCTCCATGCCATTAAAAACAGAATAATAATGTAAGAGGTTTAACCTGATATGAATATACTAGTTTTTAAAGAGTTAATACTGGTTAGCTTAATTGATTACTGTTTGATCTGTTTCCACGCTAGTTGACTTTATTTTTTTTTCTATCCTCTGTAAATCCAGTTTTCATTGCTAATTCATGTTATTGATCATAAGGAGGAGCACAGAGCTCAGTATAAATCTTTCATTTCTATTTTTTAAAAGCTAAGGGTTTAAGTAACTCGCCTATTAGCAAAGACGTATTATTTATTAGAGAATCATATGTTATTATAAGAATTTTATTTTGATGCTTTTTTTAAGACATAATCTGCACTTGTTTAATGGGAGAAAATTACCAAAGAGTTTTTGTTTTTGTTTTGTTAACAGAATAAATTTAAACGTGAAGAGAAAACAAATGGATGGAGAATAGACAAAGCATTCCGTAAGTATTAAGACCTCTTTCATGAGGAATCATTTGGAGATTCTAAAAAATGACCAATGTTTTGTCTTTGGTTCCAGTGTGTTTTAGATTTGTTTCATCCCTATATTGTCATAGGAAGAGTAAGACTGGAAATTTTTCTCTTTAGCAGTTCAGGTCTGGCAGTTCATATAGATCTATAGGCAAGGGAATAGCTAAAACATCAAGAAGCAAGTAAACAGAGTTCTGAGTCCAAGAAATTAGGGAGACTGAAGATACTATTTCTTTTTTTTTTTTTTTTTTTTTTGCAATACGTGGGCCTCTCACTGTTGTGGCCTCTCCCGTTGCGGAGCACAGGCTCCGGACGCTCAGGTTCAGCGGCCATGGCGCACGGGCCAAGCCGCTCCGCGGCATGTGGGATCTTCCCGGACTGGGGCACGAACCCTTGTCCCTTGCATCGGCAGGCGGACTCTCAACCACTGCGCCACCAGGGAAGCCCCGAAGATACTATTTCTAAGTGCTCTTTATTCTGGGGGAATTGTACTGAAGAAGAGGTTAATTGTTTCTGGAAGATATTACACTATAGATGATTCCTTACCTACTGTGGTAAGTCTGTCATTCAGTCAGTAATACAGACCACCTGCTGTGTGCTAGTCACTGTTGTTGGCATTGAGGATATCATGGTGAACAGGGCAGATGGAGAATCCTGCTTTTAGAGCCTTAAGTCTAATTGGGTGGAGGAGGAATATAATTGGTAAGCAGGATAATTTCAGATAGTGATTAATTTCTAAGAAGAAAAAAGAGGGAGTTAGGGGGTGGGTGTTTAGATTGGGTATTAAGGGAAGTTCTGTCTGAAGACGTGATTTTTTTTTTAAATAAATCTATTTGTTTTATTTATTTATTTTTGGCTGCATTGGGTCTTCGATGCTGCTCACGGGCTTTTCTCTAGTTGCGGCGAGTGGGGGCTACTCTTTGTTGCAGTGTGCTGGCGTCTCACTGCCGTCGCTTCTCTTGTTGCGGAGCATGGGCTCTAGGCGCATGGGCTTCAGTAGTTGTGGCTCGCAGGCTCAGTAGTTGTGGCTCGTGGGTTCTAGAGCACAGGCTCAGTAGTTGTGGCACACGGGCTTAGCTGCTCTGCAGCATGTGGGATCTTCCCGGACCAGGGCTCGAACCTGTGTCCCCTGCATTGGCAGGCAGATTCTTAACCACTGTGCCACCAGGAAGTGCCTGAAGAGGTGACGTTTGAATTTAGACCTGATTTGAAGAAATGATGTATAACTTTCAGCTTTTAACTAATAGCCTTATTAAAATGAACGTTGTTTCTTTTTAAGTCCAGAGAACTACATCAAGGGACCTGTAAAGAAAAACAGAGTTAAATGTACTATTTAGCGTAGTTCCTGTATTCTTTGTTTGGAATATAATTACCGACGTTTCATGATTAATAGGTGTATTCAGTGTTCATTTGCCATAGTGCTAATCTTAGAAAAAAATTCTAAAGAGAAGTACTTAGATTGTATAGCATGTACATTTATTTTATGAGTAGACACAAAGGTGGATGAGTGGACCCTATACCTTACAAATGTGGTATTGAGTCCTCAGGAAAACCACTTCTAGGAATGGCTTCTGGAAGATCTGGAATATTTTAGTCCTCAACCCTCTCCATTTTAGAGAAGTGGTCTTGAAACTTTTCGTTATGTTTAATGCATTATAATCAGAAAAGAGTCCATAAATCTATAAACAGTTTATGGGGTGTGGAGCCATTGTTAAAACCATTATAATAGAACCTTTAAAATTCACTGTTTGATGCTTTGTAGTGGAAATTGTTAAAACACAAACACAAAAAAACCCAAATGGTATTTTTTAGAACTTATATTTTAATTCCTCTGAGAACTTTATGGATTATTTTCGTGCTGTGGTTTTCAGAATCATTTGTGTGGAAGGTCAGAACAGATGAAAAGCTGGATCCACAATAAAATAGGGCTTTCAAGAATCTCAGGTTTGGGCTTAGTTTCCTGAGGCTAATTTACTTTTGTTTTGGTATATACCTCTTTTTCTGAGGCCATCTTGTAATCAAAACAGTCTTGGAGCACCATTTTCCCTGTATTCACTTCTCTGTATTCACTGTATTTGTAGACACAGCTGAGGCAAGGATTGACTCCTGGAGTGGATTCATTTTGGTTTGTTCATAGATTACTCTTTCTGATATAATACTGTTAATGGGTATTTAGTGAGAGTGGTCCTGATCAATACTCATTTACTATCCTCTTCGCTGATATTTGGAAGAGTAAGAGTTAATAGTGAAAGAGCTGTAATAAAGTGAGGACATAAAGTGGTGGATAGGCTTTTGCAGACTTCTTAATCATCCTAGCCTTTTAAAAAAGTGTATTTATAATTATGGACAGTGCAATTTATAGTTTGAGTTTTGACAAAGAGTACACCTGTGTAACCACCACACAAAACAAGCCATGGAACATTTTCATCACTCCAGCGAGGCCACTTCTTTCCCTTTCTAGTCAATCTCCACTCCTAATCCTGACCCAGGCAACTACTATTTTCATTTGAATCATCATAGGTTAGTTTATCTTGTTCTAGAACGTCTTATTCATAGAATCATACAGTATATACTCATTTGTGTTTGGCTTCTTTCACTCAGCATGTTTTTGAGATTCACCAATATTATTGCTTGTATCAGTAGTTCCTTTTCTTTATTTTTTAAACTAATATAGTTTGTTCCTTTTTATTGCTCAGTGATCTTCTGTTGTGTGACTGTACTATAGTGATTAGAGTTCTTTGTCCATTCTGCTGCTAAGCCCATTCGCTTTTGGTATTACACTTAAGAAAAATTAAAACTTGCAAGTTCTTTTCCTTTTTTTAAAATAAAAACTTGAAGTTTCTTTTTTTTTTTTAAACAGAGGAAAAGCGCCCTTTTGACTTCGATTTTTTTGCTCATTTGCTTCAGAAAGTTCTTGCTGAAGAAGAGAAAAGAAAACAAAAATCTGTTAAAAATCAGACTTTAAAGGAGAAGAAGTCCTCTAAATCACGGAAAAATGTAAAAGGTATTTATTTAAAAGAAAGTGTGTTATTTTACTTAATAATAATAGGCTTGCAATATTGTCCCTCAAGTCTTAGGGTGTTCATATGTAGTTCAGGTAGTTGAGATCATCAGGACATCCGATTGGAGGGAACTGATTTTTCTTCAATATTCTAGTTATCTGGCCCCAAACAGCAGCTCCCTTTTACATTTTATAATTGGATGGCTAGGCTATTTAACATCTTTCTTGCATTGAGGGCATAGTTATAGCTAATAAAGGAGCATCGGAATATTGGGGTGTCATGTTTGGTTACTTATTATCATTTTTCTCTGTAAAACAAATCTGGCACAAAAGTCTAAAAAAAAAAAAAAAAAAAAAATGGAACTCTAATACTTTGGGCTTGTGACTCAACTGTATTGTTTGAGCACACCTTATTTCTGAAGGTTAATGTTGACTTGTACCAGGTAGGAAATTGTTCATATGTGAGTATTTCTATTTTTAGGCTTATATTTTCTTAACTATTTGAATTCTGATCTGAGGACAATGTTTAGCTATAATCACATAATTTAAAGAATCTTTGAACTACAGGGAACCTTATATATTAGTTATACATTCCAGCCCCTTTCCTTTTGTTTTAATAACCCAGAAATAACCTCAGAGATCCTAAGTCATTTTTTCCTAAGGTCTCACAGTGTTAGTAGTGGTAGAGGCAGGACTCAAGCTAGGACTGTGAGAGCCTGTGTAGGGGGACCCCAAGAGCACCCCCAGGTTCAATTATTTGCTAGGACTCACGGGATTCAGCATATAGTTGTACAGACAACGAGATTTATTACAATGAAAGTATACAGAGCAAAATTGGCAAAGGGAAAGGCACATAGGTCAATGTCTAGGGAAAAGAAGTAAAGCTTCCAAGAGTCCTCTCCCAGTAGAGGCACACAGGATGTGCTTAATTCCCCAACAACAAGTAGGAATGAGGTATGTAAAAAGCTGTCTACAAAAAAAAAAAAAAAAAAAAAAAAAAAAAGCTGTCTACCAGGGAAGCTTGTTAGAAACTCAGCACCCAAGATTTTTATTAGAGGTTGGTCATGTAGACACCTTCTTCCTGGAATGTACCAGAATTCAAAACTCCCAAAAGGAAAGCATTTGTTCAGCATAAACCACATTGTTTATTTAAACAATTTAGGTGTAGCGAGCCACTTTTGTCAGTTAGGCTGGTGGGAACTCTCCCCAAACCCAAGTTTCCAGACGCAGCCCAAGGGCCAACCTTTTTAAACAATTTTTTTTTTTTTTTGCGGTACGCGGGCCTCTCACTGCTATGGCTTCTCCCATTGCGGAGCACAGGCTCCAGATGTGCAGGCTCAGCGGCCATGGCTCACGGGCCCAGCCGCTCCGCGACAAGTGGGATCCTCCCGGACCGGGGCATGAACCCATGTCCCCTGCATCGGCAGGCGGACTCCCAACCACTGCGCCACCAGGGAAGCTGAGGGCCAACCTTTTAAGCAGGCCTTTCAAAGGAGAGCAGTGAGGTCTGCTTTGTTAACTCCTTCTGCACAGAGCCAATATAGAACTTCTTTTTCTAGAGCATAGTGCCCCTATCTTTTTAAAAGTAGTATTGATAACTGCAAAGTTATTTCATTCTTTAGTCAATTTTTTAACTTACATAGCCTTGGGAAATTAAAATAGATATATTAATCTATCACTAGTCTTGTGGTTATTATGTTACAGTGATAGCATAAGTAACTCACTGTATCTTATTTAATGTGAGAACTTTTCAGGTACTTTGTTACAAGTCTCAGAATTTAAAAATTGCTGATGATTATTCTGATAAAGAATAAATCCAGCATATTTTCTTAGTTTTAAAATCTTGTTTTGACTTTTTTTGAATAAAAATAAGTAACATTTTATTATTTTTGTTTTTTAAAATGTAATTCATTATTTTCATCTTTTGATACAGTTAACTATTAATATGCCTTCAAAAAAAGGCACTAGAAATTGTTTAAAAATATTTGTTAATAAGGTTGTTCATTGAAAAACAAAGGATACAGAAAATAAAATACTTGAACTCTCTCTTGTACCCTGCCCTCAAAGTCTTAGCTTTCTTAGGGATGATTGTTAGTAAACTCTTTTCTATGCCTATAAATGTGTATGTGTCTTAGAGTATATGTAATTGTTTTTCTTAAAATAAAAGTGTGGTAATACTGTATATATTGTTCTGCAACTTGATTTTTTTTTAAGGCAACAATATTTTTTGAAATCTTGTACATGACTACGTACAAACCTACCTCATTGTTATTTGCTGCATGGATTTCTATAGCATAAATATATTATAACTTATTTAGTCATTCTCTATTGAACAGTTTAGGTTGTCTTTAAATTTTCGCTCAGACATCCTTACGTGTTTATCTTCTCCACCTTTAAGAATTTTTCTGTAGGCTGTTTTTATATTTATAACAATTTCTCTTACTTTAAGTGAAAAAAGTCTCCAGTGAAAGAGTGACTGATAATCCAGATGAGTCTGTGAGCACTAGAATTTCAGACACAGAAGGATCTCAAAAGGATGCTCAGACAGTTGAAGAAGAACAGTCTCTGACTTTATCAGGACAGGATTCAGAACAGAATGCATTAGAACAAGATATAAATCAAAAGAAAAGGAGAAGAAAGAATCAGGATGAAAGTAGTGAACAAGAGGTAAATCTTTCAGGAAATGCCACTGTTCAGCCAGGCTCTTCTAAAGGAGAAAACCACAAAAGTAAGTGTATTACATATGTTAATAGCCCCTATATTACTTGTGAAGACACGTACACTAATATGATGTATAACTTAACTACTTTTCTTCTGGATAGTAGCAACTACTAATGCTTATTAATTGGTTCTGTATTCCTGGTACTGGGTTAAACCCTTTTACTTTTAATTTAAAGAAAAAATGTTTATTAAAAAAAGAGTGAAATAGGGAGATATTTCTCTCAAGTTTGTCTCTGAGATGTGTTACCTCCTATGTGTTCACATTAACAATTATTCTAAGTCACGTGCATATAATTAAACATGTATTGTGTTTGTTAATAAATCACAGGTTTTCATGTTCTGCCTCTACAGAGCACCTCTATGAACCCAAAATAAGTTGTTTAATTTGTATAAAAGGTACTAGAATAAGTATTCCTCTCATTTTTCTTTCTTTTTTTTTTTTTTTTTGTGGTACGCGGGCCTCTCACTGCTGTGGCCTCTCCCATTGCGGAGCACAGGCTCCGGACATGCAGGCTCAGCGGCCATGGCTCACGGGCCCAGCCGCTCTGCGGCATGTGGGATCCTCCCGGACCGGGGCATGAACCCATGTCCCCTGCATCGGCAGGCGGACCCCCAACCGCTGCGCCACCAGGGAAGCCCTCATTTTTCTTTTTTAAAGCTCCCTAGAATACAGACATTTTGACACTTGTGAGTCACTAGGGAATGAGAGCTAAGAGTTTAGGGAAGTCGCGGTCTCTTTCTTGAAGAATTCACATATAGATTACTTAAAGCAGATAACCAAGTAAACAGAGGAGAAAAAATAGTAACAGATCAGAACAACCTTTCTGTAGAATTTAAGTTTTATGTGGTTCAACTTCACCAATAAGATTTTAATAAGTGAATCCTGATAGATAGCATAGTGTGATTTATAAGCATCATAATATGCTCTTTGTGGCTTACTAGTAAAGACATTACATATAAAGCAGAATAGCTCAACTTGTAAGAAATTGGACTTTGGGATAATTTCTTAATCATTACATGACAGTGTTATCTGTAAATTCCTTTGTGCTTTAAATATATATGTTTTTGCTATCATTTTTATAATAATATGCATTTTGTATTAATAGATAAATGCCTGTCTTTAAGTCCTGAGATAAATGAAGATGAAAGCCATAAGGAACAAAAGCTTCCCTGTGTACAGAACACAGATGACATTGTGGATCTATCCTCTAATGAAAAGGCTGAGAAAAGAACTGACCCTGCTCTTTCACCAAGGTATTTTATGTCTTTACTCACTTTGTCTACATCTTCTATCAGTTACCAAAGGAGTGGGAAATCTCCACCTGTAATTGTGAATTTGCTTATTTCTCTTTTCAGTTCTATTTGTTTTTCTTCATGTCTTTTGAAGCTCTTTTGTTAGGTGTATACATATCTAGGATTGTTGTATCTTCTTGGTGAAATCACCCTTTTACCATTTGTGTGATATCATTCTGGTATTGCTCTTTGTTCTGATGATTGCTATGCCACTACAGTTTTCTTGTGGTTAATGTTTGCATGGGTTCATCATTTTCTATAAAGGTTTTCTCTTGATTTTTGGTTTTCAGCAATTTGAATGTGATGTATCCTGCTGAGGTTTTTTTGTTTGTTTGTTTTTACTTGTGGTAAAAAACATAACATGAGATCTGCTCTTCTTACGAGTTTTTAAAATGTACAGTGTTGTTAACTATGAGCACAGTGTTGTACAGCAAATCTCTAGAACATTTTCATCTTGCATGACTGAAACTCTGTATCTTTTGAACAGTAACTCTTTATTTCCTCCTTACCCCAGCCCCTGGTAACCACCATTCTACTTTCTATGAGCTTGGTTACTTTAGATACTTCATGTAAGTGGAATCATAAATATTCATCCTTCTATGAGTGGCTTATTTCACCTAGTATGATGTTTTCAAAGTTCATCCATGTTGTAGCATATGAAGGATTTCTGTTTTTATGGTCGAATAATATTCCATTGTAAGTATATAGCACATTTTGTTTATTCATTTATCTGTCAATGGACATTTAGGTGGTTTCCATCTCTTGGCTATTATGAATAATGCTGCAGTAAACATGGAACTGAAGATATTTCTTTGAGACCCTGTTTTCAGTTCTTATGGGTAGATACCCAGAAGGGAAATTGCTGGATCATATGATAATTCTGTTTTAAATTTTTTGAAGAGCCTCCATACTGTTTTTCGTTGTGGCTGCATTTTACATTCCTACCCACAGTTCATAAGAATTCCAGTTTTTCCATACTCTTGCCAGCATTTATTATTTTCTGTTTTTCTAAAAAATTAATATATATATTTTAATTAATACATATTTTTAATTACATATATATTTTTAAAAAGTAATGTTAGTATAATATAACAGTTCCTAACAGGTGTGAGTTTTGATTTGCATTTCCCTGATGATTGTGATGTTGAGCATCTTTATTTTATTTTATTATTTATTTATTTATTTACTTTTGGCTGCGTTGGGTCTTCGTTGCTGCACGCGGGCTTTTTTTAATTGCGGCGAGTGGGAGCTACTCTTCGTTGTGGTGTGCGGGCTTCTCATTGCAGCGGCTTCTCTTGTTGCAGAGCATGGACCCTAGGTGTGTGGGCTTCAGTAGCTGCGGCATGTGGGCTCAGCAGTTATGGCTTGCAGGCTCTAGAGCACAGGCTCAGTAGTTGTGGCACACGGGCTTAGTTGCTCCACGGCACGTGGGATCTTCCTGGACCAGGGCTCAAACTCGTGTCCCCTGCATTGGCAGGCGGATTCTTAACCATTGCGCCACCAGGGAAGTCCCTTGAGCATCTTTAAATATTACTTGTTGGCCATTTGCATGTCTTCTTGTGGAGAAATGTCTATTCAATTCCTTTTCCAGTTTTTTAATTGAGTTATTTGTTTTTCTGTTACTGAGTTCTAGGAGTTCCTTTTATATTTTGGATATTAAGCCCTTATCCAGTATATGGTTTTTTCTCCCATTTCATAGGTTGCCTTTTGACTCTTGATTGTTTCCTTTGCTGTACAGAAGGTTTTTGGTTTGATATAGTCCCACTTGTCTATTTTTACTTTTCCTGCCTGTGCCTTTTGTGTCATGTCCAAGAAATTATTACCAATACCAATCTTATGAAGCTTTCCCCCATGTTTTCCTTTAGGAATTTTATACTTTAAGGCGTTACCTTTAATGCGGTGGGCCTGGGTTCAATCCCTGGTTGGGGAACTAAGATCCCACAAGCCACGTGGCATAGCTGAAAAAGAAAAAAATAAAAGGTGTTACCTTTAAATCTTTATTCCATTTTGAGTTGATTTTTGTGTATGGTATAAGGTAAAGGTCCAGTTTCTCTTTTTTTGCTTATGGATATCTAGCTTTCCCAGCATCATTTGCTGAAGAGATTATCCTTTTCATATTGTATAGTTTCGGCACCCTGTCAAAGATCATTTGACTGGGTGCATGGGTCTGTTCTGTTCCATTGGTTGGCATGTACCCTCTTCTGAAAATTTTGATGAAAACCATTTATTTTCATGTAGAAAAATACCTATATGCACCTGTGCCAATTTATTCACACAATACAGAAGATTAATAATTTCTTTGAAGCCAAGCCATAGACCTCAGGCCCTTAACTTGCTGGGTGACAGACATCTAAATTCTGACCTCAGAGACACAACTAATTTCATAGACTATGCACAAAACAATACTGATGACTTTTTTAGGGGGGAAAGCTACCCTGTAATGATTGTTAAAATACCAGTTGGTTTTGTAAAACAGTGAGCTGATTCTTATTCTAAAGTTAGAGTAATTAAAAGAGTGTGGTACTGGAAAAGGCCAGACAAATTGACTGAGAGGAAAATTGGATGTAGAATCTAGGAAGAGAAATTTAGGCATCATTTAGATGGCAGAGGTAGCATTAGAAATTAGTGGGAAAGACTGAATTAACCATTCATTAAATGGTGCTTAGATATGAAAAAGATAATAGTAGATCCCTATTTTACCCTATGCACTAAGCTCCTCATAGATTAAAGGCTACATATATAAAGCAAATCTTTAAAACTTTTAGGAGAAAATGTAGAAAAATAGTTTTGTGATGTCAAGGATTTCTTAAGACATAAAAAGCACAAACTTTAAAGGATGAAATTGATAAATTCAACTGCAGTAAAATTAAATACTTCTGTTGACAAAAGGCTCCATGAAGAAAGTAAAAGGCAAGCTATTGATTGGGAGGTTTTATATGTAACATCTAGCCAAAAAAGAATATAGAAAGAGCGCTGGGAAAAGACAAACACCCAGTAGAAAAAAAAGAACAAAAAAACAAAGCATGGCTGAATGTGAATTTGCGTTGAAACTGAGTGCTCGTTAGTACATGGCCATCATTTATATTATTGTTAGTTGAAGTATTTCCTAATGCAGCAGTCCTCTCTTTGCACGCTACAGCATTAACTGCAACTTGTGCATGTTGCAGCTGTGTCTTCGATTTCCATGGCTCTTGAGTAACAGTACCATGCAAAGCAAAGACTGCCAATACAAAATTTTAATGAAAGATAATTCCTAAACATTACTATGATTTTACACATACATTTGATTTGTGAACCCCATGTAGTTATGAGTTTTTCATTTTGTGACTTCTTGAGCACTTTCCCTATTCATTTGTGACTGTTATTATCTCCTAAGATACAGTGTTTTAATAACATGGTGCAAGGAGGATCATAGAGAAACCAAAATATCCATTTTGATTATTCCGTGATATGAAGGATCATCTTCCAGAGTTTTGGCTTTGTATATTTTAAAAAAATCTTTTAAATAATTAGTATAAAATGTGCATTACTAAGAGTTCTTTTCCCCTGATATATTTTCATTTCCGTAGTAGTCAACAAGATGCCGTATCAGTAGCAACTGAGACTTCAGAATCAAGCACTTCATATTTGCCTTCATCAGAAGGTGGAATTAGAGCATTGTGTGAGGTGAATAATGCTGAGAGTAGTTGTACAGAAGAAGGAAATGTTGACCTAAAAGATAAAGCACTGTAAGTATTTTACATGGTAGGATTTTAAAATTTGTTTTCAAAATTTTGATAATTTATTATCATTTAAAAAATGATAATAATGTTGCTTCCTTTAGGAATTAGGAGAGGACTGTAGACCATTTAATATGTAATTGTACTGTGGTCTTAGTGACATTAAGGTTTTTCACTTTATATTTCATTATGGAAAGATTATCTTAGTGATACGAGTTATAGCAAACTGGTAACTTACGATAAAATTCTAAAATAATTTGGAAGCCTAAATATTTGCTATGAGATTTAACTTTTACTTGGTTTGAGTTATTTTTCATACCTGTTGTCAAAGTAGTAGATTTTGATATTGATGACTTTAAAGAGATTATGTATTATGTTTTCTAGTATGAAAATACTGATTAAATTAATATCTTCACTAAAAACAGTAGAAGCACCACAAGAATCTCCCTTTGAAAAGATATCTCAGAAGTTCAGACTTTCTTTTTATCTCCTTCATAACTCCTCATGTGGGCTTAAAAGTTTAGTTTATGAATTCTTATTTTCAGTAAAGCATAGTCACATTGAGAATCAAACTTTTTTTTTAAAGATGATTTTTAAATTTATTTATTTATTTTTGGCTGCGTTGGGTTTTCGTTGATGCGCATGGGCTTTCTCTAGTTGCAGTGAGTGGGGACTACTCTTCCTTACGGCGCACGGGCTTCTCATTGTGGTGGCTTCTCTTGTTGCGGAGCACAGGCTCTAGGCATGTGGGCTTCAGTAGTTGTGGCATGTGGGCTTCAGTAGTTGTGGCACGCGGGCTCAGTAGCTGTTTCTTGCGGACTCTAGAGCGCAGGCTCAGTAGTTGTGGAGCACGGGCTTAGTTGTTCTGCGGCTTTTGGGATCTTCCCAGACCAGGGCTTGGACCCTGTGTCCTCTGCATTGGCAGGTGGATTCTTAACCACTGCGCCACCAGGGAGGTCCCAGAGAATCAAACTTATTTTTTTTAATAAAAATTTAAACTAGTCTTTGGAATAGGCAATATATTCCTGTGGTTCAAACATCCAAAATTGTAAGAAGGTATAGAGTGAAGTATCCCTCCTGTCATGTCCCCATTTACTCTAACAAGTTACCAGTGTTATTTATTTCTTAGTCTTTCAGAGATTAAAAAAAAAAAAGACATTAAAGCTAATACAAATACATAAAGTTTATATATATCTTACTCTTTTTAAAACTCTAATGGTAGCATAGTATAATACCATTTTGTAATTTTTTTATCTTATATCGTCATATCTTTACTTAAAGACCTTTATTCTTTTTTAGTTGCATAGTGTTCTGTTGTATGGATGAATCACACTTTATATTATCGGTGCCCTGTTGATGGCTATATATGTTGTTTTTACAAACAATGCTTAGAAACTTATACCTCTATCTATCACCTTTGTGCCAGTCTATTTGTAGGGAAAGTTCCTAAAATGAAATTGCTAGCCCAAAGGACACATTTGTATGTGAGTGTGTGTACATTTATACATTTATGATTTTGATAGATACTTCCAAAATGCTCTCCATAGGAGTTACTCTAGTTTATATTCCCACTAACAATGTAAGAAATGGCTCCCTACCAACAGTGTTTTCAAACTTGGATTTTTGCTAGTCTTGATAGATTATAAAATAAAATAATATCACAGTATAGTATATATACCCCAGTCCTCCTTTTCTGACAGGGGTAGATAATTCTATTTTTTTCCCCTTCAGTTGCTTACTTAAAAATTTTCTAACCTAAGGAAAAGTCAAAAGAACAATGCACATCTGTATATAATTCCCCTTAGATTCTCTGATTCTTAATATCTTTTCACATTTGTGCTTGCTCGCTCTACTTTTTTTTTTTTTAATCTTTTTTTTCTTTTTTGGCTGTGCTGTGCGGCATGTGGGATCTTAGTTCCCCGACCAGGGATCGAACCTGCACCCACTGCGTTGGAAACACAGTGTCTTAACCACTGGACTGCCAGGGAAGTCCAGCTCGCTCTACTTTTAATTTGTACATTTCTTATTGGGAGTGAAGCTGAGCATCTCTTCACATTTAAAACCTATTTTTTTTTTGTTTTTTTGTGAGTTCGTATCCTTTGTCCAGTTTTCTAATGAATTACTGGTATTGTTCTGTAGGAGGTCTTTACATTTTAGAGAGGTTATTAGCCTTGTGATATGAGTTGTAAAACATGTTTTCTTGGTTTGTAGTTTGACTTATGACATATGTTTTGGCCATGTAAAAGTTTTTGATTTTTATGTTGTCAGATCTCTCTCCTTTTTTTTTTTCTTTTATGGCTCCTGATCTTTTAATCAAGTTTTAGAAAGGCTTACTCTACCTCAAAGTTACAAAAGAATTCATTCATGTTTTCTCTATGGTTTCACTTAAATCTTTGATTCATTTAGAATATATTGTGAGTACAGTGCAAGGAATGGAGCTAATTTTATTTTATTCCCCAGTATTACTAGTTTTCCCATCACCGTTAATTTAATTTAACATTTATTTTAAAAAATATATTATTTTTGTGGTCATCTTATTCTATTTTGAAATGACAACTTTATTGTATACTAAAATCATGTATTTTGGAGTCATCATCTCAGTTTTCTTTTGTGTTTCATTTATCTGTTATTCATGTGTTAGTACCACAATATTTTAATTATTGCTGCTAAGTAGTATATTTTTAACATCTGATAAATTAGTTACCCTTCATTGCTCTTCTTGTTCAGTCTTCTTTGCTACGTTTATTGTAAGTAAGCTTAAAGGAGTTCTTTTCTAGCTGTGAATGGATTTTTAAAGAATTTTCCAGAATTTCTTTTGAATATGCCTGCATGTTGGTACAATTTAAATAATGTTAATTTTCTAGGGAAACTGATCAAACAGAAAGTATTAAACCGAAGACAAGAGGACGACTCCAGAGACCTAAACCCAATTTATCAAGGGCAGTTGGGAAGAAATCAGTTCTTTCACAAGGGAAAACAGATGCAGAGAACAAGAGTTTACATACAGAAACTTCAGTTGAAAAGGTATGGAGTAAGAGACTTAATGGAGATTAAAATTATAAAGTATTTTTTCTAAATAGTTGGGAATAAAAATGTTTAACTTATAATTACAAAGTAATGTTACCAATAGTAAAGCCAAGATATGAGAACTTCAAACATTAATATTAAATTTGTCTTACTAGTCTCATGTTGTATACATTTTCTTTAGAATATAGGATATATCATTTCGAACATCCTTAGCAGTAACAAATATGTCTTTTGTTTACTTATATAAAATATTTATTCAAAATATTTTATATTAAATAAATAAAGCCCGTGCAATAATAAAATTATAACCACAACCCTCTTATCTATATACAGAATATTCCTTTGTTTGTCCTTCATAAACTTTATTTCTCTTTTTATGGAAGTAAACATTTTTGTAGTTTTTAGCCATATATAACATTTAAAACATCTTTCTCTGAAACTATCCATTTACCTTTCTTGGGGTTAATTGATCTTTTTAATGGCTGCATCAGGTTAACATTATTATTAATTTACCTAACCATTTCTCTAATGTTTAGGTTTTTTCCATTTTTTTAACCGTTGTAAATAAAAGCAAACAATTTTGTAAATAGGCAAAGAATAAATTTCCAGAGGTGGTGGGATTAATGTGCCAAAGTATTTTAAATATTTTTTGGCTCTTGTTAGGCATTGTCAAACTGTCAAAAAAAGGAATCTTGGGAATTCCCTGGAGGTCCAGTTGTTAGGACGCTTTTACTGCCTGGGCCCGGATTCGATCCCTGGTCGGGGAACTAAGATCCCACAAGCCCCGTAACCAAAAAAAAAAAAAAAAACCAGAATCTGTTTACATTGCTTTAAGCATTAAATGAATGTTCCTGTTTCCTTATATCCTTGCCAGCATTATATTGTTAAAAATGTTTTATTTTTGCTAAAATAATTTTTTAAATTTTAGTCTTTTTTCCTCTTATGTGAAATCTTTTTAATCTTAATAATATAACTATATTATTATAATCTTATGAGATGTTTTTAAATTCTAGAAAATTGGGAAAATACAGATTCATGTAAAAGTTAAAACAAAAGTTAATTTTATTATCTATATGCAACCAACCTTTTAGACTATATCCTTCCAGCTTTTCTTTTACATTCTTGAGTAGTAGTATTAATTCACTTTTGTATCCTTCTCTGGTATTTTAACATTTCATAAATATATTTCCACATCATTAAATATCTTTTGAAAACATGGTTTTTAGTGACTTCATAATATTCTATCAATGGGTATAACTGAATTTATTTAACCGTTTATTCATTATTGGATATTTTGTCAGTTTGCAGTGTTTGCTGTTTTGCATAATGTTCCAGGGAACAACCTTGTACTTAAATCTTTGTCTAGATATTTTTTTAGAATAGAGTCTTAGAAATGATATTACTGGGTCAAAGAATATGAACATTATTAAAGTTCTTGATTCATGTTGGCAAAAGGCTTTCCAGAAAGGATATACCAATTTGTGCTTCTATCAGTGACGTACGAGATTATATGTTTAAAAGGTTCTCATCTGCCTTTATGATTTTAACAACTCTCTTTTAATAATTAGAAGTACAAAAAAGTGAAATTTTATTGTTTTAATTTCCATTTATTACAAAGTTTGAACTTTATGTTAAGTAGATTAAATATAAAAAATTAAATTCGTAGAATCATATGGAAAAGGATAAAATGAATACACTTGGTATTTCTGCAATGGAGAATAAAGAGAAAGAGAATCCAGAAGCTGACACTGCATCTAAGTAAGTATTTAGGAAATAGAATAAAAATAGTAACTCTTTGGAATGATTGTAATGACTTATTTTCTACCTAATGTCTGCATTTTATTTTCAGCTAGTGTATTTAAGTCCATTTTTAACTATAGGGATTGTTGAAACATTTTAATAATGATCTTTATGCTTGGTATTGTAGAAATAAATTATAGTATGGATCCACTGGTGAGCAATTACATTTCTCCCTCAACTTACTAACAAGATTTTAACAAAGTCTTGTTAGATGAATTATTGGTTAAGATATATGTTTCTGGATAATTTTATTTATAGCAAGGGGTTTCCAAAGGGAATATTTAGGGGAATTCCCTAGTGGTCCAGTGGTTAGTGCTCCATGCTGCTACTGCTGGGGGCACAGGTTTGAGCCCTGGTTGGGGAACTACGATCTCACATGCTGTGCAGTGCGACCAGGAAAAAAGGGTGGTGGGGAATCTTTAACTTGGAGTAGAGATCTAGAATAGGCCTGCTCCAATATAAATCTGAACCAGTGGATTCTGGACTGTATGTTTATTCCATAATCTGTGTCCAGTGCCCTGGAGGTGTATGTACACAATGGTGTCCTGAGTGGGGAATAGTATTCCATGCTTGTCAGGTATAGATTTTTCCCATTTTGTGGTGACAATTTGATTTTAAAATGCTTTTTTTATAGTCATGCTTTTAGGACTATGTCTGTTCTAGAGGGTTAAGGTATAGAGGTGTGTGTTTCTTTGAGGGTGTTCTTAAAGACACTTGTGAATTATTATTATTATTTTAAACATATTTATTGGAGCATAATTGCTTTACAATGGTGTGTTAGTTTCTGCTTTACAACAAAATGAATCAGTTATATATATACATATGTTCCCATATCTCTTCCCTCTTGCGTCTCCCTCCCTCCCACCCTCCCTATCCCACCCCTCTAGGTGGTCACAAAGCACCGAGCTGATCTCCCTGTGCTATGCGGCTGCTTCCCACTAGCTACCTACCTTACGTTTGGTAGTGTATATATGTCCATGCCTCTCTCTCGCTTTGTCACAGCTTACCCTTCCCCCTCCCCATATCCTCAAGTCCATTCTCTAGTAGGTCTGTGTCTTTATTCCTGTCTTACCCCTAGGTTCTTCATGACATTTTTTTTTCTTAAATTCCATATATATGTGTTAGCATATGGTATTTGCCTCTCTCTTTCTGACTTACTTCACTCTGTATGACAGACTCTAGGTCTATCCACCTCATTACAAATAGCTCAATTTCGTTTCTTTTTATGGCTAATATTCCATTGTATACATGTGCCACATCTTCTTTATCCATTCATCTGTTGATGGACACTTAGGTTGTTTCCATCTCCTGGCTATTGTAAATAGAGCTGCAATGAACATTTTGGTACATGACTCTTTCTGAATTATGGTTTTCTCAGGGTATATGCCCAGTAGTGGGATTGCTGGGTCATATGGTTGTTCTATTTGTAGTTTTTTAAGGAACCTCCATACTGTTCTCCATAGTGGCTGTACCAATTTACATTCCCACCAAGAGTGCAAGAGTGTTCCTTTTCTCCACACTCTCTCCAGCATTTATTGTTTCTAGATTTTTTGATGATGGCCATTCTGACTGGTGTGAGATGATATTTCATTGTAGTTTTGATTTGCATTTCTCTAATGATTAGTGATGTTGAGCATCCTTTCATGTGTTTGTTGGCAGTCTGTATATCTTCTTTGGAGAAATGTCTATTTAGGTCTTCTGCCCATTTTTGGATTGGGTTGTTTGTTTTTTTGTTATTGAGCTGCATGAGCTGCTTATAAATTTTGGAGATTAATCCTTTTTCAGTTGCTTCATTTGCAAATATTTTCTCCCATTCTGAGGGTTGTCTTTTGGTCTTGTGAATTATTTTGTATTCCAAATGGTTTACTTATTTATACCTGGGAGAAGAGAATACTGAAGACAAGCATGTATGTGATATACAAGTAATCTGACTTCAGAATAACCATTGATTTTATTCCTTTGTAATTACTCTAGTTTGAGTGAAAAAATTTGTCTGCAGGAAGATGATCAACTAAAGGCTTTCAGACCTGCACGCCTAATGAGGGGCTTATTGCAAAGGCCAAAGCCAAATGTAGGTAAAGCTGCTGAAACAAAAGAAACTGTTACATCACAGGAAAAAATTGGGGCCAGTGTAGAAAAGAATGAAAATGAGTCCTGTATCGATAGAGATGTAAGTACTCTGATGCCCTCCAGTTTTTTGTTAAACAAATACATAAGCCTCCTTTCATCCCCCGTTTTAAACAGCAATACTGTATACAATTATGTATATTGTTCTTTAAATTTAATGCCCAAATCTCATAGCCAGCAGCTTTGCTAATTGTGAAGGCACTTAGCTCTCTGCTCTGTGGATTTTAAGCATTTATATGATGAATCATCTGCTTTCACCTTACTCATGTTTGGACTTGCCTTCCCCCATCACTCAGCAGGTGTTTGAATTCTACTTCCTTTCTGAAAATATAGCTATGTATATGAATTTGAATACTGACTTAAACAAAATAAAATGTTAAAAGCTCCCTACTAAAGTGTTCCAACAACAAAGATGATAAATTTTAGATTATTTACATAGTAACTGGTCTTTCTGATAAGAGTAAGAGTTGGCATGATTTGAGATTTGAATTTCTTCTATTATGATTCCCAGGGTCTATAATGTGATTGTAATAATCAAAAAGATTTAGAAAGTTAGACCCCAAGGGATAATTTTAACAGATCAGACTGAAGCAGTTACTTGCTTTCTGATTAGGAGGAAAAGAATGGGGGCTTTGAGATGAGGTAAAAGGTGTGGCTTGTGAAATTTCCTATATCTAAAGAACAAACATTAAAAAGTGCCCCTTAGGGAATTCCCTGGTGGTCCAGTGGTTAGGACTCCGTGCTTCCACTGCAGGGGGCCCGGGTAAGATTCCGCAGGCTGCATGTCGTGGCACCACCCCACACCCCTGTCAAAAAAAAGTGTCTCTTGAGTATCATTTTATAATTTTGAAATGTTTACCATTTTCCTTGTACTCAAGTCATACATAATTTTCAATGAAGTCTTTTATAAATGTGTGTTACATTGTGAGACCTAAAACTTTTTTTAAAATGTGTTTGTTATTAAGACTCCTGAACAAATAGAAGATCAGGCATTTAAAAATTTTGATTGTGAAGACATCACATCACAATCTGAAAAAAAAGATACTTCTTTTCAAAATGTGCAGTCCGATGAGCCCAAGGTGCTTAATGAATGTCTGAGGTAAGCATCATCTTATTAATGATATAATAGTTGAATTATGTGTAAAGTTTTAGAAATTCTTAATCATTTTTTAAAAATAGCAAATCAGACTGATTTTGTTATCTGTATATCAAGTTACATAATATTTACAAGTGTAAATTCACCTTTCAAGGCAGTTTATGTCATTGCCTTCGTGTTGATTTCTCACTTTTTGGTGTTTTAATGAATTGATTTACCCATCGCAAATTAGACCTTGAGTTAACATGGGTAGTATTATCACTTCACATGCATAGTAAATTACATGTTCATATCCAGATGTGAAAATGTTTGTTTAATATTTGTTTCTTTGGGATTAGATTGATTAGATTGTTTCTTTGGGATTAGATTGATCACATATTACCTTTATTTAAGGTTTATGTAAATTTTAAGTAAAACTCATACTTCCCATAGCCAAAGCTCTCTGAATTTGTTGTTTCCCCTCTGCAGGATATTAAACCAGATCAACGGAATTATTAGTGTGCTTTTAAAACTTTTTTCCTTTTGGGAATATTCAATGCACAAAAGTACTGAGAACAAAATAACAGACTCCCATGTACCTACTATCTAGTTTCAACAATTATTTATACTTTACCAATCTTTACATTTAATTTTCTTTTTTTTTTTTGTGGCATGTGGGCCTCTCACTGTTGTGGCCTCTCCCGTTGCGGAGCACAGGCTCCGGACGCGCAGGCTCAGCGGCCATGGCTCACGGGCCCAGCCGCTCCGCGGCATGTGGGATCTTCCCGGACCGGGGCACGAACCCGTGTCCCCTGCATCGGCAGGCGGACTCTCAACGAATCTTTACATTTAAAGTCTGGCCTATTGTATACTTTATTACAGCTGTATGAGCCTGTTTAAATACTACCCAACCTGAGAGTGAAAGCTAGGTTTCCTGAACTACTCAAAAGATCTTTATTAGAAGACAGAAGAATTCCTTTATTCCTCTCTTCTTTCTCTATTCCTTTGTACCCCCTCCCTACACCCCCAACCTATTTTACTTCTCTGCCACACAAACTCTGGGTAGAAGCCTGTACAACTGCATTACTGCATTGTTGCATATCTCTGATACAAATATTAATTACGGATACCTGACAATTTGGATATTTTGTTTGTATTTTTTTAGTTTAAACCAGACTCCATTTTCATGTGGCTTAGTAGAAAACCAAGTTTTCCCTGAGTGGCCTTTGGGTTTTAGAACCCTGCTGGATTGTTCATAACTAATATCCAGTCTGATATCAACAACTTTCCTCTCCAAAGGCAGTGACCTTTCTGGCCTTTGAATCTCCAGTATTCACAGAAACAATTCTAAGATTCTGTGTTTTATCAAATCATATTCCTGTTTATATCCAGTAGGCAGTTTCCCTCCTCCCCAGTCTCAAACACTTTGAACTGTTCAAGATGCTATGTAAGAAACTGAAAGAAGAGAAATATCTACACAAGAAAAGGGCCTCAGAGGTCAAAATCTTAACCAGTCACTAAGTGCTCTTTCATTCATTTGTATATTTTTATTGGTTGTACTTTCTGTTATTATGATAAAGCACAAAGGAGAGCATGCTGCTGCTGTTTTGAAGAACAAGGTGCTTATACTAGATAGTGATTGTTGTGTGCCCAGTAACATTCAACAGACTGCAAAATGTTGTTGTTTATTTACTCTTTTCTTTCATTCCCACAATGTATTATGAAATCACAAGCTTTTAGAAAAGTGACTGTACAGGAAATCTCATTTTTAATTGTTTTAAAAAGTGAGGAGGGGCAGACCTAGTTTTTAGTCATAAGACTGTACCTTATTCAAATTATACCTCCACCCAGCTATTTGAGATCCTGGTTAGTTCTGGCCATATAAATGAGTTCTTTAACTCTTACAGCAAGACATATGTCTGGATAAAGGAGAGTAGGAGCAAAAAGGTAGGAATAGCAGCCACAGATTGGTCTAGCTCCGATGTAGAAGACTTGGAGAGTCTTTCTCAGCCAGTATTTGCCAAGGTTGATGTGGATGACAATTAGAAAGAGACTATTTAGGCCTGATTAGCTGCTACTGTAACTGACCTTATTGATAGATTTCTCTGTATATATGTCTCTATGTAATAAATATATTTAATTTTTTAAAAAATTTACTGTAATTTCCAAGGATAGAATTTTTTCTCTACTTTAATTTTTAAATTTTGCCCAGAGGTTCCTGGTGCTTCATTAATTTTTTTTTTTTTTTGAGAATTCCTGGTTTTTCAGTAGTGACTTCTCAACCATATCTCTTCAGTTGGCAGTCTAGTTTACAATTTGATTGTGTATCTTTTTTTTTTTAAATAGTATTCAAGAGGATAATAAAGCAAATAAACAAGTTCAAATTCTGAAGACTCGATTTCAGAAACCAAAGCCAAATATAAGAAGAAGAACTGGAAGAAGAGAAATTTTCTCAAAGGAAGAAGAGGTACCAAAGGAGGTTCTTGCCTCTGAGGAGATGACAACAGCTTTGAGAGAAACTGCAAGATTGGAAACCTCGCCAAGGGAAAAGGTACCTGTGGAGACTAACACTGCTAAGGAAATGGAGTCAGATTTAAAAGAAACTGAAAGGAAAGATATCTCTCCCAGGGAGAAAATACCAGAAATGATTGATGTCACTGTGGAAATGGAGACAGATTTGAGAGAGACTGGAAGAGAGATTTTCCCAAGGGAGAAGATAACAAAGGTGACTGATGCCACTGAGGAAAGAGAGACAGATTTGGAAGAGACTGAACGAAGAGAAATATCTCTACAGGAAAATGCCCCAGAGGAGGTCGATACTATTGGTGAAGTGAAGACAGGTTTGAAAGAAACTGGAAGAGAGATTTCCCCGAGGGAGAAGATACCGGAGATGATTGATGCCGCTGAGGAAGTAGAGACAGATTTAGAAGAAACTGAAAGAAGAGAAATACCTACACAAGAAAAGGCCTCAGAGCTCAAAACTATAGATGATGAAATGGAGACAGATTTGAACAAAATTGGAATAGAAATTTCCCCAAGGGAAAAGGTACTAGTGGGGATCAGTGCCACAGGGGAAAGGGAGATTGATTTGGAAGAAACTGGAAAAAGAGACATTTCCCTGATGGAAAAGGTATCAGGAAAGATGACTGCCATTGAGGAAACAGAGGCAGATTTGAAAGAAACTGGAAGAGAAATTTCCTTTAGGAAAAGCCGATCAGAAGAGATCAGTGCTTCTGAGGAAAAGGTGGCAGATTTGGAAAAAACTGGAAAAATAGACATTTCTCTAAGGGAAAATGAACCAGAGGAGACTGGGACCTCAAGACAAACTGAGACAGATTCATTGCAGAGGGGTAGTAGTGACTGCAGTGCTGTGCCTTCACTAAATATTAAAGTATGTATTTTTCTGTCCTTTAAAAATATTTTTTGAATACTTTTTCAGAGAGAAAAATATCAAAATAATTCCAGGATTATTGCCCTTAAGTCCAACAACATTTAAAGTCTCTAAAAGCATAATGTCTTTCCCAGCCCTAAATTCTGTGTTTCAGGACCTTAAAGAAATTATATATATATATTTTTTAATAATTGAAAACATTTTATACTTGTAGAAAAGTTACTGTTCTTAATGTCAGTTTAAAGTTACTTTTAGATAAAAGAAATACAAGAGATTGGACTGAATTTGTGCTAATTCTAGTATGAACATACCCTGGAATTATTTCTTTTGACCATATCTGTATCAGTTTTTCTCTTTATTTCCTGTTCCACCCCACTTCACTCCACTTTTAAAAGTTCATCTTATTAAAAGTTTCCAGTTAATTGAAGTTGAAGCAATTCTAACATTTTCCAGTTTTCTAACTTTTTTTTGGATAGGCAATGGCATTTGTAGTTTGGAAAAAACATATAATAATATGCAATATAGAAAGAAGAGTTTTCCAAATTCTGTGTTTTAGCATTTGTAAATTAAATTTTATTTTACTTAAAAATTAAAACCCCCCAAACTTCTGGATTTTTAAAAACAGTGTGAAGAATATAGGCTTTTGTTTGAAATGTATGACATGCTTAAGGAGTATTTTATATGTGCTGATTTATTTCCAGGACATTAGCAGTGAAGTACAATCCGTGGTGGATGTATCTGTAGAAGAAAAAAGAAATTCTGAAAAGGAAATATCAAGTCAGTTGAGTCATTTGAACATTTCTTCGCAGACTTCTGAACTTGATAAAATAGAAGACCAGAGGATGCGATCTCCAGATGTTCCAGAGCAGTTTTCAGATATTAATTTAAGGTACAAGTATATAGGTCTGTGTGCTTGTAAAGAGGAAGCATATAAAGTTATATTTGCAGATTATGTTAAACTAAATAAGGTTTTAAGACATATCATCTATAGCATAGTGTTGAAAATTTTAAGCTGGTTTGGGGAAGACTGGGAGAGATTTGAGGTCCTTCTGACAGTAGATTGTGAGAATTACTAACATACAAAATTGTGTACAACACATACTTTTAAGTCAGTACAGGTGTGACAAACCTGTATTTTCTTTGTGCGAAGATGATATAATTCCTAGGCTTATACCTGGATTGTACCACTCATGTTTTTCAGGATCTACCAAATAGTCTGATCTGTTTTCCTGTTAAGAATTAGAATTAAATATTTACTGCCAGTCTCTAAGGTTGTGCTAAGACTCCGCTCCCACTGCCCCTTCATTTCATCCTAAAGCTTGATAATCCTTGTTCCAAAAGCAAATCTCTTCCTCAAGAACAGAAGCCATTTGAAGTGAAACCAGCACCTTTTGTGAGAAGTAGATTCAAAAGACCAAAACCAAACTTAGCAAGAGCAGCTTCAAAAAGAGAGACTATAGAAGCAGAAAAACATGCACCTGGGAAGAAAGTGGAAGCTGATAAAAAAGGGACTGTTGTGATACAGCAGAATGGGGAACAAATGAGAACTCTCCCTTCTCAACGTGTGAGTGTTATTTAAGATGGAGGTTTTCTGTTTTAGTTATTATAATTACTAAGGTAAAACACTTGGAATTAAAAATTCATAAATATTTCCTTATGTAATTTTTGCTGTGTGTGATATTGGTGCTGTACTTAATGTACCTCATTGTTCCATGTGGTTTGTGTAAGAATCTTGAATCTCTGATGGTGGGCAAATGTGTCATGGAAAGGATTTTAAGAGGCCCAGGCTCTAGTTCAAGTCCTGACCTTTATTCATTATGTGACCATAGCTAAATGATGCAACTAGTTTCTTCACAGGAAAAATGAGAATGAGAGTCTGTCTTTATTTCACTCTGTTGTGAAGGTGAAATAAAAAGTTAAAAGCTTTATATGAGTTAAAAGGAGATTATTTTATTTACTTGATTAACTTGGTCTATAAGAGATTAAGATGTGTGATACAGCATCAAAAACCTTGAAATGAAACGTTAACACTCATAAGTTGAGCGTTTAAACATATGAAGTACTTTTTGAATTAAAGTTCTTCTTTTACATCTTAGCTCAGTTCTTACTGTGCTTGAACATTTGTACTTTTTCCTCCTAATCTTATGTTTAAAAAGGATAAACCATGGGAATTCCCTGGTGGTCCAGTTGTTAGGAATCTGCACTTTCACTGCCGAGGGCCTGGGTTCAGTCCTTGGTTGGGGAACTAAAATCCCACAAGCTGCGAGGCATGGCCAAAAAAAACAAAAACAAAAAAACCCACCACTTTCATTTATTTATTTAATTTAATTTAATTTAATTTAATTTATTTATTTTTTGGCCATTCCATATGGCATCTTAGTTCCCTGACCAGGGATTGAACCTGTGCCCCCTGTGGTGGAAGCACAGTCTTTTTTTTAAATTTATTTTTTTCGTTGCATTGGGTCTTCGTTGCTGCGTGTGGGCTTTCTCTAGTTGCGGTGAGCAGGGGCTACTCTTCGTTGTGGTGCATGGGCTTCTCATTGTGGTGGCTTCTCTTGTTGCGGAGCACGGGCTCTAGGTGCACGGGCTTCAGTAGTTGTGGCACGCGGGCTCAGTAGTTGTGGCGCACGGGCTTAGTTGCTCTGCGGCATGTGGGATTTTCCTGGACCAGGGATTGAACCCGTGTCCCCTGCATTGGCAGGTGGATTCTTAACTACTGTGCCCACAGGGAAGGCCTAAGCGCAGAGTCTTAACCACTGGACTGCCAGGGAAGTACCCAAAATCACGTTTTATTGATTATTTTAAATGATTATAAAAATTGCAAATTGGGAAAAATATGTCATCTAAAAAGTTAGAGTCCTTTATAATATTCCATCTTTCCCTCCCAAGTTAGTCCATCTCTCCCTCCCAAGTTAGCAATTTTAAATATGTCCACCTAAACTTTTCTGTATACTTATTTATATAAATAATAAAATGTGCGGGTATTTATTTTCATTGTTTTACAAAAATGGCATCATATCCTGCCTTCTGTTTTTTTTTACTAAACACAGTATTGTAAACATCTTTTTTTTTTTTTAATAATTTATTTATGGCTGTGCTGGGTGTTCGTTGATGCACACGGGCTTTCTCTAGTTGTGGCGAGTGGGGGCTACTCTTCGTTGCGGTGCAGGGGCTTATTGTGGTTGCTTCTCTTGTTGCAGAGCATGGGCTCTAGGCGCATGGGCTTCAGTAGTTGTGGGCTCAGTAATTGTGGCACACGGGCTTAGTTGCTCCGCAGCATGTGGGATCTTCCCGGACTAGGGCTCGAACCCATGTCCCCTGCATTGGCAGGCAGATTCTTAACCACTGCGCTACCAGGGAAGTCCATGAACATCTTTTTGGATCAGTATATAGAAATTAAACTTCTTTTAAATGACTCTGTACTGTTTCATTGTAAAGAAATTATAATTTATTCAGTTCCCTACTGATTTGTCTTGTTTCCAATTTTTTGTTTTTCCTTTTCTTTTTCTTTCCTTTTTTGGGGGGCTATTATATTGCTGTAATAAATATCCTTGTGTATAATTTTCTAGATAGTTATTTGAGTGTTTTTATAAGATATATTTCTAGAAGTAGAATTGCTGGAAATTAAAATTCTTGATAGATATTGCCCTGTTGCCTACAAAGACCATATCAGTTTATTTTTCTAACAGTTCATTAAAGTTTCTATTTCCCTATACTTTTACCAACCCTCGATGAAATTTTTTTTTTCTAATCTACCTTCTAGGATGTGGCTTCCCTAATGGCATCAACAGAAAAAGACAAATCAGATCACAGTCAAGAGGAGGCTGTGATATTACCATATGTACAGACTGAAAAGGACCTTTCCCCTTCGAGTTCTTGTGAACCTATAGAGGAGTCTCAGTCTACACAAGCCCAGGAAAAGGAGTTAGTTGTCTCTATGGGGTAAACAGTGATAGTTTTATTAAAATCTAAAATAGGAGAATTATTTCAAATGGTTCTTCATTTTTTTTTAAGAAATGTGTTAATGTATTTTGAAAGTGAGTATCAAGAATACTTGGTTTATTTTTATTCATATGGCCTAAAATACAAAATCAGGTTGAGTTCAACACCTTTTAACAC
Organism: Leucopleurus acutus; assembly: GCF_964270905.1. Lineage (NCBI taxonomy): Eukaryota > Metazoa > Chordata > Mammalia > Artiodactyla > Delphinidae > Leucopleurus > Leucopleurus acutus. Next base: position 120,526,870 of record NC_139145.1, on the reverse strand, counting down.
TTGCCTGCTTATATTCACTGTTAGCTGCTTAAGATCTTATACAAAGCAATGCATTTAAAAATATATGTATATAAGGTATGTATTCATTACCTTTTTAAAAATTGTAGTAAGATACATATAACATAAAATTTACTATTTTAACCATTTTTAAGTGTACAGTCCAATGGCATTAAGTACATTCACATCGTTGTACACCATTACCACCTTTCATCTCCAGAACATTTTTCTTCCCAAACTGAAACTCTGTACCCATTAAACAATAACTTCCCATTCCCCCTACCTCCAGTCCCTGGCAGCCACCATTGTGCTTTCTATTATTATGAATTTGAATATTGTAGATACCTCATATAAGTTCAGTACCTTTTGAGAATTGAAATAACTTTTTTTATAAAATGAGGTATAATCAGAAAGTAATTTAATTTTCCTTTAATGTACAAAATATTTTTACAGAGTTTATTGGATTCAAATTTTATATTTTTATAGTAGTTTTCATCTTTTTACAATCAAGCTTTCTGTCTTTTCTCCTGTCCCCTTTTCTAGGACTTATCATACAAACACTTGCGAACAAGAAATGAAGGAAAGCGCTATCCAAACTGCTCCACCAGTAAGGGGCCGACTTCAGAGACCCAGTCCAAACTTAAGAAAGGTTGGACAGAGGCAAGTAATAGAAAAAAATGAAGCCAAAGAAACAATTAAGGAAGAAAGGACACTACAAAAAGATGAAACTAAAAAATTCCTGACTGTGGTGAGTTATTGCTATGTAATTAAATCAAGCCTTTTAATGCATATTAAAATATCAAATGGTAGCTCAGACTTGGCTTAGAATATAGGCATCTGATACTTACTCTACTTCATACATAATGTGGCTAGTTTTGTTTCAGATTTACCATTGTAGATATTTTTTTAATGAAAATAGATTTTTTTTTCCTAACTAATGAACCTATTCATTGTGAAAATGTTCAATCAGTACAAAATAATATAATAATTACCCTTAGTCTCACCACTCTGAAGTAACCACTGAAAACCTTTTGACATATCTTACCGGATATATCTCCATGCATGCATGTGTGCATACTCATGTAAATTTAAATAATAAAATCATTGTAGTCATGTTATTTTGTGACTTACTGTTTTTCACTTATTATATTAAGTGGCTTTCCATGGCATGAAATATGGAGATACATCATTTTTAACTGCTGTGTAACATACTGCTATTTGGAATGATGGTTTAATCTCTTATTGATGGATCTTTTGATATTAGAAGCAAATCTAAGTAGTTTAATGCCCATTTCAACAGATCTTGTTTTTCTGTCCTTTTCTCTACCAAGGGAAAATCTACATTTAAAATAAAGTGATTGTAATCCTTATTTGACCCCCCCCCAAATTAAAAAAAACACATTGAACTTTTTGGGAGGGAGGTTCACAACAGATGGTTATTGTAGTTTTTAAAGCATTGTGTGAACATATTACTGCAGTAATCTTTGAAACTTTCTCTGTGAATAGGAAATTTTGTTTTGGGCAGCAAAACATGAACATTGCATACTCAAGTTTGAGACTTCATTTTAAAAAACTAAATACCTTTCTTTTTTATTATTAATTAATTTACTTATTTATCGCTGCGTTGGGTCTTCGTTGTTGCGCGTGGCCTTTCTTTAGTTGCGGCGAGCAGGGACTACTCTTTGTTGTTGTGCACGGGTTTCTCATTGCGGTGGCTTCTCTTGTTGTGGAGCATGGGCTCTAGGCGCATGGGCTTCAGTAGTTGTGGCACGCGGGCTCAGTAGTTGTGGCACACGGGCTCAGTAGTTGTGGCTCACAGGCTGTAGAGCGCAGGCTCAGTAGTTGTGGCACATGGGCTTAGTTGCTCCGCGGCATGTGGGATCTTCCTGGACCAGGGATTGAACCCGTGTCTCCTGCATTGGCAGGTGGATTCTTAACTACTGTGCCACCAGGGAAGTCCCTAAATACCTTTCTTAATGATTAAAATATTTTAGGAGGTATGTTCTGTTGTTAAAAAAAAAAAAAACAACTAATATAGTTTTGCATTTCAGCCAAATTCTCAAATTGCAATGGAAATTGAAGTTGTATCCTCCAAAGTTTCAGAAGGCAGAATGTATGAAAACCAGAGTCACGTTCTTTTAGAAAACCTTCATGTTAACAAAATAAATGTTTCAGATGAAAAGACGAGGTGAGTTTGCTTTTAATCAGAAAAGCATAAAACTTTTCAAAGATAAAGGTTGGATATTTGAATAATCGATTTTATGTAATTTCACATTTAGTAAGTTTTATGAAAGAAAAAAGTAATTATGAAACTAGAATAGTTTAAATCTGCTGAACAGCAAAGGGGGCCAGTGTGAAACAGGGGAAGAGAGGAAGAGTCGTAGATATATGACAGGTAAAGGCTGAGTGGGGGGAAGCGCAGATTATGTAGGATCATTCTAAGGATTTTGAGTTTTACTCTAATTGAGCCTTTAAAGACCAGTGACCTTTGAGGTCAGCCTTTCCTAATGCCTTCATTTATAATTGACTTTATGAATCTGGAGGATTTAAATGGCTTGCTCAAAGTAACATTGGCAGTTTAGTTTTTAAACTTAAGTTTTCAGGATTTATGACTTTAAGACTAGCAAATTCCTATAGTTTATAGGCAGAGCTTCCTGAAAGAAACTTTACATGTTTCAAGAGATTTTATGCTCAGCGTTTGCATTTTTAATGAGCAAGATCTAACTTTCAAATTTCCTGTATAGAAACCCATTACTCACCCACCCCTCTTTTTAAAATCTTTTCTGTTCATGAAGTTTATTCAAGCTTTTAGCTTTATCATGACTGATACTTCCTTCAGAGTATATATTCTGCATACTTTTAAGTTAGCTTATTCTTATGTCCAGCAGTTTCTTACCCCCTTTTAACGCCAGTAGCACATTGAGTTTATATATATGTGTGTGTATATATATATAATATATATATATATATTATTCTTAAGTACCATTGTAGAATCACACTTGATTGTAAGTAGCTTATACTTAAGTTAAATATAACATGTTTTCCCAAATACATTAGCCTACACTGGAATGTATTAACAAGCATCATTACTTTGTTAGAACTTCCTGTGAACTTCCTTGGTATTTCACTGCTGGAAGAACTTAGCAGGATTGGAACATTTGGAAATGTAACTAACTACTTTCTCTTGTAGGTAATTTATTACAAATATTACTTAAGATTAGTCTTTAATACAGATCTTTCAGAGAACTTATGATTGATACTTACAGACCCAATTTTTCTTTATAAGTATCCAGATTTATATTAGTTTTAAACTTGCTAATTCAGATCCTTGCCAGTTATTAAATATTTTCCAGGAAACCTTAAGGCAGCTGTTTGTGTTGCCTTGGGAGTTATGGCTACTGTATTGAATGTTAAAACCTTGTCTTTCTTTGATTTGGCAGATACAAACCTTGTCTTTCTCTGATTTGGCAGATATATTGAGATCCTTATGACACTGTTGTCAATAAACACTTTTCTATGAAGTGACAGGCATGTGGTAGGAGAACAGACTCTAGCTTTCAAGCCTGCTCTTGAACAAGAAGGACCAGGGTTGTTGTGACCATTGTATATTTATTCATGCTTCAGAGCCCAGTTGAAGCATTTGTTTAAAGTGTCATTATGAAGTCCATCTTCAACTACTGACGTTTTTGTTTTGTATCTAGTTATTTCTCTGAAAATTACTTAAAGTAGCATACAACGACACACCAGAATCAATGAATGAAAGTAAAAAAAAGATTACATATTATTGTGAAAGTATTCCCCAGGCTATATAGAAAATGGAAGTTACAAAAGCTTCTGTGCTCTTTCTTTCATATCAGCATGTGTGGTTTCATTTTATATGTTTAGTTTTATAACCTATTTATATATAGTCCTTCGCACATAGAATTGGTTTGTGCCCAAAAATTGTTTAACAGCAGATACATCAACAGGAATTATGATTTTCGTTCTTCAACATGATTTGTATTTCATTCTAGACATGAACATAAAACGTATGTTTCTAGTCCACCACAAATGATAAGAAGCCAATTCCAAAAGGCTAACCCAAATTTGGGAAGAGCACAAGGTAAGAAAGAGGAATCAGGCATAGGAACAGACAGAGCAGATCAGAGTAAGGCAAGGAAGCCAGAAGATAATTTGCTGCAGCATGGAGATTCTGACACCCAGCTTCTTCCAAAAGTAAGTTTGAAAAAAATAATTTAGTAGTGGGCTCAATTTTATCAATATCATGAAGGAGAACATTAAAAAAATAGTTTTGCCTTTTGTACTATAACTATTTTCATGAAAATTGATTGACTTTCCAATATTATGAAAGTTTAGAAACCAGTCACTTGTGTATATGTGTGTAAGCTTAGCGTTTTAGGCCAAACTACCAAACCAAATTACCATACAGATTGTTTCCATGGTCATATTAATTGTTTCTTCTCAAATTTAAGGGAAAAGCTGAGTTTCTTACATCTCTGGAGATTTCAGCAAGAAAAGGTTCTGTAGGTTCCAAGGAGATTGGTTTGGCAAAAAAAGATGCTCAATCAGAAGTTGGACCATCAGGAAGTGTTGGAGAGAAAACCGTAGGCAATAATTCTATGTGTTCAGTTGTCGAAGAGCAGTATGTCAGTAAACCAGCAAGGTAAAGTTTTATTTAACAAGTACTTTCAGAATAGTAAATACAACTAACTTATTCTTAATGGATGTCCTACTCTAACTTATTGATAGAGTAAAAAGATGGTTTGTTAACGGAAGTATTGGTTGTTTTTTATTGGCAGGTCTGTTTCTTTCCCACTTTTGATTTTTATTTACTAAAATTTCCTTTTTTTATGATCTTCTCAGAAAGATTTTTCTTTCCTACATTTAAAATTTCTGGGTGTTGAGTATATTAGACATGAGCAGAAGCCTGACGAAAGAGTAGTACATATTACCTAAATAACTAGGGTGCTGATTCAAATTGGAGTCACAAACACAAGTGAAGGGTACCTTTCTTCCACAGTTTTCAAGGAAAGTGGAAGGGACCCTAAGTTCTAAAAAATGTTGTTCTGTTGGATTTCCTCATTCTCCTTTTTTCTTTTGACCTAATCTGTTTACCCAATAGGATAAACCGTATCACTTTTTGGTCTCATATTCTGTATTTATTGGTCCAGTGTTCTTGATCCCATTTTCTTCTAACAATTTCCAGTGTTGTATTTCATCACCACTTAAATAGCAAGGGGGAAAAATGGCTCAGAATTTAAAACGTACTGTGAAAAATTTGTAGGTAGATAACTAATATTTAACTTTGAGTGAGAAACTAAATCCTAACAGTAAATTCCGTTCATTCTTGTCGTAGCATTAGTGTTTGATAGAATGGGTGGCAGGCATTTTATATTAATGGCTTGAATTGAGATTTCACTTTATAAGTTGGGTTTTCATTAAAATTATCCTTATGCATGTAATGACTATGTTGCTATTTTGATTAAACCTCCAGCTCTCCACAACTGCTAAAAGAATCAAATTATTCTAAAATTGCTGTGGATCGAAGAACAGCTCTCTCTTCTGCCTCTGAATGTAAGATAGATCGTAGTGAAAGGAGAATGCGTCGAAAGATTAAACCAAACGTCCCCAAAGGGCGTGGATCAAAACGAATTCGGAGTAAGACCTCTAAAAAGGAACCTAGAGCTTCTAAGCCTGTGCTGGTGACTCTTCGAGCTTCCCAGGAAGAAGACGAAGATGATGCGGAAGACTTTGAGTCTGACTATGAAGAAGAAAGCTATCATCTTGCTCCAGAAGAAGTAAACAAAGCTCCAGTGTTTGTACCTGTTGGTCTCAGATCTCCTGAACCGGTTTCTGCTCAGATTGAAGAAACCATGGAAGAGGTAGTTTGAATTTTGAATCCTTGGAACTTTATCTTACTTGTTTCTTGCTTTCAGTGGATCATTATCTCTTCTCTTAGTGATTATTAGGATTTGAAGATTATTAGAGTAATTTGTTTGGGGCCTGCTGCATAGCCTAGGAAATCAGTAGAAATAGGCTTGTGTGATCTCCTGTGTTTACTCAGCCCCTGCAACCCAGGCCCAGCACAAGGTAATCAGTATAACAATACTGAGAGAAATCTAATTTCACTTGTATCTGGGGGCTACTTAATTTCCTTTCTGGTTAATTTTTAAAAAAAACAAAAAACTTGGCAGATGTTTTCTATTAACTCTTTGTGGTAAGCTCAAGTTAAGCTCTTGTTGGTAGAGAAGGTAGAAGGGACATATTTCTTTCTCTTTCTCTCTGTCTCTTTTTTTAAAATAAATTTATTTATTTTGTTTACTTTATTTTTGGCTGCGTTGGGTCTTCATTGCAGTGCACGGGCTTCTCATTGCGGTGGCTTCTCTTGTTGTGGAGCACGGGCTCTAGGTGCGCGGGCTCTAGAGCACAGGCTCAGTAGTTGTGGAGCACGGGCCCAGTTGCTCCTCGGCATGTGGGATCTTCCCGGATCAGGTCTTGAACCTGTGTCCCCTGCATTGGCAGGTGGATTCTTAGCCACTGAGCCACCAGGGAAGCCCTCTCTCTTTTTTTAATTGTGGTAAATTACAGGTAACATAAAATTTACCGTCTTAGCCATTTTAGAGCCTACAGTTCAGTGGCATTAAGTGCATCCATCCACAGAACTTTTTTTCATCTTGAAAAACTACAACTCTGTACCTATTAAACAATAATTCTGATTATTCCCTCCTCTCTAGCCTGTGGCAACCACTTACTCTAGGTCCCTCATGTAAGTGGAATCATACAGCGTTTGTCCTTTTTGTGACTGGCTTATTTCACTTAGCATAATGCTTTCAAGGTTCATCTACACTGTAGCATATGTCAGGATGTCTCTTTTTTTTTTTTTCCTGGCTGCATTGGGTCTTCTTCTGGCTGCACACGGGCTTTCTCTAGTTGCGGTGAGCAGGGGCTACTCTTGTGGCAGTGTGCGGGCTTCTCATTGCGGTGGCTTCTCTTGTGGAGCACGGGCTCTAGGCGCACAGGCTTCGATAGTTGCAGCACATGTGCTCAGTTGTGGTGCGTGGGCTCTAGGGTGCGTGGGCTTCAATAGTTGTAGTGCACGGGCTCAGTAGTTGTGGCTCGTGGGCTGTAGAGCGCAGGCTCAGTAATTGTGGTGCACAGGCTTAGTTGCTCTGCGGCATGTGGAATCTTCCCAGACCAGGGATTGAACCTGTGTCCCCTGCATTGGCAGGCAGATTCTTAACCACTGTGCCACCAGGGAAGTCCAGGATGTCCTTTTTAAGGGCTAAATAATATTCCATTCAGTATATACAGTACCACATTTTGTTTATTCTTCTGTCAGTGGACAGTTGGGTTGCTTCCAACTTTTGGCTATTATGAAGAACACTGCTATGTACATGGGTATACAAATATCTCTTCTAATCCCTGCTGTCAATTCTGCAAGTGGAAATGCTGGATAATACAGTAAATTGTAAATCAATGTTTAATTTTTTGAGCAACCCCCATACTGTTTTCCATAGCAGCTGCCTTATTCTACCATCTTATCAATAGTGTACAAGGGTTCTAATGTCTCCACATCCTTACCAACACTTGTTTTTTCTTTCTTTTTTTTTTTTTTTTTGATAGTAGTCATCCTAATGGGTTTGAGGTAGAGGAACATATTACTTCAACTTACTTTTTTTTTGCGGTACGTGGGCCTCTCACTGTTGTGGCCTCTCCCGTTGCGGAGCACAGGCTCCGGACGCACAGGCTCAGCGGCCATGGCTCACGGGCCCAGCCTCTCTGTGGCACGTGGGATCTTCCCGGACCGGGGCATGAACCCGTGTCCCCTGCATCAGCAGGCGGACTCTCAACCACTGCGCCACCAGGGAAGCCTGTCAACTTACTTTATTATGAAAGCTCCTTACTCTTTTGCCTCTTGGTCTAACTTTGTAACCTCAAAAAGTTTTCTGTTCTGCCTCAATTTTCAGTAACTTATTTTGCTTATAGAGCATCATATCTGAATCAGTTTTGTATTCATGGTAGATTCAAAAGCCATTTGAATTACAAATAGAATTCCAAACTCACCTTTTTTTATTCATTGTTAATAATACCATGCTAAATGTTATAAAGTTAGTTGGAATGGTTGAAGCTAAATAAAAATGATGTGAAGTGGTTTCTTGTAATTAAAGTTCAAAGTAAAGATAATGAATTTAAATTTTGGTTGAAACCAAGAAAAGGTAAAAGGAAAGTTAATTTTGTGCAAGGACGGCTGGTTACCACTGCATGAAAATTCATTTAGCTATATGTTTTGTATTTTACAATTTCTTTGGGTGAAAGGCAAATTGCTCGTGAAAACTAATACTAGAAATTAACTTCTGAAAATCAGGTTCTAGGATATATCCCTGAATTAATACAGAATGCCTTCCTTTTTTAAAAAATTTATTTTATTTATTTAGGCTGTGTTGGGTCTTCGTTGCTGTGTGCGGGATTTCTCTAGTTGCGGTGAGCGGGAGCTACTCTTTGTTGCAGTGCGTGGGCTTCTCATTGCAGTGGCTTCTCTTGCTGTGGAGCACGGGCTCTAGGCACACGGGCTTCAGTAGCTGTGGCACGTGGCCTCAGTAGTTGTGGCACACGGACCCTAGAGCACAGGTTCAGTAGTTGTGGCACATGGGCTTAGTGGCTCCGCGGCATGTGGGATCTTCCCGGACCAGGGCTTGAACCCGTGTACCCTGCATTGGCAAGCGGATTCTTAACCACTACGCCACCAGGGAAGCCCCACAGAATGCCTTCTTAAATAGCATTGATTATAATAATTGAGCAAGGAAAGCTTAAATTGTATTCTTAATGGCCAGTTTACTAAGGCAGGGAAATTTGTTTATATGTTAGAAAATGTCCCCTTTAAAAAGCATTGAAATGCAATGGCATATTATTAAATCATAAAGGGATCTAAAATATTGATGTATACTTCAACATGAACCTTGAAAACATTATGCTAAGTGAAAGAAACCAGTTAACAAAAAAATCACATATTATATGATTCCATTAATATGAAATGTCCAAAATAGGAAAATCTATAGAGACAGAAAGTAGATCAATGGTTGCTTAGGGATTTGGAGATGAGGAGTTAAAGGAATAGGTATAGGGTTTCTTTTTTGAAGTGATGAAAATGTTCTAAAAGTAACTATGTTGATGGTTGCACGTATCTATGCTTCCATCACCAAAAAACATTGAATTATACAATTTAAATGGGTGAATTGTATGGAATGTAAATTATATCTAGATAAAGCTGTTAAAAACATAAAGCTTTGAAACTGTGTAGTGCTTACAGAACCAACTTTCAGTTACCTAGAATATTCCCATTATCCCCCCAATCCCAGCTTTTCAGAAAATATTTTGTCTTTTCAAATCACTCGAACTTTTAAAATTCATCCCAGGCCTATAGGATATTAGCAAAGATTTTTCTCTGATTGCATCTGAGCAGACAGACACAGAACACATAGGTGTTACTATAATAAACGTCTCAAAGGAAGATTTTCAAACTTGACTGCTCAGTTCCTACTGAATCACAGTCTTTTATACTCATCTCTCTGTTAATAAGGGAATAGAAGCCAGACTCCCTTGTTTATAGTCTAGGAGATAAATTTTAGTGTTTTTAACCCCCAGACTGTAGGGATCTTTGAAATAAGCCTGCTAAATGAAGAGTAAATGTGAGTGGACTCGTTATTTTACATGGCCATTCATCGCTATGAAGAATCATACAGGTTTTGGGGTTGTGGGAGAGAGTAATTACCTTGGTGGGTCATGTGTACGATAAATCTTTTTAAGTGCTTTCAACTCATCTCTATGATAGCACTTGGAGCAGTGTATAGTTGGTTACATGTCTGTGTTTCTTAGATTGTGAGTTCCTTGCAGGCAGGGACTGACTTGTCTTATTGAGCTTTGTATTCTTGTACCTGTAGCCCTCTAGTTTTTAGGAAGCGTTTCATAAATGTTGACAGACTGATGAGAGAAACTGTGGGAAATTTGGGACAAACTGGGGATAATGGAAAATGCAATGCTAGGTACTAAGTAGATTAGCTCTGGAAGTTTTGCTTATTGTTTGTAAGAATCACAGACGCCTCAAAAACATTAAATGTTTCACTTTTGCCAAGTTGATGTCAATCAGTTTAAGAATTACTATATTTCAGTTTTTTAAATCATGTATAAATGTGAATTCTTTCTTCAGTTTAATATTTTATTTTATGATTCATTTTTTTTTCTGTGATGGTATGCCAAAATGAAATAATGAAACTTTTCATTTTGACAGCTTGAAATACCCATGAATATCCCAGATGTAGGATGCATAGCTGTTGTTGAACATCAGCTCTCATCAAACATAGATTTGACTACTGAGGAAATGAAACAAGAAGAAAATCTGAATGCATTATCAGTTGTAAGCATCCATTTTAATATGTTTTGTCTTTAATTCTTTGTTTACTTTTAAAAGACTAAGTTTATTTTGAAAGCTTTAGGTTTACAGATGGTTCTTAACTAGTATGATAGAAATTATTCTATTATTTCTAGGAGCTGTAAGTATGAATGGTAGAAACTAGTGAATAATTCATAGATTTTTATATTTGACTTGAAAAGCATAGATTCCTGTGTGTGGGCGTAGCTCAATATCTTCATAGACTTATGTTAAAATTCTGATGCATTAAATATATACTAAATGTAAATTATTTAAAACATATTTAGTTGCCTTTTGCTTGGCACTCTTCCTTATTTAGTTGGTATTTATCTTGTTTTTGTAAATGAAGAGTTACAACTTTTTCAAAAACAGTTTTATTAAGATACAGTTCATACACTATACAGTTCATTCATTTAAAGTATATGATTCAATGGCTTTTAGTGTATTTACAGCTATATGCACAATTTTAGAACATTTCCATCACCTCAGAAAGAAGTCTTATGCCCAGTGGCAGTTGTTCCCCTTTTTGCTTCCAGCCTTCCCCAGGCCTAGGCAACCAATGATCTACTTTTTGTCTCTATAGATTTCTCTATTCTGGAGATATACACACAGTATGGTCCTTTGTGCCTGGTTTCTTTCACTTAGTCTAGTGTTTTCAAGGTTCATTCATGTGGTAGCATGTATCAGTACTTCATTCCTCTTTGTGGTCAGATCATATTCCATATGAATATACTACATTTCCTTTATTCATTCATCTGTTCATGGACATATAGGTTGTTTCCATCTTTTGGCCATTATAAGTAATGCTGCTATAAACATTTGTGTACAAGTTTCTGTATGGACATATGTTTTCATTTCTCTTGGGTACATTTCTAGGAGTATAATTGCTGTGTCATATGGTAACTTTGTTTAATCCTTTGAGGAACTAGCAAACTGCTTTCCAAAGCTGCTGCACCGTTTTATATTCCTACCAGCAGTGTATGAGGGTTCCAATTTCTTCACATCCTGACAATATTTATTTGATTTTTTGGATCTAACCATCCTAGTAGGTGTGAAATGGTACCTCATATGGTTTTGATTTGCATTCCCTATTGATTAATGATGTTGAGCATCTTTTCACATGCTTTTTTGGCCATTTTTATGTCTTCTTTGGAGAAACGTCTATTTTGAGTCTTTGCCCATTTAAAAATTTTTTTGGTCTATTTGTCATTTTTTTATTGAGCTGTAAGAATTTTTTTATATTCTGGATACAAGCTCCTAATCGTATATGTGATTTTCAGATATTTTCTCACATTCGGTGGGTTGTCTTTTCATTTTCTTGATGGTTTCCTTTAGAGCAGGGGTCCCCAACCCCTGGGCCATGGACTGGTACAGGTCCGCGGACTGGTACAGGTCCGCGGCCTGTTAGGAACCGGGCCGCACAGCAGGAGGTGAGCGAGTGAAGCTTCACCTGCCGCTCCCCATCGCTCCCCATCACTTTCATTACCACCTGAACCATCCGCCCTCCTCCCCCATCCATGGAAAAATTGTCTTCCACGAAACCGGTCCCTGGTGCCATGAAGGTTGCGGACCACTGCTTTAGAGTACTTGGACTTCATTTATCTATTTTTTTCTTTTGTTGCTCATGCTTTTGTTGCCATATCTAAGAATCCTTTCCCAAAGCCAAGGTCCTGAGATTTACTCCTGTTTTACATTTAAGTCTTTAATCCATTTTGAGTTAATTTTTTTTTTTTTTTTTTGGCCACGCCACACAGCTTGCGGGATCTTAGTTCTCCGACCAGGGATTGAACCCCGGCCCCCAGCAGTGGAAGCACCAAGCGCCAACTGTTGGACTGCCAGGGAATTCTCCCCATTTTGTGTTAATTTTTTATATGGTGTGAGATTAGAGTCCCACTTCATTCTTTTGCATATGACTATCTAGTTGTTGCACCATTTCTTTGAAAAAACTGTTCTTTCCCTATTGAATTGTCTTTTATTTTTGTCAAAAATTTGTTGGCTGCAGATACGTGGACTCTCAATTCTATTCCATTGATTTATTTGTCTGTCTTTATGCTGGTGAGGCTCTATTGATTTGTGGCTTTGTAATAAGTTTTGGAATTAATAAGTGTAAGTCATCCTATTTTATTCTGTTTTTAGGATTGTTTTGGCTATCATGGGTCCCTTGCAATTCCATATGAATTTTGAAATCAACTTGTCAGTTTCTACAAAGACATCAGCTGAGATTCTGGTTCGGATTGCATTGAATCTGTAGATCAGTTGGGGGAGCAGGTGTTGCCCTCTTAACAATGTTTGAGTCTTTCAGTCAATGAACATGGGATATTTTCCCATTTACTTAGCTTTTCTTTGATTTCTTTCAACAGTGTTTTGTAGTTTTCAGAGTATGAGCTTTGCATTTCCTTAACTTCATTTTCAAGTATATTGTTGTTTTTGATGCTATTGTGAATGGAATTGTTTCCTTAATTTCATTTTTGGTTTGTTTATTGCAAGTTTATAGGAATACATTTGATTTTTGTATATTGGTCTTGTGTCCTGCAACTTTGCTGGACTCATTTATTAGTTCTAATACTTTAGTGGATTCCTTAGGATTTTCTACATATAAGATCATGGCCTATGTGAATAGAGATAGTTTTACTTCTGTCTTTCTGTATTACTTTTGTAGGGCTGCTGTAACAAAGTACCACGAACTGGGTGGCTTAAAACCACAGAAATTTATTCTGTCATAGTTCTAGAGGCTAGAATTCCAAAATCAAGATGCCCCTGGTGATGGGTGCTTCTGGTGGCTCTGAGGTAGAAATCATCTTGGGCCTTTCTCTTACCTTCTGGCACTTGCTGGCATTCCTTGTCATTCATTGGCTTGTGGCAACACAAGGTTAACCTTTGCCTCCATTGCCGCATGGTGTTGTCCCTGTATGTGTGTCTGTGTTTCTTTTCTTATAAGGACACCAGTCTTATTGGAGTAAGGCTAACTCTAATCCACTATAACCTCATCTTCACTTGATGACACCTAGGAAGACCCTATTTCCAAATAAGGTCACCTTCACAGTACTGGGGGTTAAGACTTCAACATATCTTTCTGAAAGACATAATTCAGTTTATAACACATTCCAGTCTGGATGTCTTTTATTTCTTTTCTTGCCTAATTACCCTGTCTAGAACTCCAGTACAATGTTGAATAAAAGTAGGGGAAAGCATCCAGTCTTTCATCATTAAGTTTGATGTTAGATGTGGTTTTTTTCATAGATGCCCTTTTTCAAATTGAAAAAGTTCCATTCTGTTCCTAGTTTGTGTGAGTGTTTTATCATGAAAGAGTGTTGGAATTTGTCATATGCTTTTTCTGCATCTCTTGAGATGATCATGTAATTGTCTTTTATTGTATTGATATGATGTATTACATTGATTAAATTTTGGATGTTAAACCAAAAGTTGCATTCCTGGGATAAATTCTACTTAGTCATGGCATATAATTTGTTTTTGGATATTTATTTATTTTCTTTATTTTTTTGGCTGTGTCAGGTCTTCGTTGTGGCACATGGGCTCAATAGTTTGTGGCGCGGGGACTCTCTTGTTGAGGCACGTGAGCCCAGTAGTTGTGGCACACGGTCTTAGTTGCCCCGCGAAATGTGGGATCTTAGTTCCCCGGCCAGGGATCGAACCCCCGTCCCCTGCATTGGAAGGTGGATTCTTTACCACTGGACCACCAGGGAAGTCCCCATGGCATATAATTTTTATATGTTGTTGGATTCAGTTTGCTAGTATTTTATTGAGGATTCTTTTGTCCATATTCATAATAGATACTGGTCTATTATCTCTGATGAATCTGACACCAGGTTCTTGTGGTATTAGGAGCTGAAAGCCCTCCAAATGGGGCCTTCAGGGAGAAGGGACCCTGTTTTCCTGGCCGCAGCAGTCTGAGGTGGAGTCTACCTCACTGAGCTGGAAGGAGGGAGAGAGCAGTCTTAGCTCAAATACCACAGACTTTCACCTTTGTTACTGAATTTTCAACAATTTTATCGAATATATGTGCATCTTACGCCCTTAGGACCATTTCCAGAGGCTTTAAATGGTGGTTCTTTAATAAATTTTACCAGTTTCATTGGGGAGAGGGTCAGCAGAGCTCCTCATGCTGTCATGCTGGACATAGATCCTATAACTTCTTAATTTATTAAAATTCATTTAATTTTTAAGCCACCTAGTAGTGTAAAAAATTTGTGATATTGTTCAGACCTTGGTTTCCATTGAGTCAAAACTAGCAGCAGATGTGACTAAAGTTGAAGGATTATGAAATTGAAGAAGTAAGAAAGGCAGATGCTTGTTGCATATGATCAGAATTAAAATTTGCATATAATATAAGCAAAAGGTAAAAGAAGGAGCAAGAGATGAAAATATTTGGCTTTTAAATGATTTCTGTTCTTGTTTATGAAATTTTATGAATAATTATAAATTTCCACTCCACTGTAACCAAAAGCATAGAAAGACCTGTAAAATGTAGTGCTTTGAGATATGGAACATGTGTTTGGGAAAATACCTAAGCTATTACTTTTCTTTTCCTCTTTTAGGAAATTAACACAGGTGAACATTCCCAAGCTGAAACAGGTAACTGTTAATAAGGAAACAGCTAAAAATACTTGGTTAACACCAACGAACAGAGTGATTTAATAGTGGTGGTAATTAGTAAATGAGTCAGTTTGCTGGAGAATTGAATGAAAAGGTCCAGCAGTTTGAATATGTTATCTCTAGGAGAAATTTGGGTTCTTGGAATGCTACTTTAGAGAGTGATTAAATGTTTGATAAAGAAGTATTTATTTTCTCTGATTTGCACAGATGTCTTTCCTTTGAAGGTATTAAGTTATTTAACGAGAAGGAGGCATTTTCAGTGAGTAAAAGTCAGCAGTTGATGCTCTATTTATAGTATATAAGCTGAATGAAACACTACCCTAGTAAGGGATTAGTGGTATGGAGGGTTTTGAAACTTGTTACTAGAGGATAAACACCTAAATTAAAATTCTTTTCTAAGCAACCAAACATAAATTTCCCGATTCATTTTTCTATTTTAATGTTGATCTGGTTTTTCACAAGGTACCAACGATGGAAGCACTGAAGCTGCCATAACTTTACTTACG
Organism: Leucopleurus acutus; assembly: GCF_964270905.1. Taxonomy (NCBI): domain Eukaryota; kingdom Metazoa; phylum Chordata; class Mammalia; order Artiodactyla; family Delphinidae; genus Leucopleurus; species Leucopleurus acutus. Next base: position 120,511,327 of record NC_139145.1, on the reverse strand, counting down.
ATGGGAGGTCTGGTGTTGCAGTCAGAGATCAGTACAGAACAGAGTGATGGTAAGAATGAAAGATAAGTCCTACCAAAAAAAGAAACCTTTAAAATCCAACTTTTAAGAAATATACCCATATTTGAATATTAAGTGAATATCTGCCTTTTACATTTGAAGTTGGCATCACTGTGTTATTTTTCTGGAAAAGGTAATATGTATGCATTGATCCATCCTACTTACTACTTACTTAGCCCTCTAATGGCCTCCATTTCCATATAGTGCACTGGGTTTATTAAGGATAATTTGTATTTGTAGAATAGTTAATCTAGTGAATCCTCTACCTTTATCATCATAAACATCATTGGCTAACTGAACTCCTTGACCACTGATCTCTTCACACATGTTTCTTTAGTGAAGGAGCCACTGCTTTAGATAGTCTTCACAATTACATGACAGTCAAATACAGTATGAAGGGGCAAGATTAGTTATTGAGATAATTTAGTTTAGACTATTCTGTTAGTTTGGACTGAGCCAAAAAATATGTCAACCCAGAATCTTAGTATTTTATTTTCGGCTATGGCCTTTACTATCAAAGTACCTTCTACTTTACATTAAATGGATAATCATGTTACTTATAATCCTGTTAATCATTTTAACTGCTGATGAGTGACCTGCCATTTGTTTTAAGTGTCAGATTTCTTGGCCCATAACTATATATTTATCAGGAAAGTCTCTGATTTGTGTTCCCTATAGGGCTCCTTTTTCAATGGCAGAGTATCGCATTGTAGCCTGTCACAAATATCTAGAATGTAAAATACAGGTTTTAAAAAATTATAAATGAAGATAATCCTATCTGGATATTCATCTGAGGTTATATAGTTACTGAAAGTAACAAAAAGATTTATTTTTAATTATAATAACAGAAAAGTTTCAGTCTATAAGAATTATTAAACTTAGCACATGTCAAATCTCTGGCATGAAGTATGAGGTCATAAATTTAAACTTGGAGCCAAAAAGAGCAGACTTTAAAAATAACATAGATAGTTTCTCAAATGTGTTTTACCCATTTTATCATTCTGCTAGTCCTCTCCTAATGAACTGAATAAATCTTTAACACATTGTTTACTCAAAAAAAAAAAAAAATTAGGGAATTCCCTGGCGGTCCAGTGGTTAAGACTCCCCGCTTCCACTGAAGAGGGCACGGGTTCAATCCTTGGTTGGGGAACTAAAATCCTGCATGCCACGTGGTGCGGCCAGAAAAAAAAATAAAAATAAAATAAAAATAACATAGAATTTTACCGTTGCTGCATGTTGAAGGATTTATTTGGACATCTGTTTGTATTTGGTCAATTTTAATTTTCTGTTTTTTTCTGCAATAGGAGTATGTGTACTTCCTGATGTTCATTCAAGCGATAAAAACCATATTCCTTTTTGCCCAGATAATACAAATCTCAAAATTGTTCATGAATGTCAGGAACCTTCTTCACCTATCCGTAGTGCATCTCCATCAGTAGAAGAAAACAAGATTATATTGGATGAACAAAGTACTAAAGAAGAAATTGGTTTAATGGAAGAAGTAAAGGAAAACTCTATATCATCCAGGTTTATTTTGCTTTATTAAACTATTATTTTTTGAGTTTGACAAAATAAATTAGTGTTCAATTAATAAATATATAAACAACCATCAATTTGGCCAATAGCTTTGAGTAACAAATAAATGTAAGGTGGGCAGTGCTGATTTTTCACCCTTTAAAGTAAGGTTTAGCAGATTTTGATTTTAGTTTAATGGTTTGCATATTAAAATTACCACAATGGGTGTTTTAAGCATTATTGAAAGAGTTTTATGTAAATATAGTCCCAGTTTTACAGACATGGTCCAGATTCTTACACAGAATCCTGAGAGAATTCTTACACAGTTGATTAATTTCTCTTTCTTCCCATCTCTTTCTAGGACAACTTCAGAAGTGACCAATAATTTGAGAATGAGAAGTAGATTTGCCAAGCCTAAGCCAAATCTTAAGAAAATTTTAGGGACCAGCAGGTTTGGTGCTCATCGGGAAGTTCCCAGTTTGTTTGTAACTAAAGAAGTGGAAATTCAAAGAGGTAAACTTTATTGTTCCCCTGAAAGTTACAAAATTACTTTGACCCAAGAAATTTCATTAGCATTTCAAATGGAATATTCAGTTGTTACAATTATTTTAACTATTAAAAAGTTAAAACATACAGAAAGTAGAATGAGCTATAAAATAAATACCCATAAACCCGCCAACTAGTTTGAATAATTATTACCCTTTCACTATATTTACTTGATCAGACTTTCTCTTCATATATATTTTTTTCTGTATGTGTTTATACATGAATACTCAAGCAAACATCTCTTAGGCATACATTGCATGTGGCAAAAAATAAGACAGTACCCAAAAGTCAAAAATTTTAAAACCTCCCTCTTCCTTGGTTCCCAGCCCCTAATCCCATTTCCAGTATCAGTTTTTATTGTAGACTTCTAAAAATGTTTTATACACATATGCATCTAAATAAGGGTGTGTGTATATACACACAAGCACCCATATATATACATACACACATACATATATATGTATACATATACATACATACATACATACATACATATGTATACACATGTCCTTTCAGCAAGAACAAAAATATATGTATACTATATCATATATACTATTCAGCACTTCTTAAAAATAACAATTTTATTGAGATAATTCACATACCATAGAATTCACCCATTTAAAGTGTACAAATCAGGATTTCCCTGGTGGTCCGGTGGTTAGGACTCCGCGCTTCCACTGCGGGGCACGGGTTCGATCCCTGGTCAGGGAACTAAGATCCCATAAACTGTACTGAGTGGCCAAAAAAAAAGGAAAAAGAAAAGTGTACAATTCAATGGTTAGTATATTCAACTTTTGAGTATTATAAATAATGCTGCTAAGAACAGTCATTATAAGTTTTTGTTTGGACATATATTTTTATTTCTCTTGAGTTTATACCTACAAGTAGAATTGTTGGGTCATGTGGTAATTCTGTGTTTAACCTTTTGAGGAACTGCCAAACTGTTACAAAAGTGGCTGCACCATTTTATATTTTCACCAACAATCGGTGAGGGTTTCAGTTTCTCTGCATCCTCCCAGACACTTGTTATTATTTGTCTCTTTGAGTATAGCTATCCTAGTGGGTGTGAAGTGCTATCTCGTGTGTGTGTGTGTGTGTGTGTGTGTGTGTGTGTGTGTGTGTGTGTGTGTGTGTTTTAATTGGGGTATAATTGCTTTACAATGTTGTGTTAGTTTTTGTTGTACAACGAAGTGAATCAGCTATATGTATACATATATCCCCTTCCTCTTGGACCTCCCTCCCACCCACCCACCCCCAACCCACCCATCTAGGTCACCACAGAGCACCGAGCTGAGCTCCCTGCACTATATAGCAGGTTCCCACTAGCTATCTGTTTTACACATGGTAGTGTATATATGTCAGTCCCAATCTCCCAATTCATCCTACCCCCCCTTGCCCCCCCCGTCCATGTCCACACGTCCGTCCATTCTCTACATCTGTGTCTCCATTCCTGCCCTGCAAATAGGTTCATCAGTACCATTTTTCTAGATTCCATGTATATGCATTAAAATATACAATATTTTTCTCTTTCTGACTTACTTCACTCTGTATGACAGATTCTGGGTCCACCCACATCTCTACAAATGACCCAATTTCGTTCCTTTTTATGACTGAGTAATAGTCCACTGTATATATGTACCACATCTTCTTTATCCATGCATCTGTTCATGGGCATTTATGTTACTTCCATGTCCTGTCTATTGTAAATAGTGCTGCAATGAACATTGGGGTGCATGTGTCTTTTTGGATTATGGTTTCCTCAGGGTATATGTCCAGTAGTGGGATTGTTGGGTTGTACTGTAGTTCTATTTTTAGTTTTTTAGGGAACCTCCGTACTGTTCTTCATAGTGGCTGTATCAATTTACATTCCCACCAACAGAGCAAGAGAGTTCCCTTTTCTCCACACCCTCTCCAGCATTTACTGTTTGTAGATTTTTTGATAATGGCCATTCTGACCGGTGTGAGGTGATACCCCATTGTAGTTTTGATCTGCATTTCTCTAATAATTAGTGATGTTGAGCATCTTTTTATGTGCCTCTTGGCCATTGTATGTCTTCTTTGGAGAAATGCCTATTTAGGTCTTCCGCCCATTTTTTGTTTGGGTTGTTTGTTTTTTTTTGATACTGAGCTTTATGAGCTGTTAGTATATTTTGGAGATTAATCCCTTGTCAGTTGCTTCATTTGCAAATATTTTCTCCCTTTCAGAGGGTTGTCTTTCTGTCTCGTTTATGGTTTCCTTTGCTGTGCAAAAGCCTTTAAGTTTAATTAGGTCCCATTTGTTTATTTTTGTTTTTATAGTCATTACTCTAGGAGGTGGGTCAAAAAAGATCTTGCTGTGATTTATGTCAAAGAGTGTTCTTCCTGTGTTTTCCTTTAAGAGTTTTATAGTATCTGGTTTTACATTTAGGACTTTAATCCATTTTGAGTTTATTTTTGTGTATGGTGTTTGGGAGTATTCTAATTTCATTCTTTTATATGTAGCTGTCCAGTTTTCCCAGCACCACTTATTGAAGAGACTGTCTTTTCTCCATTGTATAGTCTCGCCTACTTTGTCATAGATTAGGTAACCATAGGTGTGTTGGTTCATCTCTGGGCTTTCTATCCTGTACCATTGATCTATATTTCTGTTTTTGTGCCAGTACCATACTGTCTTGATGATTGTAGCTTTGTAGTATAGTCGGAAGTCAGGGAGCCTGTTTCTTCCAGCTCCGTTTTTCTTTTTCAAGATTGCTTTGGCTATTCGGGGTCTTTTGTGTTACCATATAAATTGTAAAATGTTTTGTTCTAATTCTCTGAAAAATGCCATTGGTAATTTGCTAGGGATTGCATTGAATCTGTAGATTGCTTTGGGTAGTATAGTTATTTTGACAATATTTATTCTTCCAATCCAAGAACATGGTATATCTCTCTGTTTGTGTCATTTTTGATTTCTTTCATCAGTGTCTTAATAGTTTTCTGAGTACAGGTTTTTACCTCCTTAGGTAGGCTTATTCCTAGGTATTTTATTCTTTTCGTTGCAGTGGTAAATGGGATTGTTTCCTTAATTTCTCTTTCTGATCTTTCATTGTTAGTGTATAGGAATGCAAGAGATTTCTGTGCATTAATTTTGTATCCTGCAGCTTTACCACATTCATTGATTAGCTCTAGTAGTTTTCTGGTGGCATCTTTAGGATGCTCTATGTATAGTATCATGTCATCTGCAAACAGTGACAGTTTTACTTCTTCTTTTCCAATTTGGATTCCTTCTCTTTCTTTTTCTTCTCTGATTGCCATGGCTAGGACTTCCAAAACTATGTTGAATAGTAGTGGTGAGAGTGGACATCCTTGTCTTGGTCCTGATCTTAGAGGAAATGCTTTCAGTTTTTCATTGAGAATGATGTTTGCTGTGGGTTTGTCATATATGGCCTTTATTATGTTGAGGTAGGTTCCCTCTATGCCCACTTTCTGGAGAGTTTTTATCATAAATGGGTGTTGAATTTTGTCAAAAGCTTTTTCTGCATCTATTGAGATGATCAAATGGTTTTTCTTCTTCAATTTGTTAATATGGTGTATCACATTGATTTATTTGCATATATTGAAGAATCCTTACATCCCTGGGATAAATCCCACCTGATCATGGTGGATGATCCTTTTAATGTGTTGTTGGATTCTGTCTGCTAGTATTTTGTTGAGGATTTTTGCGTCTATGTTCATCAGTGATACTGGCCTGTAATTTTCTTTTTTTGTGATATCTTTGTCTGGTTTTGGTATCAGGGTGATGGTGGCTTTGTAGAATGAGCTTGGGAGTGTTCCTTCCTCTGCAATTTTTTGGAAGAGTTTGAGAAGGATGGGTGTTAGCTCTTCTCCAAATGTTTGATAGAATTTGCCTGTGAAGCCATGTGGTCCTGGACTTTTGTTTGTTGGAAGATTTTTAATTGAAGTTTCAATTTCATTACTTGTGATTGGTCTATTTATATTTTCTGTTTCTTCCTGGTTCAGTCTTGGAAGGTTGTACCTTTCTAAGAATTTGTCCATTTCTTCCAAGTTGTCCATTTTATTGGCATATAGTTGTTTGTAGTAGTCTCTTATGATCCTTTGTATTTCTGCCGTGTCTCATTGTGGTTTTGATTTCCCTGTTCACTAATGATGTTGAGTATCTTTTTATGTGCTTATTTGCATATCTTCTTTAGAGAAATGACTCTCAAGATCTATGCTCATTTTATTTTATTTTTTAAGATTTTTTTTTTTGATGTGGATCATTTTTAAAGTCTTTATTGAGGGCTTTCCTGGTGGCGCAGTGGTTGAGAGTCCGCCTGCCGATGCAGGGGACGCGGGTTCGTGCCTCGGTCCGGGAGGATCCCGCATGCCACGGAGCGGCTGGGCCCGTGAGCCATGGCCGCTGAGCCTGCGTGTCCAGAGCCTGTACTCCGCAACAGGAGAGGCCACAACAGTGAGAGGCCTGCGTACCGCAAAAAAAAAAAAAAAAAAGTCTTTATTGAATTTGTTACAGTATTGCTTCTGTTTTGGTTTTTTTTTTTTTGGCTGTGAGGCATGTGGGATCTTAGCTCCCCGACCAGGGATCAAACCCGCACTCCCTGTGTTAGAAGGCAGAGTCTTAACCACTGAACCGCAAGGGAAGTCCCTATGCTCATTTTAGAACTGAGTTATTTGTCTTTTTATTATTGAGTTCTTTATATGTTAGTGCTGTTTTTAAAGATTACTATATTGAAAAAAAATCTTTCCATATGATTGCATAGTGCTCTTCATTTTTTCAATAGCCTCACTATATTTTCCATGTCCCCTCCCTGCCAAGGTCCCAAGGGTACTAGTGGGAGCAGGAAAAGCAGTGTAAGTGGTAGGCTGCCTAGATTATATTCAACCCCATATGTAGAAGATCTGGATGGTTAGCATCGTCTTTTCCCTGTTTTGGGGTTCTTGATCTCTGGGATTTTCTTTTAGCCAACAATTCCTGTGGTTCAGTTAGTTAATTCATTACTCTGGCTTGATCGGTACCCGGAAGGTCTCTCAGTGTGCAGACCCCAGTTACCTCTTTTATACAGATGTCATTTTCTTCCATTTTTTGACATTATTCATTACAGAACAGCTCCCTCCCCAACACTTCCCCCAAGGTGGAACCAGCCAGGCCTCATGTGTACCCACCTCTAAACCTCTTCTGTATATGGGTTTCTGATTATACTGCTATTACAGTGAAGTAGAGATACAATAGCTGTGGCTGCCAGGAGTGAAATATGTGCAGTGCAGACTCGTTAATTATCTCATTTATGTTAAAAAGTGTAATTGATCCAGACCACCTTTTTGCCATGTGAATAAGCTTGCTTTTTGGATTAAGGGAAGTTTGGAAGAGCCACTATGTAGTGATCTTTGAAAACAGAATATGTTTCTAATATGGAGATTTTGACTTTACTATTTTGGGCTATATTTTAAATGTATTTTTTATTTAAGAAACTGAGAAAAATGCTTCTAAAGGGAGAGAATTAGAAGATAAAAACCTTGAATCAGTTACAACAGCAGAGAGTAAGGAGCAGAGCAAATTGGCATCTGTACACGGTATTGAAGAAACCAGTATTTCACAAGAAGCACGCCTAACTGGAAGGTAAAAGAGGAAAGATATTCTGGGATTTGATTTATATTCTTTGTCAACTATAGGCATAAGCAGTAGCTATAAGAATTTGTTCGGCTGCATTAAATCTATCTTAAAAGTTTGAAAACCATTAAATTAGATGAACTTTGACATACCTAGCTCTAAACATAGTTCTGTGGTTGTCTCCTTGATTTCAGATACATACTAATCTATCTTTCAGAGATGAAGATGAAGAAGGGAGGTCTGCAGAGGTTCAGCTGTCTTCAGTTGCTCCTGTTGTTTCGTCCGAGTCAAGGCCCCACACATTTGGTTTGGGTGTGGGTCTTGGTGAGAGTTCTGTCGAAGAGCCCCTGGGAAAGGACTCTAACGGAGACAGTGTGCTTATACTTCATGTGCCAGAGGTAAAAGAATGTAAAATATAACGGGGTGGCCAGCTGTTTATTCCTTATTTAAAACGTTAAGTTCTAATTTACACAATAAACTTTATCCTTTTTAGTGTTCAGTTCTACAGATTTTCATAAACATTTATAATCATATAACCAATACATGAACAATTCCATCACTCTCCAACTTTTCCAGGGTCCTTTTTAGTTACTCCTTCTCTCCACCCCCCACCCCTGACAACCGTTGATCTTTTTTCTTTCCCTATAATTTTGCCTTTGCAAGAATGTATTGAATATGTTTTTATTCTCTGGAACATAGAGATAAAATAACCAATACCTAGCTTTGTTGTAAAAACTTTGAAAAAGGAAGTGTTTTGTACAGAGAGAACTCTTGCTTCTTAGCCCCTGGATCTGAGAAGTTCATTCTCAGAACAAGTGTTTATTGAGATGTTGCGTGTGCAATACTATGTGAGATACTTGGAACACAACCTTGTGAGGAACAGGTTAGTAAATGAATGGTTAAACTCAGTCTGATAGGTGTTATGAAAGAGAGTTGTGTGAGACTCAGTTGGAGTGGCCCTCAACCCACTCCAGCGAAACTAATCTGGTGGGGGCAGTGGGCGGAGCCCAGGCATTAGCTTTTTTTTTTTTTTTTAAAGTTCCCCAGCTTATTCTAATGTGCATCCAGCACTGAGCAAATCCTTGATCTGGAAGAACAAGTATGAATTAGCCAGTTACCGGGAGAGGAACATGTACAAAGAACAAGTGTGAAACAGTATGACATGCTCAGGGACTGTATAAGTAGCTATGAGTGGAATATAAATGAAGAAAGTGCTTAGAGATGAAGTTAGGTAGCCTGGGGACAGATCATAAAATGAATTTTTATGGCTTGCTAAGGAGTTTGGGGTACATCCAAAGTTATGGGATTTTCCCCTACCACCCAACTTTTTAATTTTTACTTTTTATTTTGAAATAATTTCAAATTTAGAGAAAAGTTGCAAGAATCTTACATAGAAATCTGTTAACATTTTGCCTCATTTGCGTGCATACCTAGCTCTAAACATTATTTTCTCTCTGTGTTGCTCTCCATCTTGGTAGGTACTTTAAAACAACTAAACCATCTGAAAGTAAGTTGTAGACATGAGTCTTCACCCACAAATACTCCAGCTTGTATCTAAGACCAAGGACGTTCTCTTACAGAAAAATGACAATACTATTACCACACTCAGTATTACCATACTACCTAGCATTGATTTAATAATAATGTGTAATATACAGTTGCAATCAAACCTCTTACAGTGCATTTAGCTGTCATTTCTTCTTACTTTTTTAATCTTGAGTAGTCCTCTTGCCCTTTTTCCTCTTTTCTGTACTTGACATTTTAGAAGAGTCCAAGTTAGTCTATAATCTGGATTTCTTTTACTGCTTCCTCCTTATTAGATTCAGGTTAAATGTTTTTTTGCAAGAGTACTACATAGGTGATGTTTTGCTCTTCTTTTGCATCATATCAGGGGACACATAATGTTGGTTTGTCCCATTATTGGTGTTGCTGACTGATCACTTGGGTAGAATGGTACCTACCAGTTTTCTCCATTATAATTGCATCTTTTCCACTTAGTAAGTAATTTAGTATGCATTGATGGTTCTTGCCTGAGTCAATTACTGACATTGTTGGTTGCAAAGTGAAAGTTTTAAGATCTTAAGTAGAGAATTACAATTGGAATTGCATTTTAGAGAAAACAATATTTACAGTTTTGTGGAAAACAGATTGGAGGGAGCCATGCTGGGGGCAAGGAGACCAGTTTGCTTCCATATACATGTCACCTACTAATGGTACAGTGGCTGCTGTGATGGGGATAGAGAGAAGGTTGAAGTGTTTGGATCTCCCTTTTCTGTTACTTCAAAAATCATTTCATAGCCTACACGTATTTAACAATTTAGTCATAATTCCCTTGTGTATATATATGTGTTTATTTAAAGGAATCAAAATTCTATTGGTACAACTAAAAGTTTCAAAACACTTGAAAAATTCTGTATATAGGTTAGATAAGTTGTTGACTTTTAAAACAATAACTGTTCACAGTATCACATTGTCAGGAAAACTTTTTAAAACTGAGATTTGGTCAACCTCACTCTTTCATTTTAATTTTTTTATGGCAGTGTAGTATTCCAGAAGTCCAACAAGAGAATATAAACAATCCTCAAGACCTAACAGGTATGATAATCTGCTTCAGTGGAGTCTTAGAACCTAATATTATGTTTTTTATTGCCCATTTGACTATGGAAAAACAAAGCAGTTTTTGTTGGTCTATGATGGCCTTATATTTAAAAAAACAAAAAAACTTGAAGTATTTTGTATATAAGTTTTGTTATTCAGAATTATAAATCTTAAAAAAAAAGGAATTATAAATTTTCTCCATAGTGAATCATCTTTATCCTTTACAAAATTTTTATTTATTTGTTTCTTGAGGGGTATAATTTAGTTTTTTATTCTTCGGGATAAGTTGCCATGAGACTTTTTAGAAGTGAAATAAATTAATGATTTTCTGTCATTTCATGGTTCAGCTTTTCATTACTAACTTTTAAACTTTGATAATGAATCTAGTTGCTAATGTACATCAAGAAGGTGAGGATGAACAAGCATTCATTTTAACTCTGGTGGAAATCCCAACCAATGCAGTAGAAGAATTTGCTGATACCACTATGCAGTTAATGCCAAACCCTTTACTGCCAGCCCCCATATTGGTCAAATCAGTGAATACAGAGGAAAGGGGGGACATGAGGTAATGAATCAACTAAACTGTTTTTGCTACGGGGAAGGGGTGCTTTATGAATTGAATAATATTGATTGAACAAGCCATTCACCAACATTATTTGTAATTGTCATGGAGATCTTATTTAGTAATTATGTGGTAAATTAGAGAAGAAATTACTGATTTTATATCTGATAAAGATGCCATTTAAATGTATAATATAATACTTTTGTATGAAACTTTTGGTATTTTAAGTATTTTGAAAGCTAAAAAAATTTAGCAATCTGAATCATAAAATAGCATCTGTTAAAGGTTACTTTGTATACATTTATATATTTTTAAAATTCTGAAATAAATATACATTCACAGAAAGTTGCAAAAATAGTACAAAGGATACATTTTTAAATATTTTTGATATTTATTTTAATTCTTTGCTGTAGAATTCTTAAGTTGTATTTTAATAGTCATTGGTTAAGATGCTTTATTGTCTATCAAGTAACATTAGAAATTGAAGCGTTTTATATTAGGAAGAGACATTTTAGACTAAAATTTAGCTTTACTGACAAAGAAAACATTATTTTTATGCCTCAGATTTAATTCAATATTATGGAACTTAAGTTGTGAGTTTGTAAGTATGAATGGAGCTCAAAACTAACATTTTTGTGGCCATGGCCATGTATATATTAGTTACTTTGAAGTTTTTTGGCAGTTTTCATTGGAATAGCTCAGGCTTTAACCTCATAAAATAACTAATTTAATGTGTGTGTATTTTCTATGCAGTATCAGTTTTCCAGTAACTTCAGCTGGTCAGGATGACATGTGTTTATCTAATTCTGGAAGAGATGATTCTGAAAAGCCTCCTGCTAATTTGGATCTTGTATCTAGGAAGAGATTTCATTGTAGGCTTGACGAAAGTGACCATGTTCCTCCTGCCAAAAAAAGTTCACTCACTTTAAGAGATGATTGTCAAAAATATACCTCTGAGGTAAGATGGAATCATTAAGCAAGTAAGACGGCCATATTGCAACGGATCTATTTTTCTTTTTCCTTTAGACTCTTTATATAAAGATAGCTCTAGGGGCTTCCCTGGTGGCGTAGTGGTTGAGAGTCCATCTGCCGATGCAGGGGACACGGGTTCGTGCCCCGATCCGGGAAGATCCCACATGCCGCGGAGCAGCTGGGCCCGTGAGCCATGGCCGCTGAGCCTGCGCGTCCAGAGCCTGTGCTCCACAACGGGAGAGGCCACAACAGTGAGAGGCCCGCGTACCGCAAAAAAAAAAAAAAAAAAAAAAGATAGCTCTAATACGTTTTACCATAAATAATCCAGATAAAACCAGTTTTGGATTTTTACTTTCAACCAGTTCTAGGTGAAAATTGATGGATATTAATCAGAAAATCCATTCCCAGCTCAGTGTCATTGGCTAAAAATTAAGCTGAAAGCATCATACAGATGTGGATCTTGGCTGTACCACTTAACAGCTGTGGGATCTTAGGCAAGATTCTTCACTTCTCTGAATGAGTTCCCTGCTGTGTAAAATGGTAATAGTGATATCATCACTACCATTATCATAATGCTTAAAGTTTCCCATTGCTCTTAGGAATAAAACCAGAACCTCTAAGGCACTGTTTTTGTTTGGCTGTTTTCTGTGTCTAATCTCATCTTGTGCTGGTCTCTGCCCCGCTAGCCATATTGACCATCTTTCAGTTTCTCAAATGCACCGTACTCCTCATGTCCCAGGCTTTTCTTTTGCTGTCTCTTCATTTATGAAACATTCCCTTGCAAAACACATACTTCTTTAGCTCATTCATCACTACCTCAGGGACGCCTGACAATACAGTGCAGATTCAGTTACCAGCCACTGTGTTGTAAGTTTCTTAAGCACCCTCTTGTTTTTGTTTCTGGTAATCATCATAAGTTACTACACTATAGAACAACACTATGGAAAAATTAGAATCTATATTCTCAAAGGGACAGTTGAAGACCAATAGTCCTTAGATGATAGTAGACAACAGAGGCGGTGTATTCTGCCATATCTGATAGGTTAAAAAGTGGTATCCTGGAATAGTTTTTAATTTCTCTTATTATGAGTAAGGTTGAACATCTTTTCATACGCTTAAGAACCAGTTGTATTTCCTTTGACGTGACTCTATACTCTTTACCCATTTTTCAATTGGGTTTGTTGATCTTTGTCTTGTAGATTTGGAGGAACTCTCTGTTTTGTATGTCTGTGATATGAGTTGCAAATTTTTTTTTCTCAGATTGTTGTCTTTTAATTCTACTTTTTGTGATTTTCTCATACAGACTTTTTTTGCTAAACTTTTTAATGTGAAAGTTTTCAAACATTTAAAAAGGTAGACTGGCACGTATAATGTATCCCTATGTATCAGTCATCCTGTTTCAACATTTTGTCAGCATTCCATGCAGACACTGTTTCATTTTATTTTAAAAGTATATTTAATGACATGGAAAAAAGATCAGAGTACATCATTATATGCAAAACTAGGTCACCAGTTTAAAATAGTCCATTTAAAAAATGATAGATATACATTGCTGTGACTGAATATATAAGAAAAGTATGTATAGTGTCTCTTGGGCCTGTTTGTGGCTTTTATTTTCTAAACTGTTTTCAGCATTTTAATGATAAAAAATTGCTTATAAATAGCCGAAGTTATAATTTTAAATTCTAGAATGTATATACACTGTACTCAGACATGCAAATACTTTTTTTCTGTAATCAGATATATCAGTGTTTTGGGGAATTCCCTGGCATTCCAGTGGTTAGGACTCGGGTGCTCTCACTGCTGGGACCTGGGTTCGATCCCTGGTAGGGGAACTAAGATCTCGCAAGCCGTGCAGCATGGCCAAAAAAGAAAATTTTTTTTTATTAGCCTTTTTTTTAAAAATTAATTTATTTTTGGCTGCGTTGGGTCTTCATTGCTGCGCGCGGGCTTTTTCTAGTTGCAGTGAGCGGGGGCTACTCCTCCTTGTGGTGCACGGGCCTCTCATTGCGGTGGCCTCTCCTGCTGCGGAGCACGGGCTCTAGGCACACGGGCTTCAGCAGTTGTGGCACACGGGCTTCAGCAGTTGTGGCACACGGGCTTAGTTGCTCTGTGGCATGTGGGATCTTCCTGGACCAGGGCTCGAACCCGTGTCCCCTGCATTGGCAGGCAGATTCTTAACCACTGCGCCACCAGAGAAGTCCCTATTAGTCTTTTTATGTATAGCTTATGGAGTGTGTTATACATTGAAGGTCTACCTTGAATTTAATATAAATTCTTTTAATTAATATTATTGATTTGTATAGAATTTATTTTGGTTTTAAGAACAGTGGAACCAACTTAATTTTCACCAGATGCCTATTCGTTTGTCCCAGCACCATTTATTGAATAATTCATCTTTTGTCCGCTGATTTAAAATTCTACTTTTGGGGACTTCCCTGGTGGTCCAGTGGTTAAGGCTCAGAGCTTCCACCACAGGGGGCAAGGGTTCAGTCCCTGGTCAGGGAACTAAGATCCTGCATGCTGCACGGTGTGGCCAAAAAATAAAATAAAGGTGTATTTTAAAAAAAATAAAATGAAATTCCACTTTTGTCAGATATTAAATTCCCATACATATTTGGGCATATTCCTGAACTTTCCTTTCTTCTTCATTGATTTACCTATTTGTTCTGGGGCCAGTATCACACTGTTTTAATTATTGTAGCTTTTAAGTGCTTTACTATCTTAAAAAGGGATAGTCTGGGGGTTTCCCTGGTGGCGCAGTGGTTAAGAATCCGCCTGCCAATGCAGGGGACACGGGTTCGAGCCCTGGTCCAGGAAGATCCCACATGCCGCGGAGCAACTGAGCCTGTGCACCACAACTACTGAGCCTGCGTTCTAGAGCCCGCGAGCCACAACTACTGAAGCCCTTGTGCCTAGAGCCCGTGCTCCACAAGAAGAGTAGCCCCCACTCTCCACAAATAGAGAAAGCCCACGCGCAGCAATGAAGACCCAACGCTTCCAAAAGTAAATTAATTAAAAAAAAAAAAAGAGATAGTCTGTCCCTCTCCCCAACCCCCAATACAATTTTCTTCTTTTTCCAAGTTTTTCCTAGTCGCTTACGTTTTTTCTTTTTTCTTGGCTGTGTTGGGTCTTCGTTGCTGCGCGCAGACTTTCTCTAGTTGCATCGAGCGGGGGCTACTCTTCATTGTGATGCACGGGCTTCTCATTACAGTGGCTTCTCTTGTTGCGGAGCACGGGCTCTAGGCGTGCAGGCTTCAGTAACTGTGGCTCACAGACTCTAGAGCGCAGGCTCAGTAGTTGTGGCACATGGGCTTAGTTGCTCAGCAGCATGTGGGATCTTCCTGGACCAGGGCTAGAACCTGTGTCCCCTGCATTGGCAGGTGGATTCTTAACCACTGTGCCACCAGGGAAGTCTGCTTATATGTTTTAAAGTTTATATTAATTTCAGAATTAGCTTATTCAGAGCTTAAAAAAAAAACCCTATTGGTACTTGTGTTAGGATCATACTAAGTTGACAGATGAACATAGAGAAAATTGACATCATAAATGTGATGTTGAATCTTCCTGTCCAGAAACACAGTGTGTCTTTCCAATTGTTTAAGACTTCTTTTGTGTCTGTCTCTCAGGGGTATTTTAAGTTCTTCTTCATATAAATCTGGTACATTTCTTATTGGATTATATCTAAGAATTTTATCTTTTTTGTTGCTATTATCATTGAGTTCTTTTTAATCTAGAGAGCTTTACTGAATTACCCTCATTGTGTGTAGTAATTTTTCAGTTGGTTCTCTTGAGTTTTCTTAGTAAACAGTCATATCATCTGCAAATATAATTTTAATTATTCTCTTCTACTTTTTACACCTTTAATTTCTTTCTTTTCTAATTATATTGGGTAATATAACTTTAAAAAATCAGAAAATAGTCCTGATAGTGGACAACTTTTTCTTATTCCTGACTTTAATGGGAATACTTCCAGTGTTTATGAAGTGGGATGCTGCCTTTCGGATTGCAATAGTTGTATTTTACGGTGTTAAGAAAATGCCTGTCCAATTTTACGGGTTTTTTTTAAGAATGATATTATTGGACACTTTTCCTGCAAATAGAGAGATGATATTATTTTTCTCCTCAAATCTGTTGATTTTTATTAATATGTTTTATAATATTAAATCATCTTTGTATTCCTGAAACAAACTTTTTTTTTTTGGCTGTGCCTCCAAGCTTGTGGGTCTTAGTTCCCTGACCAGGGATTGAACCCGTGCCCTCAACAGTGAAAGCGTGGAGTCCTAACCACTGGACCGCCAGGGAATTCCCAGACAAACTCTATTTGATTGTGATGTTTTAGTCTTTCGATGTGCTGCTAAATTATGCTTGTCATATTTCATTTGATATTTTTGCACTGATTTGAGACTGGTTAGTTGGTATCAATATGATGCTTGATTTATAAAAGGCATTTGGAAGCTTTCCCTCTTCTGCTATGCTGTGGAATAATTTAAATAATAGTTGCAGTGTCTTTTTCATAAATGTTTGGTAGAATTCCCATAAAACACGTCTGACCCTAGCTTTCTGGGAAATACAGGTTTTCTTTACTTAAAAAAGAAAGAAAGAAATAAAATTAAGAAAGAAAGAAGGAAATAAAATTAATTTTATTTGACAAATAGATTTCTAATTTTTTTTTGTAAATTTTCTTAAAACAGGTGTGTTCAAAGGAATTACTAAATGTTTTGGAGAAAACAGGTGAGTAAAATAAATTTTAATGTGGTTGCATTTTGCTAAGTACCCCTGATTATTTTTGATATATCTTGTTTAAATTTGGGATTGAAGCAGAGTCTTGCTCATTTTTCTCTAAGAATCACGCCTTTATTATTAGAGGTTTTTCTTCCCTTCTGAGATCTTAGATTTGGCACTTTGGTGGCCATGAAAAGCTACTTTCATCCTGTATTTAATAGAAAATCATATAGCTCCAGGATTTCCTGTAAAAGCTCAACAACTACATTTAAGGAATTAGAAAGCTGGGTATTAAGGAGTTTTTATATGTCCTTAGCGTTATCCTTTTTTGTTTTTAATTAATTTTTATTGGAGTATAGTTGATTTACAATGTTGTGTTAGTTTCTGCTGTACGGCAAAGTGAATCAGTTATATATATGTATAACTGATACATATGTATATGTATAATTCCACTCTTTTTAAGATTTTATTCCCATATAGGTCATTACAGAGTATTGAGTAGAGCTCCCTGTGCTATACAGTAGGTTCTTATTAGTTAGCTATTTTATATATAGTAGTGTGTATATGTCAATCCCAATCTCCCAATTTATCCCTCTCCCTACTCCCCGCCCTTTCCCCCTTGGTAACCATAAGTTTGTTTTCTATATCTGTGACTCTATTTCTGTTTTGTAAATAGGTTCATTTGCACCATTTTTTTAGATTCCACATATAAACGATATCATGTGATATTTGTCTTTCTTTGTCTGACTTAACTTCACTCAGTATGACAATCTCTAGGTCCATCCATGTTGCTGCAAATGGCGTTTTTCGTTCTTTCTTATGGCTGAGTAATATTTCATTGTATATATGTACCACATCTTCTTTATCCATTCCTCCGTTGATGGATATTGAGGTTGCTTCCGTGTCACGGCTACTGTAAATAGTGCTGCAATGAACATTCGGGTACATGTATCTTTTCGAATTATTGTTTTCTCCAGTTATGTGCCCAGGAGTGGTATTGCTGGATCATATGGTAGCTCTGTTTTTAGTTTTTTTAAGGAAGCTCCATACCGTTCTCCATAGTGGCTGTGCCAGTTTATATTCCCACCAACAGTGCAGGAGGGTTCCCTTTTCTCCACACCCTCTCCAGCTTTTATTGACTGTAGATTTTGTGATGATGGCCATTCTGACCTTAGCTTTACCCTTAATTAGAAAGTGATCACTTTTTCATTTTGCTAGTTCAAGAATATTTATGGAGAAAGCTTTTCTAAGTCAAAATATATTGATACGGCTATTTTACATCTGAAGGTAGAAGCTGTTACCATAGCTTTTATCCATTATAATATTCCTAATAGTCCACTAATTTTTAATTTAGCTTACTCTTATTAGGGTAGGTTCATGATAGAATATCATGGGTTTTCTTCTTCAAATATTGCAATTTAATTGGATGTATTAATTTCCATATGTGTGCTTACCATTTATTTTCTTTTTTGAAGGAGAGTCTTACAAGGGACAAGGTATCTTCCCTACCTCAGGAAACACACATACAATTCCAGAACCTCAGAAAGAGCAACTTGAACCAACTTTTCAGAGTATCAGATCTAAACCTCTTGATAAAATAACAGATACACAAGAAAAGAATACATCTCAGTTACCTCAGGATGAGATAGGGGTGTCTGATAAGGAAAAAAGAACTTGTGCTGCTTCTAAGTCTGAACAAATGGATAGCATCACATCGTCTTCAAAAACCCCACTATCCAGGTATCATGAGAAAATCTTTAATAAATGTTTCTCTCTCTCCATTTTTCTCTCTCAGTATATAAATATAACCTATATGGAATAGGTGTAACATGTATAACGACTAAGTCCAGTACTAAGGATGGTGTTTTGTAATCATACCCCTCTGTCAGAAATGTAAAGGGAAGGGGTGTCACCAAAGGAAATACAGTAAGGTCAGACACTTTTGGAGGACATTGCATATGACTAGAGCTTAACTTTAAGTGCTGAAACTTTGATTTTAGATAGAAAATCTTTAGAATTTAGTATTGCACCCTTTCTTTTCCAGATTGTTCATGGTTATTATTTTAATAATTATTTATTCTACCATACAGTAGCTGCCAGTGCAGACGTAGATGGTCTGAGACATAGGGCTAACATCAGAAGTAGCTCTGGAGGTTGTTTTATTGAAGTCCCAAATACTGTGTGCGTTTTTCTCTCTTGTGGCATACCAGAGAGGTAAACCCTGGCTTTCTCCCTATAACACTAAGTGTGGAATTTAAGCCCAAAGCCAGCCTCTCCCACATTATTTCCTCATACTCTAGAAGTGAGTCTTCTGGGTTATGGATAACTATTGGCTTGTTGGCAGCATTCAAATCATTAACGTGGAGTTGGTGAGTTGGAGAGGGAGGACATGTACTAGTCTCCACGAAAGGAAAGTGGGGGAAATGACATGTATAACTTGAAAAGGCATATTTAACGAACCTGTGTTTTTGTTATATAAACTACATCTTTTCTGGCATAGAGATGTGCTGAAAATAGAATGAGGGTAGCATCATGGGGGTTTGGGTTAAAACAGTTGAGAAGCAGTATTCTAGAACAAGGGTCAGCAAATTTTGGGGGCAAAAGATCATGTAGTATATATTTTAGGCTTTGTGGGCCATATATCTCTGTTGTAACTACTCAGCTACTCAACAGATATGTAATCACATCTTTTTACATATATGGTTACATATTACATATGTGGTGTGTATATATATAATATACCACATATGTAATATGTAACCATATATGTAAACAGATGAGCATGCTGTGTTCCAGTAAACTTATTTATAGAATCAGGTGGTGGACTTCACTTGGCCTGTGGATCATAGCTTGCTGACCCCTGCTCTAGAGCCCTTCTACTCAAAGTGTGGTCCTGGCACCAGCAGCAGGGACATCATTTGAGAACTCAGTAGAAATACAGGACTTAGGCCCCACTTCCCCACCAACTCAGTCAGAATCTTCATTTTGATAAGATCCCCACGTGATTTGTGTGCCTTTCAGGCTTGAGAAGTACTGCTCTAGAGTAAGCTTTGACCTTTGTCACAAATATACATCATGGCAGAGTGATATCAGTACTTAGTATATCAGTATTTAGTAGGTGTGCCACTCCTGTGGTATCATACCTGCCATTTTAGCATTCATGGAAAGAAGTTGGCATTAAGAATGTGTCTTCCTGGGACTTCCCTGGTGGCCCAGTGGTTAAGACTGTGTGCTTCCAACGCAGGGGGCATGGGTTTGATCCCTGGTCGGGGAACTAAGATCCCACATGCTGGGCGGCATGGCCAAAAAAAAAAAAAAAAACTTTATACAGATATAGATGTCCTATAGAACTTGGCACATTCCTGCTTTCAGCTTCTTTGCTGCAATATCCTGCCTATGAAAAATTTAGTGAATAAATATTAAAAAAAAAAAAGAATGTGTCTTCCTGGATATTGTTGAATATCTTTACATTTGCATTTCTAGACCTGGCAGAAGACCCCTGGGATTTTTGTCTTTAATATGTTCAAAGAATAGTTTGGAGTCTGATGAACCTACTCAGGTTCGTAGCAAGAAACGCCTGAAACCTCTTATACCTGTATCAAGACAGAATCTGAAAAGATCTAATCCGCTCAATACAAGCCAGAAAAAAACTCAAGAGTCCTCTGATCTTCCATCTCCAAGTGTTGTTGTTAATACTCAACCTAAAAATATTGATAGTTCAGCAACTCAGGTATGTGATAACTACTCTTTGTTTGTTTATTTGTATAGAATGGGTTGGATATCAGACTCAACTTGGAAAAACATGGCAATTGTATTTTCATCTGAATATCAGAAATTATTGCAGAGCAACTCCACTCCATCTCCTCCCTATCCTACCCCACTGTACTGGAAGAAGATAAGGTGTTGAATTAGAAAGTTACAGCTAGTTTAATATAGAGCCATTGAACTAACCATAAATGGACACTTAATTGCCATTCCTTTACTGCAGAGACCCTTCTGACCTGTGGAAGCAAAACAAAGCAGTGCTTGCATTTTATTTCCTTTGGGACAAATGTCATGACACCTACAAAAATTCAAGGAACAGTAAAATTAGAATTCGTTTGCATGTTTCATTTCTGTGCACTCTGAAGCTGTAATAGCAGGTACTGGGGCAGAAAATTTTGTGAACTTGTATCAAAGACTTTGGAAGAACATTGGGGTGACTTCAGATCTCAACAAGGAAAAGGCTGGTGACCATCTATTGAATAGCATGAGCCTCAAAGGAAGGAGTCCTTTTGTAAAGAACATTTTTAACGTTTTTAAAATATTTTAAATTATTTCCTACAACTATATTCTGAGACCAGGATTTTATGAGTCTTTATTATTATTGCCAAATTACTTTGGAGAATAGTTGTAATTACCAGCAGTGTAACAGTGCGGTTTAATCACATTCTTGCCAGTCTGAGATATTACTCTTTAAAATACATTTGTTTTCCTTATTTAATATAATGGTGGTGGGGTGTTGGAAATGTCATTTCATTTTTAAAATTTGCATTTCTTCAGTTATTGGTGAGTTGTGTTCTTTCCCATATATTTACTAGATTTTCTGATTTTTTTTCTTTTTTTCTTTTTTGTTCCCATCTTCTGCTGATTTATAGGTTTGGGGATCTTAGTAGTTTTCTTACCAATTTGTATGAGATCCTTATGTATGTAAATAAGCCACGCACCTCTTAGCTCTTTACTGCAAGTATTTTTTCCAAGTTTATATACTTTTTTAAATTGGGGGGAATTTTTGTTATACATGACTTTTAAATGTTTAGTCAAATCCATTACTTGTTTCTTTGCAATTTGTTAAATTGCTTTTATGATGAAAAGTTTTTCTTCAGAGGTATAAAATTTTAAAACTTTAACTCTGTTCACGGTTATTGACTTTGGTATGTAGTGTGAGGGAAGAATTTAAACTAAATGTTATCCTCAAATTGCTTCTTCAGTTTTTTGAGTAAGCAATATATTCCACATGTCTTAAAATTCATAACCTACAAAAGAGAGTTTATAGGGAAAAGTTTCCCACATCTGTCCCTTAGCTTCCTAGTTCCTCCTTTCCACAGGTATATGGTATTATCAGATTTTGGTTTACTTTTCCAGAGACATTTTAATATACACAAATATAAACATTTTTCTTCTTTTTTACATAAATAATAGTGTATCAGTCTCTGCTTTGCTTTTTTCACCTAATAGTATGTCTTGGAGACCTTGCAAAACAGTAGATAAAGGGCTTCCTCCTCTCTCTTGCTCTCTTTAAAAAATTTAAATTATTAACTTCTTATTTTGAGATAACTGTAGATTCACATGCAGTTTTAAACAGCTATACAGAGAGATCCCATCTACCCTTTACCCAGTTTTCCCCAGTGGTAACATCTTACAAAACTCTCCTATAATATCACAACCACTATATTGCATTGCTGCAGTCAACATACAGAACAGTTCCATCACCACAGAGATCCTTTGTGTTGCCCTTTTATAGACACACCTACTTCCCTCCCGCTCCCCACTCTCTCTCTATCTGCTGGCAAGCTGGTTGCCATTAAATTCGTCATTGCAAGAATGTTATATGAATGGAATCATATGTTTGGGATTGGCGTCTTTTCACTCAACGGTAGTTCCCTAGACAGTCATCCAGATGATTTTATGTATCAAATAGTTTGTTTCTTTTTATTTCTGAATAGTATTCCATAGTATGGATGTACCAGTTTTGTTTATTCATTTACCCACCAAAGGACATCTAGTGCTTGCTTTTATGAATAAAGCTGTGAACTTTTGTATACAGCATTTTGCATGGACATAAATTTTCCTATTTTCACGACTAAGTGCCCTCATTATTTTTAATGACTACATAATATTCCGTTGTTTGGATGTACCATAGAGTGATACTGGCCTCCCACTGGTAGGCATTTAGGTTATTCCTACTTACTACAAATAATGTGGTAACAGCTAACTTATAAATGGACAATTTTTCACATTTATAGGTTAAATTCCTGGAAATAGAATTGCTGTTCTAAAGGAATGATCATTCTTTTGCCAGACACTGCCTGATTGTCCTGCGTAGGGATTATATAAGTTTCTGTTCTTATCAGCAGTATATGAGAGGGCCTTTTTCCTTACATTAGCGTATTATCAGTGTTCATTTTTGACATTCTTCATAGACTTAATGAACACATATGTCTGTGATACAGGTTGTAAATTTTTCTCCCTCTGTGGCATTTATCTTTTGATTTTGTGTATGGTGGTTTGTGCCGTGCAGACATTTTTTATTTTTACGTATGTGAATTTATCAATCTTTTATGGCTTCTGGCTTTCATGTCATTGCTTCACACTCTCTCTCCCCAACTCTAGGATTATAAAAACATTTTCCCATGGTATTTTATAGTAGATTTTTTAAAAATGTTTTTACATTTAAGTTTATTGATTCATCTAGAATTTATTATATATTGGTGAAGTATAGGTCTGACTTTTCCTTTATGTGAGATAGTTATACAGTTGTCCAACATAATTTATTGGATCATCCAACTTTTCTCAAATTTTTTTGGAAATATCACTTTTATCAGATACTAAATTTCCATCCATATGTGTTAGGGATATTTCTAGTCTTCTATTTCATTGATATGTATGTCTGTTCCTTTGCCAATACCATGCTGTCTTCATTTTTTCTAGATTTATAAGTATGCTAATTTTTTTTTTTTTTTTTGCGGTACGTGGGCCTCTCACTGTTGTGGCCTCTCCCGTTGCGGAGCACAGGCTCCAGACACGCAGGCTCAGTGGCCATGGCTCACGGGCCCAGCCGCTCCGCGGCATGTGGGATCTTCCCGGACCGGGGCATGAACCCACGTCCCGTGCATCGGCAGGCGGACTCTCAACCACTGCTCCACCAAGGACGCCCAGTATACTAATTTTTGATAGGATTGCTTTAATTTCTGTTATTTCCTTACGTACTGTTCTGTTTCATGGGTCCTTCTATTCTGGTCATTAAAATGTTTTCATTATCGATTTAATAATGTTATGTTTTTCAGTATTTATTTTTTTTCACAGAAATTAGGGTGAAGTAATCATGTGTACACTACAGTCAACCTAATCATGTTTTGTGTTGTATATTTGTTGATTTTAATTTTATTATAACGAATGCTACAATTTTATCTCTTACTATGTTTAGGATTATTTCCTTAATATAACAGCATAGAAATGAAATTATTGGGTCAGTGAGTATAAACATTTAAAACTCTTAATATTTATTGCTATATTGCTTTTCAAACAGATATCGATTTAGAATACCACTATCAATATATAAATGTTATACTGCATACTTATTTTTATTATCTTTTTAGGTTTCTTGTAATCATCCCTTACCGAAAGGAGAATGTAAAGATGTCCAAAACCGGCTACCGGAAGAGGAGCCAATGACAGTCTCTGAATATTTCTTTAGTGATATCTTTATTGAAGTGGATGAAACAGAATAAAAGTCTTCTCTTTTTTTCTTTTATTTTTTCTAAGGCTAGGATTTCCACAGTCAGTTATATCAACAAAGCAGTATCTAGCAAAAAGCCTCACTGGCAATTTTTCTTTAGGTTGATTTTGAATATTTAATAGGCTTGATTTGAAGCTTTTGTAATCAGTGAAAAACATTGCTGAGGTTCCTTTCCTTCTGATTGATTCAGCATTTTGGAAATACCAAGCAATTAAGACTGCTTTCTCAGACAGAAGTAACAGCTCTTGTTTACATTTTGACTCTTCCTGTGTTGAATACACATGGACATCTTGGAATGTTGTGGATAAATGTCTCTGTATAAATCACAGTGCCGACGTATTTGGAGATGGATTGTAGTTAACATTTAGCAAACCTTTTGTGAAGGTTTTTTTCTGTTTGTTTAGTGTTTTTTGGTTTTGTTTTTTGTTTTTTTGGATGGTGAAGGCCTTTTCAGTTGCCTCTAAGTGTGTGAAAGGAAATTGTGAAACTCCACTTTAGTATGGTAAATGTTAAAAACTTTTCTATTATCAGCTATTTGACTGAAAAATGTGTATTTTTCTAATTCATGTTGATGTAACATTAGTCCTAATTGAAGAACTAGTATTTAAACTTACTATTTATAAAGATAAAACATCAAAAAGCTTATTTATTTTTAAATTTTTTATTTAAAAGAATATTCAGTTTTAATTATTTTTACCCCTGAGATTATGGGTAAAGAAAGCATTAACAAATTTATGTTTGTCTCCTTCCCCTCTTTAATTTTAAAGGTATTTAAAGTGATAAAACTAAATTGTTTGGATAGTATATACTTTTTGAATACATTTTTTTCTCATAGTTTAGTATTTTGACTTTGTACTGTGAATTTTTTGTTTTTCTTATTTCTTGGATAATCTCAGGATTTGTATGGGAAAAAAATCCTTAAATTTATTTATGAGGCAAATTTCCATACAAAACTCCATCTCCATTACACACACATATGCTCACATACACACATTCCTTTTTTAAAAAACAATTTCTTGGTAGTTTTTTTTCCCCCCATTAAATTCTCCATGAGGAACTAAGTACTTAGACCTTTATGCACAGAACATAATTGTGATGTTAAAAACAGAAAATAAGATAATAAGACTTTATTAAGTCAGTGATTATCATCAATATGAATTTAAGGGTTGGTTTTAATTTTGAGATTTTGTGATTTACATAGGTAATTCTGTTACCCACCCAAGCAAATATTTGGTGGTTCAAATTAAACTTCTGAAAGAACAGATTTACTCTTTTATTTGAAAAGCCTTCTGGGTTGATTAGATCAGGAGTCAGAAACATTTTCTGGAAAATATTTTCGAGTTTGTGGGCCAGATGCCCTCTGTGGTAACTACTCAACTCTGCCACTTCAGTATGAAAACAGCTACAGGCAATACTTAAATGATGGACATGGATGGGTTGGGTTTTTAGTTTGACCCATACATTAGACAGTAGTTTTCTTACCTTAAGGTGCCGATGTCATTACCTATGAGATATTTGTCACTGGAGTTGTGAGTTGTGCCTAACACTTAAACCCTTGATTGCATTATGAAATCAGTATTTCAGTTGGGAAGATATTTTAATGTCTAATTCTGTTTGTAATTTGAAAAAAATGGTGGCCAGTTTTCAAGTTCATTAGTAAAATTGGATTTGGCTTGGCGAGTATAACAGTAATCCTAATTTATGAAAACAATTGATATTAGAGCATTTCTTATTCATTTCCTTATAGTGAAATTTGCAGTTTAAACTTTTTTGTCATAAAGGAGGATCTATAAGGAAATTCTCTATAGATATGCATTTATTTATTTCATGGGGTTAATGTGTCACAGAAATCATAGTAGCAAATCACATAGCTATTTTAATGCCCTGTTTTTATAAATTTTAAAAATCTCATATTCTGAAAAGGCTTCTTTCATTTAGTTCATGTTAGTTTGGGTGTTTGGTTGTCATAGCTAAACTATTATTTTATCCCTTGTTTAATATTACTTTTTAACTTTGTTAACATCTGTCTCTTGTTCATCTACAATGAGCTAATTTTATGGAAGATGTAACTTCTTACTGTCTGAAGGATAATTTTGTCTTTGGGCATTCATTGTGTTAGAGAATCAAGTCAGACAACTAAATTATCCTACTATTATGTCCTTAAAACTACTCTTGGAAAAAGAAACTTAATCAGTGTATTTACCTTACAAGGTGGAAAGACTTGTTCACACCTGTGTTTAATCTGACTCATGTAAAGATGATGTTGTGAAGAATTTGTATTTTATAAATCTTAAAAGAGATATGATTAAAGGTCTTTATTTTTTTCTTGACTTTTCCTCCTGAACACTTACGTCTTAGCAAGTGATCAACATGATGGCTTCAGAGCCTAATTGTTGGTAAATGATTGAGGCACATAAAAATATGAATATCCACTGTTTACCACCATGTTTTTTGAAATAGAAGTGACCATGTATACTATCTTGCTTGAAGAAGTCTTTGACAAAAAGCAATATCTGTCATTGTAAATTTTCTTGTTCTAAAGAAAGCAGTTATATTCTATAGATGTAAATTATGTAAATAAAAGTTATTTTATATTATTTCTGTTGTGTCCTTTTTTTTCAAATTGACTTAATAAAGATATTAATGTGTTAGTGAGCAAAAAATAGTTTTGTAAGTACAGCTTACCCTTCCTTCCTTCCCTCCTTCCATGAGAGTATAGTATATTTGGGAGAATTAATTTTTTTCTTATGTGCATGCTCTGAAGGATATTACTGTGATTTTGCAAGAATAAAAATAGACCTTCCCCCCCATTTGGGGCATAAGAAGTGTCGCTTACTTTTTTGTTTATTTGCTCCTTATGCAATGAATTTTTGGCTAAAAGAACTCAACCTCTTTTACTCTTTTTTTTCTTCCCACTTTTTTTTCTCTGTAGAGAAAGACAAATGGGAAACTTTAGTTATGGATATACTATAAACCTGGACTTTTTATATGGTCAGTTGACCTTTTATTATGGTATATAAGGATTTTACTTTCTTACAATTCTCCTCCTCACTCTTTTCCTGCTTTCTCCCAATGTTAATCACAATTTGGGGTTAATCCATATTCAGTATTTGTACTGTTTTAATTGTCATTTTTCACTGCTGTACCACCTAATGAACTAAGATGACATTTCCTTTCTGGTACAACTTTTTGTTTTTCTTGGAATTAAGAAGTGTTTCACTTTTTCATTTGCTTTGGGTTTGTTTTTGAACCTGTGGCTTAACTTTCAACATCCTCTGGCAAGTCTGTTTATACTTAGTTATAAATGCTCTGTTTATACTTTTCACATGGTCAAGCTGTCAGATAAACTGTTTCCTTCTCCTTTTTTCCTGGAAAACTTTATGGAGCTCTTCCTTCCTGCTTTAATCTGGACTGAGGCTTCACAGGTCTCCATGTGCAGTGCAGCTGCCATGCTGGGACTTCTCTGAATTCCCTACCCATCTTTTCTGGTTTGGATTCCCTATTCTGGAGCCCGTGTCATTGTCTTTCTTGAGGAGAAGCACATCTTCCACTGTTTACTGCAAAAGGTGCATGGATGATAACATAACTTGAGACTTTACATGTCTGAGAGTTCTTTATTCTACTCTCTCACTTAGTTGGGCTCTGAATAGAATTCTTGAATAATTTGAAAATAATTTCCACTTCATTTCAAAGTCATGCTCTGGTTATATTCTGGTTTTCAGTGTTTAAAAATCTTTTGCCATTCTGATTCTCTGTCCTTCGAATGTGGCCTATTTACATATTCTTTGACCCTGGTATTCTGCTCAGTAATGTGCACCCACCCTTTCCTGCCCCTACATTCATGCTGCTGGGCATGTCATGGGCGTTTTTAAATATGGAAACTCATTTCCTTCCCTTCTGGGAAATGTCCTTGCATTATTCCTTTGATAATTTCTCTCTTTCACTTTCACTGTTCTTATATCTGGAATTCCTATTAATCAGATTTTTAAATCTCCTTTACTTGTTCCCTAAGTTATCTTTTCTCTGCTATTTTCCATTTCTCCACCCCCTTCTCTCTCTCCTCATTTTTTTGTTTGCCCCTTTTTTTGCGGGGGGGAGATTTTCTCAATTTTTACTTCTATTGGAGAAAAATCAAGTGTCAATTCCTTTTTAGAAGTAACTGTTAGTCAAAAGCCGTAGAGAGAAGGCTAAGAATCTTTTTTTTTTTTTTTTTTTTTTTTTTGCGGTACGCGGGCCTCTCACTGTTGTGGCCTCTCCCGTTGCGGAGCACAGGCTCCGGACGCGCAGGCTCAGCGGCCATGGTTCACGGGCCCAGCCGTTCCGCGGCATGTGGGATCCTCCCGGACCGGGGCACGAACCCGTGTCCCCTGCATCAGCAGGCGGACTCTCAACCACTGTGCCATCAGGGAAGCCCTATACTTTCTTTTTTTAAAAATTAATTTATTTTTGGCTGCGTTGGGTCTTCGTTGCTGCACGTGGCTTTCTGTAGTTGCAGCGAGCGGGGGGGCTACTCTTTGTTGCGGTGTGCGTGCTTCTCATTGTGGTGGCTTCTCTTATTGTGCAGCACGGGCTTCAGTAGTTGTGGCTCACGGGCTCTAGAGCGCAGGCTCAGTAGTTGTGGCCCGCGGGCTTAGTTGCTCCGCGGCACGTGCTATCTTCCCGTACCAGGGCTCGAACCCACGTTCCCTGCATTGGCAGGAGGATTCTTAACCACTGTGCCACCAGGGAAGTCCGCAAATGTACTTTCTCTAACATCCTCTCACAGCCTAGTCCTTGGAGCTATTAAAGCAAGATTTTTTTTTTTAAAGTATTATAGGAATGCTCTTTGTTCTTAGCAAACAGACTTAGAAACTGAATTATGATGATAAGATAAACAGGATAAATATAAACAAGTAAAAATTTAAGTAACTATAACATTAAATAAGTATAAAATGTAATGCCAATGGGAAATATTTGCTAACCTCTCATTTATTTAATAAATTTAAAGGTTAGTAGAGTATCTTATCTCCTTAGAACATCTGTTTTCCCATCCTTTTAATAATTTCTCCCTAGGGAATTCCCTGGCAGTCCAGTGGTTAGGACTCCCTGCTTCCACTGCAAGGGGCACACGTTCAATCCTTGGTTAGGAAACTAAGATTCTGCATCCTGCGTGGCACAGCCAAAAAAAGAAAAAGAACTTTCTCATTAAATGGGTAATTAAACTCTGTAACCTCTAGCTTTTGTTACATTTTCTAGACAAGGAATTCTTATTTATTTATTTATTTATTTGGCTGTGTTGGGCCTTAGTTGCAGCACACGTGATTTTTGTTGCGGCACATGGGGTTCTTCGTTGCAGCATGCGGGCTCTAGAGCGCATGGTCTCCGTAGTTGTGGCACACAAGCTTCTTAGTTGTGGCACACGAGCTTAGTTGCCCCGTGGCATGTGGGATCTTAGTTCCCCAACCGGGGATCGAACCTGCGTCCCCTGCATTGGAAGGCTCTTTCTTAACCACTACCACCAGGGAAGTCCCCCAGCCAAGGAATTCTTGATTTTATATTTTTTTCAAAAGCTTTTTAAAATTTTTTCATAATCCTGGTCTTTGATGGATGCAATATATTTTCATTTCTCCAAGGATGTTATAGTTTCTTCTGTTCCTTGCCCTGATGGTTTCTTTTTTGTTTGTTTGTTTTCTTGGTGGTAGTGGGTGTCTTTTTCTTTTCCTTTTAAACATTTCTTTCTTTCTGTTTTTTTTTTTTTTCGTATTGAAAGCTTTCTTCAGAGTCCAGAGTGTTAACCATTATGGAACTGCAACAGAAAGCTTTCTTCAAATGCCCACTGATCCTTGGCTATCCATGCATATGTTAGAGAAAGTGTCTAAAAAAGCTGATTAGGAGCTTTTTACAAGCTTATTGGAGGGTAGGTAGGATATGTCAGTTTGTAGGTTACACTGTAGGTCAATTTTCTTCTTTTTTGTTTTTTTTCTTTTCTTTTTTTTTTTTGCGGTACGGGGGCCTCTCACCGTTGTGGCCTCTCCCGTTGCGGAGCACAGGCTCCGGACGCGCAGGCCCAGCAGCCATGGCTCACGGGTCCAGCCGCTCCGCGGCATGTGGGATCTTCCCGGATCGGGGTATGAACCCGTGTCCCCTGCATCTGCAGGCGGACTCTCAACCACTGCGCCACCAGGGAAGCCCCAATTTTCTTTTTTAAATGTTGCTTTTTTTTTTTTTAATTGGCTGCACTGGGTCTTAGTTGCAGCATGCAGTATCTATTTCCCTGACCTGGGATCGAACCTGGGCCCCCTGCATTGGGAGCAGGGAGTCTTAACCACTGGACCCCCAGGGAAATCCCTGTAGATCAATCTTCCAGGGAGTTTTTTCACTGGAGAACCTCAAATGTCACTTTGTAGATCTTTTCTGTAAAATGGTAAGGTTTCTCTAGACTCCCTTCTATATAAATCTGGTAGCCAGCATTTTGGAACTGGGGGGGAAAAGAGACTTGAGGGGAGGGGCTCTCTTGATTTGGCCTTCAGACTGTCACTTAATCTCTCTGGTCTCAATTTGGCACTTCACCAGTGCCTAGTGTCCCTAAATTTGGAACATTTCAGATTCAGTTTCTCCAGGGAATATATATCTCCTGGACAGACTCGGGGGTGGAAACCTGGGGTTTTAACTACTTCTGCAAATTTTCAAGTAGTTCCACCATTTCTTGGTCTCTACCACCTTTCTCCACTTCTATGCACATATTTCTCTGTACCTGGTACCACCAATTCCTGGTACCACCAATTCTGAGAGGCAAATTGACTTGTTACTTGTTTGTATTTTCCACTGCAAGCACTCAGATTTCAACTTCCTTTATTTTGCCAAATTTATTATTCCAATTTTTGCCTATTGTCTTTATATATCCCCTAGTTTAATTGAAGGTGGGATATGAATTATTTTTTGTGTTCCTTTGTTGCTCTGGGATCATTTCTGACAGAAGGAGGTAAAAAATACCTTTATTTTCATGATAAAAGTTGAATTATTGTATTCCCTTAAAAATGAAAATTAATAAAGAAAAATGTAAAAAGTAAATCTGAATACTACGGACAACTGAACACCAACAAATTGGATTATCTAGATGAAATGGACAAATTCTTAGAAACAAAACCTACCAAGACTACATCACAAAGAAATAGATAACCTGAATAGACCTATAACTAGTAAGAAGACTAAACAGTAATCAAAAAATCTCCCCACAAAGAAAAGCACTGAATATGACGGCTTCACTGGTGAATTCTACCAAACATTTGAAGAAGAACAAATACCAATCTTTCTCAAACTTTTCCAAAAACTTGGAGAGGAGGGAACACTCCTTAACTCATTCTATAAGGCCAGTGTTATCCTGACGTGAAAGCAGGACAAAGACGCTACCAAAAAAAAAAAAAAACAACCCCCCCCCCAAAACTATAGACCAATATCCCTTATGAACACTGATACAAATATCCTTAATAAAATACTGGCAACTGAATTCAGCGGCATACTAAAAGGATTATATATCATGACCAAGTGAGGTTTATTCCTGAAATGCAAGGATGGTACAACATAGAAAAAAATGATCAATGTAGTTCACAACATTAACAGAATGAAGGAACAAACTTCACATGATCATCTCAATTGATGCAGAAAAAGTAGATGACAAAATTCAAACTTTTTCATGATAAAAATATTCAACAAACTAGGAATAGAAGGAAACCTCCTTAACATCATAAAAGCCACATGTGAGGGACTTCCCTGGTGGTGCAGTGGTTAAGAATCCCCCTGCCAACGCAGGGGACATGGGTTCGAACCCTGGTCCGGGAAGATCCCACAGGCCGCGGAGCAACTAAGCCTGTATGCCACAACTCTAGAGCCCGCAAGCCACAACTACTGAAACCAGCTCTCCACAACTACTGAAGCTCGCGCGCCTAGAGCCCGTGCTCCGCAACGAGAAACCACCACAATGAGAAGCCTGTGCACCGCAACGAAGAGTAGCCCCCGCTCACCACAACTAGAGAAAGCCCGCGCGCAGCAATGAAGACCCAATGCAGCCAAAAAAAAAAAAAAAAAAAAGCCACATGTGAAAAACTCACAGCAAACATTACACTCAATGGTGAAAGGCTGAAAAGTTTTCCTCTAAGACCAGGAAAAAGGCAAGGATGTTCACTTTCACCACTTCAATTCAACATAGTACTAGAAGTTTTAGCTGGAGCAATTAGGTAAGAATGAGAAATAAAAGACATTTAAATTGGAAAGGAAAAAGTAAAATTATCTCTATTCACAGATGACTTTTACAAAGCCCTAAAGATTACAAACACACACACACACAGACACACAAAACCTGTTAGAATTAATAAATGAATTCAGCAAATTGGCAGTGTACTAACTTAGCATGCAAAAATCAGTTGCATTTCTATACACTAATAATGAACAAACTGAAAAGGAAATTATGAAAACAAGTCCATTTACAATAGCATCAAAAAGAATAAAATAGGAATTAACCAAGGAGGTGAAAGACTTGCGCAATGGAAATGAAAAAACACTGCTGAAAGAAATTAAAGAAGACATAAATAAATGGAAACACATCCCATGTTCATGGATTGGAAGACTTAATATTGTTAAGATGTCAATGCTACCCAACATGATCAACAGATTCAATGCCATCCCTATCAAAATTCTGGCATTTTTTGCAGAAATAGAAAAACCTACCCTAAAATTAAGATGGAATCTCAAGGGATCCTGGATAGCCAAAAAAATCTTGAAAAAGAACAAAGCTGGAAGACTCACACTTAATGATTTCAAAACTTAATACAAACCTACAGTAATCAAAAAACTGTGTGGTACTGGCATAAAGACAGACATACAGACCAATGGAACAGAATACAGAGTCCAGAAATAAATCATTGCTTATGAAATAATTTTTCACAAGGGTGCCAAGACTATTCAATGGGGAAAGGACAGTCTTTACAACAAATGATATTGGGAAAACTGGATATCTATATACAAAAGAATGAAGCCACACCCTTACCTAACACCATATACAAAAATTAAATCTAAGACTTAAGTGGACCAAAAGAAGATTAATTTTTTCTCACTGTCCAGTGGATGAGAAATTGTGAGGAAGCTCAGATTTGTTACAGGCAAAGTTTTAGAAGTACGTTATAATTGTACATCTAAGTTGTAATTTATCACTATTAGAATTTTTATTTACTTGTTTATGTTCTCTCCGCTTTATAAAAGAGGACACTGCCTGTTCTCCACTGTATTCCCCGCTCCAGAAGAGCACTTGATAGGGGACATTAAAGACATATTTGATTAATGAATGGTTATCCCCTTAAAGAGTTTCTTAGGGCAGCTTAATAAGCCTGTTCAGTTTCCAGCTCTCATATAAGGATAAGCTTTTTCAAGCCCCGGAACACCCTTCGTAGCAGCAGGGGAAGAAGAAAACAGCACATAGAAAAAGCACAGAGGCCGACAGCAAGCAAACTCAGCCGCAGCTCCTAAGCT
This sequence comes from Leucopleurus acutus, assembly GCF_964270905.1. Lineage (NCBI taxonomy): Eukaryota > Metazoa > Chordata > Mammalia > Artiodactyla > Delphinidae > Leucopleurus > Leucopleurus acutus. Next base: position 120,477,769 of record NC_139145.1, on the reverse strand, counting down.
CAGCATCTCGGGAGACCGGGAGGACGCAGAAGGGTCGCTCCACCCCGGGAACCGCAACGCTCCGGGGCTCGCGATGGGACAGGCCTCGCGGGGCCGCACTTCTGTCCCTTATTCGCTGAATTCGGGGGGCGTGGTGCTCAGCGCTGACCAATCACGGGCGGCGTGCGCCGGCACGTGCCGAGGCTGGCCTCAGAATCGGGGAGGTTTCAGGCGGGTTGGGACTGCAAAGCCCTGGGCTGAGCTATATCCCGAAGCGTGGGAGTTGGAGGGGAAAGCCTCGGCCCCGGACCGGCGCAGGCCGCTCTCTCACGCTCCTTCCTGCCTCTGTGCCTGCTGCCATGTGGGCCGCCCCGAGATTAGCTTTGCGGCGGTGCGCCCGCGCCGCTGCCCCCGCGCCGCGCGCCTATCATGGGGACTCCGTGGCGACGCTGGGCACCCAACCGGACTCGAGTTCTGCTATCTACCAGGTAGGGCGGGTGAGCGGCCCGGGCCTGGAGTACCCAGCCCGAGTCAGTGATTCCTCTTCACCGACGGCACAAGGCGTTGGCCAGACTGGGAAGCAGGTACAGGGTAGGCACACTTCAGCAGTCGCTGCTGTTTTCTCTGGATCCCCAGTCATGATTCTGGGACGCACCAGGGGTCGTGAGGTTTGAAAAAGAAAACAATTCCAAATCAGGTACATTTTAGTTCACTTTTAGCACTGGCACTATACTTTGTATCTTTAAAATCATTGGTTCGCAAAACCAGTGGCTCTCTGGCTTAGCAGTCACCTGGGAGCTTGTTGAATATATGGCTGCCTTAGCCCCACCCTGGACCTTTTCCGTCTCTAGGGTGGGGTCCTGGTGTTTGCATTGTTAATGAAGTTGTTGAGAGGGGAGGGCAGGGCCTTGGTGGCAGCCAGCTTTGGGAACCACTGGCCTAGCACAGCTGACCCTGGGTTGTGCTTACCAGACTTGAAATGGTTGGTTACGTTAATAGAAAATATTTACCTTTAAATGACTTTTCTTGGAATTGGGAGGTATCACAACGTTAAAGAAACAACTCCTGGTTTGTGAAATATCAGAGCTGGAAATTTTCAGTCTGTCCCATGGTTTCTAAGCCTGAACAGATAACATTTAAATTGTGCAAATAACTTTCAGAGAAGACTTTTTCTGGCTGCGCTGCTGCGGCAGGTGGGATCTTAGTTCCCCCACCAGGGATCGAACCCGCACCCCCTGCATTGGAAGCTCAGAGTCTTAACCACTGGACCGCCAGGAAGTTCCCTCAGAGAACACATTTTAAATAAATCCTGCCTTTGGGAAAACAAGGAGGTTGAAAGGAAATCAGCAGGCTGAGGCAGAAACAGTATCCAATGGGAGACTTCCAAAAGTCTTTAGATGTCCTGGGATCAGGAGAGAATGTTTAATTCAGAAACATCAAGTGGTTACTGTGGTCTAGCCACTATTTTAGATATTTGGAATAGATGTGTAGGAATGGAATCATAATTTTGTGGGGGAGACGACAAGAAAGCAATGCATTGTGATGAGTGATGTCTAAAGCTTAAAAAAGGTGGTTGCACATGGGAGGCAGTGAGTGAGTTGGATCTTGAGTTGGGTAAGAACTGGCCAGGTTCAGGATGGAGAATGGGAGGCAAGATTATACAAACTAAAGGAGTTATGAGAACATAGGTACCAAGTTATGAAAGTGGTTAGTGGGAGTGAGAACTTGGAAGCCCCGGCCAGGGTGACGAATTCATGGAGTAGATGGGATTGCTTATGCAGCCAGGTAGAGGAGGGAAGCCATGTGTAGAAGCCACATTTAGATTTCACTTTGCAGTCTGTCTGCTAAGATGTTTAAGTAGAGAAGTGGCATGATCCTATGGACATGGTAGAATAATCAGTGTGGCTGCAGTGTGGAGAATGGGTTTCCCACCATTCTGAATATGGCTTCTTGGCTGGGTGTTCTCTTGGTTGCTGTAGACCTCTGAGTGTTTTCCAGAGCTCCTGTAAGGTTACTTTAGCCAGTTTGGGGTTGTTTTGTGATGTCTCTGTGGGGGAATAAGGGCCTGGAGCTTCCTGCTCTGCCATCTTTTTGAAGTCAGGTCTCGGCTGATGTATTTGATGGTGGCTGCTAGCTAGGGGTTAGGGAGTGTGAGCCTGAGATTATAACTTCTTTCTCTATGTAAAATGTTTTATGTTCTGGTTCAGTCTGTGCACCAGTAATTAGAATAAGAAAGTAGCTGTGCTGTGGTGGAAAAAGCACTGGCTTAGTATTTCATGTATGTTTAAAAGCTAACAAGCAACATATTTCCATAGGGGGAAAAAGACCTGGTGGAAATGTGCTAAAGTGTCAACAGTGGCCCTTTCAGTGGGCAGAAGAGACATTGTAGCATGTTGCTTTAAGAGTGAGTTTCTGGAGTTGGTGGATTTTGGTTTAAATCCTAATTCTACTACTTGTTAGCTGAGTGACCTTGGACTAATTACTGTATTAGCCAGATTTTGCTTCAGTAATGCTGAGTAGCAACCAATCCCAAGATCTCAGTGTTCAAAAGAACAAGTATTTATTTTTTGTGCTTGGATCTATGGGTTGGTTGTGGCAGTTCTGCTCTAGGACTGTAGTAGATTCAGGTCTGCTCTACTTGTTTCTTATTCCAGGACCCAGAATGAAGGGGCAGTGGCTGCTGTGGGATGCTCCTCTCGTAATGGAAGGCTGGGGCACAAAGAGGAGAGCATGGAAACACTTTGTCCTTCTTAAAGCCTCTTCTTGCAGTTGGTACACTGTCACTTTTGCCCACATTCCACTCATCAAAGCAAGTAATACGGACAGATTCAGAGACTGTGGGGTAGGGAAGTATAATCTCACAGTGAACCTTGGCTAGGATGGGAGGGAAGGAAGAATTTAAAATAAGTAGTACAGTTTACCTTATGGTCTAATATGGCTGCTTAAGCTCCAGCTATTGTGTCTGAGTTCCATGTGCAAAGGAGGAGAAAGGGTGAATAGGTAAAAGGACACCCTCACCTTCTTGTCCTTTTTTTTAAGGAGCCTTTCTAGAAGTCATACCTAACAACTTCTGCTTATATCTCATTGGTTAGAGTTTAGTCACATGGCCACACTTGTCTGAAAAAGGAGGCTGGGATTATTTTATTTTTTTATTTTTTGGCCGTGCCATGTGGCTTATGGGATCCTAGTTCCCCAACCAGGGATTGAACCCATGCCACTGGCAGTGAAAGCCCAGAATCCTAACCCCTGGACCACCTGGGAATTCCCCCCTGTTCTTTTTTAAAATAGGATCCATTTTCCCCCTGGGCTTTGTTTTTAATTACTTACTGTAAGTAAGTAATTACTGTAATTTGTCAGTAAGTGTAAAACAAGTATTTCTGCATTGGTTGGAATCTCCTCACGATAGTGGTTGAGGGGACAGAAAAAATAAGATGGCATTCTAACCCTCAAAGGGCTTATATTCATTGACAAAAGAAAACAAATACTAGAGATCAATTAAGTTCTGTAGATGTGTAAGGAAGGAAGTTGTTAAAATGAATGGGAGTAGCCAGAAATTGTGTTGGAGATGAGATGGAACATCAGTTAGGCTTTAAAAGGGGGGTGAGATTTGGATAGATGGACCAGAGAGGGGGGTGGTAGTGCAGAAGAGCTTGAGCAAAGACAGAGAGGCACGAATTAATCTTTTTTACACGTTGGAGTTGGCCCAGCACAGAGGCCACACAGGTGGCAAAGTGGCCCAGTGTGGAGGCCACATGGGGTTGGCATGTAATGCTGTTCTCCTTAACCCTTATTATGGTAAAAAAAAAATCATTGCTTTCCTATAATACTCTCCCTGTTTTTCTTTGCTTCTGTTTTAGGAAAACTACGAGCAGATGAAAGCACTAGTAAATCAGCTCCGTGAACGAGCACAGAACATCAGACTGGGTAAGCACTCATTTATTCTTCAGTTTATGCTTTTAATTAAGATGTCCCTTATAATTATTCATTTTAGGAAAAACTAGTAACATCAGGCTTTTGACTCTTCAAGACTGTGCATTTGCTGTTGGTGGGAATGTAAATTGAGGCAGCCACTACGGAACACAGTATGGAGGTCCTTAAAAAACTAAAAAGAGAGCTACCATATGATCCAGCAATTCCACTCCTAGGCGTATATCTGGAAAAGATGAAAACTCTAATTCAAAAAGATACAGTGTACCCTAGTGTTCATAGCAGCACTATTAACAAGAGCCAAGACATGGAAACAACCCAGATTTGGTTTAAGATGTGGTATATATATCCACATAAATATATGGGTGTATACTCAGCCATAAAAAAGAAGGGAATATTGCCATTTGTAGCAACATGGATGGACCTAGAGAATATCATACTAAGTGAAGTAAGTCAGGAAGAGAAAGACAAATATTATATGATATCACTTATATGTGGAATCTAAAAAATAATGCAGATGAATCTATATACAAAACAGAAACACACACACATAGGAAACAAACTTGTGGTTACCAAAGGGGAAAGGGAAGGGGGGAGAGATAAATTAGGAGTATGGAATTAACAGATACAAATTACTATACGTAAAATAGATAAGCAACAAGAATTTACTGCATAACACAGGGAACAATATTCACTATCTTGTGATAACTGATAATGGAAAATAATCTGAAAAAAAAATATAAAACTGAATCACTTTGCTGTACACCTGAAACTAACACAATAATATAAATCAACTATACTTTAATTTAAAAAAAAAACGCATTTGTTGGCATGCAGACATCTTATTTTTTCCTATTACTTGGCCAGATTTTCTGCTCTTATAGCACTGCCATTATTTGGGAGAAAGTAGATTTCCCCCAAATCTCCTGGATTAAACAAGTTTGGGATTGAACCTGGGCCACGGCAGTAAAAGCACCAAATCCTAACCACTAGACCACCAGAGAACTCCCTTGTCAATTTTTAAAACTATTTCTTCTTAAGGTTTTTATTTCAGCCACAGCATCACACTGAAATTTTTGTTTCACTTGAAGCAACTAAACCATTTTCTGTCCATTAGTCATATTCATACTACATACTACATTTTGCGTAATTGTGAATTTTCTGCTGTGTCATGTAATTTGGAAATAATTTCTATCTGGGTTTATTGCTAATTAAATAAATGAGAGATCCTAAAAACTTTGTAAATTGTCATTTTAAATTTTTAAATTGTGGACATAATAGACATTTTTTTGCTTGGAAGAAATTGCATCATAGGGAGGAATATAAAATATTAATGTATAAACAAGTACCACATCACATTCTATTGTGCCCTTATTGGTATATATGACAATTTAGAAGGCTATGTGACTTGAAACTATTGGCCATGTCCAAAGTAAGAGTCTTAATATATTACAAGTACCTAACTGAGACGGAACTATATGAATTTTACAGCCTTCATTTAAAAAGAATTCTCCCCAATGTCCTCATAAAGAATCTATTTTATCCGTAAACCTGTGGTTTAAGGGTATTGTTTCATTCCTGGGTATAATCTTATCACACTCAGAGGACAGACTTTCAGTAGAAGTCATTAGTGAAATAATTTAGCAAAACCTTGATAGATTTCTCTTTAGTTTAAATAAAAATGTTTTTTATATTTTTCTCCTCTGAGGATTTTACGGATGGAGGCAAGGTAATTAATTAATGGCAGATGAACAGAAAGACCATCCAAAGTTGTATATTCACTTGTGTAGGTGTTAGGGAAGAAATAAGCTCAGTATTTTGGTCCTTTGTAGAATTTTGAGGGTGGAAGTCTGGACTGGTTACTCTAATAATTAAGCAACTTTGGTCCAGTTATTTAATCCCTCTAGTAAATTTTCAGTACCTCATTCCTAACTTGAGACTTAGGAGTGGGTCTGTGAATTATAGGCATTATTCATTCCAAGCACACATTGCTGTCTTCTTTTGACTTAATAGATTAATCAAAATTAATTGAAAAGACCAGAAATTAAATCCATTTGGAATATCTTGGTCTCTGTCTTTTGTACTATAGTAGTTTAGGGTCAAAATCAATTAAATCCTGTAAAAGTTACCATGACATGAACAAATAGATATGCAACTCAGTGTGGGACCAGTTGAAGCAAAGACCTCATTCAGATGGCAGTAATTGCTCCCATTCTATCTATGATCTATGACAGTGCAGGGGAGAATTAAAAAAAAAAAAAAGTGAAGAGCATAAACTTCATGTAGCTCCTTCTAAGTTAGGTATTTGTAATATATGAAGCATATTGTTTTGATGATGGCTGTATTCAGTTCCTTTGGATTTAAGTCACAAAAATCCAAATCAAACTTGTTTAATCCAGAAACCAACAACCAAACCATGGAAAGAAAGTGCTGAATGAAGCGGGGGGCTCCAGCCCCAACAGGACTCACTGTCTCTGCCCATCTTCTCTCATTTCAGGATGTGTATATGTGTGGACTGCATTCTCTCTGGCTTCTCTGTGAGTTGGGGAACTATGTTGCTGGTAGGTCAGGGATTACATTCTTACAGTTTACAATCTGAAGGAAAGATCTAGTTATCCTTTCATCTCCGATTTGGAAAACTTTGATGGGTTCACTTGGGTCCCATGTTCATTCTTTGGCCCAGCCACTGTATCCAGGGGGATATAGTACTTAATGGTGCCAGCCTGGACCCATGTCCACCAGGGCTAAAGTGTACTGTGGCTGGCAGCTCCTGGAACTTCATGGTGGTGGCAGTACTGTTTTCAGGAAAAGGGGAAAGGAAAGCATGCAGTCAAAAAGCAAAGATGTCAATTACACTGTCCCCAGACCACCCTAATTTCTCTCTAGGGAGAGAGGGGTGTAAGTAGGAGGGTGACTTGTGCAAACAGGGGTAGTGGATATTTGCCATCCTTTTTGACCAGGTAGCTCTCGAACCCCTGTGCTAAGTGTGAGGAAATGGTGTTAAAAAATGACATGAGTTTTTGTCTACTGGGTATGATTCGAGAGGCAAAATATCCTGCTGGCAGGCTTTTCAGAATGATGACTAGAATGATGACTAGAAGCCATCTTGGAATAAGGTCTTGTCTCCTGAAAAAGAACCAAAACCCTTGTTGAGATGAAAGTATGTTTTGTTAGGGAGCAGAATTGATGAATTGATCATTCCCTTTGGATATTAAGACTAGAAGGTTTGAATAAGAGGTGGAAGAGTCCTCCAGCACTGAGCATCTGCTGGGGATGTGACGCTCTGGTCTCTAAAGGGGAAGACGACTGAGCAGGGCTCCTTGGGAGGGAAGCCAGGAAAGGACAAAGCCTTCTTCACAGTGTTGCCTGGGACTAGTACTGTTATGCCAGGAAAATGGATATTACACAGATATGTATAATTTAAAAGTAATATATGCTTATGTTATATAATATATATATTATACTTACAGAAATTTTGGAAAATAGAGAAAAGTATAAAGAAGAAAAGAACAAAATATCACCTATCAGTAATACCTCTAAACACATTAAAAAAATTATATTATTCAAGTATTGTTGATTTACAATGTTGTGTTAATTTCTGCTGTATAGCAGTGATTCAGTTATGCATATATATATGTATATATATATACACACACTCTTTTTCATATTCTTTTCCATTATGGTTTATCAAGGATATTAAATATAGTTCCCTGTGCTATACAATAGGACCTTATTGTTTATCCATCCTATATGTAATAGTTTGTGTCTGCTAATCCCAAACTCCCAACCCATTCCTCTCCAACCCCCTCCTCCCTCAGCAACCACAAGTCTATTCTCCGTGTCTGTGAATCTGTTTCTGTTCGTAGATAAGTTCGTTTTTATCATATTTTAGATTAATATGTGGTATTTGTCTTTCTGATTTACTTCACTTAGTGTGATAATCTCTAGGTCATCCATGTTGCTGCAAATGGCATTATTTCATTCTTTTTTATGGCTGAGTAGTATTGCATTGTGTGTGTATATATATATTTTGTCCAGATATATGCCCAGGAGTGGGATTGCTGGATCATATGGCAACTCTATTTTTAGCTTTTTGAGGAACCTCCATACTGTTTTCCACAGTGGCTGCACCAGTTTACATTCCCACCAACAGTGCAGGAGGGCTCCCTTTTCTCCGCACCCTCTCCGGCATTTGTTACTTGTAGACTTTTTAATAATGGCCATTCTGACTGACGTGAGGTGGCACCTCATTGTAGTTTTGATTTGCATTTCTCTAATATATAATTAACAATGTTGAGCGTCTTTTCATGTGCCTGTTGGCCACCTATATAGACATCCTGACTTTTATTTATTTATTTTAAAACTAAATTTATTTATTTTATTTATTTATTTTTGTTTGCATTGGATCTTCATTGCTGCATGTGGGCTTTCTCTAGTTGCGGCGAGCAGGGGCTACTCTTTGTTGCGGTGCGTGGGCTTCTCATTGTGGTGGCTTCTCTTGTTGCGGAGCATGGGCTCTAGGCACATGGGCTTAGTAGTTGTGGCACATGGGCTTAGTTGCTCCGCGGCATGTGGGATCTTCCCGGACCAGGGCTCAAACCCACGTCCCCTGCACTGGCAGGCAGATTCTTAACCACTGTGCCACCAGGGAAGCCCCATCCTGACTTTAAAATTCATAAGATTTCCTAAGTAATTTTCAGATAAGAAGGAGTGACAGTGTTTCAGGTTGCTTTGAAAGTTAATCCTTGAAGTTTTCATTTGATAGAACTTGTGATAAATAAAAAGGTTGACAATAATGAGTGGACTCTTGTCCTCCTTTTTGTCTTTTCCTTTCTTTCTGCCTCACTGCTACCTTTGTTTCAGATTTCTTCTCAAGGCACCGTCTTTGCTATCCTCTTTGGTTCTTGTTGGAGCATGTAGGATTGCTGGGAGTGGCTTAGTCATTTCTGTAGGTGGAACAAGGATTAACCCAGCTGTGTTATTCGTGGTAGCCAGAACTAAGTACTTTGATTAACACAAGTTAACTGAAGGGCTCTAAGTGTTTTGATAGATTCAGAAGTGCTTAGTTTTTCTAAAACTGGGTAATAACTTTATTGATATAGAAAAACACAAGTAGTTTTTGGTGGTTGAAAAGGGGTCTTTTAATGACCTTAAGATAAGGCTTGTGTAGTTTTTTTAAAAATTTATTTTACTGAAGTATAGTTGATTTACATGTCATGTTAATTTCTGCTGTACAGCAAAGTGATTCAATTATACATATATATACATTTTTCATATTCTCTTCAATTACAATTTATTACAGGATATTAAATATAGTTCACTGTGCTATACAGTAGGACCTTGTTGTTTAAGACTTGTGTAGTTTTTGAAAACCTTTGGAAATTCAAGTTAAACTGCATGCAGGTAGTTCCAGCAATGCATATAGCACCGTTGAAGTGACCACAGTTAGACATTTGAGCTGTGCACCCAGAGGCAGACAGCTATGTTGCGACTGCCCCCTGGTGACAGAGATGAAAAGATGCTATAAACTGTAAAATGCTTCCTGATTTTAGGGGTGTTAAAATGTGAACAAAATGTGTGTTTTAGAATCAGTGCAATGTGGTAAATGAGATAGAAGGAAAACATCAGGCTTTTCTGGCTCTGAGTCTGTGAGAGTGGAGATAGTTAAAGCAAAATCTTTTAAGAGTAATCCTTGGAAAACTAAGGTGCTGTGACATTCTGTCTTTTTGTGGTGGTCCACATATCCTAGGCCAGTTTAAATGCCAGAGGAGCTGAATTCTGTGACCTGAGAATCTGTATCAAGGATAGCACTCTTTCTGGTTTTTCCTAATAAAAACAGAATTCACTAGGTGCTCGGAATAGCAAAGTGAAGCTCTAGGCAGAATTAAGAATAGTGTTGCTCTAAGTACTAACAAAACAAAACAAAACACAGATACGTTTTCTTATCTCTTTTTCATCCCACCCTCCCCTGCCATGCTTTTTCCTGCTATCCCCTTAGTGGACGCTTATGTCGCCAAACTCTCCAAAGACCCTCACCCAAGCCTGGTCTTCTTTGCAGTGTCTTAGGTTTATTTTTCTTTAATACTTACTTTTAAACAGCTTTATTAAGGTATAATTGATATACAGTAAGCCGCATTATTTAAAGCTTACAGTTTGATGAGTTTTGACATATGTATACATCCGTGAAACCGTCACCACAATCAAGACGATGAATGTGTCACTCTCAGAAGTTTCCTCTGCCCTTTGTCACTCTCTCGTCCTCCTTCTCTCCTATAACTATACACACCTCAGTAGGACACTCTGGAGAAAAGAGGAAAGCTGTTTGATTTAATTCATACTATCTTGTAAGGCTTTCCCTCCCAGAATAATTTTCATTTTAAAAGATTAGATGCATGTTATGATTTTCTTGGTTACCTTAAGGCAGATTTAGTCTTAAAAATATACCCTCTACCTTTTCAGAAAAAAAAAAATCCCCTTAGACATAGGAAAGTCCTGATTTGAAAATAATGTTGCGCTACTTGGAGGCTTGTTTGAAATCTGTATGAACTTATTTTCTCACCTAAAAAACAAATAGCTTTCTTCAACAGCTGAACATTTCAGTAGACAAGGAGTATATTAAGATGGAATTCTTGGGCAACAGTGAAGGTAAATATATTAAGGTACAATTTTATCGTCTGTTCTGATTATTTACCGTGGTTTGCTGAGAGTGGGTTGTGGATATTCCCCAGGTACCGAACCCAGCCGTTCTCAGGCTGGATGAGGTTTGGTGTACCCCTCACCTCAAGCAGCCTCACTGGGTTGGTTACCCCAGCGGACTCTTCAATTATTGTAATTTCCTTTAGTCTGGAGCAATGTCAGGAAACATGGAAGATCATCTCTGATTCAGGATACTAACAAAAGGGGACTTTTAAATTGCTATATAAGGTGTTCAACTCTCTCCTATTTGTGGGCTTAAAAATAGCACCTTTAGCTAAGTTTTTTTGTGCTTATTATGGAAATCATTTCTAAAATAATGCTTTTTACCTGGTACAAATGAAGTTAGGAACTTTTCAAATTTCACATAGCATATAGGACAGTGCTAGTATTTATAGTAGGTATAATAAGTGTGGTGGAGATGAGACAGTATTTGCAATGTATGAGATGCAGAGAACAGTACTGCATTATTTCCTTAAGTAATTACTACTGAATTTAGAAAATATATAATATACTGTGGGCTCAGGGATAGATTGATTTTTAAAAATGCCAGTTTCAATGATTTGAAAAATTAGCTGTTTATCACAGGATATGTTAAATTTTTAAAAAAGTACCATATTTTGGACTAAGTGTTATATGTTTTTCTGATATTAAGTTAAATGGAGACCTTATAATGAATTCATCTAATCGAATCATATTTTTTATCACAGGAGGTGGTGAGAAAGCCCGAGCACGTCACATATCAAGAGGAAAACTGTTACCAAGAGAAAGAGTTGACAATCTTATAGACCCAGGGTTGGTACATACCCAAGTGCTGGCTCAGGGTGTTCTCTATTCCATGGTGCTTTCTTAGACAGTCTTTTTTGTTTTTGTTTTGTTTTGTTTTTTTGCCGTGCCACGTGGCTCGTAGGATCTTAGTTCCCCGACCAGGGATTGAACCCAGGCCCTCGGCAGTTACAGTGCAGAGTCCTAACCACTGGACCGCCAGGGAATTCCCATCTTAGATAGTTTTATAAATAAATGATTTTAAATTCTGGTTCTTATCGTAAGATTCAACAACAGATGTTTATTGCGAGGCTACTGTGTGTCAGGTGCTGTTCTAGGTGCTAGTGACACATCACTGAACAAAATAGACAAAGTTCCCTGCCCTACTGGAATCTACATTGTAGCAGGAGGAGATAGAAAATAAACGATAAGTGTCATAAATTATATAGTATGTTAGAAGGTGATAAATGTCATGGGAAAAAGAAAAGATAGACCAGAGTATGGGAGAGAAAGATGAAGGTCAAGTTGTAGTTTCAAATGAGGTGGTTAGAATAGGCCTCACTGAGGTGGTGACATTTGAGCAAAGATTGGAAGGAGTGAAGAGAGATGGGCTCTGAATATCTGGGGAGAGAGCGTTGCAGGCGGAGGGGAGTGTTCAGTGTGAAGGTTCTGCAGTGGGGACAGGTCACAGATGGTGATATGGAAGGGACTGGAAGGTGGTGGGGTGGCGGGAATACACGGGGGAGTAGCAGGAGATGGGTGATTTTGGTAAGGGTTTTGTAGGCCGGTGTAAGAGTTTGGGCTTTTACTCTGACAGAAATGGGGAGATTTTGTAGGACTTATCTGACTTAGGTTTTAAAAAGTTATTCTGGCTGTTGTCTTGTGAGTAGACTGTGGGCCTTGAGGGTGGAAACACCAAGACCAGTTAGAGAGAGGGACTTCCCTGGTGGTGCAGTGGCTAAGACTCTGGGCTGCCAATGCAGGGGCCCGGTCAGGGAACTTAGATCCCACATGCTGCAACTAAGACCCAGCGCAGCCAAATAAATAAATAAATAAACAAACAAATAAATAAATCATAAAAAAAAAAAAGACCAGTTAGAGAGAGAAATGAAGGCTCAAAAGTATTGTTTCGGGGGACATGCACACAGACGCCCAACCTGGAGACAAACACCGCTAACACCTAGTGTGTATCCTTCTACACTGTTTTTATGCAAATGTGAATCACTTTTTTTTTTTATTACACACAATTCACTCTGTTTTTTATTGAGCTATAATTGATTTACAATATTATATTCGTTTCAGATGTATAAAATCTTGATTCAAAACTTTTTTTTTTTAAAGAAAAATGGAATCATACTAAATGTGGTGTTTTATAACTCCCTGCCCACCCCTGTCCCCCGTCCCCCCAGTGTATCCTGAACATTTAAGTGACAATAATACAGTGGTTAAGAGCCTGGTCCCTTATTACGGAGCTTATTAAAACCCAGCTCTGCCACTTACTAGTAGTTGTGTGACCTTAGACAACTGACCTAATCTCTGTGTTTCAGTTTCCTCATCAGTCAGTGGGGATCATAATAGGATCCATATCAGGAGGTAGTTCTGAGGAATGAATGAGTTAGTGTTTCTGAAGCTCCTAGGAGAGAGGCTGGCATGTGGTAGGTGCTACGTAAGTGTTAGGTGCTATTCTTTTTCTATATTAATAAACACATCTGTACAACATCTTTAAAAATAAGAACCTAGTGTTCCTTTGTATGGCTATACTGTATAAATCCCCAGGGTGGTCACACTAGGTTTTTTTTTTCTTTTAAATTTATTTTATTTCTTTATTTTTGGCTGCATTGGGTCTTCATTGCTGCACGTGGGTTTTCTCTAGTTGCGGCGAGCGGGGGCTACTTTTTGTTGCGGTGCGTGGGCTTCTCACTGCGGTGGCTTCTCTTGTTGTGGAGCACGGGCTCTAGGCACGCGGGCTTCAGTAGTTGTGGCGCACCGGCTTCAGTAGTTGTGGCTTGTGGGCTCTAGAGCGCAGGCTCAGTAGTTGTGGCACACAGGTTTAGTGGCTCCGCGGCATGTGGGATCTTCCTGGACCAGGGCTTGAACCTGTGTCCCCTGCATTGGCAGTCGGATTCTTAGCCACTGCGCCACCAGGGAAGTCCCCTAGATTTTGTTTTTGACATTCTTTTTGTAGATTTTATGTCCAACACGCATATTTGAAACATTGCCCCATTAAAGAAGAAAATTTCCTTTTCCACGTGTTAACTGTTTAAATATGATTTTTTGAAAAACGACATTAATTCAAGCAACATCTTTTCTTCCGTTCAGGTCTCCATTCCTGGAATTATCCCAGTTTGCCGGTTATCAGTTGTATGGTGATGAGGAGGTCCCTGCCGGTGGCATTATTACAGGCATTGGGAGAGTGTCAGGGTGAGTATTCTGCCCACACTCAGCCATGTGGTTCAGGAAGCAGGCCGAAGAGGCAGGGTGTCCAGCACTCACTGCTCTGCATGTGAGCATATGAGTTTTATGCTTGTGATATTATTTAGGACTGAGGCTTCCTACCCAGACATGTGTTAGATTCATCTGTGGAGTGTGTGCATTTTAGCTGTTGAGATTCCATGGAGGCAAGGGCCAGGGCAAGACTGATTTTATTTTTCCACTAGAGCTGCTCTAGTGTTGGATAGTATGACTGAAAAAGAATTCACTCGTTTAAAAGGTCTAAAGTAGTACTTCATAGTAATTGAAATTGACCTTTCTTACATAATCGTATGGTTGAATGTGGTCAGCACTCTTTCTCTGGCAGATGATAGATGTGCAAACTAGTTAAAAGCAAAAAAGAATTTATTGACTCTCTTAACTGATGAGTCTGGGCCTAGCTGGGTCGAGGAGCACAAACGGTGTTACCAGGTCACAGGCTGCGTTTTGGTTTTGTTCCTAGGCAGGCCGAGCTGGCCACAGGCATCCCCAGCTTCTGCGCTCTAAGCTTAGCAGCTGCAGTGGGCTGAGAGCTCCTGAGGGTGAAGGCCAGGGACCAGAGCCCATTGTTGAGCCCACGGCGTGGACGCTGAGTAGAAAGGCCTGGTCCTTGTGCTCACATCTGAAGATGGGCTTTGGGGTCAGTCCCGCTAGAACCTCAGGGATCAAAAATAGAGAAAGGGCAGTTTCTGAAAGAAAGTTTAGTTTTGTTGCCAAAATAATAGATGCTGGGTAGGCAAAACCAATAGATGTCTAATACAGTGTTTTTGTGGACTAATTTTATTTCTCATTCTGTAACGTGTCTGTGACCTTTTAAAAAGACAAGTAAAAGTGGTTATGTCTCTTGTCCAAGGTCGTATATATAGCAAGTGGCAGAGTCAGAATTTCAGCCTAGCTTTGTCTGACTTCATAGCCTGGGCTCTTTCCTGTACCAGAGCTTCTTAAGCTTTTCTAGTGCAGCATCCCCAGGATGGAGGA